>NC_142036.1:68771654-69407154 GCF_982192425.1 Myodes glareolus
GGGCTTGCTGGCCACCAGCTTAGCTCCTGGTTCAGTGAGACTCTGTCTCAAGGGAATGAGGCAGAGAGTGAGAGAGCAGATACCCGATGACTTCCACACATATACAAACACCCCACCAACCACATACATGTCAACACACACACACACATGCACACACAAATAAAGTGCATATGTCAGTAAGTTCAAAAAAAGTTAAGATATAGCTGATCCCCGTTATTCACAGATTCTATATTTGTGACTTTACCTATTTGCTAAAATTTATTTGTGAAGTTAAGTATCAGCATTGGTAACCAATTTCTGCAAGTTAATAATAATAGCAGGGCGGTGGTGGCACACGCCTTTAGTCCCAGTACTGAAGAGGCAAAGGCAGACAGATTTCTGAATTCAAGGAGTCTGGTCTACAGACTGAGTTCCAGGACAGCCAGGGCTGCACAGAGAAACCCTGTCTTGGAAGCAAAACAAAAACCCACAATATTTGCATCACTTCGACCGTTAGGACTTGCACATTCCCAGCTGATGTTGAAAAGACATGTTTTGCCTTCTTGCTCCAGCTCTCATATGATAAACAAGTCATGGTTCATTTGCTACCATGGATTTCATGTTTTTCTGCTTTTCTTGGTGATGTTGGTATTGAAATTCGCCGCAGTATAACGCTGACATGCTGTCTACTGTTCCTGGGCACCAAAGGCTTGAGATGTGCTGTCCCGCGAAGATGCCCACGTCATTGCCCTCAGGTATAAGTTATACTGCTGTTGGCCATGTTCAAAGTTAACGAATCAACAATATTAGTGTCTTTAAACAGAAATATGCATACATTAAGGTTATTTTTTGGTCAGTTTATAAAATGCAACTGGCAGGACCCTAGCCCTGTACTTCCCCAGGAGCAATGACTGCATTCATTAAGTCATTATTACCTATAATACCAAAATAAATTGTGAAAGTAATGAGATCCCAGGGCATATAAACATATCTGACAGGAAAGTGCTCTGCCGCTCAGCTGTAGCCCAGCCCTTGTATATGTCTGTACGACACAGAAGGATATCTATCATATGAGAAGTGGTCATCTTTGATAAGAATGAGCCTGTCTCCAACCCTTCTACATGTTTAGATTTTTTTCATTAACAGTAATATGTGTAATTTAAAATCGGTTTGATGCAAGATCCTGAGAACAGAGCACGCCGATTCAAGGCCTTTGCATCAAGATACTGTAAAAGGCAGTGAACAAATCAGATCTGAAGTGTTTAATGGCCCAGTGACATGACTGACCGGAAGCAAGACCCCAGCACAGGAGGACTGGGACTCGAAGTTTGGGAGGATGAGTGGGGGCCAGTACAGCCATGTGCTGGGAACCGTCACATTCAGTCAGGAAACTGTAGCAAGACGCAGTGGCTCAGGCCTGTACTCCCAGAACTGGGTGTGAGAGGGTGAGGCAGGAGGATTGCCCTAACTTTGAGGCCAGCCTGGGATATAGAAGATCCAGAGAATCTGATACCTTTTTCTGACCTCCAAGGGCACCAGGCATAAACATGGCGCATGTACATGCATGCAGACAAACCACTCATAAACATAAAATAAGTCTGAAAAAAAAAGAAAGCAAAACAACAACAACAAAAAACCTTTGACTTCTTCATTGTCAAAGGCACAGACAAGGCAATTCTTGTTAGTTGGGACCCTATTCTAGCCTAACAACCATTAATTCAATTATTACATTTACTTAATCAGAGAGCCATGAGTTCCCACAGGAAACTCAGCAAGATCAGGCCTATTGATGCTCCCTCATAGGAGGGAGTGGAAGGGTCATCTAAGATTTCCTGCCTGCCTATTCCCACTTCCAGATGCATGTAATTCTGCCCCGGCTGCTCGTGGACTCCGAAGGGGCTAAAGTATGGAGGAGCAAGGTTAACAGAAGGGGTACTCCACCTGTGCACTATTAGGAGGTCACATCCATCACCCACACCCTTCAGGGATGTAACCGTTTGGGGGTCACCCAGGCACCTGTAAGCCCATAAATTCTTTGGTACACCAAGTTAGTCGTGGGCGGAATCATTGTTTTGCTCTGTGACGGGTACCCTATCTGGGATGAGTACCCACAGGACGTTATCACAGCCCAGATCATAGCCACATGAAGCTTGTTGACCATCGGGGAGCTGAGCGGTCCCCCAGTGGTAGTGAAGCTGGGATGGGCCGCACAATCGCCACAGCCCTCGCGCAAAGCAGTCTGCTTTAAGTGTGTTGTTTGAAAATCAATGCGAAGACCAAGTGTTGTTGATTTAAGGGAAGGGGGCGCCTGCAGTCCTGCGACAGTTCACTGCAAGCTCCCTTTGGGGACTCTAGGTTGTCAGCACTCCACCTCACATCGCTCACAGGCCACAGCAGCTGTGGCAACATTTTTTCATTCTTGGTTGGTTTTCTACTCCCTCGAGGGCCCCCCATTTATACCAACTCTTTTTTTGTGAAGCATCCCTCGGGGCTTCATTAATTCTTCAATCCAGCCTACGGGTCACCACGGCTGCTTCTGCCGAGCACACGGGTTTTAGCCGAGACCCAGGAAGGCCTTTGGAATGTGGCGCGGAAGAGGGCGCCCACTACCGGCAGCGCGGGAAAACTGCACAAGACCGCAAAGCCGCCGTCAGGCAGGTCTCCTGATCAGGCTAAAGAACTGATGGCTGTCCTTGGCTTTTACCTGAGGTCCTTATCTCGAGTGTCAGAAACACTTAGCACCCATGGACTCCAGAGCATGATGGCTAATCCAAAGGAAACCCTTTGGTTTAAAAAAAAAATTAGAAAAGTCTTGAAGTAGGGTGCAACGGAGTTACCTTATACAGCGGTTCCAAAAAATCAAAGGAATTAATTTTCTGAGAGAATGCAGCTGGATCTTAGTAAGAAAGAACTACAGGAAAAACCTAAGATCAAATGCATCACTCGGGAAAACACAAAGCAATTAAGGCAAGAGAAAAAGAGGATGGTGGCTCCAGAGGAAATGGAAGCAGGGTGCTATTATAGCCCTGGATGCGCGCAGGCCAGGCCCTCTTCAGAGGAAACGGTTTCATTAACTAAATGGCTTGGAAGCTCTTAACACGGGATGAATCAGGGAGAAAGAACGTGTTTCTGGGGCAGAGGAGGAAAGAGGTTGATTTTTAAAATGGGAACCAAAAATAATTCTTCCAAGACAAAATTTTCTAATTATCTAAAAACGAGTAAGAAAATTAAAGTAACTCAATAGACCCATGGGCAAAGAGTATGAATACACACACACACACACACACACACACACACACACGTGCACACACACACACACACACACACACACGCCCCAAATTGCTAAGAGATTCTCAATTTCCCTTATAATTAAGCAAATAAAAATTACAATAGTATGACTTTGTCATCCTGGTGAAGACTTATACACTAAGTATATTCGGGATTGACCAAAGGGCTGGGGGGTATAACTCAGCAACAGACAGAGTTCAATCCCAGGCCCTGACTAAAAAATGGGAGATGTAAGGGTAAGACTATACAAATTAAAAAGTAATAATAATAAGCCAGGTGTTGGCATGAACACACTTTTAATCTCAGCACTTAGGAAACAGAATCAGGCAGCTATCTGGGTTTGAGGCCAGCCTGGTCTACAGAGTGGGTTCCAGGGTAGCCAGGACTACACAGAGAAACCCTGCCTCAAAAATAAACAGATAGATAAATAAACAAACAAACAAATAAATAAAGGCTTTTGTTAAGATTATTAATTACTACAACTCTCATTTGAGAGACATGTACCAATTTTTTATTGCATTTTTTGTTCATCTCCTTTAACTCAACAATTCTGTTTCTGGCGTATATACTACATGTATATGTGTATAAACATGAATTCGTGAGTGCAAATTCAGGCACACGCATGCCAAGGTGCACTTGTGGAGGTCAGAACTACCTGGAGTTGTTCCACCTGGAAACAGGTTCTCCACTGCGTACTCCGGGCTGCGTGGCCAGTGAGCTCCGGGACTCTCAGGTCTCCCCTTCCTATCTTCCCATAGGAAAGCTAGGATGGCAGGTGCTCATTAATCTAGATTTTACAAGCATTCTAGGGATGCCATTCCAGGTCCTTACACTTGCACAGGTCTTATTACTTTTCTATTGCCGTGAAGAAACGCCATGATCAAGGCAACTTATAAAATAAAGCATTTAATTGGGGGCTTCCTTATAATTTCAGAGAGTTAGTCTGTGCCCATCATGGTGGCGAGCATGGCAGAAGGCAGGCAGACATGATGCTGGGGTAGCTGAGAGCTTACATACTTATCCACAGGCACCCAGCAGAAAGAGAGACTGGGCCTGAGTTGGGCTTTTGAAACCTCAAAGACTATGCCCAATGACACAGCTCCTCCAACAAGGCCACACCTCTAATCCTTCCTTACAGTCCACCAACTGGGAACCAAACATTCAAATGTATGAGCCAATGGGAGTCATTCTCATTCAAAGGTTTTATTCGATAAATCATCTCCCAGGCCTATTCCTAACAATTTGTCTCATGAAAGTATGAACGTGTCCAATATAACATTATCTATTACTGAAAAGATGGGCTCATGGTGTGGGAGAATTGTCTGTAATCTGTCAATCATATTTTAAATAAATGCTGATTGGCCAGGCAGGAAGTATACGTGAGAAAACCAGACAGGAAGTCGAGGTGATGCAATGAGAACAGAAGAATTCTGGGAAGCAGGAAACTCCCTCCACCATTCCTGTCCAGACCACCAAAGAAGCAACATGTAAGCTGACAGTTGAAAAGGGTACCAAGCCATATGGCTAATACAGACAAGAATTATGGGTTACCGTAAGATGTAAGAATTAGTTAACAAGAAGTCAGAGCTAATGGACCAATCAGTTTATAATCTTATGGAGACCTCTGTGTGATTTTCTTTGGGGCTTGCCAGCTATGGGGTACTGGGTGGGACAGAAACCCCAACAAGCAGGCCCCTTCATGTTACAGGCTCAGCTGGTAAAGTCACCTGCTGTCAAGTCTGATGACATGCGTTCAGTTTCACAGGGTGGAAAGCAAGAATCAACTCCCACAAGTTGTCCCCAACATTCACACAGTGATGAGCACAACCCTACACTCATGCACACACGTGTGGGAGGGGGGAGAGAACACATTAGCAAATCAGTGGTTAAAAACACTCGCTGCCTGTGGAGGTTTGAAGGTAACTAGTCCCATAAGCTCGCAGGGAGAGGTGCTACACGGAGGTGTGGCTTTGTATGAGGAAGTGTGGCTTTGTATGAGGAAGTGTGTCACTGCGGGGACAGGCTTTACAGTTTCCTAGCCTTCAAGCCCAGTGTCTGAGTCCACTTTTGTTGCCTTCCGATCAAGGTGTAGCCAGCACCATGCCTGTCTGAACACAGTCATGCCCCCCACCATAATGATAAAGGACTAAACCTCTGAACTGTAGGCCACCACCCCAATTAATTGTTTTCCTCTATAAGAATTGCCTTGGTCGTGGTGTCTCTCCACAGCAATAGAAACCCTAAGACTCTGCTCTTGCAGAAAACCCAAGTGTGATTCCCAGCACTCACATGGTCGCTCACAGCCATCTGTAACTCCAGTTCCAGGGACTGAATGGCCTCTTATAGCTTCTGCAAATTCCAGGCACA
Organism: Myodes glareolus; assembly: GCF_982192425.1. Lineage (NCBI taxonomy): Eukaryota > Metazoa > Chordata > Mammalia > Rodentia > Cricetidae > Myodes > Myodes glareolus. Next base: position 68,777,289 of record NC_142036.1, read on the forward strand.
CAAGTAGTACACGGATACATGAGTAGACAAAGAACTCATGCATATAAAATAAAATAATGTTTTAACTATAGGTAAGTTAAATAATTTTCTAAAATGCTACTTTAGGGGCTATAGAGATATAGTTGTAGAGCCCTTTCGCAGCCTGTGTGAGGCCCTGATTCAAGTTTCACTGTAGCACTCATACAAAAGCTGCAGCAGACTGAAGCAGACAACCATGAGTTTTACTCAGTGTGAAGATCTGTAACATTTAGAGTACAAAATACCAAGTATCACGAAGAGAGTAGCTATAGTGTCTATGGAAGAAACAAAGAAGGTTCTATAATTAATATTTTTGTTGCACAACAGATAGTTTATTAAAGGTACTGAATTAAATGATTTGAAATAGTTAAAATAGTAAGTCTTATATAATGTGGATTTTGCCTCCGTTAAAAGTTCAGGCTGGACAGTGGTGGTGCACTCCTTTAATCTCAGGAGGCAGAGGCAGGCGGATCTCTGTGAGTTCTAGGTCAGCCTGGTCTATAGGGTGAGTTCCAGGACAAGCTCCAAAGCTACACAGAGAAACCCTGTGGGGGGGGGGGGTTTAAAAAATACAGCCATCAGGTGTGGTGGTGCCTGCCTCTAATTCCAGACCTCAGAGGGAAGAAGCAGGCAGACCTCTACAAGTTCAAGAGCAGCCTGAGTTCAAGGCTAGCCAAGGTTAAATAGTGGGACTCTGTCTCAAAACAAACTCCATCAGTAGAGTTTGCTGTGTTTAAAGAGATAACACTGACAAAGCCTCTGTCTAGAAAAAAAAAAACCCTCAGGCTTTGAGAATAATTTAACTAGAAAACTTACAAAACTACTTCAAAATTTCTTTTTCTTCTTTCTTTCTTTTTTTTGGTGGGAAAGGGAAGTTGTTTGCTTTCTGGTTTTGGTTTGGGTTTGGTTTGGGTTTTTTTGAGACAGATTTCTCTGTGTAGCCTGGCTGTCCTAGAACTCACTCTGTAGACCAGACTGACCTCAAATTCACAGGGATCTGCCTGCCTCTTCCTCCCGATTGCTGGGATAAAAGGAGTGCACCACCACCACCCACCCAAAATATCTCTTTCAATGTGAATTATATTATTACAGAACTGTGAGAGTCTAAAAGATTTTATTTTGCATTGCCTCATTCAGTTAAAAAAAAAAAGGAAAAAAGCTGGGTGTCTTAGTTCGGGTTTCTTCTGCTGTGAAGAGATACCATGACCACAACAACTCTTACAAAGGAAAACTTTTAATTGAGTTGGACTTCTGGTTTCAGAGGTTTAGTCCAACATCATCATGGCAGGACATGGTGACATGCAGACAAACATGGGTCAGAAGGAGCTGATGGTGGAGAAGGAGCTACTTCCTGACCTGAAGGTGACAGGAAGTAAAATGTCTCACTGGATGTAGCTTGAGCATCTGAGACCTCAAAGCCCACCCCCACAGTGACACACTTCCGCCAACAAAGCCACACCTCCCCATAGTGCCACCCCTTTGGGAGTCCTTTTCTTTCTAACTACCACACCGGGCATAATGGTTGATTCCTGTAATCTCAATACCTGAGAGGCTGGCGTAGGAATGAATCGTCATGAGTTTGAGGTCTGCTTGGACTCCAGAATATAGCTGTGTCTCAGGAAGAAGGCCGAGGAGATAGCTCAGTGGGTAGAGGCCCTTGCTGCTAAGACCTGTGCACAACCTGAGTTTGTTCTCAGGACCCACAAGATGCATGGAGAGAAAGCACTCATGAAAGTTGCTCTCTGGCCTCCACACATGTGCTGTGCCACGTGTGGGCACACAGTCACATGCAGGCACACACACACATGCACACACACGTGTGTGCACACACACACTTAGATGTACAACAAATACATTTTTAAACGAAAGAGTGAGTGGGAGTCGGGGAGGCCATGCAAAGTCACCGTGACTAGGTGCTAAAACCACACCTTTGGGACGGAAAATGTGAGCGCTCGCTTGTCTAAGGTAGACTTGACTGGGACCCTGAACTGTGCCTTAGTTCCCAGTCCTTCTGGCTGCCGGCCTTCAGACAAGGAAAGGAAATATAAGACTCAGGTTTAGAGGATAGGCATTCTCCTTCTAACTCAGACACAAACCATTTTCCCTCACTAGATCCCCCTGCCTCCTCCCCACTGCCCCTCTGAACTCCTGTCCTCACCATGCTAGAAAAATGCTCTAAGGCCGAGCTACACCTACAGGCCTCAGACCAACCTTCAGTTTCTCCACAGTGAGGAGCTGGTGCTGCAGGAAATCAAGTCATATCACTTTGATATAAGGACTGCCCTGAACTAAAGGCAACGAAGAAACAACAGAAGTAAGCGGTTCTTTGCCCTCCGCTCATCTGCGGTCAGGGCAGGCGTCCGTGTCCTTTGAGGAAGTTAGCGCTACACTAAGAAAAGAACGGCTCTCACAACAGAGCTGCCACTCCGAGAGGAGCCCGCGAACCCGACTTTATCTTCCTGCTTTCTTTCTGGATTTCCCAGCTACTTCCCCACAATTTGTCGTTTGGTTGAAGCCAAAACACTTTCGGCTTTTGTTAAGAGGGGCGGACAGGCGTGGGGCTCCTACTGCCCACGTCACTGTTTGTCACATCTCAGGCAAGCAAACTATTTTTTGTTGTTTTATTTTTTGAATCACGGTTTCTCTGTGTAGCTTTGGAGCCTGTTAGGAATTTTTCCTTATGCGAGCTCTCTGCCGACACAAATTCCCAATCAAGCCAAATCAAAACAAGCCAAACTAAAAAATATCCAGGTTTAATGGGATTCCTGCGTTCTCAGGTGGCCCCGAAGTCGGGAACCGGGAGGCCACAAACGCCACCACCAGGAGAAAGGAAAAGAGACCACCTGTTCCTCTTTTTGGGAGTTCACTTAAATACCCTGTGGGAGTGGTCCTGACTCCCACCCAGGGAGGGGTCAGGACCTGGCATGCTGGGATTTGGAGTCCAGACCAATACAACTCCCAGGTCTGGGGGGCTGGGATAGATGCGAGGGGTTGGGGGCTATGTTCCCAACTTAACAGAGCCTGTTCTAGCATTAGCTCTGTAGACCAGGCTGGCCTCGAACTCACAGACATCCGCCTGTCTCTACCTCCCGAGTGCTGGGATTAAAGGTGTGCACCACCACTGCCTGGCACAAGCAAAATAGTAACATAAATAAATTGCACATTGTTTTTCCTGCTTAGGTTGATAGGCCTCATTCGTTAGGCCCTATGACGGCCAACATAATGGTGCTCTAAAATCAGAGGTATAAAATCTCGTGGTTATGGAAGCCATGGAAAGCAGATGGCCAGACATGCTTAATCCCAGCACTCAGGAAGCCAAGAGAAGAGGTTTTCAAGTTTAAGACCAGCCTGGCTTACATAGCAAGACACCATTGTAAAGTCAAATAAATGTTATGAAACTCAGGAGCAATTATTTCGTGGTTCTGGTTTTGTTATTTTTTTTTTTAGGCCTCAAACATAGTACTACTGGGCCACACACTTTCAACGCCCCCACCCTTATTTTATACATTCTTTAAAACTGTTTTTAATTTTACTATTTCATTTTATGTGTGTGGGTGTTTTGGGTGTTTGGGCCTGCATATATATCTTTGTACCACACGCGCCCTATGCCACAGAGGCCAAAAGAGTGAGTAGGACCCCCTGGGACTGGAGTTACAGACAGCTGTGAGCCCCTGTGTGGGTGCAGGGAATTGAACCTGGTCCTCTTGAAGAGCAGCTACTGCCTGTAACTATTGATTCATCTCTCTCTCTCTCTCTCTCTCTCTCTCTCTCTCTCTCTCTCTCTCTGCATTTATGCCTGCACGCCAGAAGAGGGCATCCGATCCCACTGGGCATTGAACCCAGGTCCTCTGGAGAAGCAGCAGATGCTCCTAAGCGCTAAGCCATCTCTCCACACATTCTTAAGAGAGTGTGTTGGGTGCAACTGTGAGGACCAGAGTTAGGATCCTCAGGCCCCACTGAGCTGTGAGGGAACAGCTCGCCTGTGAACCCAGCAGGGGGAAAACGGAGGCGGGGCTCACTGAAGCTAACTGCCTAGCCAGACCATCCAAACTGGTGCACTCAGAGCCAGCCGGAGACCGCCTTAAAAAGATAAAGTGGGGGTAATCAAAAGGACACTTCCCAGCCTCTGCATGCGTACACACACATAAGCACCCATGCATGCATATGGAGGGACAGTGAGGGCGGGGGAAGGAGAGAGAGAGAGAGAGAGAGAGAGAGAGAGAGAGAGAGAGATCAAACAACTAATCACAGAGCTGTGGTTCAAAGAAAGGAAACAAAAACATATTGTGAGTGTAAGTCCCAGTCTCTGGCCTCCATCTTTGGAGGCCCCGTCCCTGTGGCCACAGGATGTCTACTTACATCCCACTTGGAAACCCTGAACATGACATAACTATGAAAAAGTGAAAAATAGGGGCCCTCTTATTTAGGATCTCCCTCCACCCCTTCTTTCCAAAATGTTGATCTGAGGTACCCACAACCCCAACCACTTCTCTCCAAGACCTACATATAAATCTTGTTCAATAAAAACAATTAGCAGAAGAGAGGACATCCACCAGTTGTAATTACCTAAATGTCCCGCCATTAACCATTGCAATGACTCAATCCTCTACATTGATTGTTCCAGGGAATGATAATTAAAACCAAATAACCTGTAGCTTTGGCTGCTTTCTACTGTGAGGAAACCAAGCCCCCAGGCATTTTATCACCAGACTTTGATCAAGCCAGGCAAAACAAGTGACCATGCAGGGCAGAGAGGGAAAAAGGGAGAGGGGTCTGCCTCACTGCCTCCAACAGGTTTTGTAAACCAACAGGCCTGACCTCCCTCGTGGTGACGCCCTCTGCTATTTCCAGAATGGCCTAGGAATACCACGTGCTTACAGCCCAGACATATCACTGAGGACTTCATGTTCATTTTACCTAATGTAAGAATTGTGCGAGACTTTTCTAACAAACCCACCCCCATATCAAAACCACCATATGAGAGGTGAGACAGGCCTTATTTAACTGTGCTTCTAAGTCAAGGGTGAACTGACAGGAGGGAGCCAAGGTGGGAACCGTGTTACTTTCACCATCGTGCCCTTAAAACTGAACAACTTGGAACCAAACAACTAGTGTGTTCACAAAAGTAGTGTGTGTCTGTGTGTGTGTGTGTGTGTGTGCGCGCGCGCACGTGTTAGCATGAGCTGTGTGTGTGCGTGCATGTGGCAGCCAGATGTAGACTTCAAATGTCTTCCTCAGTTCCTCTCACTTTATTTTTTGTGACAGTGTCTCTCAATGAATCCGGAGTCTCCCAATTCAGCTAGACTGGCTGGCCAGCAAGCCCCAGAGAGCCTCTCTCCACCCCAGCAGCGCTGGGATCACAGTTGAAGCTGCTGCCGCCTCCCCTGACATTTGATATGGGTGCTGGGTATCAAACTCAGATCTCTATGTTTACACAGTTCAAAACTGTGCTTTGCCTGCTGAGCACAGTTCTTGTTGGCGGTCGTGTTTTGTTTGTTTGTTTGCTGTTTGCTTTTTGAGACAGGATCTCACTTGGTAGTCCTGGCTGGTCTGAAACCGACGGTGTAGTCGTCAGTCTCAGAGAGATGCCGCTGCCTCTGCTGGGATTAAAGGTCTGCACTGCCACACCTGGCTCCTATGGTGTTTTTTGAAGTGAATTTAACCCAAAGAAAATTAAATGAAAACCTAGGCCTAAGGCGTTGTGGCACCTGGAAGGTGGAGGCAGGAGAATCCATCATTCAAGGCCAGCTTGGACTACAAGTTACAAGACCTGCCTCAGTGAGGGAGGGAAGGAGGAAGAATGGAAGGGGAAGGAAGGGGAGGGGAGGAGAAAGGGGGAGAAGGAGGGGAAGGAAGACCTATGACTGACATTAATGTACAGTTACATAATCATGTATTTAAAAGGATTCATATGCAGTAGCTTCTATTATACACCAAAATAATAGCCTTGTAAACTCTACAGCATTTCAAACCACCGTAGGAAGTATGACCTGTGCTTCCCTGTCAACCCTTAACTGAAACAAACTGTGTGTGTGTGTGTGTGTGTGTACAGGCCTTGTCCATGTTCTAGAGTATTCTTGTATGTGCAGATCCCATGTCCATGCGCTTGAGTGTGCCTCCATAGGCACCTGCACATATGTAGTGCACATACATACACTCAGGCACACACATGCACATAAAATAAAATAACAAAACCAAAATTTTGAAAGAAAAACCCACCTCTAGCTGTTAGAGTCTGTTCACACGTCTTATGGATTCCCACTGCCCCCAAACACTCACCTGTTACAGCGAGTCTGTGATTATAATTCAGAAACCACCCACACCAGCTGTGTCCCATCAGAACGTTTCCATGCAGCGGCGTGAAAACCCGGTCACTACACGTAGGAAGCAAGAAAGGAGCTGTCAATCATGGCTGGCAAGATCAGGGTATGGCAGTGTACAGATTTAACCCGAGCACCCAGAAGGCAGAGCTGGGGGGATCTCCTGACCTACATAGTGAGTTCCAGCCAGACGGTATCTAAACAAATACATCGGGTGTAAGTACTACCTGTTTGGCTAGGGTAAGTCACCAAAAAAAAAAAATCACTACTATATTTGAACATCAGATATGTTATAATCTCAACACATGGTCACATAAGGCAAAAGGATTGCGGATTTGAAGCCAGTTATACTACAACATGAGTTTAAAACTAGCTTGGGTACACAGTCAGGTCCTGGAAACTCTAAACACACACACGTACATACATATGCACACACACATGCACGTGCACACGCACACACACACGCACACACACATACATACATGCGCACACACATGCCCATGCACACACACATGCACATGCACACACACAAAGACAGAGACACGGAGAGAATACACTTCATGGCATCCTTCCCGCCCTGGGTTTTATCCCTGGTGCTCAGAACTACTTTTCTCTCTCTCTTTCTCTCAATGGTTAAAAATTATGAAAAGACAGATTAAAAGATTCTTTATGACATTGACATCTGTATACCAATAAGACAAAAGCAAAATGGAAAAAAAACTTTTTAAAATCAAGTACAGAGCCAAAAAGATGGCTCAGAATGTAAAGGTACTGAGTTCAATCCCTGACACCCACAGGACAGAAAGAAAGAACCAACTCTAAAATGTGTCCATTGACCTCCTCACATGCATGCACATAAACACAATTAGTTCAATTTTGTCCTGGAACTAGCTCTGTAGACCAGGCTGGCCTCGAACTCACAGAGATCTGCCTGCCTCTGCCTCCCGAGTGCTGAGATGCTGGCATGAGCCACCACCCAGAATAATGTGTTTTGGGATTGTTTTGGATTTTTTTAAAGATTTAAAAACAAATAAACTTGGGAACTGGAGAGATGGCTCAGAGGTTAAGAGCACTGGCTGCTCTTCCAGAGGTCCTGAGTTCAATTTCCACAACCACATGGTAACTCACAGCCATCTATAATGAGATCTAGCGTCCTCTTCCGGCATGAAGGCATACATGCAGGCAGAACACTGTGTACATAATAAATAAGAGCCTCAAAAAAAATAAAAATAAAACCAAATAAACTCAAGTACATTAAAATGCAAGCTTCTATGATAGCAAATATTATTTAAAATTTTAAGAACGCTGAGGATTGGAGAAATGGCTCTTCAGTTAAGACTGCTCTTCGAGAGGGCCTGTGTTTAATGTCTAGCACCTATATATTAATAACAACCACCTATAACTCCAGTTCCACGGGATCGCCCCACCTCTTCTGCCTCTGCAGGCACTGCACACGCATGTGTCCAGACACACATGCAGGCAAAACCCATGTGTATAAAATAAAATTTTTATTTTTAAATAACAAGGTGTGGTTGTTTAAATAGAATGACCCCTTTAGGCTTGTGTGTACGAGTGCCTAATCACCAGGGAGTGGAACCGTTTGAATTAGAAGGATTAGGAGGTGTGGTCTTATTGGAGAAAGCGTGTCACTGCCGGTCGGTAGGCTTTGAGGTTGCCACCACACCCTGGTTTACGAGGTGCTAGGGACTGAACCCAGGGCCTCTTGCATTCTACAAACTGAGCTACATCCCCAGAACCCAACTCATCTGCCTCCCTTCCTCCCCCTCCCTTTCTCTTTGACTATGGATCAGCATGCAGCTCCCAACTCTTTCTCCAGCACCACGCCTGCCACGCATGCTGCCATGCTTCCCACCATGATGCTTCATTAAACTTCAGATACTGTAAGCAAGGCTCCAGCTAAAGGCTTCCTTTTGTAGGAGTTGCCTTGGTCGTGGTGGTCTTCTCACAGCACGAGGACGGTGACTAAGACGGAAGGCATCCACAGGAGGCAACCTGCCCCACTGGTGCCCAAGCCGCATCTCCAGTGACCCCTGAGAAGTCCCGGCACTTTCTGTGAATGCCGACACCAAGAATAGGGGCAGCCGAAGACTGTTAAGACAGCTAAGGGAGCAGATCCGCTTGCGCAGGCTTGAGCAGAGCAGACATTGCCCTCACCGAGAGGGGCGCAGCGCTCACCGAGGATGAGACAGAGCTTATGGCCACCAGGGTACAGAACTCACAGAAGCCTGAGGTCCCAGGTGGTCCCCGATCAGACAAAAGACTGCAAAGTATGAAAAAGGCTGCTGGAGAAGAGGGTCTTAGGGGAGGGGGATTAGAAACAGTAATGGAATACATGGGATTCGCAAGTAGAGAGAAGGGAATTTCCTGGTGGTGGGGGGGCTGGCCGAGGGGAGGGCACAAAGGATGAGAGAGGTGAAGGGGATGAACCACAACAAAGTGTAATGGCAGATGACATAATGAAAGTCATTGTATGCTAGCCCAAGACGTTTAATTAAAAAAAAAAAAAAAAGACAGGAGCCAGGCAGTGGTGGTGCATGACTTTAATCCCAGCACTCTGGAGGCAGAGGCAGGTGGATCTCTGTGACTTCGAGGCCAGCCTGGTCTACAGAAGTGAGCTCCAGGACAGTCAGGGCTACACAAAGAAATCTATCTCGGAAAAACAACCAAAAAAAAAGACAGGAAATACAGCAAGGTTCTGAGCCATGGTCTGAACAAGTTTTATTTTTAGTTTTGGTTTTGGTTTGTTTGGTTTTGGTTTTTCGAGATGGTTTCTCTGTGTACCAGCCCTGGCTGTCTTGGAACTTAATTTGTGACCAGGCTGACCTTGAACTCACAGAGATCCACCTGCCTTCTCCTCCAAGTACTTGGATTAAAGGTATGCACCACCAAGCCTGACTGGATAAACTTTGTTAAGACCCAAAGTGACCAAATATTAGAATATTCAAGGGTACTGCAACATTTCTAGGTTCTTCGTACCAGGATTAATAAGTTTTCAAATCCTAATGAGGTCAGCAACAGCATGTCGCCATTCAATATGCATTCAAACAAAGCACTCAATATGCCATCCCTGCAAATCTTGAACAGTAACAGTACCTGCCATTTGTGGACACGGGCACACACAGACACATGAATACACACACACACACACACACACACACACACACACACACACACACACCTTTATTTTGTTTCCTGAAATAATCCTGATTACAGATGCATGTTATCACCTCGTCTCTTCTCTTTTTCTTTTGTCGTGTGTGTGTGTGTGTGTGTGTATGTCTGTGTATCTGTGTGTGTGTGTGTATGTGTGTGTGTATCTGTGTGTGTGTTGTATCCAAGGCTGGCCTTGAACTCACTACACACTGAAGGATGACCTTGAACTATTGACCCTTGTGCTTCTGCCTCCCAAGTGCTGGGAATACAGGCATGTGCCACCAAGCACAGTCTATGTGATCCTAGGGATCAAACCCAGGGCTTTGTGCATGCTAGGCAAGCACTCTACCCACTGAGCTACATTGGTGCAGTAGAATTATCTGTATTCTGTCAATCAAAAATTTTAATAAAATGCTGATTGGCCAGGTAGAAAGTATAGGCGGGCCAACCAGACAGGAAGTAGAGGCGGGACAATGAGAATAGGAGAAGGCTAGGAAGGAGGAAGCCCATTTCTCCATTCCTGCCCAGATCACCGAAGAAGCAACATGTGAGCTGACAGCTGAAAAAGGTACCAAGCCATATGGCTAATGTAGATAAGGATATTGGGGTAACATAAGTTATAAGAGCTAATAAGTAGCCTGACCTAATGGGCCAATTAGTTTATAACCTAATGTAGACTCTGTGTGATTTTCTTTGGGGTTTGTTGGCTGTGGGGTACCCAGGTGGGACAGAAACCCCAACAAGCCAGCCGTCCATGTTACACTACATCTCCTCCACCCCCCCACCCCACCCCCTGCCGCCTGGAGTTACTTCTCTTAAGCTGCCCTAAAGCTCACTCCTTTCCAGTACCCTAAGCCACTTACTCTGGAAAAGAGAGGGCTCAGCGAAAAGGTGAGTTTGTAGGGAACCCATCCCTCTCTGTGCAGCAAGTGAAGCCAGAAGGAGGCGATCTAGCTCATCTGTTTCCTGACCATCTATGCCAACTCACACATCAGTAACTACTTATGTGGATTCATTAGCTACTTGGCACAGCAACAAAATACCAGACAAAAGCAAATTAAGGTGGTGTAGCTAAAGACACCACCCTGCAGTGAGGAAGTCATGGCTGCAGGAACTTGAGGCACTTGGTCACATGATGTCCACAGTTGGGAAGCAGAAAGAAATGAATGCCGATGCTCAATTCCCTTTCTACCTTTGCAGGCAGTCTGGGACTGCAGCCAATTGAGAGCAAGGAGGTCTTCTCACCTCTGTTAACTTAATCTAGAAAACCCTTCATAGACATCCCAGAGGTTTCTCTTCTCAGAGATTCTAGATCTTGTCACATTGACAATGAAGATTAACCATCACAATGTAGTAGTAGTAGCGGTGTTCATAGTCATGATGATGACAACGATGAAGATGACAATGAAGATGACAACGATGATGATGACAATGATGATGATGATGATGACAATGATGAAGATGACAACGATGATGACAACGATGATGATGACAACGATGATGATGACAATGATGAAGATGACAATGATGATGATGACAATGATGAAGATGACAACGATGATGATGATGACAATGATGATGATGACAATGATGAAGATGACAACGATATGATGATAGCGCTTTATAAAAGGGTAATTCTTAGAGAATGGGTGCATTTTCTCATCCTGGTGTCTGAGCAGTACAATGAGAGCCACAAAACCATCAGCAATTCTACCAACTCACTTCACACAGCACCTTTCTGTTTGCACGCTGCCTCTCTGCGAGAGCACAGGACACTGTCACAGCAAAGCTGTCTTGGTGGCCATAGATTTTAAAAAGGCTTCCTCCTTCTTAGGAATATATATGGTGTCTCCAGCAACTTCCTCTCAACCAAATCCTGGCTCAATGCCTACCTTTCTTTGGTCTTAGTGTCCTCCCTTCTTAGAGTGGCCTTTCTGACCGTTCATTCTAAAACAATGAACAGTCTCCTTCCCTGTTTCTGTTGGCACTGGCATGAACTGCTACCTGACATTACTTATCTACTGACTTGTGGTCTTTCGGTCCCTCTAGATTAGAAACTTCAGAATGCAAGGACTCTACTACCAGCTCCGACAACACAGGACACAAAGAAGGTCCCAATAAATATGTGTCGGCTGAATGAATCTGCCTTTCTTTTTGTCTTTGTCCATCTGTCTTCTTACCTTTCTCTCCTCCAGAGGCTGTGCGCTCCCAATGTCCCAAGACTATAGCTGGATTTTCTTTTACGCTAGCTCAACGTTGGAACGCCAAAATGTTGTTGCTATTTTTTTTACTCTTTGGTTCTTTTGCCCCCACCCCCAACTACCAAATAAAAACAGAGGCTTATTGTTACTTGACTGCCTGACCTAAGCTGATGTGGGATCCCCCTCTGTATGCTGTGAGTGTCATTGGTTAATAAAGGAACTGCTTTGGGTCTATAGCAGAGCTATAGGGGAGCAGAGCTAGGCAGGGAAAACTAGACTGAATGCTGGGAGGAAGAGAGCGGAGCCAGAGAGAAGCCATGAGACAGACGCCAGAAATTTAGCTGGTAAGCCACAGCCACATGATGATACACAGATTAATAGAAATTGGTTAGATTAATATGTAAGAATTAGCCAATAAGAAGCTAGAGCTAATGGGCCAAGCAGTGATTTAATGAATACAGTTTCTGTGTGATTATTTCAGGGCTAAGCAGTTGGGGACCAACAAGCGGCCTTCTTTCAACACTTAGCTTGGCTTGTTTCTAGACAGCTTTTCTTAACTTAAATTATCCAGTCTATCTTTTTGCCTCTGGACTTTTTCCTTTTCTTACTTCTGTGTATCTTACTTTCACTCTTCCTCCTTGGCAGGCTGGGTGGCTGGATGGTTGGCCCCTTGCATCCTCCTCTCCTTATTCTCTTGCTCCTCCTTCTTTTTCCTCTATTTTTCTCCTTCTATTTATTCTCTCTGCCTGCCAGCCCTTTCCTCTGCCTTGCTATTGGCCATTTGCTCTTTATTAGACCAATCAGATATTTTAGACAGGCAAAGTAGCACAGCTTCACAGAGTTAAACAAATGCAGCATAAAAGAATGCAACACACCATTGCATCATTAAAACTAATGTTCAACAGCATAAACAAATATAACACATCTGAAGATAACATTCCACAGCACATTTCCATTTCTGTCTTATTTCAACCCCACATTTCCCTGTATGCAAGACCGCCCCGACCCAGCCTCACACATTCTGTTACCAAACAAGCTAAATTATATTTTCTCAAAAAAAAAAAAGTGCCAGGCGGTGGTGGTGCATGCCTTTAATCCCAGCACTCAGGAGGCAGAGGCAGGAGGATCTCTGCGAGTTTGAGACCAGCCTGATCTACAAGAGCTAGTTCCAGGACAGGCTCCAAACACAGAGAAACCCTGTCTCAAAAAACAAAAAACAAAACAACAACAACAACAAAAAAAAACGCTCAAAATTGGGACCCCTCTCTGCCATCAAGTTTTGTCATTCATTCCCCCCCATAATTTCATTAGTATTTGTCATTATTCCATTTGTTTGTATGACACAGAATAATCTATCTCTGCTCCTTCTCAAGCACGATGTCTGTCCTGATGTACATGCCACCATGTCCTGCCGTGATGAGAATGACCTGAATCTCTGAACTGGAAACCACACCAATTTAAATGTGCGCTATGGTACGGTTCACAAGTTGGGCAAGGGCCTAGAGATTGAAACACACACAGAGACGCAGGAAACACCAAGAATGCCCCCTTTATTGTGTTCCAGGGCAGCTTATCTAGGGTCTCCTTGACTAATGGCCACGCCCTAACTCTCAGCTGCAAGCCCACCAGAAACCACTCCCCGGCCATCAGGAACTCCTGAGGGTCTCGTGCTCAGAGCAGATGCAGGAATAGGAAAACAAGTTGTTTACTCCGGCAGGCAGGGGGTCACAGGAAACTCAGGGTCTGTGGATGCACAGTCCCCAACATCTCCCCCTTTTCTACATAATTAGACCAAGGTTTCTGGACTGGCAAGGGTGTAGCACAAATAAGATACAAGATAGCCACAGTAGCCGTCTGGCTGATTGCAATTCCGGCTGCCTGAAAAGAGACCACAGCAGTGACAATAGCAGCCATTACAGCTACGGTGATCCCGAAGTCTCGGCCGGGACAGCTTGGCAGTTGTCCTCAAACTCCAGATCCTCCTGACTCTGTCTCCTTCAGCAAATGCTACCAGTGTGCGCCACCACAACCGGCTGGGGTGATGCACCTCCCGCCGCCGCCGCTGGGAGCAGGGGTGGCAGGCAGGCTTGGGGACCTTCCCCAGCTACTTCACAGGTTCCTCGGGTCCTGCAGGAAATCTGGCCACTTGTGCTGCAAACTCTTGGGCACACAGAGCCGGGAACCGCCACCACCTTCCCTGCCCCATCACTGCCTTATGTCACAGGTGGATGGGCAGCCTGGCAGGGTCTGGGCGGCTCTGGCTGGCCTCTGCTCCAGCACTTGTTGCCCTGGTTGCTGGCGCACCTCACTCCCGCTGCTGCTCCTGGCACTGCTGCCACCTACAGCATCCCCCTCGGCCCCACAATCTCCAGTAAACTATCATTTAGGGAATTCTCTCTAAACTACTTCCTGCTGTTAGTTGGGCAAAGAAATTTGGGGGGTGGGTATTCACAGCAACCCATCTCTCTCTCTGTCCCCACCTCCCCCACTTCATCTATAAGGACTCTAGTGATTACATCAGGCCAGTCTGAATCGTTCAGAATACGGGATCCAACCCAAGGTCACCAGATTAGAAGCTTAAATTCCATCTTCAGCCTTCATTCACCTTTGCCGTGTGACCTAACATAGTCACGAGTTCCTAGTATTGAGACTCAGACACTGGGATAGGGTGGGGTGGAGTGGGGGTAGGGTGCTGTTCTGCACAAGCCAGAATCCTTGTGCTGAAACTATCACCTCAAGTGTGCTTGTTAAATATTTCTCATGACCGTTGTTTTTCCTATCAGCTCTGTTGACATGGTTTTATTTTTTTCTTCCTGTGCTCGTCCATAGTTCAGTGTAGTTTAAGAACACACAATATGAGTCAAACACAGTGGCACACACCTGTAATCCCAACCCTTCAGGAAGTTTAGGGAAGGAATGTTCAGCCTGAGCTACACTGTGGGTTCCAGAGCACATAGTAAGGTGCTGGCTGCGGGGGCAGGGTGTTTTTTGGATTTTGGGAAGAGAGGAGAGGAGAGGAGGGGAGGGGAGGGGAAGGGAGGGGAGGGGGGAGGGGAGGGGAGGGGAGGGGAGGGGAGGGGAGGGGAGGGGAGGGGAGGGGAGGGAGGAGAGGAGAGGAGAGGAGAGGAGAGGAGAGGAGAGGAGAGGAGAGGAGAGGAGAGGAGAGGAGAGGAGAATTGGCCTAGAGAGATGGCTTAATAGTTAAGAGTACTGGTTGCTCTTGCAAATGATGGAGCTCACATGAACTCACAACTGTCTGTAACTCCAGTTCCAGGGCATCAGACACCCTCTTCTGGACTCCATGGATAACACACACACCACACACAGTGCACAGACATATGCTCAGGTGCACACAGACACACACATACATGTACATTAAAACAAGTATTTTTGAAAAGCAAAATAAAATTACAATGACAAAAAGAAAGAAAAAGAAACAAGTCCAGGACTAATTCAAGCCCCATCCAGTGTGCAGACATATTAACTTTAAATCCTATGTGGTTAGTAAACGGCGGTGACACACTTCAGTTACCACAGCTACACTGCCCTTCACATTCCAGGACTACAGACTCCACACACTTAACAAGTGAGAGAAAGTTCTGCTTTCCTTAGCCAGGCTTCCCTGAGCCTGAGCACAGAATAAAGCAAACTCTGAGAAAGGTAGCGGTGCAGACAGACGCTCGTCCATGAGAGACTGCACAGCAAAAGGCACAGCTTCCGACCTGGCAGCCCCTGCCTTGCAGTTCTCTCTGCTCTCACCCCTGAGCCAACAAGAAACCTCTGAAGGGACAGAGCCCACACATAGGCACCCACGCATGAACACAGACACACACAGACACTCACACATAGGTACCCACGCATGAACACAGACACACACAGACACTCACACATAGGTACCCACACATGCACACAGACAGGCACACACACACAGACACTCACACATAAGTACCCACGCATGCACACAGACACACACGCACACACAGACACACACTCACACATAGGCAGGCACCCACGCATGAACATAGACACACACAGACACTCACACATATGTACCCATGCATGCACACAGACAGACACAGACACACACACACTCACACATAGGTACCCACGCAGGCACACAGACACACACACACTCACACATAGGTACCCACGCATGCACACAGACACACACACATACACACTTAAAATTAAAGCTTAAAGCCAGCAGAGGTGTTGCACACCATTAATCCCAGCACTCGGGAGGCAGAGGCAGTGGATCTCTGTGAGTTCGAGGCCAGCCTAGTCTACAGAATGAGTTCCAGGACAGCCAAAGCTATACAGAGAAGATCTGTCTCAAAAAATAAAAAAATAAAATAAAATTTTAAAAATATAAAGTTTAAGGAAACCTTTCTTTAATCTCTGAGCAGGGTCATGTTTGTACTTTCTACCATTCAGCTGGCATCCAGGATGTTCCTATAGGGAAGGCGATCAATAAATATTATTGACAAGGCGTGTTACAAACAAGCAGTGAGTCTTCCGTCAGCAGAACCCAGAGAAAGGACAAGATAAGGGGGGTAGGGATGGTGACTGTCACATCCAGAGCCATTTACTCCCAGCACTCTGCGACCCAGGTCCATTAATCCCGCTAAAGTCACCCGCTATCCTGTCACCGTGTCTCAGCCCCGGGAGTTTTAACCTTTCGCGTGTGGCTTCTGAAGTGAGTGACTATGAACTTCCTATAGACTTCTTGATATATATATTCTTTTTTTTTATGTGAATTGGGTGTTTTGCTTGCATCTATGTCTGTGTACCACCTGTGTGTCTGGTGCCTGCAGAAGCCAGTGAAAGGTGTTGGATCCCCTGGAACTGGAGTTACAGGCAGTTGTGAGTGGTCATGTGGATGCTGGAAACAAAAATAGGATCCTCTAGAAGAGCTGCAAAAGCTCTTAACCAGATGAACTTTCTCTCTAGTCCCAAGAAACTCCCTTTTGTGTAGAAAAACAAGCGGGTAGGTATGGTCATGTTAGGGAGAGTGTTTCTGCAGTCCCATGAGGCGCCAGTAGGTGGCGATAGCACAATACCAACAAGATCCTGGATGATTGCTTTATTGAAAGCATCCATCTTCTTTCGCTATTGAAGTTACCATATTTATTTTTAGTGTGGCTTGATGGGTCCCGTCTGTATGTAATTTAACAATATTGAAATCAAATTCTGATACCTACTCACGCGGATGTAAGCCCTATTAGATTTCAATTAGCATTCACTCTGATCTGATTACAAGACTTTAGCCAATCCAACAGCTAATAGGGACACATTTAGATAATTGCAGCTGTCTGCCGTTATTACACACGCTATCATTTTCACGGAGCGATTCGTGAAAAGACTGGGCCATACATAAAATTCATTGCGTTGGTAGAGACAAGGAGTGTCCCCCAGAGCAGCCCTAAGGAGTTTGTTATTGCAGTCTGGCATTTGGGGTGTTTTCATTAGGGTAGAAGACAGGAGTGCGCGTTGGCCCAGTTATCCCTGCTCCAGATACTCCTGAGTCTCCACACTCGGCGTTGTTTCACTTGGCAACAAGAAAGAGGCATCGGCCAGGCCTCCTTGGCTGCTCTTTTCATTTAAACCGAACACAAGCACACCCAAACTCACCTTGTACAAAGGCCTTGCTCAGCAAACGGAATTAGGGTCTCAAGGCTCACTGGGGGTGAAATGAAACTCCTAGGGTGGTTGTTAGACACGGGTTACACACCGGGCAGGGATCCTGAAGGCATGCTTCAAGCGTGAAAGGAACACCGGGAGGAAACCGCCTTACTGACTGCCGGCTCCTAGTCGACGGTTCGAGGCAGCAACAACAGAAAAATATCCCTAGGAAGTAACCTGAGGGTGATGCCTTCTAAAGTCTGGAACAGAGATGTGATCCCTGCTGTAGAGACATGGCATATAGAAGGTCACCCTCTGAGTTGGCCACCAAGATTGTTTTTTGTTTTTTCAATTTTTGGTTTTTTAAATCAGATAATTCAATATTTTGCCTGACCACAGCCACCGTTGGAACTCTCTCTGTGGCCTTCTGTGACCCCCATGGTGCAGTCTTGGCACCTCCATTTGGTCCCAGGAATATGCACCATATCTTTCCTGCCTAATACTGTCTTATACCTCCCTCTGCCAAAGGCCTGGGGACGCAATGATCCATACCTTTGGTGTGTTCCGCCAGAGGCCTGCTGGAATCACACACACACACACACACACACACACACACACACACACACGAGATGTAGTATATTTGTACACTGTGTGAAGGTGTATTGTGATTGGTGTAATAAAAAGCTGAATGACCAATAGCTAGGCAGGAGGTATGGGTGGGACTTCCCGGTAGAGAGAAACTGGGAGGAAGAACTAGGCACGAGAGACACACACAGAGACGAGGAGGCGGCAGGATGGGCAGCATGTGACAGAATGTGATGAATGGAGATGGGTTAATTTAAGTTATAGGAGCTATCTGGAAACAAGCTCAAGCTAAGGCCAAGCTTTCACAATTAATAAGTTTCTGTGTCGTTATTTGCAGGCTAACGGTACCAACTAGAAAGTACTGTTACATATGGCACCCAGCATGGGCTCGATTATATACATAGGGCCTGAAAGAGGTCTCTCAGATAGAAACTGTGCATTTGAGTAGCCAGCGCAGGATACAAATGCCTGCTGCTTCTCAGACACAGCAACTTCCCAGAGCGGGGGCAATAAACACCTCTCCAGGCCGGGGCCCTCAGGCACAAGGCCAGCTTTCACCAACCAGAGGCAGGGAGCAGAGCCAGCCACCAGAGCCGCTCAGGCCGTAGCCTAGCCAGTTAAGGTCATGTTGGTCTCATGTGGCCAGAGAAGGCTGCAGACATGCAAAAAGCCAGGCCCAGACAGAAACAAACCTCTGAACAGGTAGAATATGCTTTAAAATGTGCTTAGATATTAAAGAAAGGGAAAAAATAAATTATTTTAAAATAGTAAGTAAAGTCTTTAAAAAGTGAGTAAAGTAATATTTTAAAAATTAAGTCATATAAGGATGGTAAATATTATAACACAGAGAATTTGGACCTTACATGGTGCTTTGTTAATTTTGAATTTTTTGAATTCTAATAAACAGGAAATGACAGCTGTTGAGAAACATTCAATTGTGGAAGGGACTGCCGAATTAAACCAGCCTATACACTTTAGAGATGTCTTGGCTTCTGAATGGAAACTGGGAAATGTGTTGTGTTGAAGATGTTATGCTTTTGTTTCCACAGTAAATGAAAAGCTTTGAATTCCTTCAAAGTTAATTGAGATTGGATTTGACCAGGGGGAACCTCCTGAGGATCTTGGCTACAGACATGAGGGGGAAAAGGCAAGAAAGACTACAGGACAGGTGGTGTATATACAGATCCCTCAATGTGGGAACAGCTCCAAGACTATATGAGACAAGACAAATATTGTTGACTACAGAGTCCTCATGACTTAGTATTATATACCATCCTTTCACATGATAATGATGGAGAGTTATATTACAGTTTATACAGTCCAAATGGACCTATACACTTTTACCTGCCCAAACATAAAACAAAAATCATCTTTAACTGATTTGTGCACACCACACATTCCATATGTGTGCTAATGCAGATATACATGCTGCCTTTAAAAATGTGTATGTCTTCAGAACAAAAGACCATACACAAATAAAGACAAAACAAGAAGCACAAGTGATGTAGCCTCTCAGAATGCCTGTTACAGTTTCCTCAAACCTCTACATTCAAAACAGCTTCAAAGCTGCTAGTTGAGATGTTCCAGCCTCACAGACTACTCCAGCTAAGACTTCAGATAAGTTCTGCACTTTCCCATCACACAGAGACTAAACAAAAATAATACAATTAACTGTCCCAGGACTTGACCATTATCTTAATTTTCTCAATAGCCCCTAAGGATGCCATCTCACCCAGACAGCAGAAAGTAATTTTAACAATATGATGCCCGCATTCCCAAGAGGTAGGGGGGGTGGTTTTGATGATGACATTGATGGGTTATGGATGTTTGTCATGTTTAGGGGACTTGGTTACAAGTTATCATTGGTCATAGTGAGGGAGGAAAGTAAGTAAAGGAGATTAGATTCAGGGGATCTCATTCTGAAAAGAAAAGGAGGGATATAGAAATAATAGGATAAAAGGGTAGATTATTGAATCTACTTTTAGATTAAAAAACAACCTCTAGTCTTAAATATTTTACAGTGGTATGGATTTTTGTATATTGATACAAATTTAAGGTTATTTTTTGTTATACTGCATATGTTTCTACTCTTGTTTAAAGCATTGTACTAATGTAGCTCATTTTAAAATTTTAAAATGTAATGCATAAAATGTAATGCATAGGTTAGTAGTTAGTCATCTATAATAATCAAACATGTAGTCATGTTAGGTATGTTTTCAAGGTCAAACAGAGACATATTTTAGATAGGTAGGTGATCTTCAGATATTTCAGAGACTTACAGAATATGGCACTTAAGATATTTTAATAACTTAAGGCTTTTCATGATAGTGAGGCACATCTGCTCCTGGCGGCACCAATCTACTTCATAAAAGGATTATTGTGCATTGAAGACCCCCCCATATGAAGTTTGCTTTCACTGTGGCAAAGCTAGTCATTTGGGCAAGAAACTGCCCTTGCCTCCACTGCTGACAGTATGCTGTCCAAATTGGACAAGCAGGACACAAAGAAAGGTGACTGCCAAACTTCGCCAACACAAGGTAGAATAGTCCTTCAAAAGTCCTGCTTCACATAAAAGTCTTTAGGTTTCTAGGTCTGTAGGTCACAGACGAATGCCCCGATGTTGCAGAGGAACCTTGACTGACTACCTAGGCAGCCAACTGTCTCTGTAATTTCTATGGTTTTGTAAGTTGTTTGTTCTGCACTTCCTGTTTACTCAGGCAACATTATATCCTTCTAGATCTTTGATGAAGCTGAAGATGGGATAGTTATAGTAACAGTATTCCTTGTTACCAATTTTTAAAAAAACTCACAAAAGAGATGTAAAGTGCATAAGGTTAAGAAACATAAAGGTTTAAGTTGTTTATCTAAGAAAATGTTCTTAGGTCTAAAAAGATATTTTAGAATGGTAATGCAAGCTTTAGTAGGAAGTGGTTTAGGTATACAACTTTGGACTCGTTAAGATAGGATAGATAATATAGCACTTTCTCTGAGTTTGCCAAATACATATGGACTAAACATTGGGAGTGTAATTCTTGGCCAATAATTGTTCTTCCTGTATAGAGTTTTACTGTATTGGAGTTAAAACCCTTTTCTTTCTATTTAGACAAAAAGGGGAAATGTTGTGGATATTTGTACACTGTGTGAAGATACATTGCTGGGATTTGTGTAATAAAAAGCTGTATGGTCAATTGCTAGGCAGGAGGTATAGGTGGGACTTCCGGACAGAGAGAGAAAAACTGGGAGGAGAAATCTGAGTGCTCCAGAGAGACACGAGGAGATACAGAGGAAGCAGGGTGAGAGGCATGTGACACCCAGGGGAATAGTCTGCATGTCACCTCATTGTCACCTCGACCTTTTTCCTGTGGGGCAGAGGTGATCAAGTTGGAGCCTTTTGACCTTTATGGGGAGATTTCCCTACGAGTGCACTTCTGTGGTATCTGTGGCTAGGAAGGAGGCGCACCAGGAATCCCCACCTATTTTTAGCACCAATGTAACACCCTTGGGCCAGCAACCTCATGTATCTATCTGTATGCTAATTTTCACTTTTACTGATATGAGTCACCCAGGGCAGCCCCCACAAACTGTTAGACCTGAAGCTGAGGATGCGGGACAAAAGGAGAGGACTGGGGTTTGCAACAGTGGGATGCTGGGATGCTAGCACCCACCACCTCTGTAGTGGAGCCACATCAGCACTTCCAGAAAAACCCTTCTGGGAGCGTTCCCCGGAAATCCTGCCAGAATAACAGAGGCCACACAGGAGAACCTCAGTTTTTCTTCTAGGATTTCCTCTGCCAGGAAATCTATCCAGGAAACAAACTGTCATAGATATTATCTATTCAGAAAGCCAAAACCATTCTCCATACACCGGCAGGTTTCCCACTTGGAATTCTAGTTGCATTTATCTATGTGTCCTTCCTTTTAAATCAGGTCAAAGTGTTGCAGGCTGGTAGTTTGTGTCAGAAATGGCCCCATCAGCAAGGGTCTGGAAGGCTAGCTGGTGGACCTCACGAGCTGGATGTTCACAGCCTGGGACGAGCTGGGACTATGCAGAGACCTGCCTGGTGGCCTGAGTTCTGTCCCCTCCTTCCCAGCATGCTATGCCCTCAAAGCATCCCTACCACAGAGACACCCTCAAGCAGAACCTCCACTAGCTGGACACAGGGGTGCACACCTGTCACCCCAGCATGAGGGAGGTTAAAAGGAAAGAATCACGAGTGTGAGAGCCAGCCTGGGCTACATAACAAGAATCTGTCTGAAATGTAAAAATTCAACAAGGACAATGATAAAACAGAACTTCTCCCTGCAAACTGAGGCCGGCTGAAGCCATTGCACCTGTAATCAAGGTCCTGCTGACTCCTGACCTCAGCTGAGTCATTGGTGAGAAAAGGAAGGCCACCAGTCCAGAGCCAACGTCATCGTGACTTATCTTCGGATCCTTTTAACAGCCGTGTGCCATCAACCTCTATGTCTGGCATGACACACTTCTGGCTATTTCCTTTTCCTTTCAGTATTAGAAGTTAAACCCAGAGCCCTGAGAGAGCTAGGCAGGTGCTCTGAGCTCCTTCTACTACTAAACTTGACTTCTACTAAAACTCTTGGAGAGTGACACTAAGCTTGACAGTCCTCGCCTCCACCCACTCTAAAGCTAAGAGCATTTGAAGGGCAGCATTAAGGTCCTCCGGACTGCCTGCCTTGCTGAAACCCCCACCTTTACCTGAAGGTCCCACACATGTGCTTTAGAAACTCTCATTCGCAAGTTCATACAACCATTTCCATGTGCTGGTATTATTTGGCTGTGTTCCTTAGCCATGGCCACTCATATTTCAACAAGAATTTTGTGTTTGTTTGGCAGTACTAGAGGCTGAACCCAAAGCCTCATGCGTGTTAGCCCTGAGCTACACCTTGGCCTTATGTTTGAATAAACCATTTTCTTGTTTCCTGAAGCAGAGTTTAATTTTATTTACTTACTGTATACGTATGAGTGTTTCGTGTGTGTGTGTGTGTGTGTGTGTGTGTGCAGCTTGTGCACTTGTGCACTTGGAAGAGGGCAACAGACCCCCTGGAAATCCAGTTAGGGTGGCTGCGGGTTGCCATGTAGGATGGTTGTGAGTTCCATGTGGGTGCTGGGAACGGAACCTGGGTCCTCTGCAAAAGCAACAAGTGTTCTTAACCATGGTGCCATCTCTCCATGTCTCTTGTCCTGGAAAGTGACAAGAAGGGACACCGCCTTAAGGCCCCAAAGAGTCTCCCTGGTCTGCTCTTGGGAGGTGACTCCCATGCCATAGAGGAGGAAGGGAGGAGGGTGCTAGCGGGGCTCGCCTCTAGGGCAGAGGCTCCCCACCTTCCTAGCGCTGCCAGCCTCTCATACGGTTCCGCACACTGTGGTGATCCCCAGCCATAAAATTATTTTTGTATTGTAATCTGCTACTGTTATGAATCATAATATAAATATCTGATACTCAGGATATCTGATATTCGACCTCTATAAAAGTCATTTGGTCCCCAAAGGGCTGTAGATTCACAGGTTGAAAGTTACTGCTCTGGTATCTTTTCCTAATGCTCCAAACCTGGGGTGCTTACAGCAGGATGGGCTGGGTTCTAGGGAGCACTGGTTAGCACTCATTCTCCAGAAAGCCTTCACTGCCTGCTTCATGGTGACAACCCACTCACTTGAAGGCAGAAGCAGAGCAGAGAACCCTTGCAGGTAACTTCCGGGTGGAGATGGACAGTTATCAGGTGACCTTGAGAGGCAAGGAAGAGTCATGGCAGGCACAAGGAACAAAGAGCTGTCCAGGCCTTCAGAGCATTCTTCCCCACAACAGAATCCACTCCACGTCCTGACACGCCAAGTGTGGGGTCAAAGCAGCTCCCAAGCTGCGGGGCGCCATCCTGTCCAGCAGGAATGAACCCCACCAAAAACGAGAATTCCTTCTCTGGTCACATCTTTATTTGGAGCATTCCCTTGAGGAAAATTGGGGGAAGGGAAGATAGAGCAGGGACGAGAGAAAGCTTAGAGAGAGAGCGTTGGGCCCCGAGGCAGCTGCTTTTAAACGGTGGAGCGGCTTGAACGCTGTCCTGATTGGTTAATGCCATTCTGCTGGTCTGAGCATGTGCAGGCAAGGGTGCAGGCAGGGTTGCTCAGCCCCACGTGGCTACCTCCAAACTGCAGGACCACCTGTGCCTCCAGGTGGCTCCCAACATCTCCCCCTAATTATTGTCTTTAAGAGCAATAAGGCAAAACTATTTTCCAATCTGGTCCCCACCTAGACGCAGCATGCCAAGGATATCTCTGCTCCCACCCATTCCTAAGGAAGGAAAAGGCAAAGTAGAGTAAGAGATAAGAGGTTGCACAGGGTGTTGCTCAAGTCGATGGTGTGAAACAGCTGCTCTTGGCACCGCCCAGAAGGTCATCTCTGCTGCCTCCGCACGAATCTTCCGCAGCAGGACACTCAGCATCCACTGGGTCGTCTTCTTTATCTCTCTGGTCGGTCTCGCTGGCATCCAGATGTATGTCAGCATTCCTAGAAAAACATAAACAAAACTCTCCTCCCAAATAAACATTTAAGAGTATTAAAAACTCTCAGTGTAAAAATTCAGCACAATCAGTACTGGAAGTAGGCTGGTTTTGAACTTAGAGATCTGCAGGTCTCTGTTTCAAAAAGCAAATCTTGTTTGCCTGTACCAGCAAAATTTTGAATTAAAAATTAAGTGTAAAGAATGCAAGAGAAATCCTTTCTCTGGGGGAAGCTGTCACTGGTAGTGTATTCCCCCTCTTATGTCTAAAAACCAAAGCAGTTGTCACTGGGAATTGAACTCAGGACCTTTGGAAGAGCAGGCAATGCCCTTAACCGCTGAGCCATCTCTCCAGCTCCCCTATTTAGATGGAAAAACCTCTAGGTAGCATTGTTTATCTCACCAGGTGCCTCAGGCAAAAGGTCCGCCTTTCTTTGTTACCTAGGATACGGTAACCAGGTAAACATGCCCTTATTATGATAATCACGACCAGTTCTTTAAGGGAGAATGGGCGTAGCATCGATCTGGCTACTTCCTGCTGACGAAGGGACGTTGTTTAGGGGATAAATGTTTTTATCTGACTGAATTTTTGGCGACAAATGTTTTTATCTGACTGAATTCTTGGCGACCTTGACTGAGGGCGGCAGCAGCGGACAGCGGCGGCTGCCACAGCTCCGCCTCTGAAGCCCATTATGGCGCGCTCCGCATGGCCCAAAGGCATGGCCCCGCCCAGGGCCGTGCGCGGGCTCGCCGGATATCCCGTAACTGCGAACTGTACCTCAGCCTCACCTCAGGCATTGAATTCGCACCGCCAAGCTCCGGCGAGGGGGGGCATCCGCCCACCCGTGGGGGGGCTTCTCCTGCCCGGTCCGCCTGCGCGCAGAGCCCCGTTCTCTGGGAACTCACCTCCCCGCTCGCCCATGTTGCTATGGAAACACAGTTTTTCCGCAGAGCCGATTCAGCTCCTCTCTGCCTTCTATGGCGCCGCTGCTCACCACGCAGCTTCCGCCTCAGTCAGGCGAGTCCGCTCAGGTGCTGAAAAAGTCCTCCAAAAACCATAGCCCCGCCAGAAGGCCTCTGATGTCACACGGACTTTAGCCCGCCCGCGACCTGGCTATTCGCAGGCCTCCAGCAAACTCCCCGCCAGCAACTGGTTGCGTCTCCCTCCTGAGTAGCTGGGATCACAGGTGTGCACCACCGTGCCTGGCCCACTTCCGTGTTTCTAATCAGGCATTACCGCTCAAAGGCGGGCCGGCTGCCGCCAGCACTCTCAGCACGATCAAGCAGCTTGTCTTTCTCAGTCAAAAATTAAAGTTTTTTGTACGTGAGAGCCAGAGACTGAGCTCTCTTATCAAAATTAGGCGAAAATCACCTCAGAAACTCTGTGGCTCTTTAAGAACAGGGAAGGCAGTGATCAAGCTCGCCTCCCTACGAGACTGTTGCCTCCAGTCTCTAACAGCGAGTACGCAGGTGGACGGAGAGGGAGCGGAAGCCGCGGTCTCCCGTACCCCATCGTCCTCAAAGTCCCGCCTTAGTTACCTCGCCTTTTTTGCTGCTGTTTACATTTCTCCTGCACTGAACTTAAGGGATTTTTCTTCCCCGTTGCTTTTCTTTTCTATTTAGGCCTATCCTTTGAAATTCCTTTTTACATTTCTTTTCCTCCCCTTTCTGGGGATTTCAACCGACGTCACTCACCGCTCCATGTTCTCAGAGTTCTGAAATTCAAGGCTCTCTGTGCTGGTGTCTGATCTTGGCTTTTTCTCCCGGGCTTTCTCAGGGTCCCCCGGCGTAGTTGTCAGGGTCCCTCAGCGTCCCGGGGTTTCGAGCACCAGTTGCGGGGCGCCATCCTGTCCAGCAGGAATGAACCCCACCAAAAACGAGAATTCCTTCTCTGGTCACATCTTTATTTGGAGCATTCCCTTGAGGAAAATTGGGGGAAGGGAAGATAGAGCAGGGACGAGAGAAAGCTTAGAGAGAGAGCGTTGGGCCCCGAGGCAGCTGCTTTTAAACGGTGGAGCGGCTTGAACGCTGTCCTGATTGGTTAATGCCATTCTGCTGGTCTGAGCATGTGCAGGCAAGGGTGCAGGCAGGGTTGCTCAGCCCCACGTGGCTACCTCCAAACTGCAGGACCACCTGTGCCTCCAGGTGGCTCCCAACACCAAGCTATATGGAATGTGCGGGCCCGACATTCAAGACAGACCAGGAACCAGGGAACCTGGAAGAGGACTGCCCACTCCTGGAGATGCAGCCGAGCAGAAGCCTTGGAAAGGTCTGGAAGGAAGCTGACTGAGGCGGCTCTTGTACTCAGCACTGGGTCCCAGTGTGGGCGCTGGGGAGCCACGGGCGGCCACTAAACCCTGGAGAGCTATGAGTGCTCGCTAAGGAAGTCACAGTGTTCCCGAAGGCTGCAGCTCACCGCGTGCTCTTGCCTAGGAAATGGTAAGATGAAAATGTGCATTAGATACAGTAGTAAATGCATTTCTATTTTCTCGTAGTGCTAGAAATTGAATGTAGGGCTTTGCGTGCTAAACAAGTGACGTACCACTAAGTACACTGCCGGCCCCATAAATTCCATTGTATAAATTGCAACTTTCTGTTTTCTTGTTTTCGTTGTTGTTGTTGTTGTTGTTGTTTTTTGAGACAAGGTTTCTCTGTGTAGCTTTGGAGCCCGTCCCGGAACTAGTTCTTGTAGACCAGGCTGGTCCCAAACTCACAGAGATCCGCCTGCCTCTGCCTCCCACGTGCTGGGATTAAAGGCGTGTGCCACCACTGCCCCGCTGAGTTCTCAACTTTCTGAGCATCAGTTTCTTTCAAAACAGAGAGAATGAGCTGGTCGTGGTGGTTCACACCTTATTCCAAGCACTTAGAAAACAGAGACAGGAGGATTGCTGTGAGTATGGAGCCAACCTGGGGTACATAGGGGGCTCCAGAACACCTGGTCTACAAAACTAGACCCTGACTCAAAAGAATCGAAAACAAGCCAACAACAAATTTTAAAACACACACACACAACTATGCATGGTAACTCATTGCTGTCATCCCGAATACTGATCCAAGAGCTGTAATTCCCACGCTGTAGCAAGAGGATCACACGTTCCGTTGGGCTCCATACCTACAACCCTGCCGTGCAAAGCAGTGAAAATGGATAGAGATGGTGTTTGAGTGCCATTTCAAAATAGTCAGTGACCTAAGATGTGGCTAAAAACTGCAGGGCCGAGTGTCCCAGGCAAAACGAGGTCTTTTCTTGAGTTTGTGATATCCAGCCTCAGAGCATGTC
This sequence comes from Myodes glareolus, assembly GCF_982192425.1. Lineage (NCBI taxonomy): Eukaryota > Metazoa > Chordata > Mammalia > Rodentia > Cricetidae > Myodes > Myodes glareolus. Next base: position 68,804,999 of record NC_142036.1, read on the forward strand.
CCCCACCCACCGGCTCCCTTATGACTTCCGTTCCTCAAAGGCATCATTCCAAAAATGACCAGAAGATGTCGCTGCAGACAGCACCATGTGCATTGCGTGCCTGTTGGCGACTGGATTTCACCTTGGCTTTCTCTAGTAAGCCGAGAGTCAGCTTCCCAGGGAAATGCTCTTCCTCCTGTGTGCCCTCCCCGCCCCCACTCCCCGTGCTCCCGGCCCTCAAGTCCAGCTCGGTGCTCTCCAGATGTCCTGGCAACCTGAGGGTGGACTTGAGTCCTTCAAGATGGCAGTACCAACATGGGACTCGGATTCTACTCTTGTAGAACTTGTCCTCCCTGCTCTCTTCACATTTAAACCCACAAAAATTACTTGTCAAGATCCATGCCCATGCTGACAGCCCCACCCAGCTTCCTCATGACCCCTTGAAGTTTCATTGTATCCTGTTTCTCCCGGTCTGGCAAACTGGCTCCATTTTCAAATATTAGCCTCAAGTGACTTAATGACACCCCAATTCACCTCTCTCTCTCTCTTTTTTTTTTTCTGAAAATGTCACTGGTTTAGTATGCCCTGAACCTCAGCGTAGAAGCAGCCCTAGTCTATAGGAAACGATGAGCATCCCTGAGCCCAGCTAAATGACTTATCTAGAGGGAACATGACAGTCATGGGACTGGACTGCGGCAGCTGAGGCCGAGTAACAAAGAAAACAACATCCCAGGCCAAGGTATGTCTTCCTTGCTCACATCTTCCAGCTATGACTCTTTCGCTTCTGTCTGCCCCTTGCCCTGAGTGTGTAACAATTAACTAACCATGGCTTTCAGACTCTGTTTCTACAGGTACCCTCCCAGCGGTAGCCCTGGAGACAAGACTACTGCTTACCCCAGTGATGGGAGGACCAGCTCCAGAAACCAGTGTGGAAAGCGAGGCCTGGAGCTGCTCCCAGGAACGCACTGAGGTCAAGGTCCCCTTACTCTAGTCGAAAGCCATCTTTCAGCAACCTCCATCCTGTTTCTCTTTGTCCAAACCATTCCCCAAACTTAGAGCATGAGGGGAAGGGCTTAGACCCTCCCAGCAATTTCTGCTGTTGGGCGGGGCTTATACCATGGAGCTAGTAAGTATCAAAGGCCCTTCTCCTAGTTATGCCGCCCAAACTTAGGAACCTCCGTCTACATAAGACCTGCCAGGTACCAGGCTTCTCTGTAGGATACGCCTTCCTTCTAAGCCTCCTCCTCCCCTGACTAAACTCAGAATGAATTTACACCTGAAAACAGCACCCGCACGTGAGGAAGCCACGTGCTGGGAAACCTCCAGGGCATTCCTGACCCGAGCTCCCCTCCCCCGAACAACAGTGGCTAACCAAATCATGCACACCTGTACCTGTTGCCAGGTTACAGTCAACAAGCAGAGAAAGCGAGAACCAGTTCTGGCCCAGGCTGACACCGCAGGTCTCCTCCCGCCCCTGCAGCAACTTCCCCAGGGAGGGAAGCCAGGCCCGGGCGTTCCCCGAAAGGAGAAGGCTTTAAAGTAGGAACAAGTGGTCCTCGTGAGAAAAATCAGAACAAATGTTGGACTTGTGTTCTACAACGCAGGATTTCAAAGCTGCTTTGGAGGAGGGACATTTTTCAGGGCTCAGAGTCTCTAGTCCTGACCTTGCCTGCCAGAAGCAGTCTTGCACATTGTAAATGGAACACACACACACGCACACGTGCACACACACGCACACTTGCACACACACACACACACACGAATGCATCCACGTGTACACACACACACACACACACACACACACACACAGAAGCAGACATGGGAGTAGCAGTTAGAAGCTTCCCCAAACAATCACTCACATCATACCATTGGTAAATGGAGAGGCTATCTCGGGGCCCGGGCACTAACTTAGCCAAAGATGTGGAAAAGCCCATTGTTTATAAGCCTTTTATAATTACATTACATCATATATATGTATAAAACTGCCTAAATAGATATCCAGATAGCAAATATGCTTATAAAAAAGGTGTTAGACACTGTTGTTACAGACGAAGAAATTAAAGCTACATGCGATCCCGCTACACACCTGAGAACGGTTACAATGGAAAGGCCCCTATTCATCAGCTGTAAGACTTGAGGCTGCTGCAGTTCACGCTGCTGGCTGGAAGGTGTCCTCTGTGAGTGGGGTTTGGAGGTTTTTCTATTCAAGGAAACATACCGCCTGCTTGGCAGCATGGCCATTTCACTCCTTTTTTAAAGAATTTGTATTCTTTCAATGAAAAACAACAAACAGAAAACAATAAGACAAAACCTGCCGCAACAAAATGAAACAAAAGCTCTCTCACACACATTAACAACAACAAAATAAAAACATGCGGACTGGAGATAGGGCTCAGTGGAGGACCTGAGTTCCGTCCCTGGCTCCCACAGACAAATCAACTGCCTAAAACTCGAGTCCCAGAGGGGATCTGACGCCCTCTTCTGGCCTCTGTAGGCAGCGCATACACGTGGTGCAAAGACTTACATTCAGGCAAAACAACCATATACATACAACAAAAATAAAGATGAAAGCAAAAACAGAACAGTTTGTTTTGTGTTAACCATCTACTCCCATCCTGGAGTGTGGCTGATACACCCAGGGACGCTCCTTTGGAGAAACCTGATTTTCCTTTTGCCAGCAGGTAGCAATTGCACAAAGCTTCTTGGTTAGGAGTGGGACCTGGTGTCCCCTTCCCCCTCAGTGCTGGAACTGTCTTATCTACTTTTTGGTTTTTGGAGACAAGGTTTCTCTGTGCAGCCCAGGAACTCACTCTGTGAACTAGGTCAGCCTCCGACTCAGAGCTCTGCCTGCCTCTCCCTCTGAGTGCTAGGACCAGCTTCGGCTTTCATAAGCTTCAATTATCACACATGATAGGCCAGCGCCTTAGCTGTGTGCTCTCTTCCCAGGCCCCTTTTACATAGTACTTCAGTGCAAGCCTCACTAGTCTAGGCTGGCCTTGAACTCAATGGTAGTCCAAGCAGGTCTTGAACTTTTGATCCTCCTGCCTTGGGCCTCTTGAGTAGCTGGAATTACAAACTCGGGCCACCAGGACTGGCTGTCGTAATATCTTCGAAGTTGGGAAACTCCACATCAAGATTCATTTGACAAATTGAAGATGAACTGAACACCCAGCCCATCAGAGCAACTCGGCCTGACCTCAAAAGGAGGGAAGTTAAAAAAGGTGCGGGCTGCTGCGACCCACTGCTTCCTCCGGACCCTCCTGTGAGACCAGCCTGGCCTTCCCCCCCCCCCCCCCGTAGGTGGTTGACATCCTCCAAGGCTTTGATCTCCATTACTTTGTAAGATTTGCAGCAAAGGAAGCGCACGAAGGCTTGGATGGTTTATTTTTATCTCGGTGCAAATGGAAGTCCTGACAGCTGCCTTTCTGTGGGAAAAGATCCATAGCTGGGGGTGGGGTGGGGTTTCCAGGGTCGGACAGAGCGGATGCTAGCCACCACAGAAGTCTGGGTTAGAGACAGAGGCACATTTGGCTTCACACTGTCTCAGCAGGGTTGGCCATACAGCATGTCTCCCATGCCTACTCCTTAGGTCTCCTGCTCCTCTGTCTTCCAGCCCAGTTCCGCTGGGGATGATGGGTGGTCGCATTCAGGAGTTCTGCTGACAGAGGACAAAACAATTTCAGACATTGGCCAATTGGCACAAGCCAGCCTGCCCATAGCTGGGGGAGGGGGGAGGAGGAGCAGAGAAGAAGGGAAAAGTTGGAGCACCTGGCTGAACTTGTAAACTGTCTCCATGAAGGTGGGAGGTTTCGTCTCACCGGGGAGGATTCAGGAAGCTTGGACAATGCCCCTTCCCTGTGGAAGTGCCCAGTCCACAAGCCCCACAGTGCCTCTGGCTACCTTTTCATTGCCAGAGGCTATATCCCGGCCTAAAGCACTAAGTCGCTACAAGGTACAACTTATTATTTTTGCATTCTGCATTAAACAGAGAAAAAAAAAGATCGAGGTGTAGTTCAGTGGCAAAGTATGTGTTTAGCACCTTTGCAAGGGATCCTGGGGTCATTTCCCAGCTGTGCACACACAAACATAGAGCCGGGGCTGGGCATAGTAGTGCACAGGAGGCCAAGGCAAGAGGACTGTAGCTGGAGCCCAACTAGAGCCCCATGGTGAGACTCGTCCCAGTAAATAGATAGATAAATAGATAGATAGATAGATAGATAGATAGATAGATAGATAGATAGATAGATGTCACATAAAGCATTAACATTTTAAAAGTGGTTAACCTTAGATAAAATGTTTGCCAATGAGAGAAAATTGAAGTATGGAAGGATCCACAAGTTCTCTCAGCGCTGAAAAGCCAGACGCTTTCTTTGTCTAGTGCCTTCCTTTCCGTGTGTCCGCATGCAAACCTGCTTATGGTTCTGATATTCTTTTCCCCCAAGTTGTACCGTTTGTTGACTTAAGCCATATGGGGAGACAACCTGCCGGCTCACTTTATTCCACGCATCTCCCTGGCAGCAGGTAAACAAAAGGTACCTCCCTGGGAAATCCCAGGGAGGGATAAGTCATATAGGTTCAGCCCCTCCCAAAGTTTCAAAAGGCTTTGCCATGACCCAGAAAGGGTCTAACTCCTGCCACTAGGTGTCACACTAAACAATACGGACGTAGATCAAAAGGCCTGAGGTGGTAGGGACAGGAAATCTCAAAGGACACATAAACACACATACTCCTTCATTTTTATCCTTGCAGCCCCAAATCATCCTCTGATGCACCTTTTATAGGTAGGGCTTTGAGTTCGAACTGTAGTAATTTTTTTTACAAAGTTTAATTTAGGATATATTGTTTAAAGTAATGTATTAAAATTTAACTAAACTTTAGGATACATTGTTTAAAAATAAACATTAAAATAGGATACATGATTTAAAGCTTTTATTACTTAAAAAAATATTACATGTATCAGTGTTTTGCCTGTATGTATGTGCATCACATTGGTTGCCTGGTACCCAAAGTCGTGTGGTTGCTAGGAATCAAACTCAGATCCTCCAGAAGAGCAGCCAGTACTCTGGGCTGGGCTGAGCCATTGCTCCAACCCCTGCTATACTTTTTTTTTTCTTTTTTTTTGAGACAGGATTTCTCTGTGTATCTCTGGTTGTCCTGGAACTCACTCGGTAGACCAGGTTGGCCTCAGATTTGGAGACTGGCCTGCCTCTGCTTCCCAAATGCTGGAATTAAAGGCTGTGCCACTCCGCTGCCATTAGCATCACCACCTCCTGGCTCCTGCTATACACTTTTAAAGAACTAATCTCCAGATAGAAAAGTGCATACCCTCAACTTTGCATCCCAGGTGGAAGAGAAAATACTTTTGAGGGGTCGCGAGGGAGGAAAGGGGTTTTCAAGACAGATCTTATGTTAGCCACACTGGCCTCGAACTCAGTTAAATACTTTGAGTATATTCCAAATTGCACTATATTTTGTCTCTTTTTTTCTCTTGCAAGGTGTTTCCAAGCATTAACATGACATCTACTTTAGCAAAATGATTACTATATTGTGGTAGAGATTAGATAAGCTGTCATGGGGTGCCTGGGTAAATTCTAGTATTTCGTCTTTCTTTTTAGGAAAATGGGAACCACACCTGGCTTACAACATTACTTCTGAGAACAGTGTGAGGCATAAAGGGCTGGGGATCCTCCAAAAATTTACACTGTGATGCTTCCAAAAGCCCATGCTCATACTTCCAGAGCAGACTGGGGCATGTCTCTGTAGACAAATGACACAATTTTGAAGCCACAAAATATCTCAAAAATGCCAGGACTGACAGCTCACAGCTGCAATCCCAGCACTCAGGGAGGCTGAGGAAGAAGTCTTTACTAACAATGCCAGGTTAACCTGGACAACACAGTTAGTTTCAGACCAACCTAGGACTACAATGCACACCCTGCCTCAAATCACCTCACCAACACAAATCCAATGTCACTATTATAAAAAAACAAGCATAGCATCCAAAAAGAAAAAAAAGGTAAGCTACTTCTTCATCTAATGTATTTAATGAAAGATAGCGCCTGGAACTGAGGTCTCCTTACAATCAATCCCACTTCACCTCAACAATTGCAAATTTACAGACCAAGCCTGAGTTGAAAAGAACTCGCTGGGGAAGTTTTCATTATAACATATCATCCTTTCTACCTCGAGGGTTTGGGTTTTGTTTTTTGTTTTTTCCTGGATTTTACATCTTTTCCCCAGGGTCCTCACATCCATGTACTGGGGGAGGGATGGAATTATGAAGAGAGAGGTGAGTTGGTATATGGCTCATTAAGAAGAAGATCATTCAACTCTCGCCAGACATCTGCAGAACTAGAGAGGCCTCTTGGGTCTGTTTCTGACAAATTCCGATCTGTTCTACTTTTCCTGCGCTAATTCTAGGAGAAGTTAATGAGTTCGGCTCACAGCTGCAGGCTTGTAGGTGGGGAAGGGGTAGAAGCAGCCATTCTATGTCTGCAGGTGGAATAGAGGGTCACAGGTTCAAGTCCCTCTCTCTGGGGAGTAGCGGAAGCTGGGAGAGCCAGCAGGGTTCAGATGTAGTCACTGCGAGGACAGCCTTGAGCCTCCAACAGGATGCCTTGCAGCTACTTTCTTAGCTGTATTGAAGGGCCAGCCTTGGCTAAATTACAAACCCAGTTCCTCTGCTAGGCACTCCCCATAAGCTCAGCCTCCATCCCTGCAGTAAGAAGTAAATTGGACACAAGAACTCATCAATAGTTACTGTTGCTAGGAAGCTACAACTACTACAAAGACTAACACCTTGCCTAACTTGAAAAAAAAAAAAATGTGGTTCCTATTAGCACTTTTCCCCATACAGAGCTAGAGTTTGCCCTCCCCCAGGGGACAAGATTATCGACCCCTAGAAAAATGATCTAGGGGTTCTCCAAGCGCTTGGGTGTTTTTAATGTCAAAGCTTCCCAGCTTCATGGGGGGGGGGGGCAGCCAAATGTCCCTGCACTACTAAGAGCCTGGAATGGGCAAAACACAGACGGCCTAGAAGCACTCATCCGTCCTTCCTCGAAGAAATTTAAGAGAAGCGAATCCCTGCAGCCAGCCAGCGTTTCCACTCTTGGGGTTTCAAAAGATCAAAAATCGGAAAGGACCTGCAGAGTGGCAAGTCGCGAAGAGGAACCGCCCAGCAGGTCTGCGTCCTTGGGATCTCAGCAGCTCAGGACCCCACATCGAACGGACGGTGGGAAACCCCAGGGAAAGAAGGGTTCTTGCAGAGGCCTGGGTTTACTGAGTGCAGGCTGCAGGGAAGTACCTAGAGGGGAGGGGGGCTGGTCGGGAGGACTTTCCAGCCACTCAGGGCTCATCAAAAAGTTCCCCGTACATGACCCCAGTGGCTCATCCCAGGGAGTTTCTCCAATGAACCCCAGCCCTGGGTTTAGGCTTAGGCTCCACAGTCCAGGACCGAGCCAGTTCTTTTTCTAGTTTGACTGGCTGGAAATTCCCCCGCCTGACCCCGCCCCTGAGAAATCCCCTGCCAGCGTTTATAGGGCGCCGCGGCGGCGCTGGCGAGCCTACAACAGTCGGAACTCGCAGCCCAGCAGCCAGCAGCTTGCAAGCCCCGCGCAGCCCCGCACGCAGCCCCGCGCAGCCATGTTTCAGCCGGTCGGCCAAGGCCAGGACTGGGCCATGGAGGGCCCGCGGGATGGCCTCAAGAAAGAACGGCTGGTGGACGATCGCCACGACAGCGGCCTGGACTCCATGAAGGATGAGGAGTACGAGCAGATGGTGAAGGAGCTGCGCGAGATCCGCCTGCAGCCGCAGGAGGCGCCGCTGGCCGCCGAGCCCTGGAAGCAGCAGCTCACGGAGGACGGAGACTCGTAAGTGGCGGCGGGAACGGGCGAGCCGGGTCGCGCGGGGGGAGGCCCGCGGCGCGCTCGGGGCTTTGCACGGCGCGGCCGGCCGGGCTGCGATCGCCTGGGCCTCTGCCTTCTTTCCACCCCCTGCCCCCATCTCCCTTCTCCCCAGTTCCCCCACCCCCCTCCCGGGCGCCCGAGACCTGGCGTAGCCGCCGAGCGCAGGTCGGGGGGCGGGGCGGCAGCGGGGACGCCAAGTCCCAGCCTGGCAGACTTTAGCGCGCAGCCGCGGGGCGGCGAGGGGGAAGTACAGGGCGTTCCGGGCGGCCGAGGGGAGGGCGGGCCGGTCTCGCCGGCGCCCGCCCGGAGAGGGGGGGTGGCGCACGGAAAGTCCCTGGGCGCCTGCCAGGAACACTCAGCTCATAATAACCTCGCGGAAAACACCGCGGGTCGCGGCCTCCAGAAACCCCGGCCTTGCGCAATCCCCCGCAGCCCACGCCTCTTGGGGGCCCCACGCAGTGCGCTCACCGCCCCTTGGGGGCTTTCCCTGTCATCCTTCAGGTTCCTGCACTTGGCAATCATCCATGAAGAGAAGACTCTGACCATGGAAGTGATTCGGCAGGTGAAGGGAGACCTCGCCTTCCTCAACTTCCAGAACAACCTGCAGCAGGTGCGCGCTTGCCCAGCTGTGCCCTCTTTGACCTGGTGGCGGAGTTGGATATTAGCTCAGTCGCCCCCGAAGAGTTTCTAAATTAATAGTCACCGAGCTCTTATCTGCCCTGGCCTTTTACAAAATTCAAATTAGCCAACGTTTTAGAGCTTGAGGAAAATCCCGGGGGTTTAGCTTTGGTTTTATGACCCACCTGGGGCCTCGTGTTTGCTGATGTCCTGTAGCCATCTGGGAGGAGCAGAATCCACTGCTAGGAGGTGTCTGGGGTTCAGGAAACCCAAGACGATGGGTTTGCCCCATGGCTTATCCCCTTTCTGTTTCCTCTTCCGTTTGTAGACACCACTTCACTTGGCTGTGATCACCAACCAGCCAGGAATTGCTGAGGCACTTTTGGAAGCTGGCTGTGATCCTGAGCTCCGAGACTTTCGAGGAAATACCCCTCTACATCTTGCCTGTGATCTGGGCTGCCTGGCCAGTGTAGGAGTCCTGACACAGACTTGCACACCCCAGCATCTCCACTCCATCCTGCAGGCCACCAACTACAACGGTAGGTCTGCCCGTCCATCCCAGGACACAGGGAAGGGAGAGGTGGGCCCACTTTAGGCTAGAGCTTCAACTCTCAACATATTAAAAAGTTCAGACAATATGGACTTTTTAAAATTCTCACTTTGGTGCCTATGTAATTTTCAATCCAAACCCAGAACTGAGTTCTTAAAAACTTGGGATATTTGTGATTGTCCCGTGAGAAGATAGGGCATGAGCTGTGTGCGTGTTGAAACAAGTAGTTATAATTTTTATGTCATCCCTAGGCCACACGTGCCTGCACCTAGCCTCCATCCATGGCTACCTGGGCATCGTGGAGCATTTGGTGTCTTTGGGTGCAGATGTCAATGCGCAGGTGAGTACATCTCCTTCCAGATGGAACCCCCTGGGTTCCTCCTGAGCTCTTCCCAACCCATTCTTCCTGCAAGCGTGTTTCCAGATGTCACCCTAAACATGCCTGATGGCTCTTGGTTTCAGGAGCCCTGCAATGGCCGGACAGCCCTCCACCTTGCGGTGGACCTGCAGAATCCTGACCTGGTCTCGCTCTTGCTGAAGTGTGGCGCTGATGTCAACAGAGTCACCTACCAAGGCTACTCCCCCTATCAGCTCACCTGGGGCCGCCCGAGCACCCGGATACAGCAGCAGCTGGGCCAGCTGACCCTGGAAAACCTCCAGACGCTACCGGAGAGCGAGGATGAGGATTGCTACGACACAGAGTCCGAGTTCACGGAGGATGAGGTGAGCGTCCGTGTACTACCAGGACGGCCCAGTCTCCCTCGGCCCTCTCACGTCCCTAGAGCTAGTCTTTAGTCTAGGAATCGCATCGTAATTATTTAACTTCTCAAACTCAGCCTGCAAAACCTGTATCCCAAGAGCTTGTCTCTGATTCGCTTCAATAACTTATCCTTGGGGGCGGGGGTCTGGAGCTTGAACCCAGGCCTTAACACGTGTTGTTAGGCACGTGTGTTCTACCATTGAGGTACACCTCCTGCAATAGCTTAGATTTTTTTTTTTTTAAGGAGAGAACCAATAAAGGAAAGCTCCTACAACCCGGGGGATTGGTTATATTTGGGTTAAGAAGGAAAGAGCCCGAGAATATGAGTTATTGGCAGAAGCAACCCTCCCGTCTTCGCAATGTCTAGGGATTTAATTCGCCTTTCCCCCTCTTGTTTCAGCTGCCATATGATGACTGTGTGTTGGGAGGCCAGCGTCTGACGTTGTGAGTGCAAAGCGTCAGAGAACACGGACTTGTATATTTGTACAAAACAAGAGCTTTATTTTTCTAAAAAGAAAGAAAAGGAAAAAAAAAAAAAGGGGGTATCCTTACCAGCACACGGCACATGGTCTCGCCCCGAGCATTCCCCTGCGGTGATTTCAGCCTTCGTTTTGTTGTTTCTGTGAAATTTGGGGAAACAGATCATTGGAATTCAAAGAAAATGTCTTTTGAAGTTCATATTTGTGGGATTGGGGGGTGGTTTTCCAGACGCTAATGAAAGGACCACATTTTATTTATTGTGCTTTTGATTGAACCACCCTAGATCTAGTAGCTGACCCCAGTGTGTCCTCCCGTGTGAGAACCAGGTGTTCAGTGGTGTGTGCTTACGTCACTCCCGACTGCGGTGTGTGTTACCCTCCTGTAAATGTTGTATATGGTGTATTTTGTTGGTAATTATTTTGGTACTTCTGAGATGTATATTTATTAAACAGATTTTTACAAACAGCATTGTCCTGCTCATTAGCTTGTTCCTGAGGGCTGGGGGCTGAGAGCTGGGGTTGTGGGGGGTGGGGTACACAGCCAGCTAAGGAAGCCCAGAGCAGCTCACTTTAGGCCCAACCTCCCAGCGAAGCTTTGCAGCAGCCCTGTAACCCCTGTGTGGGCGACAGGCTCCTGCTAGGGTGACAGGAAATGCCAGCCTTGGGCTGGGGTACCAACAAGCCACCTGCTCTGTCACCAAAGGCTCTATTGTCACTTTCTCCTCGATTTAAGCGGTTCCAGAACCCTGCTGTCACTTTAGAACGTAGTCTGGACGAGAGGAATCTGCCGAATTCATTTGCCGTAGCTGGGAAAGTTCCCAAGAGTGGGCCTGGACTCAGAAGTACCGTCCTGACACCCAGCAGACAGTCACCTCGAGACTTCTCATTTATTGACTGGGCTGTCATAGACATTGCACAAGACTTAGGAAAAACAGACAGTGCTGGGCATCTAGTGCTGAGGAAGAAAAAGTACGACTATTGTACAACATCCTGTGTTTCGCAGGGGAAGCAAGAGAGTCAGAGAACAGCTTGTGCGGGGAACGCTGAGGAGAGGAAGCTAGCTCCCTTACCTAATGCCCTGTTTGCAGGCTGTTAACCATAAGGCCACGCATCTGTTTCGTCACTAACCGTAGTCGCAGGGCTAGGAAGCTTGGGGGAAGTCTTTTCATGCGCACAGTGTACTGATTCTACTGAGTGATTCTGCCAAAGGCGATTTCACAATGTCAGTCACTTGTGAAAATTGCATTTAGATGCTTGGTAGTTAATGTTTTTGTCCTCAGAATACATCTCTTGTTTTGGGAGAAAGAAGTGAGGTGACATGTCAAATGCAGAACGGTAGGTAAATAAAATGAACGTGCTTCAGCTTTTAGCCAAGCAGATACCATGCTTCCTTATCCAGTTCTGGATCCACACATGATGTCAAAAAGAATGGTGCTCATCTTCCTCTTACCCCAACACTCTGTGTCTTATATAGAAAAAGCACTATTGCAGACTGGGCAAAGCTAGCCACGTCTCACTCCTGCAACCATAGTCTGTCTGGATCTAAGCACCTGTGTCCCCTGCCAGGTGCCCCAGGCTCTACCTCAGAGCACCTGTTCAGGTGTCCAGTGCTGACCACAGCAATGCTGATTTAGGCACACTCAGCTAAGTGAGAAACGTGCGGACCCAAGAGAGAATCCTAATATCCTAATGAACAAAGGGGAGACACTTGGTTCTGATTTGGAAGTGATGGCCTTAACGGTCCTCCTTGGCTTCTTAAGGCAGGTTTGCTCGCGCACGCCTTTAATCCCAGCCCCGGAGAGGCTGAGGCTGGAGGGTCACTAAAACCAGGACACACCTAGACAGGCTCACTTTTGTTCTGTGTGGAAGGTTGGGGAAACAGAACAAGTAGAGGTGGTCTACCTTTCCTTGACCTCAGAGACCAACTCTGGCCTAGGGCCACCATCCTCTGTGGTGGCGGAGGGAGGGTGCTCTTCCGAGTCACGTGAGACCGTGGAGTTAATGACCTGCACAAATCCTGAGGTAGCTAGGCTCAGTGAAACACCGAAATCCACCCTCGTCCCTCATTCTGTCTCCATTAAGCCTGCTGGTTAGATGGCGCGAGAAAAATCTAGAACAGAAGTGACTTATCCTAAGTCTTCAGTTTGCTCCCAACAGGATAGTTTGGACAGAAAGCCCTCCTTCACACCCCTGATTTTCTCCTGGAAGTTTCGTTAGGACAGGAAAAGATAAAGGAGCCTGGGAAAGAGGGAAGTAACAGCCTGCGGGGAAATAGAGCCATGTGAGCAACTTCCTTGAATTTAGTTCTTCGTTCATCCTGCCTGTCCCTCCTGCTGCTGCCGGACACACTGCCTTGACAGGGCAGGTGGACCGGTTTTTTCCATCCGGGAGAGTTTTTCTATAAAGGAGGAAAGAAACTCCAGTCTGAGCAATCTAAGGCCTGGAAACGCTGAAGGATGGGAGTGGGGGTGGCTCACATTGAAACGTCTCACGTCCTGGAAGTGATTAACCGATGACAACCAGAACTGAGCAAAGAGGAGCTTTCGCCCCGCCCCGCCCCCGCCCCCTGCCGTGTCCCCAAGCCTCACCACTTCACTAACCTGCCTAGGGTAATTGTTTGATAAGAAAGGTCAGGTTTCTCGAAGTTCATTCAGGAATTCACCCAGAGAAGCATTCCCCAACCTCTGATCCCTGTACAGAAATATCCAGGTTGTTTCCACGTTTGAAGTAAGGGAACATGACAGGAACCGAAACTTGCTGTTCTGTGTGTTTCCCTCCCGAGAAGTGGGACGGACTCTCGGTCTCATTCATTCGTTTGCATTATGAAGAATTATTCTCCAGTCCTCCCAGAGGCCCACGGATGAGCTGGCCGGGGCCCCTTGCTTAGGAGGAGAGAGAGAGACAGAGTTTCAGGCAGGGTCACCCAATGCAGAGTAAGGGGCAAGGGGATCTGAGGTTTCTGTCCCAGTTAGCTAACAACCCAGCATTGGCACCTTTTTGACGGGGGCAAGAAAGCAAGCAGGGCTCAGAGCAAAAATGACTTCCAGTCTGGGATTAAGTCCACCATCCATAGCACAGTTCAGGGGTCATTTTAAGTCTGAGGGTGACAGCAGACTCCAGAGATAAGCCTGGAGGAAGTCTGCACTGGGTCTCAATTAATGCTTGCCCAGGACTTTGCAGTCAACGTGCACTTGAATTGCCTAGGCAGATTGTTGAAATTCGGGTTCTCGCCCAAGTGCTTTGAGCCTGGTATGAAGTCCTACATTTCCCGACAAGGTAATGGATCGCATCGTAACGACCTGGGCCTTAGCAGTTGTGCTGGCCGGTTTTGTGTCAACTTGACACACAAGCTACAGCCATCAGAGAGGCGGGAACCTCCACTGAGAAAATGCCTCCATAAGACCAGGAAGACTGTGGGGCATTTTCTTAGTGATTGATGGCTGACCCATTGTGGTAGTGCCATCTCTGGACTGGTGGTCCTGGGTCCTGAAACAGTGATTCTCAACCTTCCTAAGGCTGTGACCCTTTAATTCAATTCCTCCTGTTGTGGTGAAACCCCCAACCATAAAGTTATTTTTGTTGCTACTTCATAACTAATTCTGTTACTGTTATGAATTATAATGTAACTAGTTTTGGAAGTAGAGGTTTGCCAAAGGAGTCATGACCCACAGGTTAGGACCATTGTTCTAGAAGAAAGCAAAGCAGAAGGAGCAAGCCAGAAAGCAGCACCCTTCATGGCCTCCGGGTTCTTGTCGCCTTTGAGATCCTTGTCCTGGCCTCTTTCAATGACAAACTACGATGTGGAAGTGTAAGCCAACTGAACCCTTCCCTCCCCAACTTGCTTTGGTCATGGTATTTCATCACAGCAATGGTGACCCTAACTAAGACTGTGGCACTCTGCCAGCATACATGGCCACAACAAACCAGGGCACAAACTTCTGCACCTTCTCGTACAGGACCCAACATAAGGCAGCTGAGCTGCACGCCTGTATCCTGGTCACAGGAGGAGCAGCAAGGAGCTCAAGGCCAGGCCAGTCTGCATTTCTAGCAAGTCTGAGGCCAGACCACTCGGGGCAATCCTTTGACCTCATTTCCTGTGAGAGTTAGGATTTTTTTGTTTGTTTGTTTTGGTTTTGGTTTTTGGAGACTGGGTTCCTCTGTGTAGCCGTGGCTGTCCTGGAGCTCGCTGTAGCCCAGGCTGTCCTTGGGCTCCCTCTGTAGCCCAGGCTGGCCTTGAACTCCTGCCTCTGCCTCTAGGTTGCTGGGATAAAGGTGTGTGCCACCAGCGCCAGCACAAGTTTTAGGATTTCAAGCATGGACTGCCATGCCCAGTAACTTTTAAAAGTAGTTTTAAAGGTCTTTAATAAAATGTTCTTAAGAAGCAGGGCATGTATCTAGGGAGAGGGCTCGGTGGGCAAGCACTTGTTGCAGAAGTGTAATGACCCAGATTTGGTCCCCTGAACCCACACAAAGAGGGAGGGAAAGACCCAGCTCTACGAATGTGTCCTCTGACTCCACACAGTCATCATACATGCAGGTGCCCCACACCCCCATCACATACATACATGCTTACATCATCATCATCATCATCCTCCTCCTCCTCCTCATCATCATCATCATAGTGTTAAAGCAAACAAACAAACAACACAGTGGCTACTTTAATCCCAGCACAGGGTCTCTGCCGGTTCAAGGTCAGCCTGGTCTACACAGCTAGTCTAGACCAGTGAAGGCTACGTATGTGCCCCTCCCCCAACGCCATCCACAATAATAAAATAAAGTTTAATTTAAAAACTTAACCATATTTTTATTTTGTACCGTAACGGGTTGACTTCTTCAGAGGCCATTAAGTAGAGTAACCCCACGGAACTCAGGCACGGGCTCACACCGTCTTTCGCCTTCCCTGACATTTTTATCTGTGAGTTTTAGTGGCACTAAATAAAGGAAGTGAGGCTTTAGTTTCCTCCCAGGAGTTTCCAGTCGTGTGGACTGAGGCTCCGGTCACCCAAGGCCACCACATTAAACAATCTGGTCAGACTTTAAAACCGTCATGGCACTTTACGCATCTCCAGGCATGCCCAGGGACAAGTGCAGCAGGGATGAGTGTGACAGAGACAAGTGTGACAGCAACAAGTGTGACAGAGAGATGAGTGTGACAGAGACAAGTGTGATCCAGATGAGTGTGACAGAGAGATGAGTGTGACAGCAATGAGTGTGACAGAGAGATGAGTGTGACAGAGACAAGTGTGACAGCAACAAGTGTGACAGAGAGATGAGTGTGACAGAGACGAGTGCAACAGAGACGAGTGTGACAGAGACAAGTGTGACAAAGATGAGTGTGGCATAGATGTGTGTGACAGAGACGAGTGTGACAGAAAGACAATAAGTATGATAGAGACAAGTGTAACTTAGTGAGGGCCAGGGAACGACTTCTGGGCCAGAGCTGTCCAGAGGTCAGGTCTTTCTTCCTGCTTGTTTGTTTTTGGAGATGAGGTCTCACTGTGTAACTAACAGACTTGGAGCCCATTAGGAGCCCAGACTGGTCTCAGACTCACAGAAAAACACCCATCTCTGCTTCCTGAGAGCTGGGACTAAATGCAAGTGGCACCAGGCCCGTTTTACGTTTCTTGGTGATGTTTTCCTTTGGATGCTGTTTCACCTGTCACTGGGGACCTCTTCCCACACTAGGCCCCTGCCACACAGCAAGTTCTGTGTCTGGTCAAAGCCCTCTGGAAGACCTTTGGAAAAAGCAAAACAAACTAACTTTTAATTGTGTGTTCATGTGTCTGTCTGTCTGTCTGTCTCTGTTGTTCTGTCTCTCTGTGTGTGTTCTCTTTCTCTGGTTTCTGTCTCTCTTTGTGTGTCTCTGTGTGTGTGTTTGCATGTCTGTCTTTGTCTCTGTCTGTGTGTGTCTGTCTTTGTCTCTCTGTCTCTCTGTCTGTATGTCTGCGTGTCTCCGTCTCTGTCTCTCTCTATCTCTGTGTATGTGACTCTATCTGTGTTTGTGTGTTTCTGTCTCTGTCTCTCTCTCAGTGTGTCTCTGTGTGTGCGTGTGCACATGTCTCTGTCTCTGTCTCTGTCTCTCTCTCTCTCTGTCAGGTGCTCCAGGTGGTCAGTGCTGTCGGATCCCTGTGGAGCTGGAGTTAAAGGCAATCATGAGCTGCCTGACCTGGGTGCTGAGAACTGAACTCGGCTTCTGCAAAGCGACTTGTACTCTTAACTGCTGAGCCATCTCTCCTTTCCCTAAAGACCTCTCTGTCCACATACATTCAATTGTTCTCTTCCTAAACACAGTGATCCTTGGTCTAAGGAGAGACCTAGGCTGTGCATCTGCAGTCTACAAAAACAATGGAAGCGAGGAGTTTTCTCTCTTCGGGTCTTCTTTGGGCCTAGACTAGGGAATAACTAACCGCCCACCGTGACTACCCACGAAAGTCTCTGAGGGCCGGAGAGGAAAAGCATTTCACCGCCAGTCAAGTCACGAGGGGCTCTGTGTACACGGCTGCCTACTCATGTCCCCATAACACCCAAGAGCAGCTCTGTGTGCTCAGATAACATAAAGAACCCTGGTCATCCGGGCTCTGGAGGTCTCCTGGCCTGGCTCTCACCAGGGCCTAGCTAGCGTCAGTGCAATCAAACAAGCACTCTGGGAGGACTGCTTCAGATTTCTGTTCAGGAGAAAAGCGACGTTGGCAGGCTCCTAGTCATTGATCTGGAGCACCGGATCAGCTCATTTCCAGCCAGCCAGGACAGCAAAGGGCTTAGCAGGGATGGACCAGCACCAGGGAGGGGGCCCCCCTGCTGGCCACAGGAGGGAGGGGAGAGGGCAGGTCTCACCACTCACAGACAAGTACTGTCTGATATCAAACGAGAGGGCCTTTCCACAGCAGGGGCATTGTTGGTTTTGAGGCAAGACATAACAGCTCCATGTTGGAGGAAAGAGCAAGGCCAGGGCTTTGACCGGCACAGGTGTGAAACGTTCAGGGATGCTTCCTCGTAGAGAGTCGCGGGATCTTTGGGGAAATTCCTAGAATGAATAATCTGTTCTTTGCCTGGGCAAGAGTCTCCTGGAATAGTAAAGTTATTGTAATGCAGGATAATGGAAAAATAAGATCACGTTCACGTAGACAATGAACTGGGGGCAGAAGAAAGCAGCCTCCGTATAACTAGCCATCGAGCCTAAAGACCTGAGCAATAGACACCAAGACGGGGGAAAGATAAGACACTCAGGACATGAGCGCATAAGCAATGTGTGTGTTGGTGGGGGGCGCTGACCGGGACAGGGAACGTGGAGGAGGGGCTCAGAAAACACGTTTCGCCTCTTTTAGAATCTCACCTGCAACTGACAAGCCTTAGCTCTAATCTACCTCTCTAGCTAACCCACACCACGAAGCACACCGCCAAGTGCCAGACGACCAGCCCCGGGAGAATAAGAAGACCCGTGGGTGTCATTTATCAAATAATAACTGCTCCAGGCATACGAAATCGTGAGAGCATCAGGGAGGAGCGCGAGTTCAGAGACAGCTTTAGTATCTAAGGAGAAGCTGCAGGCATGTGCGGCAGTGCTGGCTCCCAACCCTGCCCCCTCCATCTCGGAGCTCTCTTACTGGTCAGGGTGAGCCTCCTCATCCTGCCAAGGACAGTCAAAACTCGATGGCTGCCTCTCTCTAAGGCCTCTACCGCTGTTAATCGAAGTAGCTGCAGCTGCTGCATCAACCTGTGACACCCTGAACTTCCATTGTCTAAACTCCCTTACTGAAGAAGCTGGAACGCTGCCTCGTAGGGACTGGAGAAGTGAGAATCGGTTGTCTTGTCTCACAGGCTGTCCTTAACTCACACATAACTGAGGAGGACCTTGAACTTCTGGCTCTCCTGGCTCCATTTCTTTAATGCCAGGATGATAGCGATGAACATCCATGCCCTGTTGATGAGGGAGGGGAGATATAAGCCAGGACTTCACACACACTTGGAAAGTGCTCTCTGCCCACAGAGCTATGCCCTCACCCCACTGACGGTGCACGGGAAACTAAACCACTTAGCTGGCAGAGACTGTTCAGGCTGCTTACATCCAAATACCGCAGCGAGATAAACAACCAAGATCGATTTCTTATAGTTGTGAAGGTTGAAGTTGAAGATCAAAGAGCTGGCAGGTTGGGGGTACGGTAGGGACCTGCTCTCTGATCATATGGCATTGTCCCGTCCCCCCACCCCATCTCAGCATGGCGGAAGGAGAGAGCTAGCTCTCTGGATTCTTCTTTACAAAACATTGATCTCATGGCCTAATCTCTGACCCAAAGCCCACTTCCTGATTCCATCATTTGGGGACTTGAAGGTTGTCCTGGCTGGGTTTGTGTGTCATCTGGACACAAGCTAGAGTCATCAGAGGAAGGAGCCTCACTTGAGGAAATACCTCGGTGAGATTCAGCTGTAAGGCATTGTCTCATCTAGTGACCAATGGAGGAGGGCCCAGCCAGTTGCAGGTGGTACCACCCCTGGGCTGCTGGTCCTGGGTTCTATAGGAAAGCAGGCTGAACAAGCCAGTCAGCAGCACCCCTCCACGGCCTCTGTATCAGTTCCTGCCTCCAGGTTCCTGCCTTGCTTGAGTTCCTGTCCTGACTTCCTTCAGTGATGAAAAGCAACGTGGAAGTGGAAGCCAAATAAACCCTTTCTTCTCCTGCTTGCTTTGTGGTCATAGTGTTTCATCATAGCAACAGAAACCCTAAGTCAGTCAGGGGGCATAAGCATCTAACCCATTGCAGCAGCTTTGGCTGCAGCCCTGACACACTAGACCTTAGTGTGAGGAAAGCCTGTGGGTTGCAGCTAAAAGGGGCTCCAGCCCAGCTCTGCACCTCACTCAGGGACTACCTCAGAGTGGTGTGTGTGTGTGTGTGTGTGTGTGTGTGTGTGTGTGTACACACGTGCACCCATGTGCATGCGAGAACAAACATACACATATGTTTTAACTTTTGCAAAATTATGGATGAACCCAGAGCCTGTGTAAGCTAGGCAAGCCCTGTACCTCTGAGCCACACCTCCACCTCCACCTTTCATGGGACTTTTGAAAGCAGGAACTCAGCAGCAGGGAGAAAAGGCAGCTGCTCAGAGCCTCAGGCAATCCTAGTGAGGTCATCTGTGATTAAGTTTAGACCATGTTTCCACAGACCCACCAGAGTGGGATGAGGCACCTCGAACACACCCCTGGCTGCCGTGACTGAGTGGCCTCTGGGGTGACAACTGACCCACGGGAGATTCATCCTGACCTTGCTCAAGCACTTGTGACCTAGTGTCTCAGTACCCGAGTCACCCTGATTCCCTGCTGTCAGAGTTACTATGAAAGTCAAGTAACATCCATGGTGACAATAAAGCTCTGTAACGGATTGACACACAGTCTATGCTCAGCAAAGGACCGCTTTAGCTGTGAGGGCTCTCAATGCCCTGAGCCAACGTTCCTTCCTCTACTCTTAACTGCCCGAGACCAGAGGAACCAGATCCCCAGGACGCTTTGGGGCCTCTAGTCCTCCCTCTTGACTCACGATGACCCTATTCCAACAGAAGGTGGAAAGGGGCTTCTTTGCCCATATTTCTCAGCTTCTCGATGCTTCTACCACTCAGGAGCCCACAGCAGTGGCCATGAGGCTGATGTGAGGTAAGAAACTGAGAGTCTTACTGGGCCCATGTCAGGGAAACGTCTGACCTCTGAGAGGCCCCCAAAACAACCTTTGCTCCTGTCGTTGGTGTTGGACCAGGCCACAGGTCACTAGGACATTGGTGTCCTTGAAACATCCCACTGAGTGATGGACACACTTTGCTGGGGTAGTGACTAGCGCCTCCAGGGTGGTGGGTAATGCCCACTGTATGACAGCTGATTAGGAAGACACATAGAGCCTGCTCCCTCCCTTCGTAATGCAGAAAGAGAACGTTTTTTTAAAGAAATTTTTTTAATTCATGATTTGTGTGTTTCTCTGTGTACCTATATGCAACATGGGTGCAGGTGCCTTTGGGGACAAAAAGAGAGCATCACACTGGTCAGTCAGTGGTGGTGTGCACCTTTAACCCAGCACTCAGCTGACAGAGACAGGCAAATCCTGAGTCTGAGGCCAGCCTGGTCTACAGAATGAGCTCCAGGACAGTCAGGGATATGCACAGAGAAACCCTGGCTCAAAACTAACAAGCAAAAAAGCTAGTATCAGATCTCCTGGCACTGGAGGGTGCAGGCAGTTGTGAGCTACCTGAGGCAGATATTGGACTCTAAACTCTGATCCTTTGGGAGAACAATAAACATTTAAGGGCTGACCCAACTCCTCAATCCAGGAAAGGGGATTTTATTATGGAGGCCTTTCTTTCCTTCTCCCACTGTGGGAGAGAGAGAGAGAGAGAGAGAGAGAGAGAGAGAGAGAGAGAGAGAGAGAGAGTTCATCCCTGTTGCGACACTAAAGGTGTGTGAGGGCTGAGGGCTGAGGGATAAGGACGTTTGTAAGCTATAAACACACCTTCAGTGAGCAATATGAAAGAGAAAAGTGTGTTGCCAAGTAATTTACACAATCAAACCCTAACTGATACACTAATGATCTACTACCCATACTCAGGTGATAGAAAAAGAAATTACTTGTGGGTCATTTAGGGAGACAGGAGATTTGTGGAAAGAATTCCAGGGAGCCCTCAGAATCTCCAAATAGTTTGGAGAGCTGGAGGGAAGGTAAGTTTACAGTGTGACTGGCATCCAGTCCCTCAAAGCTGACCTCCCTGACCCTGTGTCTCCATGGGTTCCATACAACCAATTGATTCAAGTTTCCAGGAAAGAGTGTGAGAGCTGAGGCTGCTCTGGTGAGGCCGCGTAAGGAGGCTGGGCCAGGACAGGGAGCGGCTGGCGTTTCTTCAAGTTAACACAGCCTTCAAACACAGAAAACAGTAGAGGACAGATGTAACTGACGTGCGTCTGAAGAGTTCAAGAATAGTTGTCGTTGAGTAGTTGCCTTCTAGTTTTGTTGCTGTTGTTGTTTTCATTACAGAAAGCTTGGCATGCCCACCCCTGGGGACAGAACACTAAAATAACCCCCTTTCCCACTTAAACTATGAGCTCATGAGCAATTTTGTTTCCTTTATACTTGGCACCTGCCTCCCTCCCCAGTTTCGAACTGCCCAACCAGCCAGAATAGCATCAAAGTCATCCCCAAATGTTTTACCACTTAGCCCAGAAGCTAAAGGTTACACAAGCGTTTTTTAAACTGGTCTTTGTTTTCTGAAACATAGTTTCAAGTAGGTCAGGCCTCAGACTAGACACATTGCAGCTGAGCTTGTGCTTGCACACGTGGTTCTCCTGCCTCTCTGTCCCAAAGGCTGGGATTGTAGGTGTGAGACACAAAGCCTGGTTGTTTTCTTGTTTATCTGAGACTGTCTCCCGAAGCCCAGAGGAGTCTCTAACTCCTAAAGTAACTGAGGATGACCTTGAACTCTTGCTTCTCCTGCCTCTGCCTCTCAGGTGCTGGGGTGACAAGAAGAGGCCACCACGTCTGCCCCTAAGGATCATATCAGTGTTTGCTGGGGGAGGAGGGGTAGAGAATACCTGGAGACTGAGCCCAGGGTTTTAAATATACTCAGCACATACTACCCCTCAGTTACATCCTTATGCATAATAGAATTTTTACACCAATTAAAAAAATCAGAGAGATATAACTCTATTCATGGCTTCCCCATCTATAAAGATAATGAAGCTCCCCTCACTTTTAGTTTTTAATTTTAATTTTAGATTTATTTTTATTTTATGTGAGTGGGTGTTTCACGTGGGTATATGTCTGTGTACCACATGCATGTCTGATGCTCTCGGGGGCCCAAGAGGACATTGGATCCCCTGGAACTGGAGCTACAGACAGTTGTGAGCCACCATGTGGGTGTTGGTAATGGTACCTGGGTCCTCCGAAAGAACAGCAAGTGCTCTTAACCTCTGAGCCATCTCTCCAGCCCCTGTCCTTATAAGATGGATCTTTCTACGCAGTCCAATGTGATCCTGAATCCAAAAACCTCTTGCCTCTGCTACCTGAATTTTCAGACGATAAAATCTGCTTTCGATTTGTTCTCAGAAACGACAGCGCACAGTTGAGCATGACCCACAAACCCGGTCCTTCGGAAAAGGAGAGCGAAAGACATACAGGACAAGATCTAAGTCTTAGTGGGCATTGCTTGCATCAAAGGTACCTGGCCCTTGAGTGATGACCTCAGGAAAGATGTTAGCGGCGGCAATAGTGAATCAGGGGGGTTAAAAGGACTTCAGGAGTTCACTACTCCGGCCCCCACGCAGCTCTGATCCCAGAGGATGCCTTGCCTGTGTTCTTCCTACAGGAGAGAGTCCTCTGTATCCTGCCGCTCAGCAGGAGAGTGCAACCGTGTTGCCAACATGCTCATGGATGACCAGAGGGTAACAGATGAGCCCATCTTCGGTCCAGCACTTACAGCCCCTATTCCTCCATCCCCATACGTTCCCAACATTCCCTCCCAGGGAGAGGATTCAGACAGAGCTAATTGCATTCCAAAAACTAGGGCATACCTAACTCCTAAAATCTCTGTACTAAACCCTGGTCACATCTAGACACTTGGAGGGCAATGACCAGAAGGAAGAGCAGCCTTGGAAGTTGGACAGACAGCCCAGTGGGTGACTGTCTCAAATGGGCCTGTGCTTGCATGTGCTTGGCTGGAGGAAAAAAAAATCAGAGTAGAACTGGTCAGAGAGTGAGTGATTCAGGGCTGGACGGTGTACACAGTGTGGAAGACAGGTGGCCCGGACAGCAATTCACAGCGGCAGGTCCTGTGAGCACAGCATCCCAGGCTCACCTGGTCAGATCTGTTTGCAGAGCGGTGGCCAATCAGAAGCTCTGCCCGTGCCTTCGTGCCCAGCGGGTCTTCAGTTTGAGGTTCAGTGGTACAAACCCACCTGCCCCACATAACTCAAGGGACTGTCGCACCACGGGAAGGAGGCAAAGAAAGGGAGTGTTTGAATGATTCCTCCACGGACCAGACCACATGACCCAAGGTTTCTACAGAGGACAGCAGTGACCTCCCCCCCACCCACCCCCCGCCGAGGGAGGGTCAGTGACTGCCCCAAACCAAGTTCCTGCAGTGAGATGCAGAGCCAATCAAACTTGACCCCAAACTCTTCCCAGGCTTTGGACAAAAAGAAAGGAACAGGACCTCCCAAGAGAGGAAAACAGCGATGTGGTTCCTTGGAGCCTCTCATGGAGATCCCAGGCTTCTCCAGTCAGATTACAGAGGAACGGCTTGTGAAAGAAGGCCATGGACATCTAGATTTGACCTGTGCACAACAGGAAGCATGCTGGCTTTTTTTTAAGAGGCGTATTTTTATTGTTTTAAATTACACGTAAGCACTGTCTGTGTCAGGAATGTGCACGCGGCTGAAGGTCAGACTCCTGAGGTCAGAGCCTCTGGCAGTTGTGAGCCAACCAGTGTGGGAGCTGGGCCCGAGGCTTCTGCAGGAGCAGCGGAAGTTCTTAGCTACTGAGCCATCTCCCCCGACCTGTACAGAGCTTATGCTTATTTTGTTTTTGGAGAACTATCACTAAGCAGCCTGTCTGGTCTTGAACCTAAGACCTTCCTGCCTTGGCCTTCTGAACACTAGGATTGTGGGTGTTCACGAAAAATCCAGGTTACACTAGGCTCTTGAACAGTAAAATAACTGAATTAAAACAAACAGGCAAACAAACAAACAAAGAGGTGTTATCAGGGCTGGAGAGTGGCTCAGTGGTTCCGATTCCCGTCACCCATCAGGTAGCTCATGACTGTCTATAACTCCACCTGGGCCTCTGGCCTTTACGGGCACCAGCATGCAGGTTCATATATTCCCACCCCCATGTGCACATAGTGAAAAGTAAAATAAATCTTAAGAGAAAAAAACTGTCACCAATGCGGGTGGTGGTACACCCCTTAATCCCATCACTCAGGAAGCAGAGGCAGATGGATTTCTATGAGTTCCAGGCTACCTTGGTCTACAAATTGAGTTCAAGGACAGCCACGGCTGTTAGACAGAGAAACCTTGTCTCAAGAAACAAAAAGAAGAAGAAAGAGGAGAAGGAGGAGGAGGAAAGAAAGGAAGGAAGGAAGGAAGGAAGGAAGGAAGGAAGGAAGGAAGGACAAACGAAAGAAAGAAAGTCAGGGATGCTTGAGGGAGTTAAGGGTGTAAAGGAAGCTTATGTAGGAAGTTGCTGCAATCCACAAGAGAGAAAGTCCATGGGGGTGAAACACAAACAAATCTCAGTGAAGAACAAATTGAAGGATCAACATTTGTCACTAAGTGGTAGATGCCAGCCTAGGGCTCACCTCACGGGGAATAACCAGAAGCAGCTAATTGCAGCACCAAGGAATTTAATGGCAGTCCACAGAGGTGGAGCCCTCCTAAGATGGACAAGAGAGACAGAGCTTGGAAGAGCTCTGGGGGCCAGAGGCAATCGTGGCCAGGATACCCACAGGGCAGCCATGCCCGCTGCACCTGCTTTTGGAGATGACCTTTAGCTACAGTGTCCTCGGCTCACTCACCCCAGAGCCAAATCCCTAGGTGTCCAGTTGGTCTGTAGACACCACATTCCAGTTCCTACCAGCTGGTGCAAGAATCAGGAGAGGCAGGGACTGGACCTCTTCCACTGTCCTGGAGGTAAATGGTAAGAGATGATCTCCCCCAAGGAGGCCAGGTGCTTTGGCATTGGGTTGTGGGCACCCTACAATGGCAGCCAGCCTCAAGCTCCCTTTTGTCTCCATCTTGCTGATCCAGGCCTACAGAATGCTGCTGTAACTCTTGCTTCCCCCCCCACCCCCCCACTTCTCCACCCCCCCACCCCCCCCACCCCCGCTTCATGCAGCCCTGGAGCAAGACTTCCTTCACCCTCAAGGTGAAGTCAAAGGTCCTTTATCTGGGGTATGGGGGTGGGGTGGGAATGGTTGGCAGGACTTGGGAGTGAGGCGTGGGAGTGAGGCCCTTCAAGTACCTGTGGTCAGCTTGCCACCCTGTCTCTGCCAACCCGACTTGTTTGTGTCCCAAAGGCCACTGTACTCCCTCTCCAACCTTCCCCTTTGCCCCCGGGCTCAGCTGGGGCTGGCAGACTCTTTGACCTGCAGATTCTCTAGCCTCCCTCCATGGTTCTTCAACACCCCTCCAGAACCCCACTATGTTTATACATCTCAACCAAAGCATGTTTCCTCCCGGGAATATCGTATTTGCAAAGGGAAGCGTCCCCTTTAGTATACTCGAGTTCCTTCCCCTCCCTCCCAGCTCTGACTTTGGAGAGCAACCTTCCAGGTCATCCAGCTAGTTACTTAGGATACATGTTCAGGGCATGGGCCTGGCTTTGGGCAGTTGTGGGTTTTGTTCTTATGATACCCTAGGCACCATTCTGGGCCATCATTTTTTTCCCTGCTGTATCACTCTGGCAGTTGGCACACTGTGTTGTGACTACTTAGCACCCCTTTGGTACCCGATTGGGGGCAAAGTTTGTGCCTTTGACTCTCAGTGTTCCCAGTGAGGTGCTTGAAAATGGTTTTTTAATAAATATGCTTGTAGTGATCGTGGCGGCAGATGTCTTTAGTCCGAGCACTCGGGAGGTCAAGGCCAGAGAATCTCTCTGAGTTCAAGGCTACACTGCACTCTACATAACAAGTTCTAGGCCAGTCAAGACTTCATACTGAAAACTCATCTCAAAAAAAGGGGAGGGGGCTGGAGAAATGATTCAGCAGCCAGGGGTACTTGCTGCTCTTGCAGAGGTCCAGTTCCCAGCACCCACGTGGTAGCTAACAACACCCATACCTCCAGTCCTAGGGGATTTGACACAACCTTCTGGACTCTGTGGGCACACGCAATGTACATATATGCAGGCAAAACATTCATGCAAATAAAATTAAATCTTAAAAATTAAAAAAACAATAAATAGACATTGAGCCTAAGAGCTATTTTCTTTCTTTTATTTTTCGATATTCCTATTGAAACTGTCCTGTTTGTGTGAAGT
Source organism: Myodes glareolus (assembly GCF_982192425.1). NCBI lineage: Eukaryota > Metazoa > Chordata > Mammalia > Rodentia > Cricetidae > Myodes > Myodes glareolus. Next base: position 68,831,287 of record NC_142036.1, read on the forward strand.
CCCAGCAGCCGCCTCTTCTCGTCGGCTCCACCTCCACCATGTCTACTTTTCTCCTGGCTCTTTATTGAAAACCCACGCACACAGGGCTGGAGAGTTGGCTTGGTGGCTAAGAGCACTCATTGCTCTTGCAAAGGACCCAGGTTCGACTGTCAGCACCCACGTGGAGGCTCATCACTTTCTTACACACCAAGCATGCATGCAGTACACAGACATACATGCAGGCCAAGTTCTCATATACATATGCGGTGCACAGACATACATGCAGGCCAAGTTCTCATACACACAAAATAAGGTAAACCTAAAAAGAGATTTAAAAAAGAAAAGGAAAATCATATGCCGCTTTCTCTTTCCTTTTCTCTCCGTTCTGCTTAACACTGGGGGAAAGTCTGAAAAATACAAATAAAGCTAGAATAAAGAAGCCCTTTTCAGTCATTGCTCAAACACAAGTCCCTGGGAACAGAAAAACTCTCTACTGTAATCCACACATTTTTTCCTTATAGTTTAAGTCTCTTTCATTGCAAAGGTATTTTCTTGAATAAAATATCCTCCAAAGTAGAGAGAACTGGACTGAACTTCCTTTTTTCTTTTCTTTTTTCTTTTTTGGTTTTTCAAGACAGGATTTCTCTGTAGCTGTGGAGTCTGTCCTGGAACTAGCTCTTGTAGAATAGGTTGGCCTCGAACTCACAGAGATCTGCCTGCCTCTGCCTCCCGAGTGCTGGGATTAAAGGCATGCGCCACCACCGCCTGGCAGACTGAACTTTAACAAATGGAAAACTCATTATGGCATCCGGGTGTTCTCAGCATGACTGCAGTGACTGTCTTACTCATCTTGGGCAGTGTCTTCTTCATGAAGTTGGACATATATAATTTTGTAACCCCTTAAAATCTTTTTATTATCTAATCTGTGTGGGGAATAGAAAAAGACAAGATCTCCTTAGTAAATTGGGAGCGTGGGGACCACGGGAGAGGGTAGAATGGGAGGGGGAGGAAGGGAGAGAAGTGGAGGAAAAGATACAGCTCAATAAAAACACTTTTTTTTATTTACGTGTGTGTGTGCACGCATGCTCGTGTGCACACACCCAATCACACCTACCTGTCTGTATATTTACCACATGTGAGAAGGTGTTGGAAGAGATCAAAAGGAAAAGAAAAAGAAAAGGAAGAAAGCAAGAAAAGAATAAAAAACATAAAAAAAGAAAGGAGTTCCAAATATAAAAGACTTGCGGGGACTGGAGAGATGGCTCAGTGTACAAAGTGCCTGCTGTACATGCAAGAAGACCCAGGTTCAGGTCCCAGGACCACAAACAAGCTGGGCAAGCCAGCACACACCTGTAACCCTGGTGAGGGTTAGCAGAGACAGGTGTACCGCCATGACAGTGCCTGTGTCTCTTTTCTGAGAGGCATTCAAGCTAGGTACAGCGTCGCATGCCTGCCATCCCAGCCCTGGAGAGCCAGGAGCAGAAAGAGGCAGAGTCCACAGCGAGGACACATCTAAACAACCATGAAAACCAAACAGGCTTGGTGGCACATGCCTTTAATCCAGGCACCAGGCTGTAGAGATGGGAACATTGTTGCAAAGACAAGGCCAGCGTGGGTTACATAGAAAGTTCCAGATCAGGCAGTATTGACCTTCTATCAAATGACTGTGAACAAGCCGCCAGTGTAAAAAGGGCACCTCCGGATGAATTGGTTCCTCTGAATCAATTAATTAACCTTTAAATTTTATTAATATCAGTAAATGTTTACTGTGTGGCAGTGTTGTTTGCAACAGCTGCGTCTGGAACATGGCTGGAGAGGAGGTGTGCGCACAGCTCCCTAAACGGATCACACCTTCAGAAGGCTGCTGTGTGTCCTGTGGCCATTCTTACGCTTTTTCAGCCATCTCTTACATAAAGTCCTTTTCTTTTTTTTTTCTTTTTCTTTTTTCACAAAGAGAAGAAGTGTTGTCCAGGCCACACCCTGTCCTCAGTCAAGTTGAGCAGAGACCCACCAAGCCTTGTTTAGAGACAGGTACTGGGTGCCGGGTGGGTGGCCAGGCTCACTCATCACCAGGCACGCACTTCCCTGCCCCTGGGCCAGAGGTACACAGAACAAACCTTGTCCTCTCACAAAGTCAAAATTGTGACATCAAGTTTGCCCTCAAATATTTGTGCTGGAGAAGGCCGCGCTGCTAATGGTCTCCTGGGATAATAAGGAAGCTGTGGTGGATTATAAACCTTTAGTGTGCTGTCCAAGCGGACATTTTGCCTGGAGTCCATGCCCTTTCATAGGTTCCTGAAGTGCCTACACCAGTCTTGGTCAAATGGCTGGCTTTTGGGCCTGATATGATAAGCACCAGGCCTTCAGGAAGTCCGACAAGCTAGCTACTGTGTGGAGACACTCTAGAATGAAACAGTTCTTGGGGAAGGACAGCCACCAGATGTGGCAACAGATGTGGCAGAGGAATCCTTCCTGCCCACCCCCAGGATCCTGAGAAAGAATATGTGAACGTCGTGGCAAGCTTCCCAAGGTGGGAGCCGTCTGCTACACAGCCATGGACAATGGGAACACATGGCATGCACACAACATATATACCATAGCATGGGAAAATACAAAGAAAACATACACAGTGAGTAAATCAAGCCTGTGTCTGTAGAACAACTAGAATAGAAGCCATTTTAAAAGTATGGACTGGGGAGGCAGAGGCAGGAGGATCTCTGGGAGTTCAAGGCCTGGTCTACAAAACAAGTTCCAGGACAGTCAGGGCAGTTACACAGAGAAACCCTGTCTTGAAAAGCCAAAAAGAAAGTACATACTAGGCATGGTGGCTCCTGTATGTGGTTGGAGCAGTTGGGATGCTAAGGCAGGAGGATTATAGTGAGTTCAAGCATGCATAGGTCACGTAATAAGACCCTGACTCAGGCTTGGGGGACACAAAAACAAAATTATAAAAAGTATTGTCTGGGGCAAACTCGACAGTTCATTGTGTAAACTGTTTGTCATGAGGGCCTGTCCACCTGAGTTCAGTCTCTGGAAGGCAGAGGGAGAAAACCACCTCTACAAAGTCGACCTCTGGTCTCCACATGTGTGCCCCAGCCTGTCCTTACACATTCCACAATAATAAAATCTAAGTTTTTGTTCATTTATTTTCAGTTTTATTTATTTATTTATTTATTGTGTGTTTTGTGTGTGTGTGTGTGTGTGTATTTTCAGACAGGGTTACACTATGTACCCCTGCCTGGCCTAGAACTTTCTATGTAGACCAGGCTGGCCTTGAACTCACAGAGATGATTCACCTGCCTCTACCCTCCCATGTGCAGGGATTCAAGACATGTGCCACCACACACAGCATAAATCTTTTTAAGAAAATAAAGTTAATATGCTTGTTAGGTTACTTCTTGTGACATTCGTTGTTGTTTTGGGGACAGGCTCTCTTTCAACTCAGGCTGGCCTGAGCAAGCTGTAGGGGACCTGGAATTCCCAATCTTTCTGCTGCTTCTAACTCCGAGCGCTGCGGTTTCTGGCATTTCCACCATATCAGCTCCATCAGACTCTCTTAGGTATAGATTTTTAAAGAGCTGCCAGTAAACCCAACGACACTGCTGTTTCAGCGCCGGGGGTGGGGGGTGGAGGGTGGGGGGGTGGGAGGGTGATCAGGACAGGAAGAGCTTGATTTCAAGAGCATCTTCAGCGACAGAGTGAGTTCCAGATCAGCCTGGGTCACATGAGACCCTGTCTCACCAGAACTAATCAAAACAGGTGCCGGGGTGTCATTTCGTAAAACTCGGGTATGAATGGGGTCTGAGGGTGCACGCCTGTAATGCCAGCGCTTAGGAAGTAGAGGCAGGAAGGTCAGGAGGTGGAGGCCAGTGTGAACTACGTGAGACTCTGTCTCAAAAAAAAAAAGTTCAATGTGACTGCTGTTCTCAGAATTTCTAGTCCTTGGGAAGTGTAGCGCCAGGCAGCTCAAGGCAGAAGCCGACAGTTTCCAGAAGAGAGTTTTGAATAGACATTATAGAGCAACTTCCAAAGGACCATGACATCATCTTTCTATAGACTGGTGTTTGGAGGTGAGGAAAAAATTATAACACCAAACAAAAGGAGTGTGTGTGTGTGTGTGTGTGTGTGTGTGTGTGCGTGCGTGTGTGTGTGTTAGTCCAGCCTCGGGGAGAAAAGCATTATGTCATTATATATAATAATGTATAATAATATAATAATAACGACAAAAGAGAATTGCCACCAGAGCCTCTGTGAATGGGTTTCATTTCAACTCTGGAGCCGCTCTGGGACTCTGGGGGAAAGTTCTGCACTCTCTTAGCTCAGCTTCAGACTAAACCACACTGTGGTTGTCTTTGGCAAATTGGGGACAATGAGATGTACAGAGCTGGTATGCCTAAGGTAGACAGAGCTTTGTGGCTTGAAGTGCACACTATGTAAAGCCTAGGCAAAATTAAGAAAATTACAGTGTGGGTATGACTGTACAGGAGGGCATGACATCTTCGAAAGACTTGAAAGAGGAAAATGAACAACCATCTTGCCAAAACAAGCTATTTTAAGAACATGAAGCATAGTGGTATAGGGCATGTATGCCAGCACCTGTGAGGCCGAGGCAGGAAGATTTCTTGTTCAAGACCAGTCTGGGCGACATAGCAAGACCATGTCTCAAAACCAGCAAGAATAAAACCAAAGCATCAACAACACCAAAAAAGAACAAAAACTTTATTCTTCCAAATTCTCTGCTAGCTCCACCTCACACTCATATGTTTTAAAACTCCTGGAAACACGGGACGGGAACAGGACTGACGGACAGAAGACTAGGAACACACCGATCACACTGTGCGTATTTCAGTTAGCAATAGTGCTTCTGGTTCCTGAGTCGAAGGAATAGCCGCACATGCCACTGTTACCAGACGTGTGGACCCCGGCCCTGCGCTAATCACTGCTCCTCACACAGCCATTTAGTTCCAGAGCCAGCTGTCTGAAGAGGAGGCAGCGGTGTTCCTGAGAACAGAGCCTGGGGCTTCTGCAGAGAGCTCCGGAGCCAGGATCTTGTTTAATGCACTTATTTAGGGCAAAGAGCATTGCGTTTGCGACACTTCTGGCTTCCTTTACAGATGAGGCGCTGAGTCATGACTGGTAGTTATTCCTGTAATGAGCTTTCTAGATTTCCCAAGGCTCCTTTTATAGCTCAGATTTCCTTGATGAAGACGTGCGCACTCCGAGGAAGCTGGTCTATCGCAACGGGTAAGGAGACCCCGGCAGGGGCAGGTGGGGCTGCCGCAGAACGGAACCGTGAAACAGACCTGCCCTTCCTCTTCGCCCAGCACTGCTCACAAAATGGGAAGGTGGCCCAGCTCCTCCCCTGGGAAAGGCGTGTCCGGCTGCACCGTGGGGTCATTTGTCTTCCAAGCTGGCCCCATCAGTGGCTCTCTGAGTCCTAATTGGAACTCTCTGTCCCTGCTGCTGTGTGGCCAGGCCCCCATGACCTCAGTTAGGAAAGGCGTTCTTCCCTTCTCGGGCTGGCCAAGCAGGTTTGCTGCCAGCTCTCTGCAGGCACGGGCAGGGGCGAGGGCGCGAGCTGGAGCGAGGCCCCGTTGCCCACAACAGTCTCACTGGACATCAGAAGGTGTGGTCTGGACAAGAGCTTACAGTTCAGGGTCAAGGGACTGCTGAAGCTCTCGTTGTGAGTGACAAAGGACAAGAAATAAAATCTTTGATCTTGGAATGCAGCTTGCCTGGATGACCTTTGCAAATTCCTATTCAGAGGACACCACCCACTTCCAGGGCCCTACAAAATAAGGGCCATTGCAGAATCCCGTCTTGGGAAGGACGATATCACAGATTGCTCAGTGGTTGTCTCCTGACCTCACTACCTGCTGGTGGTGAGGCCTTGTGGACTCTCTGTGACTTTTCTGCATCTCAATTCAGTAGTTTTTAGATGGGGGTGAGGTATAGTGAGAGAAATAAGAAAAATACCTGTCCCGTGGTGAGCTCTCTGTGCAGCCACCGGGCTGGGGACACGGTTTGGTGGTAGAAGGCTTGTCTAACATGAGTGAGACCTTTGGCTTGACCTCCAGCACTGCCAACAACAGCTCCTAACACTCCTAGTAAGACACTGGGAAGGCTGCAAAATCTCAGGGAACAATGGCAGCCTGTCCCTTATAATCCAACAGAAGTCCCTGTCCCACCCCTGCCTAGACAAAGGCCTTGGCCCAGCAGGTATCTGTGGCCTCTGTCCTAGAATGACTGCCCATCCAAATTCAGCCGAGTTTCCCTGGCTTGGGCAGGAATGGGGAGAGAGAAGGCTGCCTAGGGTTTCGGGTACCACACAGACAGGCAGGATACTGGCAGCTTCCTATCCGGTCAGTGTTGCCATTCAGAACTACTTAGGAAAATCCTGAGAGAGGTCTCCAGTGAGTAAGTGGTCGATACCCAGGGGTCACGGAGGCTGCAGGAGGAAGTGCATTGGCTAGGGAGCCCCACCTACAGCCCTTGGCCAGAGGTTCAGAAATGCCACTCAGAAGATAAATGTTAGGGCTGGGGATGTAGCTCAGTTGGCCGAGTCCTTGCCTAGCATGCACGAAACCCTGGGTTTGATTCCCAGCACTGCACCACAAGAAGGACAAACACTCCAGGGGTAGAGGCAGGAGGATTAGTTCAAGAACTGTCTCAGAAAGGCACACACGCACACACGCACACACGCACACATTCAGTCAATGTTAAGAGAAGGGGGGAGCGCAAAGGAAGCTCAAGAGGGTGATACTGAGAACCTATAGCTCCGGTCGGGACTCCTAGACAGTGGTCAGCCTAGAACCTCAAGCAGAGTTCCCGGCTCCCAGCTCCTTCCCATGCCCTGAATCAGAGCTACGCGGGGAGTTAGTTAGAAGCTCCCCAGCTTCTGCTCTAGGTGGCAAAGTCCAGGCTCCTCTGAGTTCCAGTCCCCACCCTGACCCCAGGGCCGTACATTTATGCACCTGGGAAAAAAGCCACATCAGGACTGTCTGACTCACGTTACCGTAACAGGATGCATTTTGTGGGACTCTGGATGAGGGGAAAGCAGGTGGGGACCAGTCTCTGAATGTTTCCTGTCTCATGATGGCTATCAGTGTCCATGTGTGTGTGCCACACAGGACAAACTGAAGAAGGAGGTGTGGCCTCACAGCCTGGATGCTCAGGAAGGGTCCTGCGTGCCCTCCTGCCCACAGCCTGGCTCAGAGGAGGGCCACGCTGCCTCAGTCAAGGAGGCTCCACCCAAACAGGAATATGCTTGGCACACTGACACATGTGAGCCAGGAGTTTGCTACGGGTCTGCTTCTAGCATGTCTTGTCTACCCAGAACCAGGAAACGATCCTTCCAGGTCCCTCAAATCCACTCAGCTGGCATCTTCTGGGGCCTTGAAACCCCTAGACAAACGTGACATTTGGGTGACATGAGAGGCGAGGGCTAGGGACAGTGGTGTATGTGTGTGTGTGTGTGTGTGTGTGTGTGTGTTTTCTAGTGTGCCAGGCAGGAGTCAACCACTGCATGCCCAAGGGTGGATAAACAGAGAGGGGTTGATAAAGGCGGGGCCAGGGTGTGGCAGAGGCTAACGCAGAACTCCAGACTCGTGGCAGACTACTGTAGCTTCCAACACCTGGAGACCTGAAACCAGTGACAGCAAAAGGTCCCTGAGAACTGTGCATTGCCCTTGGTGACCTACAACTGCCCTTGGAAACCCCTACCGCCGTTGGGGAACTAAACCCTGGCCTCATCCTCCTCCACCTCCCCCACAGAAGGTAGCCCAATAGGACTCCTTCGGCTGCCCTCACAGGGAACAAAAGTCTCAGCTAGCTTGTGTTTAAGTGGTTTTGTCTTTGCAGTTTAAAGACAACTCTAAAAATAATTGCATCTGAATGTTCTGAGAGCCAAAAATGATCATTCCCAAGCACTCCACTTCTCGCTGACTCTGCCCACCCCTGTAATTTGGTGTCTGGGTGGCTGTCCCCAGGCACATGCTCTCCTACCCTGATGTCACCCAAAAACCCGCACCCAGCCAAACCCTCTGTGCAGGAAAGCCCCTGGAGTGGGCTCAGCGTGCGGCCTCTGAATCACGCATTCCACCTGTGCAGCTCAGAACTCCGTCAGTAGCCCTTCTTTGGGCCTCTTTGTAGAAAGAAATCCACTGAAGGAAAGCATCCGCGTTTACAAACTGCTTAAAGGTGAGGACATACTTCTCATTCCAAGTATAAAATGGGAAAAGGGAGTTTTGCTTTTACGAAACCAAATGCACCACTCACAACTGAACCCACCAAAAAAAAAGTGCAGTTTGCTTTGTAAGCAAGACCAAGGAAACCAGGCTGAGGCTAGCCCACATCCAGAGCAGAGCTTTAAGGACTGGCCTCTTCCTGCCCAAGAGGAGTTAATACATCTAAAAAAAAATACATTTAGTTACTATAGTGGCTCACACCTGTAATCCCAGCGCTGGCTGCTGAGGCAAGAGGATTGCTGCAAGTTCAAGGCCAGCCTGGGCTACACAGTGAGCAGAAGCCAGCCTGGGCTACAGTGGGAGACCCTGTCTCAAAAACAAACAACAGCAACAGAGCAAAAGATCAAAATTATTGGCTACTTCCTAGTCTTATGATCTTAGACAGGTTATTTAATCCTCTGTGCCTCTGCGTGTGTAAGGCAGGAGTGATATGCTGTTGTTTGCTTGTTTGTTTTAGAGTTTTGCTAGGATTAAGCAAACCCATCACTAGAAAGCACTCATGCCATGTGTAGTCCTCCCCCCAAAAACTCATGTGTAAGTGTCACCTTATTTTCAAGTGAGGCCGGAGAGGGAGGGACACTTTCCCCGAGGAAACTGTAGTGTTGGAGACTAAGATTGTGACCCCTTCCTCCATGCCCAGGGCCAGCCAGCTGTCGGGCAAGCACAAGCAGAGCCCGATTTCCTGATCTTTGTTCCCAGATGTCCCCAGCACTCTCTAAGTCCCGCCTCCTTCCTCCAAGTACCAGGCACCGGACTGGTCTGCGGGCACGTGGTGAGGGAAAGTGGCCCTGGGGTGAATCCAGCTGACCATAACTCTCCCAGGCTCCCAGCTCCTTCCCAGACATTCCCATTTCTATGCTTGGGGCTCGGTGGCAGAGCGTTTGCTTAGCATTCCCAAGGTCCCCCGTTTGAGCCCCAGGACTGGGTGTCAGGGAGATCACACCATCACAAGCTGCAAGCCCTTCCTAGATAGTCCTCACTACACTGTGATCCAGTTCGTACTCTCCAGTGTTCAACGGAGAGGAATGGACTTTTGGAAGCTCCTAAGCCAATTGGAACCTGGTCCGGCCTGAGATACCAGACCTGCCGGGGAGCAAGGTCGGTTCTGATGAATCTGAATCGCTGAGCACAGGGGGCCGAGGGCAGACAGCTTTTCCCAGTTGGGTTCTGGTTCTAGGGGGGGGGGGACTGGATCCCACTCCCATCAGTAAGATTAGACGGTCTCCTGGAAGAGGTGCGCCCCCTACAGGGCTCACAGGGAGGAGGGGAAGGTGGCTTGTGTTGGGAAAGCAAAGCCATCAGCAGGGCAGTTGAGGACCCTCTGACGGGGAGATAAAAATAGAAAAAAAAAGCCAGTTGTCTATAATCTCTGCTCTTGGGAGGTAGTGGAAGGAGGGCCAGAACCTAAAGACATTTTCAGCTATTTAGACAGTCTGAGCCTGGTTTGAGGCTATGTGAGGCTATGTCTCAAAAGGAAAAGAGAAGAAATAGCCCACTCCAGCTGCAGAATGCCTGTGTGAAAAGCCACTCCACAAGGAGGAAGCACAACCGTGTCAAGGACCTAGCCCTGGCCTGGGCCACAGTAGACATGCAACAACGCTTGCCAAAATGCAAAATGCTGCTCTCCTTCCGCACTGCGGAGGGGAGCTGGAAAGAAGTCTCTCTTGGTGGTCAGTCTCGGTGGTCAGTCCGTGATGGTCAGTCTTTGGAGTGTGGTGTTGCAAGTTGATTTTGGAGATAACCACAGCGAAGCCCCACCTCCCCTTCTAGCCACATATTTGCATGGAGGACTGGGAGATGGATATGGGGGAGGAAAGGGGAAAACTCTTCACGTTGAGCCTGGGGGTACATGCCAAACTGGAGTTTGCCCAGAGCAAGCTGAGAACGAGGACCATGGAACCAGGACCTTTGTCCATACCTATTCTTATTTAATCTCACCACCAACTTGGTCAGCGTCTTATTTTTATATGCGGGGTAGGGGGTGAGATTAAACGGGGGGCCTGTGCGTGCTGAGCTAGGGTTTTATAACCAAGGTGCATCTCGGTTTCCCAACTTTGTGAGGTATGTCTTTAAGACTGATGAGGAAAGTGAGCCATGGAGTATTTGCTTTATTTTTACTGTTGCTGTGTAGAGACCGTTTATTGCTTTGTTGTCCAAAACAGTCCCAAATCCCTAGTTCAAAGCAAACCTCATGCCTTAGTCTTCCAAGCACTTACGACTATAGGTGTGCACCCTTGAGCCCAGCGGGAGTTCATTTGCCCAGAATCACACAGCTCCCTAATCAGTATAAGATTTCTCCCCGCTGAGGATTGTTCAATGAGTGTCTGCAATTTGTGTGTGTCTTCTGGGTGAACGGATGCCGACGGCCTGGGGGCTATGGCTCAAGGAATTGCGTGGGTCAAAGTTTTCTTGGTGAATAAGCAGGGCCAGGACCCGTCACAAATGGGTCAAGGTATAGTCACTGGGTTCTCATCCACAAAGTTAGTGGGGGTCCCAAGCCTGGGATTCCAGAGTGGGCGGCTTTGCTTTCGGCCTTCCCAGTTGACAGACCTGGAAAATTCCCTGCCTCTGCCATGCGCCACACAGCTCTGTGTAATTTCCTTTGTGGGTCAGGCCTCCTCAGAGGACTATGAGGAGGCCATGACTCAAGCCTTGGCCTGACATCGACAAGCCACCAGTTGCCTGGCTTCCAGCTGGCTCAGAGGATGCGAGGCAGGAGTGGCTGCCCACTGACTCTTCCCACTTCTGCTCCACTTTCAGATATGGATAGACGTTCACTCTGGATCGCTCTGGATCAATCTGGATCAATCTGGATCACTCTGGATCTGAAGTTTCTCAGGTTCTGGAGTGTGACCTTAGCCCGTGTCCAACAAGACAGTCCAGGTCCTCTCTAGGGTCCAGCGTCAAGTTCCTTCATCAAGCTGTTGGAGCTGGTCCTAATGTCTCCATTCCCAAATAAGAACACTCTCCACTTTCCTGCCAATCCGAAAAGACCCACAGAGCAGCTTGCTGGTGCCTTGATTTTTTATTTCTTTACTTTATTTTATTTTGGTTTTCTGAGACAAAGTTTCTCTATATAATAGTCCTGGCTGTCCTGGAATTGGCTCTGTAGACCAAGCTGGCCTCAAACTCCCAGAGATGGAGATCCACCTGCCCCTGCCTCTTGAATGCTGGTTTTAAAGGCGTGTGCCACCACCACCCGGCTTGCTGCTGCTTTTAAAGAGGCTTTGCTTAGGTGGAACCGTACACCCTCCAGTGCTCACCTGGAGCTTACTCCAGAGAACCTGCCCAACACAGAGAGGCCCTACAACTCGGCAGCTAACTGCCACCATTCAGAAACAAATGAGAACCAGTGGCTCCCTGATTCTGAATTGACACTGCTCACTCAAGAGTCCCTCAGCGTGGGGAGGCACAGGCCGGGAGCCAGTCATACTTCTGGGCAATTTGAAGTCATGTGCTGTGTGTCACCGAGGTCGTGACTCAGCCCAGGCTCTTTCATAAAGGGTGAAACTGCTGGGCAGGCACTTTTTAAGGGAGGCGGGTGCTTCCCGACGGCAACTGCAGCGGGGTTCCGTAGCCCCCACCCCAAGGAGTTTCATAACGGGTTTGATGACGGAATGAACAACAGAGAAAATGAAGTGAGACTGGTTTAGACCACCAGAGCTGACACCGCTCCAGGCAGGAGAGCTGCGGTTCTGGTGTGGCTGCTGGGAGAGACCTGGCTCCCCAGAGAGGGTAAAGAGAGCTATGTGTCTCAGGGGTGTGGGTCTGTCTGCCTCCTTCCAAGAGGGAAGAACTATTCCTGTAGCTCTTTTCCGGAATAACAAATAGCTGGTGTCGGCTGAGGCCCTGGAAAGAGTTATTAGTATTATTGAGCTCAAAAAAAAAAAAAAAAATGATGACAGCAAATATCCAGGTGAAGCCAGCATGACCAGGCAGGATGAAGGAGCAGCCACGCATGGACCTCGGTCAAGCTGTGCCCGGTCAGGCTGTCCGCGGTCAAGCTGCGGCGCTCAAAGAGTGGGTGGAGGCCACTGCAGGCTTCGGCTGCAGCACCTCCTCCCTCTTCCTTCCTTCGGTGCTCTGTTGGGCGGGGCACTATGGCTGGAGTACCTGCCTGCCGCCCACAGGTAGCCCCTACCACAGCGAGCAGGAGCAAGCCCCTCGGGCTCCGGTTGGCGTCGTACTTTTGTATTTTCCCTTTTCTTTCTCATCTTAGAAAGTCACATTTCATAACGGTCAGCCTGGCGGGTGGGAACCGGAACCAGAGAGGCTGTGGTACCTGGTAGACTCCCAGGGGAGCAGATGGCTTGGAAGCTAGGACTGGGTGAAGAACGGTCCCTTGGCCTACTCAGTTGGCAGACAGACCACCTCTCCAGGGTCTACCTGGGAGATACCAGAAGAGGGTGGATACCAAGGGTTGGGTCTCTAAGGGACACGGGTGATAAAGACCTGAGCAGTTTAATCAGGCTGGTTACACGAATGGCCAGCACCACAGCTGAGCAGATCAAGCTCAAAACGCAAGTGTGCTGTCTTCCCAGGACAGGTGGTCCCTGCTGCCCCAGCGGGATGACTTCTCCCTGGTGGCGCCTCCCACAGCTGAGCGTTCATACCATAACCAATAAAAGCTCTTTAGGCAAAACAGCCTTTAGAGGCTGCTGTCTCTAAAAGGAAATCGGCACTCCATTTTCCCACAAGAAATTCAAAGAATGGTGATTACTCAGAACTCCCTCTGCACATTCTTGTGAACATTTGAGAAATTCCCAATGCCTCCCATTGTCATCAGTCCGGGAAGTCAGGCGTGCACGGTCTCACAGACCGTAGCAACTGAGCTCATAGCAACCGCACAAACCATTGTGGACTGTGTATGCGCAAGCGCGCGCACGTGAGCCAGTGCGGGAGCATGGGTATGTGTTTGCACATGTGTGGGTGTGTTACTTCGTTTGATAAGGAAAGGAAATGCAAATAAAGAAGTGATGACTTCTGGTAAGTTTGGGCCTGGAAACTGACTGTCCCTTTCCTCTCGGAGCCTTCCTCTTGAAGCTTTCTTCCACCGAAGCCGTTTTTCAGGACATTCGGAGACACGAAGCCACTTAGGTAATTAATTCTGTGAGACCTCCTACTTTGGGTATCAAATTAACTTCATGCTCGGAGACTCTTGAATGATGAAGTGCCTTTTGGCCACTGGCCTAGTTCCAGCGCAAAGTGAAACTACTGTCATGAAAAAGACCCAGCGAGTCTTGGCAGAAACTGAGAACACCGCCAACTAAGGATAAAGGGCCCATTAAGCCCGCCCCTAGGGCTCCCTGGAGACAGACAGCTCACCTTGGTTTCCTCCAGACCAAGGAGGACGTGTCTGTGAGAGGCTAAAGAATGTTGCAGGTAGACTGTTTCAATTCCTAACGAATCCAAAAATAAAATAGGGAGGGTGGAGGGAAGAAGGAAGCACAGTTAGAAAAGGGAGGGACACAGACCCGGCGCTGCTCCGTATCGGGGATGCTCCGTATCTGGGATGCTCCATGTAGCTAGACCAGCTGGGTGTCCAATCTCAGTACTCAATAATGCTAAGAGCTGCAAGTTCATAGGCCGGGCTGCACTGTGAATTTCCAGGAGGTCTGAACTGGACACAGTGAGACCAGCTTGAAAAATCAAAACACAAAACAGCAACAACAAAAACCTGGTGGCCACTGCTTAGATTGCTATCTCTCTCCCCCTCCCTCCCTAGGGCCTGCTGCTAGGCAACTGCTCCACCTCTGAGCTACATCCCAGCCTACTACTGGAACTATGAGAGGTCTGAAACAAAACAAGCTCTAATATACGCTCAATTTCAAGACTTAGTACGAACAAAACAAGGAGTGTAGCTACTTGAGATCTTTTCTCGAAGATAAAACAAAATAAAAAGCAAAAGCCAGAATGTAAAAATTAGTGAAAATAATTTTTATCAATTATATGATTAAAAGTACATTTTGGAGTTTTTATTCAATAAGGTTAATTTTCCCTATTTTTGTTGTAAAAGTTTATTTTTTATTTGTGTGTGAATATATGTGTGTGTGCAGGCACGCATGTGTGTACATGTGCATGTGTGTACATGTGCTCACATATGCCGGTGCAAGCACAGAAGCCAAAAGAGGTCCTGTACCTTCTCCCCTTTGTTGTATGCTTATTCCATTGAGTTACGGTCCCTCTCTGAAGCTGGAGCGTGGCTAGGCTGGAAGCCAGCAAGCCCAAGGGGTCTTCCCGTCCCCACCCCTCTGGAGAGGGAGTGACAGGCACACGCGTGCCAACTGTACATGACTGTACAGCAAGCGCTCTTAATCCCTGAGCCGTCCATCTCTCCAGCCCTCCTACCTAATTCTTAATTGTTTATTTTATTCTAGTCGCTCAGGTTTTTGAGACAAGGTCTCCTGTAGTTCTGGCTGTCCTTAAACTTATCATATCAATATGTAGCCAAGGCTGGCCTTGAACTCCTGGTCCCCCCAACCTCCACTCCCTGAGTGCGAGGGTTACAAGGGTGTGCCATCATGCTGGGTTTATTTTATTTACCTGTTTCTTAAATGTGGCTACTAAAGCATTTACAACTCCTTCTGCCGCCTGCCTTGTCTTTCCAGAACAGCACTTCCCCCATCTGTTGCTTCCTGGAGGCTGGTACAGCCGAGGTCCCAGCTCTTTCTACTTCCAACCGAATGGCAGACATCTTTGGCTTCTCTCCCTTACGTAGGACTGAGAGTAAACTGTCACAAGGACAAGGCCTTGGCTCTTAGCTTCTCCAGAATATCTTCACATTTCACTGATAAAGTTTTAAGGCAAGAAGCTTCTTTTTTCTTTTTCTTCTCTCTTTCCTTCCTTTCTCTCCTTCTTTTATGAGGCAGGGTCTCACTATGTAGTTCAAAGTCAGCCTCCTGCATCAGCTTCTTCACTGAAGGGTTACAGGTGTGCACCACCACGTCTTCTGAGGCCAGACGATCCCAAGTTCACGATCTACTTTTGGCAGCCAAGCAAGATTGAGAACAACCTGGAGCAACAGGAAAGATCTTGTCTCAAAACAAAATAATCGAGAGAGGAGATGTAGCTGGGAGCCCTTGCCTAACATGCTCGACGCCCTGGATTCATCCATCAGCCGGTGAAAATAAACCCCTACACTTCAGGTGAAGGTGTAGAGGGGCCCTGTGCTGCTGGAAATGGCTGTAGGCAGCTATATGATAGCAGCAGACGGTTTAAGGGGATGTGTGAGTCATGAGAACGCCTTGATTAGGCCTCAGTGGAGGCTGAGGCCAACACAGTTGAAATCCGAGTTCACTGTCTTTTTATTTGCTTTTAAGTGGGGCCACTGAATATCCTAGCAACATGAACAGAGCATTTCTCCCAATAACACGCATTTGAGCACCCCCTGAAAGCTGGGGTTCGCTGGGTAAGGAACCAGTTCACTCCCATGGGATCCTGACTGGGTGTGTGACACTTCCACATAGCTGGCACTGTAGGACACCGCAAACTCGCTTCCTGGTTTTCCTCCAGAAGCTTCCTTGCTCCTAGGCACGCTGCTTCTCTTCCCTTTTGTCCTTTCCTTTCTCATTCTCTTTTAAATTTTACTTTATTCTTTTGTGCATGCAGGTGTTACGGCTGCATGGGTGTTTGTGCACCATGCATGTGTCTGGTACTGGACGAAGCCAGAGGAGGGCGTTGGATCCCCTGGAAGTGGAGTTACAGTGGCTGTGAGCTGCCATGTGGGTACTGACAATTGAACTCAGGTCCTCTGGAAGAGCTGCCGATGCTCCTAACCCCTGGGCCATCTCTCCAGCCCCTTTCTCATTTCTCTGTCTCTACCTCTCTTCCTTCCTTCCTTCATTCTCTCTCTCTCTCTCTCTCTCTCTCTCTCTCTCTCTCTCTCTCTCCTTCTCCTCCTCCTCCTTTTGTGCTGACCATCGAACTCAGTGTTTGGGCATGCTAAGCCAGCACTCCACTTTTTAATAACTGAATCGCATTTTACCAAATGGCTATATCACACCATAAGCCTCTATAGAACCCTTAGTCTCCTGCTTTTCAAACATAAATAAGACAGCAGTGAAAACGGAATGTGTATTCCTTTTACAACTTTCCTTTTGGATTTGTGTTCTTCTTCAGATAAGTTCTCAGAAAATAAACTACTGTGTTAAAGGCACGGACTTCTAGTTCCTGAGGTACTGCCAAGATCCGCTCCAAAAAGCATGTATAAACTCATATCGCTCACAGCAGTGCACACATGTATCAAATTTCTTGCAACTCTGCCAAGAGCGCATACTCACATCCATAATCAATTTTAAATGCTATAGAAATAAAGCCTCTCTGTTTTGCTTTACTTTTCCTTAGTGCTGGTGCTGGAAATTGAGCCAAGTCCACGGAGCTCACACCTAGCCCACAGCATGCTTCTCACGAAGCCCAAGCTGGCCTCGAACTTGCTCTGTGGCTACAGACAGCCTGGAGCTTATGCTCCACCAGCCTCCACCTTCTGAGTGCTGGGAGTTCTGGTGCCAACCACCACATCTGGCTTTCCAAGCACTTTAGGTCCTTATTTCAGGGAATTTTCCTTCCAGAAGTATGGTATTAAGGAAGAGAGACGATTCCATCGTGTTATCAACAATTTTAATTATTCATAGCTACAGGTGGAAAGTGTTGTTGGAGGTACTGAGCAGTCTGTGTGGGTCCCCAAAGCAGAAGGGTCACTTACGCCACCCTACTGGTCTAGCTGTGTGTCAGCGGCTTCAGAACCCACAGAAGGGTCTTAACACATCTGTTGTGGGATATTTGTACACTGTGTGAAGGTGTATTGCTGGGATTCGTGTAATCCAAAGCTGAATAGCCAATAGCTAGGCAGGACGTATAGGTGGGACTTCTAGGCAGGGAGGCTCTGGGAAGAAGTAAGAAGGAGATGCCAGGGGGTATGGAGAGGAAACAGGAGGTGAAAGATGAAAGAGAGGTAATACCACGTGGCAAAATGTAGATTAATATAATTGGTTTTTTTTAAAAGAGCTAGTTAGGAACAAGCCTAAGCTATAGGTCAAGTTTCCATGAGTATTAATAAGTCTTGGTGTCATTATTTGTGAGCTGCGGTCCTGATGAGAAACTACTGCTACACACACATCTGCCTCCGTTCCAGAGTCATGTGCTCCTCAGTGATTTGTCTGCCTTTGGACAATCGAGCTTCCCCGTTCAGTGACACGGCTGCCTCAGGTGGGCTCAGCACGGCTGGAAATGAATTCTGTTTGTCCATCTGCTTGCTTGTTTGAACCGGTCTCACTACGTAGTTCTGACTGGTCTGGAATGTAACAGAGCCCCAGACCTTAGCACAACTGACTCCATGATGGAGCCTGCCATCCAGGCTGCAACCTCAGCAGACAGACAGCACCATCTGCCAAAAATGAAAACTAAGACCTAATCTATCCAAGTTCATAGTCCTGGGAAAGTCTCTAAATGTACTAACCTTGCTTTTTGGCTACTGTAGTTCTGCTTCTGGCAAACGGTTCTTGTTAACTGAAATATGTCAACCCAGGACTTAAAAACTCACCCCGAGAAAAACTCGGGGCTATACTGAAATCCCAAATGTCCCGTGTAAGCTAGCTAATAAAGACTTTCTACTGGCTTAAACCTGTGTCTGTGCAGTCTTCACTGGTGAATTCCCGACAATATGGGATTTCCTGTATAGATCAGACTGACCTTGAACTAAGAAACAACCACCTGCCTCTGCTTCCGAGTGTTGTGATTAAAGGCTCGGGCCACCACGCCCAACGCTGGACAAGAATTTTTGCCAGCATGATGCTGTCCGCTGTCAAGAGCCTGCTGCCTAAAGAGTGGCTTTCAGTGTCTACTCAGCCTGCTCCTCCACCCCCAAGGGAGGATGGGGCTCTCCTCTCCCTGTAGATGCGTGCAGTGGGCACCCCTCTTCTGCAATTCATGTTCAGGCAAACCAAGACCTTATTAGGATGAGAGTTTCCACAGAGCCCAACACCGCCTACTTGAGAAGCAAAGCTTGTATTTACACAAGTAACAGTAGCTAGAGCAGCTATGAGCTAGGCTCCGTTCCAAGCATTTTACTTGTATCAACTTATTTGATCCTCAGTTAGACTTTTTTTCCTGGTGAGCTATGCTTTTTCACGTGTGCACTTCTGGTCCCGGCATAGGAAGGACTGTGCTGAGTGAGACATCTCTCCGGTCCCTACCACGACTATTCATAGAGAAAGGAAACTGCCTTGAGGTTTGGGGCTGTTTGGTTGGTTAGTATTTTGGAGCAAGGCTTGACCAAAATTATAGCTCAGGCTGGGCGCACAGTCATGGTGATGATTTTGCTTCAGCTCCCTGAGCCTGGGATTACAGGGCATTTTTGTTGTTGTTGTTGTTTGCTTGTTTGTTTTGTGGGTTTTTTGTTTGTTTGTTTTGATATTTTTGGAAGTACTAGAGATTGAACCTAGGGGCTTGCATATATTAGGAAGGAACTCTACCACTGAGCTATAGGCCTAGCTTACAACTGTTTTGTTTATAAAAAATGTAATTTCAGGAGATAAGAAGGACTTCAAATAAGTAAACGAACACATAAAATACTGTGACTTGCCACTTTAACCTGTCCAGGCTCTAGAGATCATTGCAAGTCAATATATATAAATCTCCCTCAGCCTTTTAAACGCTCCACCCTGGGGACATACCATAAGTTTCTGGTCCGGTTTCCATCTTATGGTCCTCTTGCTGTTTCTAACACTTTACTAGATACACAATACTCAATATCCTTGCATGAGGCAGCCAGAGAGCGGACGCCCAGGCATGAATTTCCAGAGAAGGCGGTACACAGTTCACCTATGACCATTGCCCCACTTTTCCCAAACCACCTGGCTCAGTTTCTCCCTCTCCAGCAGGGCGTGAGAATACTCGCCTGCCCATAGCCTTGGCCACACATTGAGTTCTCTCAGCCCTTAAGGGCTCTGCTCCTGCGACAGATAGCATGGGCCCTGCTTCTGAGTGTGGACATCTTTTGTTTGCACAGTGTTCTTTTGCTCCCGAGCCCTGAGTTTCTTGACTTACTCATTCTTCTTGGTGGCAGTCTGAACCGGCCTTTGAAGCCTTGTTGGCCTCACCTTTGAGCCGGTGCAGATTTTGTTGAGAAATAACAGTATCATTTCGAGGCAAGTCCAAGTCTATGCGGAGTCATCAGTGCTGTCCCCGTGGGACTTGGCAGGGTGACAACTCAAACAGAACTTCCTCATTTGTCTTTCCTGTTCCTCCCAGAGCTGTTCTAGAACATGCCAGTCATGCCTGCCTTTGGACTACTATGGACCTCATCACTGTGACTCAGGCTGTGGGGTCTAAGGTTGTCCATGTGGAAAGCAGGAATTCCCTATACAAACTGTTCACTGCCTCCGTCAGCTCTTTGAGCTGTCTTGTGGATGGACAGCCTTGTCATTCCTTTATGAGTTCATGTAAGAAAGAACTCACTACTCTTGTCACGTGTAACACAATCATTTCCCTTGGCCTATTGTCTTTTATTTGTAAGCTTTTATTGTACAAATTTTATTCTTACAGATTGCGGATTTTGTGTCTTTTTGATACAGGGTCTCTCTCTCTACGTAGCTCTGGCTGTCTTGGAACTCACTACATAGACCAGGCTGATCTTGAACTCATAGAGATCCTCCTGCCTCTGCCTCCCAAGTGCGCCACTCTGCCCAGCTTTTTTGTGTCTTATAATAGATGTCACAAAATAGAACTTAAGAGAATTCCTTTTTGCACTTAAACCATGTTTTTCTTTTAGCTCTTGTTCCTTGTGGGACAGGGACAGTTACTTCATCTCAGTACAGAGTGGCTATTCCCTCCTACCTCCAGCCAGTCCCTGGGTTTCTCCTGAGTCTGGGCGCACTGACACAGCAACAGGAGGAGGCTGGAGCTCACGTGCTCCTGGGACGGCTGTCCACCAGGCATCCACAGACATTCTCGGCCTCATCACCTCCAGGTGTCACTTCTTGCCCTCCAGGCCCCCAGGCAGCTGGTCTCTTCCTTGCCTGTGTCAGCCCAGGAACATAGGACTTCCGGCAGCCGGTGGCCATGCAGAGGGTCTTGTGCCTGGACATGTTCCATCGCCACCTTTCCTAGACCTGGGGTAGAATCTGGGCTACGGTCCCCTCTTTCAGGACCTCACCAGGATCTGTGTGCATTTCAGGACAACCCTGAGTTCCACCAGAGACCGAAGTCTTACTGATTCTCTGAAACAACTTCCTGATCAAATCTTGTGTCTTTACAATTCTTTAGGGAGTTGAAGTCCAGACATCCGGAAAGCGGGACTCCTTCCCCGTGTATGTTCCACTCTGTTTTCTCTCCCGTCTCTTCCCTGGGATTCCCTGGCCCTCTGTGGAGTGGGAGCTAAGTGAGAGCGAGGCTGGACCAGCCTGCTTCTCAGAGCCCCTGCCAATGGCTCCTTTCTCTGCTTCCATCTGCTGCCTGCTAGTCTGTCTCTCCAGTCCTCTTCTGACACCCCCGGGGCTTCTTCTGTGGTTTGTGTGCTTGCAGACAGCTCTCATCTTGGAAGGCCATTTGTGGGCAATGCCTGGCTCGTTTTGCTGGCATTTTGGGCCCCTTTTGGGCCTCACTTACCCAAAGGCCTGGACTCCTGGTGAGGCTGGGTGGTTCTCAAGTACCTGTCAATCTTAGTGGCCAAGCTATTCTTGTCCTTAGTACTCTCCCAGGAGCCCAGAAGGGCGGGAGTGAGCATAGGGGACAACTGGTCATCCTCTAGGTGATCTGGCATTTGCTCGCCTCTAAGAACTTCCTGCTGACCCTCAAGAGCTGGGGTGGAGCTCCCGGAAAAGTTATTCTGTGGATGAGGCCTCCTTCAGCTCCTCCCTCAATCTCTGCTCCACTGAGATTTCTTCAGGTCAGGTGGCTCGCTGCAACCCGCTGCAGGTGTGGCAGGCAGGAGAGACGCTACCTGCCATTCTTCCTGTGAGCACAACCTAATTGATTCTTCCCTGTGTGGATAGCCCATCAAGACTGCACAGCCTGCTTCCAACCCTAACTCCGCCAGCCGAGGACCCAAGGCCTGTGGAAGGAGGGGATCTTTCCTGAGAGGCCTCACTATTTTCTGGCAATGTGACCGAGCCACCCGAACACAGAAAGGGTCTTCCTCATGTTTTGCTCTTCTGTCCCCATCCTCCTCCTATCTTGGGAAGGGACAGCTCTCAGGACAACTGCCTCTTGGCTGTCCCCCAGCTGTCTGTTTGGCTAACCCTGTCCCTCACAGCACCTGGGTTGTTTCTCCCAAGTCTGGCTACTTCTAGTTCGGTCACACTGACTCATCCTCTTTCCTCGGTGTCTATGCTGAGCCTCACCGTAGACACCTTACGGCCTCTGACCAACTCGAGTGTGAACCACGGTGCTTAGAGATCCATCCAGAGCCACCAGTGGTGTCGACTGACTGGCCCTCGTGATTTAACTTTTTTTTTTCTGAGACAGGGTTTCTTTGTGTAACAGCCCTAGCTGTCTTGGAGCTAGCACAGTAGACCAGGCTGGCTTGGAACTCACAGAGATTCGCCTGCCTCTGCCTCCCAAGTAGTGGGAGTGCCAGCCTGGCGTGACTTTAAATTCTCTGAGCTTCTTTCATTTGCTGTAAAATGGTAGTGGTGGGAGGAACCCCAATGAGGACTCCATGGGTATCATAAGAATACAGTAATTATTGTTAATATTGCATATGTATCCCATCACCATCATACCATCATCATTACCACCATCATACCATCATCATCATCACCATCATCATCATCATCACCATCACCACCATCATCACCATCACTATCATCATCATCATCACCACCATCATCACCATCACTATCATCATCATCATCACCATCATCATCACCATTACCATATCACCCGACTCCATGTAGCATAAGGTCCTTTCTGTGTGTATGAGACAGGGACTTACCGCTTAGTCCACGTTACCCTCAAACTCTTAATCTTCTTGCCCATCCTCCTTGGTGCCATGATTGCTGGCATGCACCACCATGCCTGGCAAACACAAATCTTGTCCTATTTGTTTGGGGAGGGAGGGCTTTCTCTACCATTTCCACCCCTTCGACACAATTTTTTTTTTAATCAAAAAGTAAGGCCGTCTTAGAGAGGAAAACAGCCTAGGGTGTGAGTGGAAAGACAAACCAGCTCTGGATGGCCTTGCCTTCCAGGGTAGGTGCCAGCGCATCCAGCTGTGGATAAATAAACGAATGAATAAAGTTTGGAAACGTGGGCCCAGCTGCCTCACATCTGCGGACAAAGCCGGTACCTTTTATCTCCCCACAATCTCTATCAGCCAGGGCTCTATGCGCTAGAATCCAGTTCGCAAGCTTCGGGCAAGGGGCTGGAGGGTGAGGAAATACACACAGAGACAGACCAACACATGAACCACCAATCACTGATTCAAAGGTCCTCTTTAATAGCACCATGAAGGCTTAAATACCCTGCAGTCAATGGCCAACAGGTGAAAATCCCATCCTCTGATCCTCTAGGTAAAGCACAGCTTTTAGTAACTTCTATTAGAAGGCTCTAGCAGGGAAGAGCAGCTGAAGGCCAGGAACCCAATGGTCCCAACAAAAGCCGGTACCTGTTATCTCCCCACAATTTATATCAGCCGGGGCCGTGGGCGCAGGGGCCATCAGTTTGTTCCTTCAGCTTATCACATCTCAAACATGAGCCACCAGCACAGGGGACATGGCCCCAAAGAGACATGCGTTGGGCTTCTACAGGACCAGGACTGAATGTGTGGGGAATCACCTGGGAAAGACAGCAGGTCTGGAATCCAATGTGTCAGCGGTGGGGAGAACAGGAGCTCTAGGAAGGAAAACGGAAGGTTAGAGCCAGCCAGAGGCGTTGCAAGGCTCTCTGGACCACAAAGGATTGCAGTGCCTTCAATGGTAAGGATCAAAACAAATGCACAAGATGTATCCATATAAGGGATGCTGAATAGACAGTGGGAAGTCACATCGATGCAAAACGATGTCTGTGAAAGTTAATCTTCACTGTCAGCTTGGTCGGGTGTTGGCCAAATGAGAATGGTCCTCACAGGCTCATAGATTTCAATGATTGGTCACCAGGGACTGACCTTGTTTAGAGAGATAAGGAGGTGTAGCCTTGTTGGAGAAAGTGTGTCACCTGGGGGTGGGCTTTGAGTCAGGCCCAGAGGCTCTCTCTGCTGCCTGCGGATATGGATGCAGAACTCTCAGCAGATGTTTCTCCGGCATCTGTGTACCATCAGGCGACCCTCCAGCATCTGTGTACCGTCATCGGCCCTCCGGCATCTGTGTACCATCATGGGGCCCTCCATGATGATAACAGAGTAAGCTCTGACCTGTAAGCCAGCCCCAGTTAAATGTTTTCTTTATAAGAGTGGCTGTAGTCATGGTGTCTCTTTGCAACCATAGAACACGAACTAAGACATTGAACCACCATGGAAACACATCCCTAAATGTGTTTCCAGAAAGGTTTGACTGAGGAAGGAACGGCCCATGACTACATGACTACCATCCCATGGACTAGGGCCCTAGATTGAATAAAAGGAAGAAAGCGAACTGGCGGCAGCTTTGGTCTCTCTGCTCCCTGGCTGGGGACACAATCTAGCCAGCCGCCGCCGTCTCCTGCTGCCAAGCTTTCCCTGCCGGACTGCATCCATTCGAACTATAAGCAAATAGCCCTTCTTCCCTTACGTTGCTTTCGCTATAGCAATAATAAAAGTAACTAATATAATATTCAAGATATATACTTAAAATAGAACTTGTATTCTTCTTTATTATTATCAAATAGGGTTTCTCTGTCTCGGTTGGTAATAACGAATAAGTTCTTAAAATGGATGGATGGATATTTGTACAGGAATGTGAGTGTACTAAATGTCACTGAACTATATACTTTAAAATAATCACTCGAATCAAAATAGATCCAGGGTGGAGAACTCCCAGCACTTGGGATGCAGAGATAGGACAGTTAAGAGCCAAGATCACCCTTGACTCCATTGCAATGAGAGACATGAGACTCTGCCAACAAACAAACTGACCTGAAATGCTAAATTTTGTATTTATATTAGCTACTTCTCTCCGTGTTATAACAAAATATCTGACAAGTTATAGACTTCTTTTTAAAACTTGTTTATATGCATTTTCTGTGCATTGGTGTTTTGCCTGCATGTATGTCTGTGTGCGGGTGTCAGACCGTGGAGTTACAAACCATTCTGACTGCACACAATGATACTGAGGAAACATTCTGCTTGCCTCTGCCTTTGGAGTGTTGCAATTAAAAGTATGCGCCATCACCACCTGGCCCCAAAATCTTACAGAGAGAGAGAGAGAGAGAGAGAGAGAGAGAGAGAATGTGAGAAACAGTAAGCTGATGAGGCCCAGGACAATCTAAGCTTTGTTCTATGCAAAGTTGAGAAGCGGTGCAGGACGGGCCAGCCTGTTTTGCAAAGGGACTGTTTACCAGGCTGGAAGGGTGGAAGCAATGCAGGGCGTTGTGCAAGAGCATGGGGCTGATGGTAGCAGCACTAACATTACTAAATGGAAGCCGGGTCACAGCCTAGCCTGGGTGACCTTATGGTGGGGAGGAGTGGGCATCAAAGACATGAATGGCTTCCCTCTCTTCCCTTCCTCTGATCTTTGAGATGCCCACTGACCGACTCTAAAAGTCAGCAGGAAGTCAACAGCACTTAGGCAAGCAGCCAGGGGTTGATGATCCCCACAGGGCACTTACCCTACAAGATTGTACGGAGGAATAGATTCACCAGCCCAGAGCAAGTGCTCATGCACATGGTAGCACTACACTTAGAAGGGAATACACACACACACACACACACACACACACACACACACGCTGTCAAGCTAGGATTCGTTTTTCCAGCTGTCTTTCTCTCTTTAAGTTTCAGCACAGCCTGGAGTCATTCTAGGAGCAGAGAATGCTCCAGCCAACATCTTCCCACATCTCCTTGGACCCAAAGCCCGGGATGGAAAGGAGTGGGCAGAAGCCAGAGGGTGTGAGAGGAATGGAGCTGTGACCAGTAGAGGTCTTGGGACACGCGTCAGTAGAGCAGTCCTCGAGGGCCTGGGCACTAGGTTCCTCAAAAGCAAAACCACTTGAAGCACGTCGTCTGGAACAGCTGAGGCCCTGGGACCAGCCCCCAATAACCCAAGAGTCTTCTGTTACAAAAACCCTCAGCCAGAAAAAGGCAGCTGCTGCCTGCAGATGCCACGAATCTCCCCACTTGACTTCACTTCTGCGAGTAGTGAAGGAGCACGGGGCAGAAGGCCTGGGGGCCGAGAGGGACCATGGAGAGACAGCCACCCGAAGGCCTCCACTAGGACCTGGCCACAGGTTTCAGGCCTCTCTGACTTGCTCTGTTGCCGTGTCCTTCTGTCTCAGCCCTTTTTTGCCCTGCTGAAAGGGGATTGGTGGTTTGACTGCCCCCGAGAGGCAGCTGACAGACAATAGAAGGCATGGGCCCTGGCAAGTATACAGTGTTGCCTCTGTGAAGGCAATGGGGCTAATTATACTCAGCTGGCAGTCTGGGGACGGGAGTTTCCCAGCTCGGCTGCCTCCCTCCCCGCCTCCCCGCTTGCCTCTTTTTGTGTGGTAGACACTGTGGGGAGGGGTGGGGACAGAAGGGCCGAAAGCAAGTAGGAGGAGTTGGAGTCAGCCTTGAAAAAGAGCCAGGCTCAGTCCTTGCCTGGCTCCAACTAGGGACTCGGCCTGAAATCCTAGGAGAAGAGGTGTGACCAGCTCCTTCCAGGATCCATGGTCCACTAAGAGGAGCAGGTGGCCAGGGGTTCGCACCCTTCGCTTTGAAAGAACAGAACACTGGTGGAGAAAGCTGCCTGCTTTTCCTTCTTCCTTGGCCCATAGACTTTCCTGTCCAGCCACTAGGTGTTGGCTGAGGTGGAGGCTGGGGGTAGGGGGTGTTCAACCCAGATGGTGCTGGGCTTAGTCTGTCTGATTTACCAGTAGCTTTCCCCAAATCACAGCCAGATTGTGTAGGCCAGAACCTGCTGTGGTTCAAGCTGGTTTCAGGAGAGCAGCTCTTTGGTGATGAACCTGCACATTTGTCATTCACATCATGTTAGGCTCCCGAGCTGAATTCCCAGCTTGGGAGGTACTCGCTTCTTGGGCTGTTGGCACCCTTGTCTTTCCCTGCCTGCATCACTGTGGCAAGGCTAGCTCACAGAACCTGCTGGCTTTCATCCTGCACAGGTTGAACCACACAGAACTGGACTGAAGCAAGAGCCATGGGCACTGAGGCTACAATCAGTGCGGCATCTGCATTTGATCTGAAAAGTAGACTGGTGGGTAAGTACCTAGGTAAGGCTAGGGTTACATTGTATTGGCAAACTGTCCTCCACAATTTAATTCACTGAGAACCTGGCTCTGGAACTGGGGTTGCCTCCCCACCTTTCAGGCCCTAGTATATTTGTTTCAAAGTGTCCTCCAAAACCCTTTGTTCTGGGACTTGCTGTCCAGATAGCCGTGCCAGGGAGGGGACAGAACACAAGACAGCCCAAGGGAAAAACATTGTGTCCTTGAGAGAAGTTAGAAGGTAAACCATTTCCAGTAGGGGTGACAATGTTTATCCTGTGATATAAAAACACCTGAAGTGGGGACAAGAAGCCCAGGGCTGCCGTGGGGAGCTTGTCTATCTGGGGAGGACAAACTCAAATGGAAGCCCAGCTGGCTCACCCTCCACAGGTGACTTCTGCTGGGTGTCTGTCAGCCCCAACCTGATAATGTCACCTGCCTGCTCTACTTGTTGTTGCCCTTGAGGGCTTATCCTGTCCCCACCAGGACTCTCTGGATCCAGAGCTCCGGCTGATGGCATTCCCAGACATCTGTGGCTAGATGTTCATAAACTCCAGTGTGGTGATGCCACCTCTGTTGTCCCTCAATCAGGACTGCTCAGTGTCTCTCCTGGATGCTGGGAGTTTCTTCTTCCTGTTGCTTCCATTCATTTGTCATGTATAATTTATTCTTTTTTCCTTTTTTTTTTTTGAGACAGAATTTCTCTGCATAGAGTTGGCTGTCCAGGACTTGCCCTGTAGCACCAGACTGGCCTCAAACTCAGAGCTCCTCCCGCCTCTGCTTCCTGAGTGCTGGGATTAAAGGCGGGCACCATCACCGCCCAGCTATAATTTATTCTTTTACTTTTGCTGCTACCCACTCATTCAAAACAGTAAGCCTTGTGATTGTAGATCATCCTCCGGATCATACAAAACAAACAAATATTTGGGGGACAGGAACAATTAGCCTAATTCATAGTTGCTCTGACATAATTCACAAGGATTTTAGATTCCCAAAACTAACCGCAGGCCATCAAAATGGCTCAGCAAGTCAAGGGTGTTTGTCCCCAAAACTGAAGACCTGAGTCCAAACCCCAGAACCCACATGGTGGAAGGAGAGAGCCTACTCCCACAGAGCTCCCCTCTGACCGCCACACAAGCACTGTGGCATGTGCAAGAGCACATACACACAACACTGATGAGTGTGCAGGTGGCAACAGAACAGCATTGGAATGAGGGACAGCATCGTCATGTCGGAAGCCTTGGAAGGGGCCTAGACAACAGCGGTTCAGCAGACACGTTCACATCCCCTCCCCAAAGAGCCTGTTTGACCGGGGTGTAGAATTGGGTCATGTACGTTTTTATATGAAACTTTCTGCTAAACAAACTTTTGTAATAGAAAGCAAAAACCAGGCCCCGTGAGATGGCTCAGTGGTTAAAGGTGTGTGTCATCAGGCACGAGAACCTGAGTTCAAGCCTCAAGACTGCATAGTGTAAAGAGAGAACCAACTCCTACAAGTTGTTCTTTGACCTTACACAGTGCTCACACACACACACACACACACACACACACACCCTATCTGAGTGCACGAACTTTCTCTTGACCCCCATGCCTGCTTCTGTTCCCTCCACTGTAGTCTGTGCCAGGTGGACCTCCCCCACACCAGCGTATAAATTTGAATATTCATCAGCTACTCCACTTTTTTTTTAAAAAAGAATCCATCAGGATATGGGGTTGACTCCTCCCTCCCCCCTCTGTGGTACCTGGGAGCTGGCGCTTCCCTTCTGTCTGTCTTGGGAGGGCATATCCAGCCCTCATATTTGTAGGTGGTCACTGCCCACTTTGCGCCAGCAATCAAAGTCCCTGCTGGCCTCTCTACCACTGACAGCCACAGCTTTGAGCAGGGGTAAAGGAGAGCTGGTTCCTGTTCTAGCTCTTTGATTTGGAGTAGTTCGAGGCTTTTTCCTCCTGGACTTGGACTGGGGTGAGTTTTCTGCTACCCTTCGGAAGTCAGTGTGGTGAAGATAAGCCACACCCTCGGGACTTACAGGCGGTCCACCACTCCTTGTTCCAGCATTCATCCCCTCCCAGAGATTTTACAATTTGCCATTGTCTTGTTGGTTTTCTTGTCTCTTGCGTGTCCATGAGAATGTGAGCTCAGGAGAGTGGCGACACCCTGTGTTTGATTCTTTCCTGGGTCTTCAGAGGCGATGTGGAGTGGGAGGTGTCCGGAGGGCTTTTCAATTAAACAACTTATTCTTTCCCATTTATTTGTGTGGAAGAGTGGGTAACCACCCACAAACATGGGGCTGGGTGTGGCTTTCTGAGACAGACATGAAAGACGTGTCAGGTCCCAGGCACCACAGAGGGAGGAAGGGAGGGAGGAATCAACTCTTTGTCCTGGTAAAATGGAGGAACTCATAAATTCAAATTTGTGGGCTGGTGTGGGGGAGGTCCACCTGACACAGGCTACAGTGGAGGGAACCGAAGCAGGCCTGGGGATCAAGAGGAAACGGGCACACTTGAAGAGCGTGAAGCGGTCACTCAAAGGGGAGAAGCCTACAGCCAGGCCGGGGAGTGCGGCAGGCCTCAACCTGGGCAGGAAGCCAGACAGCACTCAAGGGAAGGAAGATGCCAGCCCTTGGTGACTCCTTCCCTCCCTACTGCAGCTGCTTCTGTCACTCCCTCAGGGGGTTTTCCCAAACTGTCAACTGGCCAGAGTCCTGCAGGGCAAGGCCCAGACAGGCAACAGGGGGCGAGAACCCTAAAGAGTGTGCGTTGGGAACAAGGCTGCTGCTCTCACACCCAACTGGCTAGTTCCTTTGCAGGGAACTTCGAGACACTGAGATTCAGCAGCAGCGGCTGCGGTTCTAGCCATCAGCATCTCGGAGTGAGGCTGACCGAGAGGAAAGGTGTCCGGTGCGGGACTGCCTTTATCATCAGTGTGGAGTGTGCCAGGACTAGGCAGAACAAAAGTCCTCAAATGCTCACCGAGAATTACCAGGGGGTGAGGGGCCTCGTCCCCTCCTCTGAGCTCAGAATGTCTGCCTTGGAACCCAGGATGTAACTTAGGTAGGCTCTTAGGCAAAACGGGGCTTCGGTTGTACATACCAGTTATCCCAGGACCTGGGAGGCTGAGGCAGGAGTTTGAGGTAAGGATGGGTTAGAGTGAGTTCTTACCCCAAAAGCAGACAGACAGACACACAGGGAAGTAGCAAGCAATTTTGATGCAGCAGCTGGTGAGCCCAGAGTGCTGAGTCCGAGGCCATAGGTTCCAGAGCCATTGGAAGGTTGGAAATGGGCATCCCCGGGCTGGTCAAGCAGCTCAGGAAACCCCAGGACTTTCCCTCTGTTCGTATCAGTTCCCCAAGCCTACCCTGCTACAGAGGCTACGGAGTCAAGTCTCCCAGCTGCCCAATGGCAGCCTGCTCCATCTGAGCTCCAAAAGCCTGGAGCTACGCGGCAGGCCCAGAGCCCTCTCACCCAGACACAATAGTATTTTCCCACAGAAGAAACAGAATGAAGATTGGCAGCAGCCTCGGGTCTGACAACCCAGAACTGAAGTGCTTTTGCCTATGCAAACTCAAAGCCCTCGGCGTCTCAGCACTCAGGCCACTGTGATGACGGACAACGATGAACATTCCAGAAGACTTGAAACTACAAGGTGACAGAGAGAGCTCGTGGCTGCTGAGACTGAGCTGCTTTGGACTGGATAATCCCACAGCCGCTGAGCTTGAGAGGCAGGAGAGGAGGGCACTCTGGTTGTCAGGATGATCAACGTGGGACGTGGAGGCCACGGTGGACCTCAAGCAGCCCCTCTCCAGGGCCAAAGTCTGGTTGAACAGAGGCACGTGTGCTTGTTTGGAGGTAGAGAAGAGTCGATGAGCTTGTGGGACTCGTTAAGGATCTTAGTGTAGATCTTTTCCCATTCTGTAGGCTGTCGTTTTGTCTTGTTGACCACATCCTTTGCTTTACAGAAGCTTTTCAGTTTCAGGAGGTCCCATTTATTAATTGTTTCTCTCAGTGTCTGTGCTGCTGGGGTTATATTTAGGAAGTGGTCTCCTGTGACAATGCGCTCAAGTGTACTTCCCACTTTCTCTTCTATGAGGTTCAGTGTGGCTGTATTTATGTTGAGGTCTTTGACCCATTTGAACTTGAGGTTTGTGCATGGTGATATATATGGATCTATTTTCATTCTTCTACATGTTGGTATCCAGTTATGCCAGCACCGTTTTTAAAAGTTAAATATGCTTTCTTTTTTCCACTTGATATTTTTTGCTTCTTTGTCAAACATCAGGTGTTCGAAGGTGTGTAGATTGATATCCGGGTCTTCAATTCGGTTGCATTGGTCCTCTTTTAAGTACTGTAACTCTGTAGTAGAGTTTGAAGTCAGGGATCTGATCTCCAAAATATACAAAGAATTCAAGAAATTGGTCATCAAAAGAACAAATATCCAATTTAAAAAAAAAATGGAGTATAGACCTAAACAGAGAACTCTCAACAGAGGAATCTAAAATGGCTGAAAGACACTTAAGGAAATGCTCAACATCCTTAGTCATCAAAGAAATGCAAATCAAAACAACTCTGAGATTCCATCTTACACCTGTAAGAATGGCCAAGATCAAAAACACTGATGACAACTTATATTGGAGAGGTTGTAGGGAAAAGGGAACACTTCTGCATTGCTGGTGAGAATGCAAGCTGGTACAGCCCCTTTGGATGTCAGTGTGGTGATTTCTCAGTAAATTAGGAAACAACCTTCCTCAAGACCCAGTAATACCACTTTTGGGTATATATCCAAAGGATGCTCAATCGTGCCACAAGGACATGTGCTCAACTATGTTCATAGCAGCTTTGTTTGTCACAGCCAGAACCTGGAAACAACTTACATGTCCCTCGAACAAAGAATGGATAGGGAAAATGTGGTACATTTACACAAAGAAGTACTACACAGCAGAAAAAAATTATGACATCTTGAATTTTTCAGGTAAATGGATGGAGCTAGAAAACATCATTTTGAGTGAGTTAATCCAGACACAGAAAGACAATTATCACATGTACTCACTCATATGTGGTTTTTAAACATAAAGCAAAGAAAACCAGCCCACAAATCACAATCCCAGAGAACCTAGATAACAATGAGGTCACTAAGAGAGACATACATAGATCTAATCTACATGGGCGGTAGAAAAAGTCAAGATCTCCTAAGTAAATTGGGAGCATGGGGACCTATGCAGAGGGTTGAAGGGGAAGGGAAAGGCAGGGAGGGGATCAGAGAAAAATGTAGAGCTCAATAAAAATCAAAAAAAGAAGAAAAAAAAAGAATCTTAGTGTAGCGGGGTGTGGCGGTACAGTCCTGTAACACTAACACTTGGGCCGCTGAGGCAGGAGTTCAAAGTTGCTTGACTACACAGTAAGTTCCAGCCAGCCTGGGCCTCAATGAGTCCTGTCCCCAAACAAGCAGACTAGGAAAGATTCTAAGTCACAGATGGTTGTGGTGTCGTGTACCTATAAGTCTAGCACTGTGCTTGGAGGATCAGGGATTCAAAGTCATCATTGTCAACACAGCAGTTTTTTAAGGCCAGCCTGGGCTACATGAGACCCCCCCACCTACCAAAACAAAATGAAACAGCAAGCAAACAAACAAAACAAAACAAAGGAAAGAAAACCAAACAAAAACACCAGCACTAGAGTGAAACAGGATGCTCACTAGTGTAAGGCCAGCTAGGAGCGGTGGGGAGCGGTGGGGAGCGGTGGGTGCACGCCCTTTATACTATATATATATATAGTATAAAGCCACAGGGCAAACAAGACAGCTTCTTAGTTATGAGGCAGGGGAGTATTTGCTTTTGGTTTAGTCCTCAGCACCACGCACACATTTACAGACACAGCCACACCAACACAAATTGTTAGGCTGCTGTAGCCTGTGGTGTCCTAGATCACAGCGGGGGGACAGGGTGACAGGAGACCCTGTCTGTGGGGCTGGATAGATCCAGTGTTCTTTGCAGGGAGCAGAGATTTTGCCCCCTGCCTAGCTCTATCTTAATTCCTACCTGCGGCCTCTCATTCTTCAACAGTGGCCCTGTGAACTCGGGAGGGCCCTGCCCCAGATCCATCACCCGATGCTGAGACACACTTCGCTGACCACATGGAATAAATTTAACCACCCAGCAGGAAGCAGATTCTGCTTTTAAGTCGTAAGTGGCTCTGTTTTGCCTCCTGTGAGGTTCACATCCTTAGAGAACACACAATGAAGGCTGTGTGTGTCCTTCCTGTCATTGGGCTCTCCTGCTCAGCAGTCCCAGGCCCTCTCAGAGAGCCCAAGACGAGATGTTCACAACTCTGTGACCTCCGAGGAGCCTCTGGCCCCCTTGGATGGGTGCAATGAGTTGGAGCTCGGTGAGAATGTGGATTAACCGCTGGACTCTGCAGGCAAGGGCTGCACACTATGTAACCCGTCCCGGACGACAACGCAAAACTCGCTGAATTTCAGATTGGCTGGATTTTGAGCTGATATACCTGTCTGTGAGACCTTGGGCCAGTCACTAATCTCTCTGAGGCCCAGAATCTGATCAGAAAGAAAGCATCAGTCTCCCAGGATGGCTACTGAGAAGCAGGCAGTGTTTGCATTCCACACTCACCCAAGGGCCAGGAATGTTGTAGCTGGTCAATATGCTGCGGCTACCACCTCACCCCAATTAGGAGGAGCCCAGCAAATTCCATTCCTCTCAGAGTGGTCACACTCTAAACATGGGAGGCACCTACAGCAGGAGCAGAAAGAAGCAGAGAGCAGACAGCATTCTCATCAGACCTTCCCCCAGGCCGTGGAGGGATTGAACAGGGCTGGGAAGACTGTGGGCAGCGGTAAGAGGACGAGGCAACGAAGCAGCTCCTGTGAGCCCAGCGCTCGGGAGCCTGAGGAGGAACACCCTGAGTTCAAGGCCAGCTGGGCGATGGCGTGAGAGTCTGCACCCACCATCACCAACCCAAACGGCTCCTAAGAGAAGTGTGACGGCAGCCAAGCCCTGCCATGTGCCATCTACGGCACGCCATCAGGTGGTTGACCTGCACCTCGTCAGGAGCTCCCCTTCCCCCTTCCTCCCTTTCCCCATCCCTTTCTTTCTTTATCTCCCCACTCCTTTCATCCCCCGGCTCTGTTTCTTGGCAGGGTTTCATGTCGACCAGGCTGACCGAGCCACCAGTCCAGCCCCACATAAACTTTGTAATACATACAAAAATGTAATGCTTCGTAATCAGAAGGAAAGGCCTTGGAACATCTGAGGGTTTTGCATGGCCTTTCCTGGGGTGGAGCTTGGCTCCCTTAGACACAAAGCGGAACCCTCTTGCCTGCCCCTGATGGCACAGGTGCAGCTTCTTCATCCATCAGGATGCTACAGGGATGCATCGAAGGGCTCAGCACCTGCCCCACCCTCCCTCTTCAGTGCTCATGGAGACAGAGACTGAAAGTTGCCTGGCAGCCAAGCAACAGATTTGCATTATTTTGTGGCAACAAACAAATTTCCTGAAGGGGATTTTTGGGAGAGCTGGGAGCAGCCCAGGGAAAAAGTCAAGGAAGCAGGAGAGGAGGCCAGGCGGAAAGAGGCCTGGGCTGGGGTGAAGAGGACGCTGTTGGGTATGAAGCTCTGGTTGAGGGAGACCTGAGCTTCTGAACCCATCCTCCACTCTTCCCAGTGGCAGAGTGGGAAGCCTGGGTTCTGAGCAGGCCTAGGTACTTCCTGGACCACCCTCTCTGACCTGGAGGGGAGCTTGGCAATCCTTTGTCCACAGCAAGACGACCTAACGATCTGCCAACCATTCTGCAGAACAAGATGGAAAATCGCCACCACACTCCTGCATCCGGGCTGCGCCTGGGGTGGTACCCAGGACTGTGTTCCTTTCTGGCCCCGACTGCATGAGGTCCACAGAGACTCAGCGTCACAGGGAGGACACTGGAGGCCCAGTCTTGCACATTCTACTCTGCCCTTGTCTCTGCGTCCTGACTATAGGCCATGTTTTGTGGGGAGGTGCAGGGGCCCTGGAAAGGAATGTGGAAAGGAGGAAGGACAGGCTTCCTAGACCTGAAGATGGTAGGACAATAGACTGAGGATCTGAATTCCGTTCAGGCCTGACAAGTGTACAGCACAAAATTTATTTCCCATCCTGCTGCATGTGCTTACGGTCTTGGGAGCCATACTAGCAACGCTCTGTTCTGTCCACTGAACCAGGATATACCGTTCAAAGATTCTGTTTTTGGATCTATGTGGTAAACTATTTTCATTCCAAAGCATTCCCTAAAAAAAAAAATCCTAAAACCATGGTGGCACACACTTTTAACCCCAGCACAGAAGACAGAGGATAGCCTGGTCTACACTGAGTCCTAGGGCAGCCAAACCTATAGAAAGAGACCCAGCCTCAAAACAAACAAACATGGCCTAGTAGTGTGGCTCAGCCTTTAATCCTAGCACTTGGGAGGCAGAGGCAGAGATAGGTAGATCTCTGAGTTCAAGGCCAGCCTGCTATACAGGATGAGTGCCAGCACAGCCAGAGCTACACAGAGGAAACTGTCTCAGGGGGAAAAGATTTTAAAAGTAGCAACTGTGACAACTCAGATGTGTCCATTTCCAAGTTAGGCTGACTAACAGCACTTTGTCGGCCTAGGGCCTTGAGACAGGGAATTCAGCGAGCTCCTGATGTGGGCTGGGCAGGTTCACACAAGGTTTATAACTCAGTCCTTGGCTGATGGGGCCCTTGCCAGTAAGAGAACATGATCTCTGTGAGAGAAATGGTTCTGACCAGTGTTCCTCAGTTTCTTCCAGGACAAAGTGGACAAGACAGCTGGACACCCAAGGCCCTGACAAATTCAGGTGTTTTCTACTCAGAGCAGGAGGCTCATGGTCCCTGGCCCCAGGGAGATAAGAAGAATCCAGTGTCGGTTGAAGTGTCCTCTGGATACTTGGCTGGGAGCCCAGCAGCCAGATACCAGGTCCCGGAAGGCCTTCCTAGCTCCGTGGGGCCAGTGCAGGGGACAGGAAGGAAGCTGTGCAAGATAAGATTTCCCCATCCCAAGGCCCTCAACCCCTCCTGGCTCCAAGAACCTGATAAGCAAGCAGACTTGGGAGCCTGTAGTTCTAGATTGGTGACAAAAGTCATCGTGAAGTTGTGAAATCTCTTGCACAAGCGAGGCTCCAGGCAGATGTGTCTCTCAATAGGAATACAGAATTGGAAGAGGAGCTTACTTTCTGTAGGAGCTGGTTAATGTCACCGGCTACCAAGAGCAGTGCCATGCAATGAATTTATTGCCCAGTCTCATCTCTTCTGCACTCTGAGGCCTCCACATCAGACCTTCCTTCCTCTGCTGGCCTTGATTCACACACCCATCTTCTTCTCCCCGCTCCACCTTACCTCCCACCCCCGGCCAAGAAGCTGGGGTGAGGAGTCCTTGGGAAGGCAGTGAAGCTCAGGGGCCTCACAGCTCTGTGCTTGGGTCCAGTTGAGCCAGGACCACGTGGACTTTGAGGACTCTGGAGACCCCAGAACAGAACACAAACTAGAGACGATCCTGAGTCCGAGGCCCCTCTCAGACCACAGGTCCCTCTTGGTTCGTGGGGAAGAGGCAGCTTGTCTCCTGATGTCACCTCATGTGCATTTTCAGGAAGAAACAGTTCTCTCTAGGGAAGGGCCATTCCCCAAAGCCTGGAGACCCCACAGAGAAGAGTCTGGTGTATCCCAAGCAAGTTAGTGATCAGGACCCAGAACAGCTTCATTTTGTTTTGTTTGTTTGTTTCGAGGTAGGGCTTCTCTGTATAATCCTGGCTGTTGGCCTTGAACTCAGAGATCTGCCTGCTTCTGCTTCCCAAGTGCTGGGAGAGCATCCTCATTCAGAAAAGGTGGGAAGTTCACTCCCTGGCTGAAAGAGGCTCCTATAGGTTACCCAGGGCCACATCTGCTGTGCCAGGTTCGGAGCCAGTGAGGGGGAGGGGGAGCTGGAGAGGGGACTTAGCTTCAGGCTGGCTGATGCCTTGCTGGCCTTGTCAATATGATGTAAATATATTCTCAGGAAATCACCTTTTAGAAGGTTAGGAAGCTATGGAAACGTCAAAGTAATTCTGGAAGGTGCTGCTACTAGTTATTAGTGTTTTATTTCTTTGGAACAGCCCAGGCTAGCCTCCAGTTATGATGACGATGATCCTGAACTCCTCCTGGAATTGGAGTTTTTCACAAATGAAAAGTCAACCAAGCACCTGCAGCTCTGCCTGGACCTGAAGAAACTGCAGGATCCCCCACTTCGCAGTGAGCATGAACTATACACCGCACAGAAGGAGAAGAAAGAAGCGAGAGAGGAAAAAAAAGCAAGGTCCCGGAGGATACCATCATGTGGTTGGTGGCAGGAAAGGTCTTCGAATGAGTGCCGTTAAGGACATGTTCTCACAGACCATGGGCTGTGGGTCCCTGGGACTGTCCCTAGCAAAGCCTGTCTGGAAGCCGGCCAGGGGGCTGGTTTGCCAAGTCTACCGTGTCTAATTTGCATCTGCGAAGATTCAAACTTCCACCCAGCTGGAAGCAGATAGGATGCAAAGCTGTCCCAGACAACTCAGTGATGGTTTCCTTCCTCAACAAGAGCTGCTAGGGCCTTAGTCTCCAGTCCCCACGGGGCTCAGCCAGTCTTGCCTTGATCAGTACTAGAGTTCTCTTTGCTGGTAAATCAGTATGACATTGTTTCTTTTCTTTCTTTCTTTCTTTCTTTTTTTGTTGTAGATTATTCTATTTTGCTTTCTGTGTGTGAGTGTTTTTTCTGGGAGTATGGATGTGTGCCACATGTGTACATGGTGCCCTTGGAGGTCAGAAGAGGGCACCAGGTCTCCTAGAACTGGAGTTTCATATGGTTGTGTGCTGCTGAGAAACAAAAGTCTTTCTTTTTTTCTTTCTTTCTTCTTTTTTTAATTTTTCAAGACAAGGTTTCTCTGTGTAGCCCTGACTGCCCTGAAACTCGCTTCGTAGACCAGGCTGGCCTCAAACTCACAGAGATCCGCCTGTCTCTGCCTCCCAAGTGCTGAGATTAAAGGCATGTGCCACCACCTCCCGGTCAGAAATGTTTCTTAAACTGAGGAGAGATGAACCATGAACCATGACCTTTGTCTAGCCTTCTTCCTTGGCTCCCTCTAGGTTTTTAAGGCAGCCTCCTGTAGCCCAGGCTGGTCCAAGACTCCTTACGTAGCAGAAGATGGCCTTGAACTCCTGATCTTGCTGTAGTACATTCCTAGGGTTGTTCCTGACCAGAGAGGTAGAAAGAAGCAAGCAGCCCCTCCAGGTCACCCTGCAATGAGGGACTCTACAACCATTCTCTTTGGACGAGCGGACTACTTTTCAGAGAAGGTGAACTTGTCCCATTCTGTTTTGTTTACAGCTTAGCTCTTGCCACTTAGAAAACACCAGCACGGGCTGGGGTGGGGGTGTGCACACGTACGCATGCAGGCAATAGGCTCATATCTATAAAATAAATCTTTAAACAGTTTTTTTAATGCCAGCTTTAAGAGAAAGTCTTCCCTTTCCCTCTTGCTATAGAGTCACATAAACTCCCACAAACAAGTGCCGCCAGGCCCGGGGCTGCCTGGTTGTGTGGCCTGGCTGTACTGGAGGTGGTAGCTGTGGACTAGAGCTAAATCTAGCCAGTGACCGCTCCAGACCTCTGTACCTGGAAACCCCAGCGAGGCTGTCAGTTGGGCCTCCCTGCAGAGCACCCCTCCTCTGCCCAAACAAACCAGGTCTTTCCTGTTCTTCAACAAGGCCTTAGTCACTTCAGCACTGTCTGTGTGGGGGTTGCATAACCCGGTTAGCTAGGTTTCGCAGGTCACCTCATACAACAGTGTCAGCTGACGGTGTCTGGAGCAGAGGGCGCTCCTAATCCACATGGTTTTCTTACAGCAACTGCTCAGAAGAACATCAGGAACTTCGCCAAACTCAGCAGCACTGCTCCCCACCTGAGATAGCCATCCTTTCCTTCCTTTAAATCAGAGTTCTCTGGGCTCCCTCTGCAACCCTTTGGGCCTGGGAAAGGCCTCTCATGGAAAGCTGACGGTAGACAGCCAAGGTGCATGTGTCTCAAACCCTTGAACGGAGAGCCCCAAGCTGAGGTTGCTGTGCTCTCAGCAGGATTCACTACTGGCAGACATTTGAGCATGTCTTATCCCTTCCACCGGCATAGGAGTGACTCAAGGATGTGGTCAGCAGAGACACGGTCAGCAGAGACACGGTCAGCATGAACCTAATGCACAAAGTCACTCTCCAGAAACCTGACCTCAGTCCCTGCAGGGGGCACACTGGCCAAAGGGGGGTGAGGTGGGATGAGTGCCCAGGACACTTGGTCACATGCGACCATGTCTCCTGCAGGTACTACTTTCTAATCATCAGTAAACAGACTTGATTTGGGGGAGCTCGCAAAACTCTTGTGCCCAGAGCAGCAGTATCCAGGGAGCCTAGAGCAGTGTCCAGGGAGCCTGATGGGGCAGCTGTGCAAACCTGGATTACACACTTTCAAGCTCTCCCCCAGGGGACTGGAGAGATGGTACAGCAGTTAAGAGCCATTATCGTTCTTGCAGAGAATGCACATTTGGGTCCCTGCACCCCCATCTGTAACCCCAGTTCCCAAAGATCTGATGACCTCTTCTGGCCTCCTCAGGTACTGCACACATGTAGTGCACAGACAAAACACTCATACACATAAAATAAAAATAAAGAAATCTTTAAAATAAATAATAATTAAAAAGATTCCCTCGATCCCTCACGTGAAACCCAAAGAACCCCCAAATTTAAACTGAGCACACTTCAGTTGAAAATTCTTCACCTCCACTTTTTTTTTTAGAATTTTGTATTTGGGCAGCTCTAAGTAGGACGTCTCCATCAAATCCCTCCCCTCGGAGCTTGGGGAACCCCATGAAAGAGGAAGCAGAGGGGATGGAGGACACCAGGAGAAGAAGACACTCTGAATCAACTAAAAGGGGACCTATGAGCTCCCAGAGACTGAGGCAGCAAGCACAGGGCCGGCATGATCCGCACCACGTGTACACATTGTAGCTTTCAGTTTAGTGTGTTTGTGGAACTCCTGACTATGAGAGACTCTGAATCTTGTGCCAGCTCTTGGGGCTCTTTCCTTACTGTTGGCTTTCCTTGTCCAGCTTCGATGTGATGGTTTTTGTTCTATCTTACTATTTTTAATTTTGTCATGTTTTGTTGTTATCTCGTAGAAGCCTGTTCTTTTCTAATGAGAGACAAAAGGGGAGTGGATGCGAATGGGATGGGAAGTGGGAGGCACTGGGAGGAGGAGAGGGAGGGGAAACTATAATCAGGATAAACTGTATGGGGAAAGAATCTTTGTTTATTTATTTATTTGTTTGTTTTGTTTTTTCAAGACAGGGTTCTACTATGTAACAGATCTGGCTGTTCTGGAACTCACCCTGTAGACCAGGCTCACCTGGAACTCAGAGATCTGTCTGCCTCTGCCTCCCAAGTGCTGGGATTAAAGACATGCACCACCACCATCCAGCAAAAGAATCTATTTTCAGGGGGAAATCTTTGTGTGTAGGGGCAAGTGCATGTCAAGGTATGTGTGGCAGTGAGAGGACAATTACCTTGTGGGAGCTGGCTCTCGTCTTTCTGGTACAGGAGGTCCTTCTGTTTGTGTGTTGCTTTCATTGGTTAATGAATAAAGAAACTGCCTTGGCCTAGTTGATAGGGCAGAACTTAAGCAGGCAGAGAAAACAGAACTGAATGCTGGGAGGAAGAAAAGCAGATTCAGGGAGAAGCCATGGCTCCTCTGCCAGAGATGGACACTGGTTAGAATCTCTGGTAAGCCACAGCCACGTGGCAATACACAGATTAATGGAGATGAGTTAAACTAATACGTAAGAGTTAGTTAATAAGAAGGTAGAGCTAATGGCCAAGCAGTGTTTTAATTATACAGTTTCTGTGTGGTTATTTCGGGTGTAAGCTAGTCGGGCAGCTGGGACAAACAAGCCCACCCCTTTCATGTAACACCTTACACCTTGTGGGGTCCAGGATTAACTCAGGTTGTCAGGACTGTGGGTAAGCATCTTTACCTGCTTAGCCATCTTGCTGGCTATTATGGTTTGTTGTTGTTGTTGTTGTTGTTGTTACTACTACTACACAGGGTCTCACTGTACTATATAGCCTGTGATGACCTAGAACTCAATACGTAGTCCAGGCTGGTCTCAAATTCAGGACTGAAATTACAGGCATGTGCCACCATGGCCAGCTTCTGTGGGGCTTGACAAACGTATAGTGCCATTTATTCACCTTTATGATATCAAACAACAGTTTCACCCCCACAAACTTGTGCTTCATCTGCTCATTGCTGACAGGCTACAAGCACCTGTTACAAACTCAACGCCACTGATTCTCACTTTCTCTCTAGGCTTCCTTTTCCCAGAATGCCGTACAGTTGGCTGCACACCGTTGGTAACTTTCTAAACTGATTTTTCATGTGTATTTGCGGTGGCTCTGACTTTCTGTGGCCTGGCAACTCACTTTATTTTAGTGTTCAGTGATATATTCCATTGCATGGATGTGCCAGCTTGCTTTTAGCCGCCTATTGCAGAGCATATGTGTTTTTCTGGCTTTCACAGTTACACAGGTTAATAAATGTGAACGGACAGATGTTGGTGTGGGCGTATGCTGGACGGTACAGCCTGGTTTGTAAAGCGCTGACAATCATCCTCTTAGTGGGCGTACCGCGTCAATTCCCACCAGCTTCTGGGGTCTGTGCCCTTGGTAGAAGTAGTTTAAGTCAAAATTTTTAGTCATTTTTAATAGGTTAGAGTAATTTCATTGTTGTTTTGGATAACTAATATTAAATTGTTTTTCATTCGTTTTTCAACTATTTATCTTTTTTATTAGATTATTTATTTTATTTTATATGTGAGTGTTTTGCCTGCATGTATGTGCTTGGTGCCCGAAGAGGTCAGAAGAGGGTGTGGGTACTGGCAATCAAACCCGGGTCTTCTGGAAGAGCAGCCAGCCATCTCTCCAGCCCCTAACCTGATAAGTCTTTTACTTCAGTGAGATGTCTATTTAGATTCTTTTTTTTGTTTGTTTGTTGGTTTGGGGTGTTTTTTTGTTTTTTTTAAAGCTTAAATTTGTTTATTTTAGAAATTTTTTTTTCAGTTTCCTTTCATTATAAATTAGTACATAGAACTATTAAGGAGATGTTTTAGGAAAACCTTTAAAATGCCAAAATGTATCATTGAATGCATTAAATAACAAAGTACATCACATTTCAAATATTTACTCTTTATACAATATTTGTATTTTTCTTTTAAGTAAGCATTTTTGGTACCTCTAAACCAAAACGCTTGGGTTGTAACATGCTGTACTTAAACGAAACAGTAAATTTGTTGGAGGAAACTTTCTGGGCTTGGAAGATGGGTGAGTGATTTGTTTTGTTTTGTGTTTGTTTTGTTTTTGAAAGTAATTTTATTAAATTATAAAAAGTTTCCATTTACTCCCCTCCTCCCAACGCCCTCCCACTCCCCCCCTCCCTCTCCTCCTCCCTCTTTGTCCCCAAGGGCAGTCTGGGTCTCCTGCCCTGTGGGAAGTCCAAGTTCCTCCCCCCTCCCTCCAGGTCCAGGAAGGTGAGCATCCAAACAGACTGGATCCCAAAAATCCAGTATATGCAGAGGAAACAAGTCCCAGTGTCATTGTCAATGGCTTCTCAGAAAGACTGCAGGCCAGCCACATTCAGAAATCCGGCCACATTCAGAGAATCTGGTTGGATCACATGCTCGTTCAGTCACGGTCCATCTGGCCTTGGTAAACTCTCATTAGATCCGACCCCTTGTATCAGTGGGTGATAGTATCCCTCGCAGTCCTTCGTCATTTTCTTCCTCCTTCTGCTCCTCATTTGGATCTTGGGGGGCTCAGTTCGGTGCTCCAACGCGGGCCTCCATCTGTATCGCCATCCAACGCCAGATGAAGGATCTCTCTGGGAAGAACTGCTCCTAGTAGATTCTTGCTAATTTTAAAATTGGGTTCTTATTATTGAGTTTACGGAATTCTTTGTGGGAGTCTTATATATCCTGGGGTGGCCACCAATTTGTTATATGACAGAGATGCCCTTGAACTTCTGGTCCTCCAGCTTCCGCCTCCAGAGAGGTGGGGTGGTCACGTGTGTCCCTTATGCAATGCCGTGCTAGAGATCAAGCCTAGGATGTCACGCACCACCAAGCATTCTACCACCTGGTCACACAGCCATCCTGGGTCTTAGGTATTCTTTTGTTTTAATTCACTTATTTTATTTTTTGTGCATTGGTGTTTTGCCTGTACGTATGCCCATGGGAGGAAGTCAGATCCCCTGGAACTGGAGTTATAGATAGTTGTGAGCTGTCATGTGGGTGCTGGGAATTGAACCTGGATCCTCTGGAAGAGCAGCCAGTGCTCTCAACTGCTGAGCCACCTCTCCAGCCTGATTTTAGATATTTCTTATGTGTTTCACATACCAATCCATTAGTGTATTTTTTACAAATATTCTCTCCTGCTTTTTAGTTTTTCTTGTCTTTCACTAAGAAGCT
Source organism: Myodes glareolus (assembly GCF_982192425.1). NCBI lineage: Eukaryota > Metazoa > Chordata > Mammalia > Rodentia > Cricetidae > Myodes > Myodes glareolus. Next base: position 68,874,401 of record NC_142036.1, read on the forward strand.
TTTAATTTGAATTAAGTAGATTTTTTTTCCTTTTCATGGATTGTACTTTTGGTGTTGGGTTTAAAAACAAACAAACAAACCCGTGGTCAGCTGGATGTGGTGGCATACACCAGGAATGGGAGCACACAGGACACAGAAGCAGGAGGATCATAAGTTCAAGGCCAGCCTGGTCTCGATGGTAAGACTATCTCAAAAGACCCAACAACTAAAAATGTATGAGTCGAATATGATCAAAGTACATTATACACATATGGAAAAATGTCATAAAGAAACCTCTGATTTTATGCAATGAATATCTGCTAACAGCGGTAGCAGCAACAACCAAACACCAAGGAAGGCACAGAGTAGTGACTCAGAAGATGAAGGTGTTGGCCATCAAGCTTGATGACCCAATCCCTTGGACCCAGACAGGGAGGGAACTAAGTCCTGCAGGTTGTCCTCTGACCTTGACACTTGTGGGAGCACACAACCCCACACACAATTTAACTAAGCTTTAACATTTTTAATTATTAAAAAAAAATAAGTAAACACAGGAAATGAGCCTGACATGGTGCCACACATCAGTAACTTGAGTACTCAAGAGGCAGAGAGAAGGATTGGCTTAAATTTGAGGCCAGACTGGTCTACATGGCCAGCTGTGGCTGTACAGTGAGACCCTGTCTCAGAAAGGGGAGTTGGCTGGAGAGAGGGCCCCATATGAAGAGAGCCTGCTGTACTTCCAGAGGGCCCAGGTTCGGGTCTCAGCACCTACACTGGGCGGGCTCCTAGAGTCTACAGCTCCAGTTCCATGCACCTGAGGCCTCCTGCTGGCCTCTGCTGCCCTCTGCAAGTGCTGCACTTATGGACACATTTTCCACACAAACTCGCAGATAAATATAACTAAAACACGGGGGCTGAAAAGATGGCTTAACATTTAAGAGCACTTGCTGCCTTTGCAGGGGACCAGGTTCGATTTCCAACACACACACATACACACAGATCTAAGTGTTTCTTTCTCTTGTTTGTTTGTTTTTTATTTCTTTCTTTTTTCAGTGTTATGTTAAATGGTATTGTATTTAAAGCTTTTTACTGCTGAAATACAGGAAGGCAATTTACCTTTCGTACACCGCCTTTGTCCTACAGCTTTCCAGCAAACATGTGCTGGTTCCAGCGGTTCTCTTCCCTGTGTGCTATTTACATCACAGATCTGCTAGCAATAAAATACTGTGCTCCTTCCATATGTCAAAAGCGTTTTCCAATGTCCTCTAAAATTCTTTTTAAAAACTTACATGTTATTCTACATGTGTGAGTGCATGTGTGTATGTGCACCACGTATATGTCTGGAGCCTGGGGAAGCACTACATCCCATGGAACTGGAGCTATACATAGATGTGACTGCCATGTAGGTGCTGGGAATCGAATCTGGGTCCTCTGTAAGAGTAGCAAGTACTCTTAACCACTGAGCTATTTCTCCAACCCCTCATTTAAAAGTCTTAAAACATTTCTAATGGCAGTAAGATATCTCATTGGGTCACAATTTCCTTCTCTTTTTTAGACAGGGTCTTACCATATGGCTCTGGCTGGCCTGGAATTTGCAATGTTGATCAGGCTGGTCTCAAACTCACAGAGGTCTGTTTGACTCTGCCTTCGAGTGCAGAGATTAAAGGAGGGCACCACCATGCCGGGTATGGCTCTTGGTTTTATTCCGTCTTGCTGCATGGCTAAGGCATTCCCAGTCTCTTTGTACATGTTCCTTCTTAAAATATAAGGTGGGGACAAAAAGATGGCTTAGTGGGTGAAGGTGCTTGTTGCCAGGTCTTATGAGCTGAGTTCATCCCTTGAGCCCCACACAGAGACAACTAAATCCTGTGTGTTATCCTCCATTACCACACACACGGTGTGGCATGGACATGCTCCCCAACCCCCACAAAATAAGCAAATGTAATTTAAAGTTTAAAAATGCCGCTGATGTGGGGGTGCATGCCTGTAATTCCAGGACTCAGGAGGCAGAGACAAGAGCACCTCCCCAGTTTAAGGTTAGCCTGGTCTATATACCTAACTCCAGGCCAGTCAGGGCTACATAACAAGACCCTGTCTCAAACAAACAATGACAAGTACAATATAATAAAACATGAAATGCAGAAACGTATTTTTAAATGACGTGCAGTTTCAACTTCCCCAGAAACAACCAGGGAGCATTCTGTTGCCATTCATCTGTTTCCTTTCTTGGGAAGCAGATTTCTTCGAATAGCTTATGAAAGCCGTGGGTCTCTCCCTGGAAATCCACACATGTGCTGTATGTCGCGTACTTTCAGAATTCTAGCGATGGCTCTAGTCCATCACAGAAATGCCCACAGCAGGCTGGGAATTAACACATCAGCTCCGGTTGGCACGCTTTCCCTGCACTTCCAGGTTGCTGAGTTTGGAGACTGAGCAGGCTCTTCTGACACCAGACAGGGCCCCGAAGCAGGGAAGCAGAAAACTGCACAGAACACACGTGAGTGGGACCTACTGGTGGGACTCAGAAGCTTCCAGCACCGTACAGAAGAAATTAGAAAGGGATTGAAAACGAGTTTGTTCCATGAATTCTGATGCTGGGGATTGAACACAAGGCCTTGTATATGTGAAAGTGAATACTTGACCGCTCAACTATTCCCCTGACAGTGGATATTTTGTGTGCTCAACTAGACCCCTAACAGTGGATATTTTGTGTGTCTCGCTTCTTGTATAATATTACATTATGTAAAGCTGGCACAAGTCCATAATCTCAAAGCTGGGGCAGGAGGACGGCAAGTTGAAGGTCAATCCGGGCTGTGTAGCAAGACATTGTCCTTCTCAAAATTACATTTCCTAGGCTGGAGAGATGGCTCAGAGGTTAAGAGCATTGCCTGCTCTTCCAAAGGTCTTGAGTTCAATTCCCAGCAACCACATGGTGGCTCACAGCCATCTGTAATGAGATCTGGTGCTCTCTTCTGGCCTGCAGGCATACACACAGACAGAATATTGTATACATAATAAATAAATAAATATTTTTTTAAAAATTACATTTCCTACACCACTAGTTTTCAAAACAGGGATTTTAATGGCTGTTTAATATTTTACAGGATTAAAAGCCATCTAATTTATTGTTTATAAAAACTGTGATATCATAAGTAAAAATTATGTATAATTCTGCCTCTCTAGTTACTTCATGAAATTTTACAAATAGAATGACCTTTCTTTTGTTCTCTCTCTCTCTCTCTCTCTTTCTCTTCCTTCTTGAACACATGTACAAGTTTACGGGCAAGCATGCTCAGCTGGTAAAGGTGCTTGTCACGTGAGCCTGGAAACCTCAGAGCCCACGTGACGGTGGAAGGGAGAGCCAGCTCTAAAGGTTGTTCTTGGGCCCCCACAAGCGTGGTACAGCTTGTCCCCCCTCAGCCATGCACACGCAATAATAACAGCGACAAAACAAAAACAACAACAAAGTGTCTATACTTTCATCAGTAGTAGTAGTTAGCTGTTTAAAATTGTTTTTGTCTTGCTTGTTACTTTTCTATTGCTGCGGAGAGACACCACAACCAAGACAACTTATGAAAGAAAACATCTAATTAGGAACACGCTTATGGTTTCAGAGGATCCATCCATGATCATTATTACGGGAGGGTGCGTGGCAGCAGCAAGCACAGAGGCTTGGCACTGGAGGGGGAGCTGAGAGCTTACATCCTGATCTAAAGGTAAAGGGGAGGGAGGAAGGGAGGGAGGAGGGAGGGAGGGAGGGAGGGAGGGAGGGAGGGAAGGAGAGAGGGAGGAAGAGAGAGAGAGAGAGAGACTAAGCCTGATATGGGCTTTGGAAACCGAGGCTGTCTTCGACAAGCCCACACCTCCTACTCCTTCCTGAAGAGTCTCACCAACTAGAGACCTAGCAATCAAATATTTGAGCCTATGCAGGCCACTTTCTTTAGAGACCACACTCAGCACCCAGAATCATGGTTTCTATTCTAGCATGTTCATGTATCACTGTACTTTGCTCTTGCCCCTGTATTCTTGGCCTCCTGACCCCAGTCTGATTTTGTTAATTAATGCAAATGAAAACTCAGGGTTCACAGTGTGATTAAACATCCCACAACAGTATGCAGCTTCAGGTCCCCGGGCAGGGGTGGCTTAGTGGATTCTACGACCTATTCTATTTTTAGCTTTATTCTATGTTTAGTTCTATTTTTAGCTTTCTGAGGATTTCCATACTGATTTCTACACTTTGCATTCCCACCAACAGTTTTCCTGAACGACCGTCATTGGGGGAAGAGCAGATGGGACATTGACGTAGGTTTGTTGTTGTTGTTATGCAATCCTGGGGGTCAAACCCAGGGCCTTCCCCACGTCAGACACGTGTTTTACTATTAAGCTCTGTGTGTAGCCTGAGGGAACAGAGGAAATAAAGGAAAATGCCTGCTCCTAGGAGTGGTGAAGGGGAGAGTTCACTGTAGAGGGAGAACGCGGCCAGAGGCAGGGACATTTGGGAGAGGCCAGAGTGCTCGTGACCCTGAGTCGTGTGTGTGTGTGTGTGTGTGTGTGTGTGTGTGTGTGTGTGTGTGTGTGCTGGTGGGGGGCGTAGAGAGGAGAGGAGCCAGTCCAAGAGGCCAGGAAGGTAAAGGGTAGACCAAAACAGACCAGTAACCAAAATGGCTGGATTATACAGGGAAGGCAGCCCAGCCCCTGGGCTGGAGACCTTTTGGGTAAGGCAGGGTATGCCAGCCATATCCTGTAACAGGTAGGAACTTGGGGACACTGGGAGAGCCTGGTCCACTTTGATGTGTTTAACAGGTGACTCAGCACCCCAGTTTTGAGATCTAATGTAGCCTTTGGGTAGGTTTGATTTCTATTTTCCTCAGGGCTGAGGATGTTGAACTTTTCTGTTGTTTGCTTTGTTTCTTTTTTGGAGACAGGATTTCCCTGTGTAGCCCAGGCTGTCCTTGAACTTGGAGATCTGCCTGCCTCTGCCTCCAGAGTGCTGGGATGAAAGGTGTGCACCACCTCTGGCAGCAGTAACTTCAAGTCTGAACAGTCGGCTCCTCTCAGAACCCTAAAGCCACTCGTGGCCATCTTGGCCCAGGACGACCAGTGACTTTGAATTTTGACAACTTCCTCACAATCCAGTAAGCTGCTGTAAACAATGGAGGACAATGACAGTGTGGATTCTTTTTTTTTTTTTTTTAAAGATGAACATTTATTAAAGAAGAGGCAGAGAGACATGGAGACAGACATAGAGACATAGAGACACGTGTGCACACACCAAGAGAGGAGGACAGAAGGAAGACGACAGTGTGGATTCTTGACAGCCTTGATACACGTGACGTGAGTCACTCAAGTCCTAGACTTGATTCGAAAATCACTCCAAGGCAGCTCTCTCCTTCAGACACCCATGTGTCTGCCTTGGTCTCTGGGCTTTAATAAGCCCCCAACTCTCTTTATACTGACTCATCTTGAACTTTTGTGTGCCAAAGCCATGGATTTGCGTGTGCGTCTCTGGGAGACGTCCTCAAGCTGCTCTGGGTGCAGGGTCAACATGTAGAGCTGCCCTGTTGGTGACCAGCGTTCTCAGCACTCTTTGTTGATGTGGCTCTTTTCTCAAATGTGTTTTTGGCACATTTGCCAAAACCTGGATGGCTGTAACTGTCTGGTTATTTCTGGGTCCCCCGGCCCGTGGGTCTACATTCCTCATTTTTTAAAAATATTTATTTATTTATTTTTTATGTATACAATATTCTGTTTACATGTATGCCTGCAGGCCAGAAGAGGGCACCAGACCTCATTATAGATGGTTGTGAGCCACCATGTGGTTGCTGGGAATTGAACTCAGGACCTTTGAAAGAGCAGGCAATGCTCTTAACCGCTGAGCCATCTCTCCAGCCCTACATTCCTCATTTTGTGTCAGTACTATGCTGTTCTTATTACTGTGGCTCTGTAGTGTAATTCGAAGTCAGGCATTGTGAGACCTCCAGTCATTATCCAGCTTCTAATACACTCTACCAGTCCCTTTGAAAAGTATTTACTAAGCATTGCAATGTATCAAGTACATTATATACTTGTTTCTATAACTGGACAAATAGTATCTTGTAACTTGCAACTAAAAGTTGCTATTAAACATTTCTTCCAAGTTTAGTGTTGAAAATTTTTAAATTTTTTTCATTGGTGTTTTGCCTGCATGTATCTCTGTGGGATGATGTCAGAAGCCCCTGAACTGGACTTACAGACATGTATGAGCTACTATGTGGGTACTAGGACTTGAACATGCATCCTCTGGAAGATCAGTCAGTGCTCTTAACCACTGAGCCATCTCTCCAGCTCCTGGTATTATAAACTTTTTATGACTTATTAGCTACTTGTCTCTGATAGAAACAATTTAAGAGAGAGAGGATTCTGGCTAACAGTGTAAGGGGATACAATCCCCAGGGTGGGGAAGGCACAATTCATAGTGCCAGGAGCATGTGGCAGTGGCTTCTCACATCTCTGTGACTACGAAGGCTGAAATCAAGGAAGGTCATAACCTTAAACACCCACTCCCCAGTAACCACTTCCTCCAGATACTCTCCACTACTTTACGGGTTCACCGCACAGAACAGCACCGCCGTCAGGGACCCACATGTTCAAACGCATCAGTCTGGATGTGAGGACGGTCCGGCTGGCCAGAAAGACCCTCCGAAGGCTGCATGCTCAGAAGAGGATGACTTTCCTCAGGAGAGGACTAGTCTCCTGTCAAAGGTAATCAGCACCCCCATCCCCTTGTTGGAACCTCCACCAAGTTCTCTCATGCCTGAGTCTGTGGAGGCACTTGGTGTTAGCAATTTTGTTAGAATTTCCTTACTATTTAAGTTTTAGGATGGATGGTTTTTGACTAGGTTAGAAGTTTCCTTTGGAAAACGGTCTCAAGTGTCCCTGGCTGGCCTTGAATACTTGATCTTCCTGATTTCATCTTCCAAATGCTGGAATTACTCAAGAATTTCACCAGACCTGGCTTAACATTTCACTTAAAAATTTAAAAGAAAAAATTAAGTTAGCATATAAAGTAATGGGTTTCACTACATTTTCATACACACCATAAATTTACGAGTTTAAGGACAACACTTACTAGAATTTTTTTAAAATTTTTATTTGGTGTGTACACGTGTGACCGGAAAACCACTTCTGGAAGTCAGTTCTCTGCTCCAACTCGTGCAGCCTAGGGATCAGATCCAAGCTGTCAGGAGTCAGGTTGGTGACGAGCATCCTTGTCCACACAGCCGTCTTTCCAGTGCTAGCTTTTTTCAAGATAAACAATCTAAACAGCAAATTATAGTTCTACCTTCTTCCTGATCTCATTTAACTTCATTTCTTTATAGTGTAGTTGCATTTTCCAGAATGCAAAATAAATAGAAATAAAAAGAAAATAGAAGTTATCACGAGTTTGTGTTGTGGAGACTAGGACAGCATAGAAGTACCAATTCACTAGCAAGTTGTTACCTGTCAATCTGAGACTTTTTCTTGTACTTTGGAACTGCACAGAACCATTAGAACATATTTATCTTAGTATTTCTGATCCTTAAGAGATATCTTGAAAATCACTCAATAATTTGATTATGTCACAAATTTGAATCTTAGATTTGCAGAAGCCAGTGAGGAAAACAAGTACCTGATTTGTGGCTCACTGGTACCCTAAGGGATATGATGTGGAAAATGGTGTTAGGGCAAGCCAGATACACACCCAAATTGCTGCATTCATGAATGTCTAGGCATAGTCTTGTCAGTATTATTATACTCATACTGAAACCACCCCCACCACACACACACACACACACACACACACACACACACATCTGACAGCTGCAGAGACAATTCTGATTTTATGTTGTGTGTGTAATATTTTAGAAGATGGTCTCACTATAGATCAGGCTACCCCGTAACATGCTAAGTAGCCCAGGTTGACCTAAAATTCACCATCTTCCTGTTTTAGCCACCCAACTTCTGAAGTTACAGACACAAAGCAACATCCACACTTGACTTTGCATTTGTCAACAGAAGGCCCTCTGAGAGCTGGTGAGCGGCCTGGCACCAAGCATGGCCACTGGAGTTCAATTCCCAGGACCCAAATGGTGAAAGGAAAGAAGTAACTCCCCAAAGCTGCCCTGTGACCTCCACACTCACTCCCACACATGCACCCCCATAAATACAACTAATCCAATATGAAATTTTAAAAAAGGCTTTCAAGTAAATATTTAATTAATTTCGATCATTTTGATAAAATTATGCATTAAAGATTTATCCTTGTTCCCAGAATTTGTTTACTTCCATTGGTATTTTCTTCTTAACAGAACCCGTTCTAATGGTTTTTAAACTATCCAGCAGTTAATCCTCATACAGCTAGATTTTTCCATCAGATTGATTTTAGTTCTCTATGTCCAAACAATCTTCTTAGAAAAAAAATTCCTTGGCTAGTTTCTCATCTGATTCCAGAGTGATGAAGTCAGTCAGTCCAGGCTCTGTGGATGCTGTCTTTTCGGGGAGCAGACCTTCCAGGGCCCACTTTCAAATGTGGCAGCCGCCCAGAACCAAGCAGATGCAGATGGGTAGTCCCAGAGCAGTGGCCACTGAACCGAAGGAACTCTGCTTCCCTGCAGGAAAGCGTACAGCCCCTGACTCAGCCTTGAAGAGGATGTGGTTGAAGTTTCCTGCTTCTAGGAGCAAGATGCTCACGTGGCCTTCCTATACGGGCCGTGGCTGTAGATAGGAACTCTGACTTCAGGAACTGGTATTTTATTCATCACTCAGGTCAACAAGTCTTGCCCAGTGCACACAAGGGCACAGAATGTATTGAATACTTTCCGAATGATCAATGATTTAGGTCACCAAAGAACTTAAAATTTTGTTTTGTTTGAGACAGGGTTTCTCTGTAGCTTTGGAGCCTGTCCTGGAACTAGCTCTTGTAGACTGGGCTGGCCTCGAACTCAAGAGATATGCCTGCCTCGTCTCCCGAGTGCTGGGATTAAAGGCGTGTGCCCCCACCACCGGCAATTTAAGTTTTATCCTACGCATAAAAAAATACACTTAGCAGGATGTAGTGGTGCACACCTGAGTTTGAGGCCAGCCTGGTCTATAGAGTGAGTTCAGGGCAGCCAGGACTACACAGAGAAAGCCTGTCTCAAAAACAAAACAAACATATACCAAAAGGGGCTGGAGAGATGGGTCAGAGGTTAAAATACCTTAAGAGGACAGCTCTTGCAAAGGACCAGGTTAGGTTCCTGGCACCGTTATCAAGTGGCTTCCAACCACCTGAAATTCCAGTTCCAGGGGATCTGAGAGTGTGGAGGGTATCTGCACACATGACATGTGTAAGTCACATAGGTACACACATAAAAGCTTAAGTAAAAATAAAATAGCGGGGAGGTGGTGGCGCACGCCTTTAAGCCCAGCACTTGAGAGGCAGAGGCAGGTGGATCTCTGAGTGCGAGGCCAGCTTGATTTACAGAGTGACTTTCAGGACAGGCTCCAAAAAGCTACAAGAAAACCCTGTCTTGAAAAACAAAACAAAAAAGCAAGCTTAAAAATATTTAACAATATTTTGAATATGTAGTTTCCCCACTAATGGTGTTATCGCTAAACTGTGACCCAGTTCTGTATCTCCCACGCTGAGTACTTAATCTTAAACATAGCCTCCGTTTCCAGTCCAGTTTCCTGAAGGCAGCTTACAGTGGTAGCACACACTTTTAGCTCAGGCACTCAGGAGGCAGAGAGAAGCAGGTTAGAAGCTTGCCTGGTCCATACAGTGAACTCCAGGACAGAAGGAGCAAAACAGTAACTTGTTTCAAAAAACAAAAACCTGAACATGGGCTCAAACTGGAGATGCAGCTCAGCAGAGCACACACAGCATGCTGGGTCCAATCCCCAACAAGAGTGGAAACTAACACCACGCAGCTCAGCCAGGGCATCTTTTAGTATGAAGTCTTCCAGGAAACCTGAGCCCAGCCATGTTCCACTGGAACACGGAGTGTAAATAAAGACTGGCTCATATGATAACTCAGACAATGTCAAAGTCAGCTCCCAAGTCAGCTATTTATTTTGTCAAGTTAGTGGATTGGGGCAACAAAAGGTGAATTTTTGTGAAAAACACAAAAATGACCAGAGCTATGACCCGAGGATGGCGAACACTTAGCAGTCTGTGTGTACTAAGGCGTAACACCTGACATTAGGGTTAAGAAAGACAGGACATGAGTATTTCCAAAAGCGCGATTTTATTTATACAGTCCTAACCAGCTCAGTGGCAGGAGGGGTGGGAGAGGTTCCATCTTCAACCCAGGGGCCTCTGTGATGCTGGTTTGTTGTCACCAAACACACAGGCAAGTGGCATCATGGATTTGGTAAAGTGATGACAACGTTCAGTCTCTCTCTGCTAGAGCAACAAGGTGAGCATCGATCTCTGCTTCTGAGAGAATCCTGCAAGGCAAAGGATAAAAATATCACAACTGCCTATTTCAAAAAGGTTTTTAATTATGGAAAACTTCAAACATACAAAAGTCAGTACAGCAAACTCCCATGTACAGATCAACTAACTTCAGCAACTGCCAATTTATTACCAAATCTTTTAGAAGTCTATATGCTCATGACTCTTTCCTCGATTATATTACAGGAACTCCCAAACAACACATTAATTTCATCTAGGTAGCAGAGTGTTTGATATCAGACCCAGAATTTAATTGCAGCTGAGTTGAAAACATTTCAAGTGAATTTATGAAGCTAAATTATATGAACTACATTCAATTTGTTTTGGGTGTCAATGCCTTAAAAACATAGTATAACTCGGGCTGGACGGTGGTGGTGTACACCTTTAATTCCAGCACTTGGGAAGCAGAGGCAGGAGGGTTTCTGTGAGTTCAAGGCCAGCCTGGCCTACAGTGCTAGTTCCAGGACTGTTATACAGAGAAACCCTGTCTTGAAATCAGAAAATAAAAAAAAACCAACAAAACCCATACTTTGATATAGCTATAATACTATAACTCAAATTCATAGTAACTGATGAGAAACGTAAGTAAATTCTTAAAATCTGCTGGGGAAGAGGGGCTGAGGGGACGGCACAGTGACCAAAGTGCTCTCTGCACCGGTGTGAGCTCTGACCCCAGCACGGGCAGGCCTGGCGGCCTATCTGGAATCCTGAAGCTCAGCAGGAAGCGGCTAGCTGGACTGCTGAATCAGCAATCATGTCAGAGATACTCCTTCAGCATAAAAGATGGAGGATACCTTCAAACCTTTGGCCTCTGCATACACATGTGAATGCACGCACATGCACACACGCACACACACACACGTCCCGCCCCCCACCCCAAAGCTGCTTAGACTCAGTAACTATCCATGAAATAAAGTGTGGTAGTATGAATGTGATCGGCTCCCGTAATCTCATGAAAATGGCATTATTAGGAGGTGTGGTTTTGTTGGAGAGGGTGTGGCCCTGTCGGAGGGTGGGAAGAAGTATGTCACTGTGGGGGCGGACTTTGAGATTTCCCATGCTAGGATACTGCCCAATGTCTCAGCTGACTTCCTGTCTCAGCTCTCTCCAGTAACACATCTGCCTGCACAACATGCTCCCTGCCATCATGATAATGGACTGAACCTCTGAACTATGAGCAAGCCCACTCAATTAGTTTTTCTTATAGGAGTTACCATGGTCATGGTGTCCCTTCACTGCAATAAAAATCCAAGACATAAAGTTATAATAGTATCTAAAATCTATTCACCAGAAGGTGCTTCATGTGGAAGATGTATTTTCTAAATATCTGTCTTAAAGGAATCAGTTGCTTGGCAACACAATTGACATAACTTGTCATTGCTGGGATTCTATTTGATGCTTTGTTTTGAGATAAGGTCTCATAATTTAGGTAGCCCAGGCTGGCCCGGATCTTACTATAGCCAATGATGACCTTAAACTTCTGATACTCCTGTCTCTACTTCCCAAGATCTAGAATTATAGGTATGTGTGACCATGACGCTATTTCACTACTAAACTTCTAAAAAGGTAAATCTATCAAAATGGCCATTTTTTTTACAACTTGGAAAGAAGTAGCTTATAAAGTTGTAAAATCTTATGCTATTTCTAATGTTGTTATAACTCAAGTACACTCACTATCACAGAATTCAGAAATTACACAAGGCTTTTCCCTCTTCCCAGTACTGGCACTGAATCCAGGTTTTCTGCTGCTGGCAAACACTCTCACTAGCTAAGCTCTCAGCCTTTTAAAGCAGACTTTTATTTTGAGACAGGTTTCACTACATTCTCAAGCTGACCTTGAGTCTATAATCCTACCCCAGTAGCCCGACATCTGGGGTTGTAGGCCTGTGTATAACACCCAGCTACACTGGTTTGCTTACACAGATATTTGGTTTCTTGCTCAATTTTAAAATAACAAATGCAAATAACATTCAGATGCAGTATAAAAAAAAGTCTCATAACGGATCAGAAAGCAAAGTGCCTGTTGGAATTTCGGTGCTTAGAAAAAGGAAGTAAATGGGTGTGGTGGTCTACAATCCCAGTCCTGAGGACTGAGGTCAACCTGGGCTCAAAAAGAACAAAACAACAACAAAAAGGAGAACATTTTCCTATAGACAAAAACTATTAGGCTAGATGCAACTGTTATTTTCTTAGTTCTATAGGTTCTTCATGTTTATATTTCTTACTTGCAACCAATCAAGAAAGCAAATCAAATCAGAAGGGGAAAAATACATACTATGGAAGTCTGTTTGGGAGGGCAACCTGCTGTAGTGGTATCTTGTTTGTGTTTTAACAAATACAGCCTGACTGAAGATCAGAGCTCAGAGCTAAGCCAGTAGAGGCCAGGGAATCCTTTAATCCCAGGACTCAGGAGACAGAGGGATCTCTGTTAGTTCAAGGCCACCTTGGGCTATACAAGATTGAATCTGTCTAAAAGAGAAACAGAGCTCACACAAAGGTGATCCCAGCACTTGAGATCCCATACCTTTAATCCCAGCACTAGGGAGGTGGAGACAGGAGTGATATGGCTGGGAGGAGAGAAAAATATAAGGTGGGAGAAGACAGGAGCTCAGTACAGTCTGAAGTTTGGTGGAGACAGCTGCAGTCTGAGGAGCAGTACAGTCTGAAGCAGTTAGTCAGAGGACGCAGTCTAAGGAGGCAGGCTGAAGACAGGATCACCCTCTTTGGTCCTAGCATTGGTAGAGGTAAAAGGTCTTTCTAGTGGCTGGCTGCTCTGCTTCTCTGATCTCTCAGGTTTCACCACCTAGGATCTGAGTCTGGGCTTTTATTAAGAACAATTAGAATTCGTGACATAGCCTGCAATCCAAGTACTTGGGAGGCTGAGAGAATGATCCAAAGTTCAAATTCAGTTTGGCCTACATCCCAAAACAATGTCACAAAACAAAAAACCACACATGCCATTAAAAAACTCTTCAAGGTTTGAAACAGTTTACTAATTCCCCAACAATAACACAGACGTAGTCTAAGAGGAGACACACTGAACAGGTAAAACGCCGAACAGCTCTTTGAATATGTGGATTTAATTATGCTTTTCACTAACAACAGCAGCATCCTAGTCTATGGCATACAAACCCCGACAGGTTGCTGTGAGGGTGTGAGCTGACTAACATAAGCTACTAGGACACACTTGGATCATTCAAGCTGATGTGTGGGAGCTAAGTCATTTGGTAAGCAAGAACACTCAAGACCAGCACCAGTGACTCAACTGTGGATCAGTGCTTCATATTGCTCTTCAAATCAAGCAATAATCAAATTTCCACCTAAAAGTTACTACCATGGAGCTGCTTCTATTGGCTTTAAACAGAATCAGAAGAACTGTTTGTCTGCTTAAGTGCTGTGGTGTCAGGGATCAAATCCAGGGCAACATGCCTGCCAGGCCAGCACCTGGCCACCAAGCTGCACTTCCTCATTCTATTTGGTATAAAGGCCATTTTGTGTGTGTGTCACTTCTGGTGTTAGAAGAGGGAGAAGAGCTGCTTCTGTTTTAAGAGACTCAAAGTTGTTTTGTTTCCACAGTGCTAGGGATCGAACCCATGACTTTTGAGCAAGCTAGCTAAACACTTTTCTTCAACCATTTGTTTGAGATAAGGTTTTTTCTTATAGGAGCCAGGCTGGACCTTGAATTCATAACCCCCCACTTCGCCTCCCCAATGCCAGGATCACAAGTATGTATCACCATTTCTAAGAAAATTTAAAATAGAGTCCTTAGATCCTGGAAACAAATAAAAATGGCATTCCATCACACCACCACACACAAATCTGTTAAAGCACAAAGGAACTCTAACGTCTCTAGTTTTTCAGTCTAGAATTTAATACCCGACTGAAAACGTAACTCACCTGAATTTAGGATTTTCGACTGTAACTACTCCAACTTCTATTTCTGAAGGCTTGAAGTCAATCGACAGAACAGTAGACAGGCATGTGATTGCAGTCTGAAAAGAATGTCAACAATAAAATATAAGACATTTCAGCTATTGAGGTCCCCGACCCCAAGCTTATCAGTAACACCACAAGACACTCGCTCCTGTGTTTCAGGGAGTCCTACAGGCACATTACTAACAAACTGCGACATAAACCTGCTTCTATTAAACGGCCCCAAATTTAAAGAGTTTATCAAATAAAATAGATGGAATATATAACAATTTATTTACAATCCAGCATGGTAGTGCACACTTTGAATTCCAGCACTCAGGAGGCAGACGCAGGTGGATCTGAGGTTGAGGCCAGCCTGGTCTACAGAGTGAGTTCCAGGACAGCCAGAACTACACAGAAAAACCCTGCTTCAAAAAACAAATAGACAAATAAAAATTAATTTGATGACCACTATAATCAAGGCTTTATGTTTACTACGTGGTGTGAAAGAGACTAAAGAACGACTCAACCATTCGGACTGATGACTGACCCTTTAAATGCTTGTGGTTGGGAGGTGGTAATTTAGGAGTGTTTTAGGCAGTTTTCTATCTGTTGTGATTAACATTACTATAAATTATACTTTAAGAAACATTTAAAGAAGGCATACCATTATATTTTCTAGATCAGAACTAACTTATTTTACACTTTCTTTCAATATATGATAAATCGTTAAACAATTGAAAATTTGTCTGTTTTCAGAACAGGTCTTGCTTTGAAGCCCTGACTAGCCTAGAACTCATTATGTAAACCAAGCTAGCCTCAAACTTATCACAAACCTCTCGCCTCTGCCTCCTCCAAGCAGGGACTACTGGTGTACACCAACACATCCAGGTTATAAAAGTTTTTAAAAGGTGTAGCGCGTGTAGAGGTCACAGGACAACCTTGAAAGACAGGGTCTGAACTGACCACGTGGGCTGGGCTGGCCGGCAGCCTGACGCCACCTCAACAGTCTACAATCACAAGCAGAAGCAGGTTTAAGCCTGTGCTGTAGGTCTAGGCACTGAAGTGAGATGAGATTCCCCAGTTTACAGGCTGAACACTTTTCTGACTGAACTCTCTTCCAAGCCCAAGCACATATTCTTTTACTAGGGAACAATTTGTTCTCCAAGAACTTGGTTTGTAGCTGCTTTTATTTAGGACCTTAAAAATAATTATTACTGGACCAGTAAGATAGTTCCGTGAGTAAAGGTGCCGGGTGTCAAATTTAACAACTTGAGTTCAATCTCGAACCCTTATGGCAGAAAAGAACTGACCCTACAGATTGGTCCTGGCTTCCATGAGTGTCATGGCACACACAAACACACATGCATGCATGTATACACACAAAAATAAATATTAACAAAGCAAATCTTAGTCTTTTTAGTTTTTTAATTCAGAAAATTTAAGCCTAATTTGAGTCTATTAATCATATAGCAACCACGCCAGCCTTTGAGTCTTGTCTTGATTCTTATTTTATTATATGTTTGTTGGATATTGTTTCAAATCCATTACAAACTAAGATAGGATATGAATATGAGCATCCCCTTTTCCCCCAATGTCAGCCAGATGATAAGAATTTTACCATTAAGCTAACAAATTAGAATCTTGTGACATCATTAACAGCCCCTCCTTTTCTTTTTTGGTTTTTTAAGACAGGGTTTCTCTGTGTAATGACTCTGGCTGTCCTGGAACTTTCTTTGCAGACAAAGATGGCTTGAACTCACAGAGATTCTCCTGCCTCTGTCTCCAAAGTGCTGGAATTAAAGGCATGCAGCAGCACCACCCAACTAAGAAATAGCTTTTATAGACTATCAATAACACAACAATGCTCACTCTTCTACAGTAGTAAAAAAGTTCAACTCCTTTTGGCTAACTTACCTCCACTGTTTGTTCAAATGTCCAATCAAATTTCTTCTTCACTTTTTTTTCGAGGAAGCTGGTTGACTCTGTCTGTTTGACACCTGCTGCGGTGGCTTTAAAGCCACAGTAGTAGCCTGCAGGGTCACACTTGTACACTTGAGGACCTTGTTCTTCATCAATACCAATTAAAATCATACCTGAAGAGAAAGGTTCCAATGAAACAGGTTAGACTGTCCTACAAAGACATTTCCTTTCTTGGTGTTATCACACAGTTATTGTTAATCATTATTTGGACACTAATTTTAGGCTCATGTATTTTCTCAAACCATTAAAATCTAACTTTACAACCACAGGTAAGCTGCTGTTTGGGAAAAGGCTCTATCTATCAGTCTGTTGCTGTTTTAAACAGGTTCAACATTTTATCGGCCATGCTAAGAAGCTTAGTAAAAAGACCAAAGCCTGTGTCATCACCAGTCTCCTCAGAGCCCTTTCTTTGCTGTAACAATCAAAATTCATTTTTAGAATAATTCATGAATACAGGAAGGGCCAGAAAAAGTAAATTAGCTAAAAAATAAAGGCACTATGACAGCGAGAGAATGATGGGAGAGGAGGGAATAAGATACTGAGGCAAAACCAGACGGCCAGGAGGTATTTTATAAACTCAGGGGTGTTTATCAAAAAAAAAAGGGGGGGGGAATGATTGGTGATGGGATAATAATATATTGGTATTTGTGAGTTATTGTTTTTAGAAAATTGTATTGGTGTTGATTTTTTTTACATTGCTATATTAAAAAATATTTATGTAATTTGATTGAAATAATAATATATTGGTATTTATGAGTTATTGGTTTTAAAAAATTGTATCGGTATTGATTTTTGTACATTGATATATTAAATGTTGTATGTGAGTATGCGTCTACCTTTATTTGTATCAATATATATACATATATTTACATTCCTACCTCTGATTAAGATATTTATGTACATTGTTTACATTTGGAGGTCATTGTCCTCACTCATTGCACAGATGTTCATTCTCTTAGTCTTCAAGTTAGATAGATAGAAATCAATAGTCATATATGTTTATTATATTTATATTTAGGCTAATCAGGTTATTTAGATGCATAGAGATCATACTTAGTATAGATAGTATAATCTTCAACCTCTTCGAAGAGCTATAAAAAATGGCCTTTAATCTAACTCATAGTTCTATAGTTGTAAGACACAATCGCTCCTGGCATCACCGCTCTACTCCCGAGAGAACGTTGAGCACCAAAGACACTCCACATGGAGCTTGTCTTCTTCCTGTCAGAACTGGCCTTTGGACAAAGAAAAAGCCCATACCTCAACCACTGACAGAATTACAAAATATCCGTAAATGGATAAAAGCAGGATTGTCTTATCTTGCCAAGACAGGGTGAGAGAGTCCTAAAAGGTTTCTCGCCTTTAAAAAATGACATGTCAGTTACATCAGGCCTTAGCCAAAGTTGGTTGACTTGACATTGCATATGAAACTTTGGATGATTGCCCAGGTATTCAGTTGTCTCTTCCATTCGTTGCACATTTCAAAAGTTTCCCACTTGTACTTCCGGGCTGCTTAAGTAAAATTATTTTCCTTCTCAGATCTTTGATGGAGTTAAAGATTAGATAGTTGTAGTTACCATCTACATTATTTAGACTCCCTGAGATAGAATGTTTAACAAAATTTTAGTTATAGGTTTCTTGCTTAACATTGTTTGTTGTTTATAATTTTATATTTATTATTTGCTTCTATTACATATAATTGTATTTGGTTTGGTTCTGTCTTATTTTAGAAAAAAGGGGGAGATGATAGGGGAGTTCAGCCAATCATATTCTGTTTTCGGGGCGTGCCGCCGTCAGGCAAAAGCCTGCCTATAAACCTTGCAAACGCGCTCCGCTAGCCCTCTTTTCGCCTGGCTCCTGTGTCCGCACGGATCAGTTGGATTCTGGTGTAAGCTGTTGTTAAGTCTTACTTCTGTTTATTAAAGCTATATATTTTGTATCAAGATAGTCTGGGGACTTTTCTTTACCAATCGCCCTGCAGCTTCAGGACTATGAAGGGGAAGCTGAGGATGCATGTGAGCAGTAGGGCCCGAGAGATAGGAGGGTGGGGTAAGAAACCAGGTGAGCGACTGGTATAGAGGAAAGTGAAGAAAAGCGAAGTCACTCAAGGGTGACATTAACCAGAGAGCAAAGGAGAAGGCCCAAGAATAAAGCCTGAGAAGTAACATTTAAGGGATCAACAGGAGCATGAGCAAAGATCTGAGCAGAGAGAGCACTAGATGCCACCATACCTGTACGCTAGCACTTAAGAGGCTGAGTTGGGGATCACAAATTTGATGCAAGCTTGAGTTACTCAGACTCCAAGAGTTAAGGGAGGGACAGGGATGAAATTAGAACTGGAGAGATAGCTCAGCAGTTAAAAGAACACTGGGTGCTCTTCCAGAGAATCAGGGTTCGATTCCCAGCAACCCCGTGGCAGCCTACAGCCATCTTAACTCTAGTTCCAGGGATCTGACACCCACTTCTAGCCTCCACAGCCCATCATAGGGTGCATAGAAATACATGCAGGCAAAACACCACACATGAAGAAAATAAGAAATTAAAGAAGAAATAATGTTAAAGAGGTCAATAGAATCATTTGCTAAAAAGAAACATTACACTTAATTCTCAGAGCTAGGACTATAGTTCTGTGGTAGAGCACTAGTCCAGCAAAAGCAGCCCTGGTTTGAAGCCCAGTACCACACACACAAACGGAAGGTCAGGGGACGGGAACATTACATTTTCATTAATGAATGATGCCAAGAAACAAATATGATTCCAGGCAGTAGTGGCGCACGCCTTTAATCCCAGCACTCTGGAGGCAGAGGCAGGTGGGTATGAGGTCAGCCTGAGCCACGTAGAGAAAACTTGCCTTGGAAAATAAAAACAAACAAACAAAAAACAAAACAAAACAAAAACCAAATATACATTGAGATTTTCAGGTAAGTTTAAAAAACATTAATTTCAAAGATCAATAGATCTTACTCTTCCTCAATGAAATTTCATTTTAAAAAATAGAAATATAAGCTGGGTGTAGTGGCACATGTCTTTAATCCCAGCACTTGGGAGGCAGAGACAGGTGAGATTGAGGCCAGCCTGGTCTACAGAGTGAGTTCTCTGTTACACAGAGAAACCCTGTCTCAAAAAACCAACCAAACAAAAAATTTAAATTACAAACACAAACATAAGCTGTAAGGCTATGTGTTATTCCAGTTCTTTATCCCATGACCAAAAGCAGCACACTGTTAAGATAGCTTCTAAATTTTCACAGAATTAATAACCTCGAATTACAGAAGAACCCCCATTACAATAGCCTAGTAAAATGGGGACTTGGATGTTTCACGTCACATACGCTAAACAGAACTCAAAGCTGTAGTTTCAAACTACACGTTCAGACCCCAAGTGTGGTCTCCGTTTCCGTCTACATGCTCAAAGACAATTACATCTCAATTCTTTAGAAGACTTCTGAGCATACTTACAACAACCGAGCGGCCTCATTTCCGCATTCTGTGTGTAGACTTGAGAAATATCAGCGATTCTTTTACACAGCATGTCCACAGGAATCTCATAGCCGTACTTGTATTTCCAGTTAGCTGCCTCATAGCGTGCCCTCTGTACCTGGGATCTGCTGTCAGCTTCATGGATAAACAAAACCCCAGGATTTACCACTTCAGAAGCACAGAATGAACGTGAAAGCCTATTTCTTCACTATAAATATCTGTATGTTTATTTCAAATACAATTATAGAAGGACAAAGGGTTCACGGTGGCTTTTTTGTGATAATGAACACTGAGTAACTTGGCATGGAGTACATGTAAGAAAAGAAAGTTAAAACATGGAGCTAAATTTATATACCATATTGCTCTTTTACACCAAGTATTTCACCAGCAATCTACACAGATTCTACAAGAATGTAATAAATTAGCCGAGCAGCGGTGGCGCATGCCTTTAATCCCAGCACTTGGGAGGCAGAGGTGGATGGATCTCTGTGAGTTCGAGGCCAGCCTGGTCTACAAGAGCTAGTTCCAGGACTGGCTCCAAAGCTACAGAGAAACCCTGCCTTGAAAATGAAAAAAAAAAAAAAAAAAAATCTAATAAATTAAGCTGGCAAAATGGCTCAGCAGGTAAAGGGGCTTGTCATGTCACCAAGCCTGATAGCCTGATGACTCTGAGTCTGATCCCTAGGACTCAGTGTGGAAGAAGAGAGCCAACTACAAGTGGTCCTCTGTCCTCTACACACGCTCCACGGCATATATGTACAAATATTTATGTAATAATAAAAAAGTCTAGTTACTCTAAAGAATAGACTTTTTAAAAAAGTTTCATGAGGAATACTATTTTTAAAAGATTTATTTTAGGCCAGGTTGTGGTGGTGCACGCCTTTAATCCCAGCACTTGGGAGGCAGAGGCAGGAGGATCTCTATGAGTTAGAGGTCAGTCTGGTCTACAAAGTGAGTTCCAGGGTAGCCAGGACTGTTACACAGAGAAATTCTGCCTTGAAAAACCAAAAGATCTATTTTAAATTCCATATGTATGACTGTTTGCTTGTAAGTGTACCATGTGTGCTTAGTGCCCTACAAGGCCAAAGAATATCATGGACAGGGGCTATGAACTGCTATGTGGGTGCTGGGAATTGAACCTTGGTCCTTTGTAGCAGCAAAGGCATTAATCCCTAAGCCATGTCTCTAGGCTCCTAAAATATATACTTAGGGGAAAAGAATAATATCTCTTCATCAGTGTTTTAGACTTGAATTTTTTTCTTTGAATTCAGAAAATTGAAAGCCAAAGTAACAAGTGTTATGACTAGATTTGAGCAAGACTAGTTATTTAGGTCTCTTTAAATTACTAACTACATTTGAAATACAGTATCTATGAGGGGTCCAGATTACCTATCAGGAGCATAAAGACCTAATCCCATTATATTTAAGATTTCAAAATAGCTCACAAGCCACTCCTGTAATACCAGCACTTAGTAGGCTGAGGCATAATTATTGAATATGAAGTAGACTAGGCTATACTGCAAGACGCTGTCTCAAAAACCCAAGCAATCAGCCAGGCATAGTGGCACAGGCTTTTAATCCCAGTATTCAGCAGGCAGGAGCAGCTTGGTCTACTACTCAAGTGGTTCTCAATCTGTGGGTATCAAGTCCTCTGGCAGGGCTGTAGAATGACCCTTTCACAGGGGTTGCCTAAGACCATCAGAAAACAGGTATTTACATTACGATTCATAACAGTAGCAAAATTACAATTATGAAATAGCAATGAAAATAATTTTATGGTTGGGGTCACCACAGCAAGAGGAACTGTATTTATTAAAGAGTCACAGCATTAGGCAGGTTGAGAACCACTGATGAGTTCCAGACCCTATCTCAGACAGACAAACAAACAAGCCCTTCAAATCAAAAAGCCATTTGGTCAACTAAATAACCATAATGAGTCAACTAAACTAACTGAACAACCAACCAATAAATTCATTATAGCCTTAATATACTGATACTAGCTTTTGGGGCCTCGGCTCAGTCAGTAAAGTTCTGTGCAAATATTAGGACCTACATTTGGATCCCTGGTACCCTGGTAAAAGCTAGGCCTGAACCTGTAACCCTGGGGGCTGGGGGAAGGGGCATGGCATGAAAAGAGGAAGATGATCCTGGGGCCTTTGCTAGTCACACAGTCTAGTTGAAACAGATCCAGATTTGGGGAGACCTTGTCTTGAACACTAAGGTGGGGAGCGGTGGGAAAGACGCCTCTGGCCTCCACAGACACACGCACAAGTGAGCACACTTGTGGAAACACAAGTTAATACTCACCATGGAAGACAGTGTCTACTAGCAACACCACAACTCAGACACTAAGGGATCTTTAGAACACAAAAGACAGGGCTGGCAAGATGGCTCAGCAGGAAAGGGCATTTGCTACAGAGTCTGACGACCTGAGTTCCATCCTCAGAACCCACAAGGCAGACAAGGCCGACTTTCACAGGGTGCCCTCTAATCTCACACATGCCATAGCATGTGCACCCCCCACAATCAATAAATAATGCCAAAACAAACAAACAAACAAACACAAACGTAATTATGGTGAAATAACATCGGGCTGGTATTCCCAAGAAGGCAGCTGGTCAGGTACCTGTCATCCCAGTCATCACACAGCCAATGTTCTCAGTTATCTTGAACAAGTGGGTCACCGTGCTGGAATCCAGTAATTTGTCCTAAAGAACAAAATAAACCACAAACACTTCGATTTAAGATCCACAGGCTTCTGTGCGGTTATGAAAAACTCACAGTATAGAATGGCAACAGTAAACTGTCAAGTAGAAGTTACGAGACATATATACTCTGTTCATTTTACAGTTAAAGTCAATCTTGAAAAACGGGGTAGAGATGCTTCTGTTAGATGTTTTCTGTAGGTTAAAAGTCCAGAAAACAAAGGACTTAGACATCTCATTGCATTTATTATAATCACATCACAGAGTTTATACTTCTATCTACTCAGTCAACCCATCTTCAGCTGCTCAATGGTTCTTGAATGACTAGTAAGAGTCAAACCAGGAACACTGCTAATATGAATAGGTAGTAATGGAATTCTGTTCAAAATTACAAAGAATTCTTAGATGTTAACATGTACAATTGACTGCCTGGGCTAACTACTTACGGGTACTTTCTTCTGTGTGACAATTACTGCACAGTCTTTTCCTCTGACCGCCACAGATGTGAGTCCACCCTGGTTAATAGCCTTAAAAGCATATTCTGGAAATACAAAACAGGTTTAATTATTTTTTAAAATGTGAAATAGAGGCTGGAGATGTGGCTCAGCTGTAGAATGCAGGTTCAGTGTACACAAGTCCTGGGTCAATCTGACTGTGGGGACTAGAATGTCAGCTTCTGGTGGAGACAGATCAAAAAGTCAAGGTCATTGTATAGGGGAGTTTGAGGTCAGCCTGAGATACTAGAGAATCTGTCTTTAAAAATAAGGTAGAGTTGGGCGTAGTGGCATACACCTTAGAGGTGGACAGAATTCTGTGAGTTCAAGGCCAGTCTGATCTACAGAGTAAGTTCCAGGACAGACAGGACTACCAGAGAAACCCAGTCTTTAAAAACCAAAATAATAATAATAATAAACAAATAGTTTTCTTTGAATTTTTGAGACAGGATCTTATTATGCAGCTCTGGCTGGCCTGGACCTCCTGAGTGCTGGGGTTAAAAGTATGTGCCTCCATGTCTGGCTAAGGTGGAATAAAATTTATAATAGATTCTTAATTAACAAATTATCATTAAAAGAATAAGGTTATGCTATATGAACATGGAATGCCAACCATGGAAAGTAAAGCCAAACAATAAAAATGCCAATCAATCAGTCAAACCAGTTCCATTTCTTCCAATTTTATTTTACGGAATTTTCATTGGGATCAAGCACCAAAAATTTTGACAGTCTTCCTCTAACTTTATCACAGCAGATCTTAATATATTTCAGCACTTTAAAAGTTGTTTTATGAGTATTAATTCAACCAAGCCTGGTTTGCCTAGGTCAAGAAGATTTAATACTTCTGCTAATTTTTGGTCAATAACTAAGCACACACAGTTTTAACTGCTATTATATTTCATGTTGATATTCTGTCTACCAGCTGAAGTTTGAACCCAGCATAGTCCAGGCCAACCAGGGCTACATAAATGAGATCTTGTCTCAAAAATGGAAAGAAAAAGTTGTAATTTTTATAACAGTCAACAGGGTTCTTTGGTTTATTACAAACTTCAGATTGTGTACTTCTAGCTACTGTCAATGCATTCTCTTTTTAAAAACAGGCATCAGGATGGAAACCAAACACAAACTACGTTTGAATCGCATAGTTTACTTGACAACGATGGTCTTTCGGACGATAAGGTTAGAAATAAGACTATCATTTTCTATGATGATACAGAAAATATGGAAGATAATTTTTCTCTTTTTTGAGACAAGGTTTCTCTGTTTGGAACTTACTCTGTAGATCAGGATGGCATCAAACTCATAGAGATCTGCCTGCCTCTGCCTCCAGAGTGCTGGGATTAAAGGCATGTGCCATCACTTGGCTCAGAAGATAATTTTTTAAAAAATTATTTTTAACCTCAGTTGTGGCTTAAATTTTGCTACATAGTAGATAATCTCAAAATCCTGTCTTTAAGTGTTACTCTGGACACTGGCTCTGAGGACCAGCCAGAGCATCCATAAATGACCAGGATAAGAAACACAAGTATCCAGTGCTCCTCCATAGCGTCTGTTTCAGTTCCTGCCTCCAGGTTCCTTGTCTGAGATGCTGTCCTGACTTCTGCAGTGATGGACTGCGACTGTGAGGTGTAAGCCACATGGACTTGCTCCC
Source organism: Myodes glareolus (assembly GCF_982192425.1). Lineage (NCBI taxonomy): Eukaryota > Metazoa > Chordata > Mammalia > Rodentia > Cricetidae > Myodes > Myodes glareolus. The sequence goes on from NC_142036.1 coordinate 68,899,057, forward strand.
CCCCAAGCTGTTCTATCACAGCAGCAGGAACCTAACTAGGGTAACTCCTGACTCGAGGTCAACACCCAGAACTGACGCAATAATGCAGAAAGAAAGAACCAGCTCCACAAAGCTGTGCTTGAACACCACTGAGAGCACTGTGGCACATGTACCACACACAAAGTAATGAAATTTTAAAAAGGAAAACAGAAATGAAAACCACAGTATCAGAAATACAAAATTTACTAAAAGAAGCTAGCAGTGGTAGCCTTGGCCCATAATTCTGGTACTAAAGTTGAGGAAGAAGGCCCAAGAACATACTGGTCAATAAATAACAAGACTCTGTTTCAAACAATGAAACAATCATTCAGAAAAATCTATTAAGTGGATGTTAGTGCAGGCTGGAGGTGTTGGAGAGAAGGTTCAATAGTTAAGAATGTTTACTCTTAAACATTCTTCCAGAGGACCCGAGTTCAGTTCCCAGAACCCCTACCAGGTTGCTCACAGCTTCCTTTAACTCCAGCTACAGATCTGATGCTTCTTCTGCATTCCATGGGCACAATCACGCACATACCCATACTCATACACATAATTTAAAAAAATACTGTTTTTAAAAGAGCAGTAAAATCCAAGTGAATCAAATCATTCAATCCTTTGTGTCAGTGTGTACAGGACACATGCACACATGCGTGATGGCCAGAGGACAATCTTAGGTGTCATTCATTCCTCAGGGATGTCCACCTTGCTTTTTGAGATAGGGTTTGTCCCCGGTCTGGAGCTTGCAAAGTATGCTGGGCTGTCTAGCCAGCAAGTCTCAGTTCTGACTGTCTCTGCCACAACACAGCTGGAACTACAAAGATTACAAACACAAAACACCTACCATGCTTGGTTATTTATTTAGGTCTTTATTTTATTTTGGTGGCAGAATCTATGTAGCCCTGGCTAGTCCTGAAACCATGGAGCTCTGCCTGGCATATGCAATAACACACCTGACCCTATCTTTTTTTTTGTTTTTTTGACCCAGCCTGTCATTTTTTACACACTAAAAATTGTCCTTGGCTGTGTTTGGTGGTGCATACCTATAATCTCAGCCCTGGGGGGGGCTAAGGCAAGAGAACTGTCTCAAGTTCAAAGCCATGCACAGATACACAGCAAAACCCTGTCTCAAAACAACAGCAAAAAACCCACCAAGACCCTCAAGACGGTTCAGCAGGTGAAATACTTAGGACCAAGCCTGAGAACCTGAGCTTGAGCCCCAGGTTGTGTAAGGTAGGAGGGAGTAACTCCTGTAAGTTGTTCTCTGACCTCCACAGAACTCCTCGCCAAACTGAAAAAAAAATCAAACCTGGGCAAGGAAGATGGCTCGGCAGGAAGGAGTGTTTGCTGTGTAAGCACGAGAACTGAATGCAAACATCCAGCACTCACATAGGAAGCCAGGCATGGCACATGCCTGTAACCCCTGAGCATGTACGTGTAAGTGGTGGATGACGGGAGGCTCACTGGAGATTGCTGGCAGTCTGCCTACTTCTAGGTTCAGTGAGATGCTCTTGAGTGCAGGTGTCTGCAGAGACCAGGAGCATTGGCTTTGCTTGGAGCTGGAATTTCAGCCTGTGTGGATGCTGGGAACTGAACGTGGGTCCCAATTTAACAGATTTTTCTTTTTAAAGCCAAAGAATAGGCATTCTGTCATATGAAATGCTCACACTAAGTGATCTATAAGTATTGCCTAATTTAATCCTCACAACAACCACAAGAGGAGGAACTATTAGGTCAATTTTGCAAACAGAAATTGAGCAAAGATTATATAGTTGCCCAGGCCAGCTAGTATGGAGCACAGGCAGTACTGTAACCCAGGCTCGGCTCTGAGGCCTGCACTCAGCACACTACACTGCTTGCTCATACTACTCTTTCACTTTCTTTTTCTCCACAAGGCCTAACTGATGTCCTGAATAACAAAGGGAATGTTACCCAAGGAGGCACTGATTAAAACCACTGTCTAGTATTAATCTTGCTTTCAGCTACATCTTCTCTCCCAAGTCCTACTAAAATGTCATGATATGCTGCCTTTCTATCCCCCAATCTTAGGAAGCACTGAAGACTGCTTTATGGCCAGTTTCTACAAAGCAGTTTACAGAAACAAGATACAAGTTCAAGTGTGGCTTTTTCTGTTAACTTAAAAAAACAAACAAACAAACACTTCAAACAACAATAATCTAATACACAAAAAAATTCTCTGAAACTCAGAAATAAAACACTAAAAATGAAAAAGTTCTTGATCGGGACACCACTTCGTATCATAACCTTCAAATGAGGTGGATTAAGTGGGTATCGAATTACTTAAACACTGATGGCCTTTGTCACACCACATACAATGTATGTAGCTACACTGGACAGCAGGCCGACTTCTTTAACCTGACTTCTCAATGTGTAGGTGTAGAACTCAATGTAGTAGCCAACTCTAGCTTTTCAACCAAGGTTTCTTCTTGCCAAGACCCTGAGATAAAAGACTTACTCCAAAATAAAAATTATCATGGACCAGATGTGTATCAGGCCCTATTGACACTAAATTTTTTGTGGCAAGAGTTTAAAAGTCTGTCCTATAATCCTTACCTAAACCCTGTCACGATCTACCAAAATCTACTGTTACACGCAGTAACTGACAGTGAGTTCAGGTTTCTCTCCATTAAAGCTGTTCTTTCTGCAAAGATTAACACACTGTGTCTCAACTAGCTCGAGCTTCAAAAGAACAGGGCGTTCGTAGAGACGGTTAAAATCGGGATGCAGTTATTAGCGCGCAATTTTGAACTCTGCAAAGATTGTACTCCTCTCTTTTTATCCGTTTGGTTTCACATCTGTCACTTCCTTTAAGCTGTGAGCTTCATTTGGGGCGAGTAACATTTATCCCTTTTCCAGAAGCAGTAGTGTCTGTCCGGTAAGGCTTTGCATGCTTGTATAGAACTGACCACAAAGAAAGCCAAAGTGGGGAAGGGGTTGCATTTTAGATGGCTGGGTAAGGAACCAATCACTCAGCGAAGACTCTGGCTCCAGGTAGAACGAAACTAAGGCAGCGGTTCTAAACATGTGGGTCACGATTCCCTTGGGGTCCAACGACCCTTTCACAGAGGTCGCCTAAAACCATCGAAAACACAGACATATTTACATTACGTTTCATAAAAGTAGCAAAGTTACAGTTTTGAAGGCGAAAACACAGACATATTTACCTTACATTTCATAAAAGTAGCAAAGTTACAGTTTTGAAGCAGCAACAAAAATAATTTTAAGGTTGGGGCTCACCACAACATGAGGAACTGTGTTAAAGGGTCTCAGCGTTAGGAAGGTTGGGAGCGAAGCGAAGGGGACTCCGGAAGCCGGAGGCAGGCACTGCAGTGCAATACCTAACTCTTTGTGTTTGGACAGCGAGGCCCTTCTGAAGGTAGCCCGGTTCGGTTTCGGCCTAAAAGTCCGCTTGCAGACGGGAATGGGAATAAGAGATTGAACCCGACCTCGATCCTTCTCCTTTCCTGGTCCGGGCCCTGCCTCAAGCCCCAGACTCTGCTCGGGCCGCGTCTGCTCGCTCCAGGCCGAAGCATGACAGAGCAATTCGGGTGTCCCACCGGCGGCCCCGGTTCACTCACCTACTTGGTAGAGTCGGCCCTCGGGAGAGAAAATAGTAATGTGGCGGTCAAAACCGGCGCTGGACCCACGGGACATGGCGTACCCCCTATTTCAAACAGAAAATGCACCCCGTAGCACACACCCCAGGCACATAAGCCCCTCCCGGAAGTAATGGCTACTGCTTCCGGAGCACCGGCCGAGCTGCTTCCGCTGGTTTGCCTCTCAGGGGATCGGCGCTGATTCCGGGAGGGGAGGGGCGAGCTCCGAAGCGCCGCCTCTAAGTGGGCGGGGCCTGGAGCCCTGTGGCCGCTCTCCGGCGTACTTCCGGGCGAGTGGCTCTGGTTCGCGGCTGTTAGGGCTTTCTAGAGAGTAAATTGGTCAAAGGAGGAAGTTTTCAAGGGGTCCGCAGTAGAGATTTGCCTATCTGTGACCTCCTGTGACCTCAGGAGACCGTGTGTTCAAAACGATCAATGCGCCCGCCGTTAGTTCGGGCGCCTGTACTTGCTATCCAGTCTTACAGGAGTTCTGGCTTTGTTTTCCCTGACCTTCGTTTTGCCCGCCGCTTCTACGATTTGGGGAGAAAGGAATGCAGCTACAGTAGCAGCAACCCTTAATGTAGGATCCGAAAGAGGGCTGGTTGAGGAAACCACTGGCAAAAACGAAAGTTTTCTTCTAGTCTGGCAAGACCTTCATTTGAACAGCGGGCCAGTTTTGTTGTTGTTGTTATGTTTTGTTTTTTGGGTTTTTTTGGTGGTGGTGGTGGTTTTTTGTTTTTTTGTTGTTGTTGTTGTTGGTTTTTGGTGTGTGTGTGTGTGTCTTAAAAGTGGAATTGAGGTTGAGATACAAGTAATGGAAACTTGAGGTTAAGCAGTCTTAATTGACAAGGAGCAAGATCCAAAGAGTAGGCGCTTCATAGAAGGCTGGTATTGGATGGATACCAAAAGTACTTCTGAGAAGGTGAAGTAGCTTCTGGAAAACTGGTGGCTTTGCAAACTGTAAATTCTGCACATTGTACACCCCATGGCATACCTCCTACTTAGTGAATATACAGTTTGAAGCTTAATATTAACCTATTTCTTCCCTAGATAAAAAAGGTTTGTTCACACCAATATTTGTGACAGTTTATTGCTATAATACTGAAATATTAAGATTGCTATATACTCTCTAAAGCCACTTATTTTAAAGCAAAATATTTAAAGAAGAGATTTTTCACAAGGAAGTTTTAATTTCTCGAGTTTTTTCTTCTTTTACCCCCCTGTGGGGGTATAAACTATAAGTGAGGTGTGATGGGGCACATCTTTAATCCCAGCACTTGGAAGTCAGAGGTGGGGGTGGGTGTCTCTGGATTCAAGGCCAGCCTGGTCTACAGAGTGAGTTCCAGGACAGCCAGGACCGCACAGAAAAAGAGCAAGGAAGAAAAGGACATCCCAAACTGAAACATGGTTAAGAAAGCAGTGCACGTAAACAGCTCCCGGAACACTGGGGACTTTCCAGCTCGGATTCCCAAGAGTCCTGATAAGAGCTGTTGTCCTTTGTTTCCAGCGCAGGTCCTTACTTCAGAATTCACTTCTGGCCTTTTGAGTGCTTTTCTCAGTCTCTCTGCCAGGTGTACTGCAATTCCTATGATTTGCCTGAACAGTCATGGATAAGGAGTTCTCTGTAAGACTGCTGGGGGGTGATGCTCTCCTTTAGTCCCTAAGAATCCAGTTGTCTCTCAAATTTAGGTCTCACACTGGACACTTCTTGGAAGCGTAATTTTCCCTAGTCTCCTCTGTCAAAGTAAGCGGACATTTCAAAACCCAAAATAGGTATAGATGGAATTCCTCCTCTCTTTCCTTAAGCCAAAGCCTGCTTTCTGTACTCACGGTCTATACCTTGCAGCAGGCACTTCCTAAGCATCCTCTCCTCCTGCTCCTGATGTCAGCTGGCACCTTATAATTCATAGTTTTATTCACTTTATTGTGGCACTGAGATTTCTTAGGATGAGCTCCAATGCAGGCAGCAGGTTCTTGATGTATACAATCCGGATGTTTTACCAGATCTTGAGCAATGGCACCAAAAATGGACAACCAGGTGGATGCTGCAGACCACTTACCATCCTTCATCGTCACATGACCGCCAGCAACAACTAGACATAGCACCCTCTTCAACTTGATGTGGGGTTCATCCATATGACCCCATATTTTACTTTATTTTTTTCTTTCTTTTTCTGTTTTGTTTTTTGAGACAGGGTTTCTCTGTGTAGCTTTGGAGCCTGCCCTGGAACTCGCTCTGTAGACCAGGCTAGCCTCAAACTCACAGAGATCCCCCTGCCTCTGCCCCCGAGTGCTGGGATTAAAGGCATGTGCCACCACCACTTGACTGACCCCACATTTTCATTGTGTGCCATCAGGGAAGGGAACTTGCCAGCATTACTTAGACTTGGGCCCAGAATTTGGGGATCTGCTCGATCAGAGACTTGGAAGACAAAAAGGCATGGCACTTTTGGGCCAACTTCTTGTCCTATTTCTTACTCTTGCTAAGTTTCTTTGTGCCTCGCTGTCTGTGTGGGAGCTAGCCGCAGCCTTGGCCTCGTCACAGTGCTGCCAGTCTCCCAGGACGCACACAGAGAACCTGGGGCAAGGAGGGGACTTAGGCTGATGATGCCCGAGAAGCATTTGCCCTCCTGACATATTTAGGCTCATCTGCAGCTCCACTGTTTCCAGAAATTTGTGGCACTTATGCGGGTTCCTGTGCAGGATTTCCCACACTGCGTGATTCAGAGTGTCTCCAGAGACTCTTGTTCATGGCTGCTCACCATGAAAAACAAAACAAAAACTGTAATCACTTCTTATTGCCCTTTCATCTTTACTCTTAGGTAAAAGAAGGCAAAAATCGATAGCATTGTTACCGATACAGATTAATTTGGACAATGCTTAGTATATATAAAGTGCTCAATAAATATTTGGTTGTGAGTCTAGCATTCTCTTCAGCCCAAATGGATTAATCCTTTAGAGTACATAAATTAAGAATGTAAGAGGTAGCTCAGTGGTTAAGAGCACTTGCTTTTCCAGAGAACCTGGTAGTTCACTTACCCAGCACACCTCTGGCAGCTCACAACCACTTGTAACTTCAGCTTCTGGGTACCAGGCTCCAAGTGTGTGTGTATACACACACACACACACACACACATACACGTGCAAACTTTTTGTTTTTTTGTTTTTTAAGACAGGGTGTCTCTGTCTAGCTCTGGCTGTTCTGGAACTCACTTTATAGACCAGGCTGGCCTTGAGCTCGGAGATCTGCCTGCCTTCTGCCTCCTGAGTGCTGAAATTAAAGGCACGAACCACCACTGCCCAGCTCACTTTTTAAAAAAAAGTGTAGGGGCTGGAGAGATGGTTCAGTAGTTAAGAGCACTGGCTGCTCTTCCAGAGGACCTGAATCCAATTCCCAGCAACCACATGGTGGTTTACAACCTTCTGTAATGAGTTCTGGTGCCCTCTTCTGGCCTGCAGGCATACATGCAGATAGGACACCGTATAGTATACATAATAAATACATCTTTTTTTTTTTTAAAAAAAAGTTTATCATTTTCTATTTAAACTTGAATTTAAATTCCATTTGCAACTGTTCTCAGATATGTGACCTAATACAAGCTGGATTCACTTGCTGACTTGCATAATAAGATCTGCTTTATGGGGGTAAAGAGAAATGAGAGGCAATAAGCAAAGTCCCTAGCATGTAATAAGTACTTAGCAGATGACGGCTATCAGCAATATTGCTTCCCATGGGTGCTATGGAATGCTGATGCTGTGAAATGTCTCCCCCAGCTTTTCATTCTCTCTCTCACTGTTCAGACTTAGCATCCTTTTGGTCTACCCTGGTACAACAGTTGCTTATTGATCTATCGGTTCTCAGCATTCTTTTTTTTTTTTTAGAGCCATCTCGAGTTGCTTCTCCGCCTAGATTTCTTTGAGTTCCCTTACTATCTGCTGATTGAAGCCTACTATCTAGGTTAGGGATCAGGGTTGTTAATAAATTGACCTTCTCTTCCACTTCATTCTCTACTACCTGGTCACTCGAGGACCATCCCCTCTCACAGAAGCCCACCTCTGTCAGTTGTCTCTTTCAACCTTTCAGTCCACTACATAGATTCGTACCTTTTATTGGCTTGAATCCTCAAGAAAACTTATTTCAAAAAGCACAAAAGAGAGTGTGTCTAACCACACTCAGCTCACGGTAAAGACAATGGGTGAGGAGGCTAATCCAAGCTTTGGACTGCCAATAACGACGGTCAAGGGAAAGCAGAGGAACTTTGTCTTGTAAGAATGAGAACCGAACGGCTCTGAAATCATCTGGCATCTCTGTGGTTAGAAATGTACAAGATAGGAACTCGAGGGATTCTTCGCTTAGGATCACAATCAACTGTGCCGCTGTGCTGAGCTAACTCTCCACAGTAAGCAGTCACCTGCACAGGTTTTGTATGTGTGGCAACTGTTGAAATCTTGGCTCTTTGACCATCCTCGGAGCCACTTGATACCACTGCCCTAATTTCTCAGTGTCGGTCATTGCAAGGTTAAACAAGGGATCTACCTGACATATGGACACTTTTGTTATCTATGCAATGCCGCTAGAGAGCCTGTTTATTTAGTTTTGGTGTTGGTGAAGGTTGAACCTGGGGTCTAGGTAAGCACTCTAGCACTGAACTGCACGTCCAGTCCAAGTAGGCCATCTGGGAGTGAAATTTATATGGTTTAACTCAAAGAGTTGTATGTCTAGGCTTCAGCAGGTTGGCAGAGCAAAGCCTGGGTACCTCTGTATCCTCTACTACTCCTGGAACAGAACGTGGCTCACGATAGTTCAATAAATGACTGGTATATATCAAACTGAAAACCGTAGAGAGAAATGTATCAACAGAGAGATGTTTTCATAGCCGTAAGTCCTTGGTTCCCACGTAGACATGACTAGATTTTCATCCCCTTGTAATGGTGGTATGTTTCAAATCACACACCCTACAGGCCATGAGATTTCACAGATTCAAACAAACCTTGATCTCTTATGGTGTGGCTACGTTTATCTAGGCCGAAAAAGAGGCACATATGATTTGGGGTGGTATGCTTTAACATATTAGGATACTTCCTTAAAGAAAGCACCTTTATTTTCAGTACAGACGCCGGCAGCTAGAATGAGACACAATGTAGATGAGGCAGGGATTACATCTGTTCTACTCAGCAGTCTGGTTGCAAATCAACGAGCTCCCAGTATGAAGCAAGCATTAGACCACTCGTAGAAAATACATTCTCACTGCTTAGAATGATATTTATTTTTCTTTATTTGTGACTAAATGAGAAATCCACATTTGAGATTTTTCCACACAGTCAAATGGCTTCCTCTGGGAAATCTTTCAGAAAGATGAAACTCTGCCGATTCCATTGCGAAGGGAAATCCCCTGGAAGCAGGCTTCATGATGTGTGCCTTGGGCAGCAGCTCACCCTCTCAGGCCAGTGGACTTCCCCTGGCTCAGGGAGCTGCCAGAGGAGCCTGGGCAGCAACAGTTGTGTGGCTTTCGCACAAGCCTAGGGGGCAGCCCTGCTGTCTGGACGGAAAGGTTGCTCTTCCCCCCTTCCTTCCTACCAAGTCAGACGTTTGAAATGACTTTCTGGGTTTTTGAAAAATTTTAGAGATGACTTGACATCTCGTGAGTCTTGGAAAATTTTCTGGGGGGCCCCGTTTGGCCCTTACTCTCCCTGGGGATAGAAGAAAGTGGAAGATAGGGGTTACCCCACAAGGCCAAGGTACAAAGTGGCAGTGTCATTTTCCCAGTGACATACTGAATCTGATATCATTCAAATGTACGGCAAGAGTCGGGCCCTTAGCGGGCTCTATAGCTCAGTGAAGACTGATTTATCTATTGTGCGTAAGACCCTGAACTCTGTTCCTGCCATCCCCCGACACACCCTCATTCCCGACTACCTCCATACACAAAAAGACCACTATTTAAAATACTTTCCCAGTATTTTCAATGAGGCAGGGGATAAAGAAGAATGAGGTCTATGGTTCCTTGTGATATTATCAGGTGTTAAGACACAAGGCCTTGAGAATTCATATACATAAAACTGTTAAATAGCTTAGGAGAGTTGGGGTTCCCGTTAAAGGCAGCTGCAGGCAGGAGAGAGCTGGGGATGCAACAACCCTGTCTGAACAGGGAGAAGGTGGGACTCTGTCCAGCTCCCTTGCCAGATTTTTACCAGTAAGTCTCTCCAGGAGATCCCTGAAGACAACAATCTATCTGAATCTTCCCGTTAAAAACAATCTTTCCCTGGTTCGTCTCTGTCCAGCGGTTCTCCCTGCACATCAGTAGCTATGCTTGGCTAGGTAGTGGTCCAGAAATCCTGAATACGTATTGTAAAGGAGAAAAGGCAACGTATCTGCATTCCAGTTCTATAGTCTATGAGCAAAGGTCAGTGACAAACGAGAGAGCAGATGTGGGCTGGGATGTGAATTCTGAAACGGAAGTTCATTTCATACTTGCACTGTTGGTTTTTTAAAAAATCATGTGTATCAGTGTTTCGCCTGCATGTATGTCTGCAGTGGGTGCACACAGTATCCAAGGAGACCAGAAGAAGTTGTTGGATCTATGGGGACCAGAGTCACAAGAGGGTTATGAACGGCCATGTGGGTCCTGGGAATTGAGCCCAGGACCTCCAGGCTAACAGTTGAGCTATCTCTCCAACTCCAAATTTATTATATTTTTATTCACAAAGTCTTCAAACTCCTACCTGACAGGATTCTGTTGGAGCAGTGTCCCCAGTCCCCAGTTCCCCTTGCCCACGATATGCAGAGTGGCTCTCTTGCTTTCTAGACTCCTGGGGGTACCATACTGTGTCTACTAACACAGCAGACACTCGAGCACTGTTATTTCCCTCGGTGCCCTCCCCTTCCTTACCAGTCAATATGATTCTGTGCCTGGATTCTCTCAGCACTTACCAAAAATGAAAAACGCTTTTCTTTGATTTGAAAGGGAATAAACTTGTATTGGCTTAATTCCAAAGGCATTTAATCATCATCACCCACCATCCCCTCTACACAGCTGAGATCTTCAGCGTTGTTACTCACCCTTGGTTTTTAGCTATAACAACTTCACTATAATCATCTTAGACTTCTGATGTTCCTCTTCTTTTTCCTAACTGCCTTAAATAAAGACCCAGTGCTCGGCTGAAGTTTCTGGAAGTCAAGGAAATTGTGAATTCTTTGAGAAGTCTCAAAGATCTGCCCAGATAGTGGAAGACCCCAGCTGGTGTAGTCTGAACCGTTGCTGGCTTGTGACACACAGCTTCCCCTTAGGCATAACACCGGAAACCATTCAGAGCTCTAGAGAACAGGTCTGCGAAAAGCAAGCCAGGGAAGACAGAAGCAAAAGCCCTGGGCTTTTAGAGCACTCAGGAGAAGTAGAAACACAGGGTTTGAATCTGAGTCTTGCCACAGACTACCTAGTGGTCACAACTGCGGTTTCTTTTCTCAAATGGGAGCACCCTATCTCTAAAGGCAAAGTCAAAATACAATTAACTACGACACTGAAAGCAAAACCAATTACTACTAGATTTGAACTCAGCTTCTCGTCGTGGAAAGGGCACTGGTGAACAAGGCTCAATCTGCTCTCTTCCCAGCAGCAAGCCAAGCCGAGAGCTGCAAAGACGTGAGCACACCTGTTCAGAAGTGAAAGCCTTCCTTACTTAGGAAGAGGCCAGCGCTTACCCACCCTGTCCCACGCCATTCAGCTGTGCCTGTGAATGGGCAGGGTTGTGGGACCGCAAACATCAATCAGTCGCTGAGACTGCCACAGCTGTGCCGGCCGGCTCTTTGTAGCTCCGAGTCTTTTAGATTTTCCCTCCTTCTTCCTGGACCTTGCTTCGTGACTGGGGGATGTGGGCGGGGGACCACCAGGAAAGTCAAGAGCAAAGAGGAAATAAAACTCAGCAGCCTTCCCTTCAGCATAGAGACGCTTCCCCTTCTTTGAGGTTTCCGAACTGGCTTCCTCTAATTCCCATTTTCTCACCACAAAAGTGGTGTTGCCAATGCTCAGAGGACCATATCCTCCAGGGGACCATATCCTCTAGGGTATTCGGAGAGAGGGAGAGGGAGAGTGCAAACAAATGAGGTTTCTGATCATTAAACAAGTATTTCATTTACTGATTCAGAAATGAGCCTTGGTGGTGGCACGCGCCTTTAATCCCAGCACTTAGAAGGCAGAGGCAGGCAGATCTCTGAGTTCCAGGCCAGCTTGTTCTACAAAAGAGAGTTCCAGGACCGCCAGAGCTGTCACACAGAGAAACCCTGTACAACATACAACAACAACATACAACAACAACAACAACAAATTTATAAATGAGCCTTTTTCCCCCCTCCCCTCCCACTAGAACGTTCTGTCGCACCAATGCTGGCCTTGAACGCCTCCTGAGTGCTGGCTTAGGAACTGCATCTTGAAAACATCCAGTCAGGAAAGACAGAGAGCGCTCCAGTTTTCTCCCCCAGCTACTCAGTCATGACTTGAGAGAGCTCAGCCAAGGTTCCCCAAACTTCACAGCAAGCGCCTTTTGTTCACAGGGGTGAAACAAAACAAGTTGCAGAAAACAACCAGAGACAGCAGATCTGGACTCTTTCTTTCTCTCTCTCTCTCTCTCTCTCTCTCTCTCTTTCTTTCTTTCTTTCTTTCTTATGCCTGCAGGCCAGAAGAGGGCACCAGACTCTATTACAGATGGTTGTGAGCCACCATGTGGTTGCTGGGAATTGAACTCAGGACCTTTGGAAGAGCAGGCAATACTCTTAACCTCTGAGCCATCTCTCCAGCCCCCTAGATCTGGACTTTAAGACACCGACAGGGAAAGACTCTGGCATGCTGTCTTAAAGGACACAGCAAGTCACACCCCAGCTGCCGCAGCACCATCCCCTGTACAGACACCTACTAAAGAAATCCAATTCGTTTCAGCTTTGAGTGGGTGAAGGGCTGTTAAACGGTGTGATTATGGAAGGCAGTATTAAGAACTTATTTTTTGTTTATGAAGACAGGGTCTCATGTAGCCAAGGCTGGCCTCAGATTTGCTATGTAGCTCAGGCTGGCCATGAACTTGTGATTCTCCTGCCTCTATCTAATTACAGTCCCATGAGTAACAGGTATGTGCCAACATGCCGGGCTCTAAGAAGTTCTTATGTCTTGGTCAGAGAGGCATCAGACACCACAGACTTAGCTTCTGACCAGCCAGCTCACATACAAAACACCAACTAGCAAAGGGGGAATTCGCTCAAAGGAGAAGTGGGCCTGAGAGGCAAAAATCAGGAAGACATTTTTGAACAACTTCTCCAAAGTAGTTCAGCAACATAACTGAAACACTTCTATTGGCAGGAAATAGCCTAACTGCTCTGGGTCAGAAGGCGTGTGTGTGTGTGTGTGTGTGTGTGTGTGTGTGTGTGTGTGTGTGTGTGTTCAGGAGCAGCAGAAGAAAACAGCTTGAAAAGAACACACACGCGCGCGCACACACACACACACACACACACCCGAGGCAAGGGACAAGACCCAGGCTGCTAAAGGGGTTTAAGCTCCAGCTGGAAGGCAACAGGGCGACCTTGAAACTTTATTGTTCTGATTTTGTTGTTGTTTTTGAGACAGCATCACAGGATAACCCAAGGTGTCCCCAAATTTGTTATGCAGACAAGGATGGCCTTAAATTCTTGATTCTCCTGCCCTGACTTCCTTAGTGCCAAGATTACAGGCCTGCACCACCACACTTGGGTTTTTGTTTGCTTGTTTGCTTGCTTGCTTGCTTGAGGCAAAGTCCTGAGGATGACAACTGGGTGGTTTTCTCACACATTCACACACACTACACAAATGTAATTTCAAAATGTAATTAATAAAATCTTGGAGCTCACTGAGGTCCGTTCTCCTTAGACTATAAACTGTAGTATTGGCATTACCAGGGCGCACTTCCTGAATGAGAGCTCACTTTCCTTTGGTGCCAGGGACTGAGGCCAGGGTTATACACACACGCTAGGATGCAGCTATACCTCTAGCTGGAACCAGCATTGGCAGTTAGCTCCATCCCTAGGTCACTCTCAACCCATCACAGCGGGAGAAATACAGCTATAGCCGGCTCACTTCCTTCCCTGGCAGCCGACGGAGGCTCACCCAGCGAGCTGATTTTCAAGCTAAGACCAGGAAGACTGGGAGAGGACCTTCAGGAATTGAGAGGACAAGCAGGTCCCCCAATTGAGAGTGGTGTCTGACACCATCAGCAATACTACTGGTATGGTAAATAGTAGTGAAGGAAGTGAAATTTGGCTACTGGAAATTAGGCCTGGAATGAAAAGACACTCTACAGGTGAAGTGAATGAAAGACCCTTCTGGGATTGAAGCCATCCACAACTGCTTTGAGAAGGGTGGGGAGATCAGGTGACCCCAGAAGTGGGTAGGCGGAAGAGATTCACAAGGTTAGAGAGACTAGGCTGGAGATTTGGTCAAGGTCAGGAGATGGTTCGGCAGTTAAGGGCATTTGCTGTTCTCCCAGGGAGCAGCTTAGTTCCCAGCACCCATGCTGGCTTCTCACAACAGCCTGTAAGTCCAGCTCCAGCGATCTTCTGAGAGCACCCACACACTCAGTAGACACTCACACAGACGGAAAATCATATACAAATAAAATAAACCTTAAGAAAACTGGTCAAGAGCTGGCAGTTGTGGTGAGGGAGTAAAACAGGTAACGAGACTGTGGTTCCAGGGGTGAACTTGAAAGTTTGAAATGGTTCAGTCCGTAAAGGTGCCGGATGTCAAGCCTGACCGCCCGCGTCCAATTCCTGGACCCACATGATGGAAGGACAGAACTAACTCCTGAAAGTCATCCTCTGACCTCCACATGTGTGCAACACACACACACACACACACACACACACACACACACAAAATAAATGTAAAATAAAAATCTTTTAAATCCTGGTGAGATGGCTCAGGAGGTAAAGGTGCTTGCTACCAAGACTGATGACCTGCACTCAGTCGCTGAGACCATCTCCTCCCAAAAGTTAGACTGTCTTCCATATGTGCTGTGTAGGGTAAAGGGGCCAAGGAAAGAACACTCAGACCCTGACTGGACCCCAAGTCCAAGATCAGAGACAGAATTCTACCAATCCCTGAGCTTGCCCCAGGGTCAGGCCACAAAATCTCACCAATCCCAGGCCATCCTGGAAAACTCCACCCCCCAAGAAGTCCTATATAAACCTGCATTCTGCTCAGTTCTCTGACGTTCCTTGGCTGAGCAGAGGCAGCCACCGTCTGGCAGTTTTCCTTCCCAGTCAACCTCTTGTGTGAGGTTTGTTGTGCAGTGTGACTTTGTGGTTTTCCTTGGCTCCCGGCTGCTAGGATACCTTTCTCCTCAGAGTTGTAACACTTGCATTGGGGAAACTGTTCCCTGCCAGACAGAACTGTTACATTTCTCTTGGGGAAGCCTTTCCCTCCAGAACTGCAACACTTACAGGAAAGTTTGAGATCCCGAAAGTAGGGTTGTTTGAAGTGAACAAACAAAAAAAGAAATGGGAGCTGGAGAGGTGGCTTGGTAGTTATGAACATTTGTTAGTCTTCCAGAAGATCTAAGATGCAAGTTCTCAGCACCCATGCTGGGCTGCTTACAACTGTGTATAACTTCTGCTCCAAAGGATCCAAAGCTCTCCTCTGGTCTCTCTCTCTCTCTCTCTCTCTCTCTCTCTCTCACACACACACACACACACACACTTATTATCCCACCATCTGGGAGGTAGAGACAGAGAGATCACGAGTTCAAGGCCAGTTTTGACCAACAGAGTGGTTTGAGACAAGCCTGAGGTACAAGTGTAAGCCCCTCAAGACATAAGAGTAGCCAGGCCTCTCCCCTAAGTACCTCCAACTGCCAGGTTCTACCTACAAAACACTCTAACTGCCGTAATAGCAGGACTCAGCCCTCAATCGACACAGTAAAAAGCACAAGCTTTGGACTTGAAATCCCACTAATCTGCACCCTGGGAACCTTTCCCCTCAAAACCCTATACAAACCCTATCTTCTGCTCAGTTCTCTGCTGCTGCACGACTGAGCAGAGGTAGCCATCCTCAGTTCATCCCCCCCCCCCACATCCCTTGTGTGAGGTTTGTTGTACAGTGTGACTCTGAGGTATTTCTTGGCTCCTAACTGCCAGGATGTCTTGCCCCCCAGAGCTGTAACACAATGGAACCCTGCTCAAAAAAAAAAAAAAGCCAAAGACAGACGAGAAAAAGAGAGGGGCCATTATAGAGAGGGCCAAAAATCACCAGTGTGAGAGGTTAAGACTCTGGTGATTCTGGAAATGGAAAAAAAAAATATTCTATTGACATTTGCAAAGCACAAAATGTTCAATAATGATTTTCTCACATAAACTTCCCTTTGTGCCTGGATTAACAGCAACAAAAACCACATGATTTGCTCTGAAAAACAAAAGGCTCTTTATGTTCTTCACAAACACGCCCGGCCAGAGTTTTCTCCAGGAGCTGGAGGTCAGAGGGCCTGACATGGAAAGGACCTGCCTCAAGGATGTGACCACTCCTGCTAGAACAAGCGCCAAAGGACGCGGCCTTTTACCAGAGACAGCTCTGGCAACAGTTCCTCCTGAACACCAAGCCCTGAGCAGGAGCTCGACAATGTAACCACAGAAGAAGCGCATTGCACTATACAGAATGTCCTAGCTTAAGTCAGTTAAAGACTTATTTGTTTGTTAGTTTTGAAACAGGGTCTCAGATAGCTCAGGCTGGCCTCGAACTAGCTCAGTAGCTAAAGATGATCCTGAATTCCTAAGTCTTCTTCCCAGACCAGCTCCAAGAGCGGGGGCAGAGGAACAGCCACATCTGACTCCCAGCTGACTCTTTCTATGAATTTACATTGTTATAAGTAATATGATAATGTGTATGAAGGAATCATCCCAAAGGACTGCCAAACAAGGAAAAAGGGCATATATGTACATAAAACTGGGCAAACACGTACGCTAGCTTGGTGCACATAGAGAGTTTGGGACTACAGAATGAGACCCTGTCTCAAAAAGAAAGGGAACCCTGAATTCTAGGGCACAGTCCCTAAAGAAGAAGGCAACCCAAGAAGGGCTTATTTATTTGCAAAGGTCCACTTACACAGATTTTAAGCAACAAGTGCCACAAAGAACTCACTTTTTTGGAGACTGGCCATATCCACCACCAAAAGAAGCTGCTTCCTGGGGATAGATTGTTCTGTCCCATCCCCCAGGCCAGGGCTCCTCTCTGCCCCAGGAAAGCCAAATGGACAGAACTGTCAGGGATTCCAACAGCACCTAGTGGACACAGGCATTCTATTCTTACGCAGTCACAGACAACCCAGAGGCCTTCTTTCATAATGGCTGAATATTTAGATGGGAGCTGAACTTGAACCCTAGTAATGTTCCGCTCAGGTAAGAGTGATCAGTCTGTCTGACCTGACCTTGAAGTTATCTAATTATTGGAGATTAAAGTTGCTACCAGTGGCTCCCAGGCAGCTGCTTCTCGGATTAGATTTTAAGTAGTGCCAAAGAGATGACTGGCGTGCTCATTCCCGTTTAAGACCTTTCCTTGCCCTCGGATGTTACTATTTGACACAAATGCTCAGTTACGCCTTGTGTGCACGTGTGTGGGTCAGGAGGCAACCCCAGTGCTGTTCCTGCCTTGATTTTTCAGACAGGCTCTTCTGATGGCTTAAAGCTTACCTGAGTAGGTAGCTGGGGTGAGCACTCAGCCTGTCTTGTCCCCCCACCCCCGCTAGCATTATAAACATATGCCCCTAAGCTTGGCTTTTCCATGTGAGTGCTGGGATCATCCTTGGATAGCACTTTACCACTGAGCCATTTCCCCAGCCCCTGTCATGGTGACTTTAATAATTCAATCTAAGAAAGCATGGAGGCTCATGCCTGCAATTGGAGTTCAGGCAGATGGATGGCTGCAAGTTCGTGGTCAGAGAGTGATAGAATGCAAGGCCCACAACTCCCGCAACCACCACCAAAAACCCTTTACACAGGTACGGTGGTGCACACCTGTAGTCCCAGTACTTGAGAGGCAGAGGCAGGCTGATCTCTGAGTTCAAAGCCAGCCTGGTCTTCAGAGTTAGTTCCAGGACAGTCAGAGCTGTTACATAGAGAAACACTGTCTTGAAAAAAATGGGAATTTTTTTCTTATAACCATAATAATTTCTTTAAAAATAAGCCATATACGATGTCATAGGCCTTCAGATACTTGGGAGTCTAAAGCAGAAAGCATCCTAAGTTCCAGACCTGCCTGGGCTATGGTACATTCATGGACAGCATGGTTAACTCACTGAGACCTTGTCTCAAAATTAAATGTAAAAAAATAGAACTCAGAGCACAGCTTGGAGACTGAACAGTTCAGGGATCTAGACAACAAGATCCTCAGCACTGTCCGGGGCTCTCCATTTATAATCATTTCAATATTCATTTTAAAAATTATTTAATTTTACATTTCATTTATAATATGTGTGTCGGGCACTTTTGTAGAGGTCTAAAGACAACTTATGTGTTTAGTTTCTCCTTCCGCCCTGTGGGTTCTTCGGGATCAAACTCGGGTCATCAGACTTGGTAGTATGCGCCTTTATCCACTCAGCTGTCTCGCCAGCTCAAAAATCCTATTATTTATTAGTTTTTATTTCTAAGGCTTTGTCAAATAAGTTCTGGACTACTTTGGAATGTCATCTTGGAATACTGTATCACCCCAATACCATGATCAACCTGGAAAGGGTTGTAATTACAGTATAAAATAAAGAGGGACCAATGGGGAGCCTGGAAGGTCAAGCCAGCAGGAATGGCTACGGAGAGCAGCCTCTCCCCCAGCTACACAGAGAGCAGCCCCTCCCCCAGCTACACGGAGAGCGGCCTGGCAGGAGGAACAAGCACCAAGACTCTACTATAGGACTCACGGTTCTGGAGAAACCTCTAGAAACAAAAGTGGTGGTGGTGGTACAGCTAGCTAAGAAAAGATGTGATTTTTTTTCATTTATCTCAAAAGTCAGTTTGTAGCCCAGCTGGCAGAGTGCTTGCCCGGAATATGTGAAGGCCCATGTCCCACCTCCTGTACTGCGCAGAGCAGGCATAGGGGCCCACTCCCATAATCTCAGCACTCAGGGACGTAGAGTGGGAGGACGGAGGCAGAACGGGTTACAAAACAAGAACCGGACCATAAACCAAACCAAACAAAGCTGAAAGTCAATTTGTTGCTGCAAACCAACTAAACCAAACAGTGCTTCTAAAATCTTTTTATTTTCGGGACAGAGGTCATGCCTGAAATTAGCATGGATTTGAGCTCTGCTATTAGGCAGGAGGTGTCCAGGGCAAATTCAGGATGGGGCCGGCCCCTGTGTTTTTCGCTGGAGGCAAAGCCATTTGGTCGGCACTTCGTAGGAGGATCTTTGCACCAGGTCTTCATCATAAGGTATGTGCCAGGAGTCTCCAGTTGTCTGCACCACCGTGTCGTAGCTGAGCGTATGCTGGCGAATGAAAGCCAAAGGGTGAGAACAACCGTGAAGGGGACCGACACCCCTCAGTCTTCTCAGCTTCTTTGGAGCAATACTGTGCTTTATTTAACTCTGGATTTCCTTCCTTCCTTTGTGTATCTGTGTGTGTGTGGTGAATGCACATGTATGTACCAATGCACATATCTGTGCTTGCAGAGAAGCCAGAAGCTTCTTCTACCACTTCCCATATTATCCCTTTGAGGCAGGGTCCCTGCCTGGCTGTTTGTCTGTGTTTTTCTAGGTCAGCAGCTAGCAAGCCCAAGCACTCTTCCCATCTCTATTCATACACTACTAGGCTATCGCCATGTGCAAGAACACACTTGGTTTGTAATGTGGGTGCGGGGATGGGAACTCAGCAAGCACCAACCACTGAGCAACCTCTCCAGTCCCAACAACAGTAAACTAAATAATGTGAAAAGGGGGGTTTCATTTTAAGGGTAAGGGCACTCTATATGAGTGTCATATTTTAAGTTATAGGCTTGCTTCATTGTGTTTATTGGTTTTATAAGTAAAAAAGAGAAAAATTAAATAAAAGAGTAGAGAAAGAGTAGAGAGTAGCTCTCTCTCAAGATTATCTTGAAGTGAACTTCAGCTGTGTACTTCTAAAATATGGTATTTATTTTGCACACACACACATGCATGTACGTGCACACACACACATACACACACACACAATTAAAAACACAAACATAATTTAAATTAAAAAATAGGAAAAGATGTTTAAAAGGAAAGTTTGAAAGGATAAGAAGCTTCAAGTCATTCCACATAAACAGGACAACGGAAACACACGAGTGTCTAAGTATAGGTGAAGGTACAGTTTCAGGCCCAATCACGGTACTCCAGATGTTTTATCCGATGCCAATCAATTTGGGGTTGGTCTGTGAATACTTTCGCCCTGACAGATACTCTTTCTAGGGAGTGGCTAACTACCACCCACCAAACCAAAACCAAAACAAAGTATTTATAACTTTCAACATTTTAAAAACTGTGACAGTTAGACGAGACTGTCAGCCTCACTTAGAGAGCAGATCCCATACCTGGAAAGTTAGCTTTGATCTTTGCAAATCATTCTTGATTGCCATCTGATGTCCCTGCTGCCACTTGAAGAAGAGGTGCTGGGTGTGCACATCAGACAGGCAGGCCTTGTGGTCCCGCATCAGGTCTTTCGTGATAAACTTGCAGTGATTGCCTGAGTTCAGGGCGGCGTACAGCAGGAACGGGTCATCCTCCGAGCTGCAGCAGACAGAAGGACGGACAGAATCAGACGCTCCAGGGGCAGAGGGTTTCCACCACCCATTTACTTATATTCTGACCGTCTAGACAGGGTGAATGATTTCTCGACAGAAGTGCTCAGAGAGACCCTCATAAAGTGCCTGGAGTCCTTAGCTGCTTACACTCTCTAAAACACAATGGAATGCTGAGGGGCAGGGACTGCTAATGCCCGGGACTTACAAACTTTCAGGCCAGCCTGGGCTACAGAGTTGTCACCTTCTTAAAAAACAAAACCCCCAAACCACTGGAGTTTATATGGAAGAAGACAAGTACGTTAGAGCAGGGTCACGCTTATGTGGGGTTACGAGGACTCACTACACTGCTCTCTGCTTTGTGCTTGAGAAGGTTTGCTTGGTACAATAATGAGTTAACAATGAAAGTATAGAGATTTAAATCCAGAGACACGGGACACTAGTGAATCAATCTTTACAACAGAGCTTAGAACTTCAGCAGATGCATTAAGTACAGATGTACAGGCCCCAAAGGAGGCAGCAAGACCAATTCCCAAGAGACTTTTGGGGTATAGCACGTGACTTATCCAGTTTCTTTCTATAAGAAAAATAACAATGATGACAGTGATGAACATGCAGGCTTTCCGTGAACGTGGTGCCAGATCTGACGTGTGACAACCATTAGCTCATTACCCTTCACAGCAGCCCCGTGAAGATTATGTATGAAGTAAACACCTTCCCAGGTGGGAACGGCAGGTCTGTGATCTGAAACAAGCCCACACTCCGAAAGCTTACCAACGCTGCAGGGGCGACATCAAGAGGGCCAAGTCTGTTGCTTCTGAAGCAACAGAAATTCCTCCTCTCGGCTTTGGTTCGGGACTGGAGTGAGGAGCTGGCCTCAGCAGCCATTTTACCCGTCTAAGAATAAATTCTTTGTGGGACCCTGACAAACCCTGAATTTCTCACTTCTGAACTAATGAGCCCTAGACTCAGGGCTGAGGCACACGCACGGCGAGGTGACAGCCTGGTAAGGCTGCGGACAGACGTGTGCCACCATCAGCAGTAGGAAAACCTGTGAGCACACAGAGAGTTTGGCCGCGCGGCCCAGGATCTCCCATCTTCCCGCACGGCTGCTTTCTGCTTATGAACTTCACGTTGTGTTGCTATCGCGTTTTTCATGTTCATTTGGTGTCCGGGGAAGCTGTGGCTCAACAGCAATTTTCTCTCTACTAAATAAATCCAGGCCCTTTGTGAGGCCCTCTATAAAACGGTCTTTTCTTCTCTCTGACTTCAAAACTTCTGTTCCCTTCCCTTTCCCCACGCCTCCCCTCCCTTTCTAGACAGGGTCTCCTGTATCCCAGGATGGCCTCTGTACAGCAGAGGATGACCTTGAACTCCCGATCTTCCTCAGAGGGCTGAGGTCACAGGCTGCACCACCACAACTGGTTTCATGTGGGGCTGGGGACGGAACGCAGAGCTTCCTGCATGTCAGGCAGGTTTTCTACCAACTGAACTGCATCCACAGTCCCCAAAGCTGACTTTCCGGGTGCTGCTCTAACCTGTCCACGCTGGCCGTCTTACTTTGCCAGTGTCCAGCCTTTTCCTGTGCCAGGACCTTTGGATCTCTGCTGTCCCTGTCTGAGGGAGAAGCACTGTGAGGTGGGGAGCCCTTCCCACCACTCCTGCTTCCCACAGCGCTGACCCCTGGCTACAATAGGGCTACTGGTGGGTGGCTTGTTTCTGTAAGGACTGAAAGGGCAGGTGACACATCACTAAGATCAAACACCATGTTCATATCTGCCAAGGGTCTGTTTGATGACCAATTTAGGATTTTGTGGTGTGTATTCCAAGTGCTAGCCTCACTCCTGACTGACTTTACTCATTTTGCCGTTTATGCCGATTTCCTCATCTATAAAAGTTTGTTCTACTGTAGACACTATATTCTGTAAGCTACCTCCAACCTATTTTTATTTTTGTTTTTGTTTTAAATGAGGTTGCCTACACACAGGCAAGCATTCTTCACGACAGAACAGATAACTGGTAAGTACATGACTGGAACCTAGTCTGATTGTCCTGCTCCCTCCAATACTTACATGTTATCAGCAAAAAAGCAGTGGGCCTGCTTTCGCACCCGCTCCATCTCATCCTTTCTCCACCTGGAACTCGCGGTTAGCATGTGCTTCCGGCCCAGGACCAGCAACTGCAGATTCTGCTGGGCTAGCTGAGAAACTACGCTCAGGAGCTGGAAAACAGAGCCAAACAAATAAGATCAAACAACTGGCCAGATTCTTCTAGCTGGTTCCTTCAGGAGAGTCTCAGTCTGAGCAGGAAGAGAATAGCTCTTAATAATTTTCCATCTTTCAAAGCCTGAGGAAAAGTATAAATTAATGCCTTCTTTCTTGGTGTGTGGTTAACAAGAGCTCTCAACTAGCACGGGCTGGCTTCCAGCTATGAAGTCAAGGATGACCTTGAACATGACCCCCACACCTCCACTTACTGAGTTCTGGGATTATAGGCACACACCACCGTGGCCAACTTATAAATGGATGCTTAACCCCTGCCCGGGTCAGGCTACACTGGTTCCAGGTATGGGTTTCTAAAAGCAGACGAATGAAGTTGTTTTTAAACTGAATCCTCTATAGCTCCCTGAGACAGTGATGGGATTCAGAAGTCACTAACTCAATTTTGAAGCAAGCAAGCAAGAAAAAAAAAAAGTCATACGATGTGGGATTCTCTTCTGTATGCTGTGAATATGTCTTATTACCATTGGTTAATAAAGAATCTGCTTTGGGCCTATTGCAAAGTAAAATAGAGCAAGGCGGGAATTCCAAGCAGAGATAGAGGAGAAAAGAAGGTGGAGTCAGGGAAATGCCATGTAGTGGCCTGGAACCTTACTGTAGATGAACCAGGAGCTTCTTGGTAAAATACAAAATATAGGAATGGGTTAATTTAAAATGTAAGAGTTAGTTAATAAGAAGCCTAAGCAAATAGGCCAAGCAGTGTTGCAATTAATATAGTTTCAGTGTGATTATTTCTGGGCAGCTGGAAAACAAACAAGCAGTCTCTGTCTATATAACCCACTCTGTAGACCAGGCTGGCCTTGAACTCAGAGATTTGCCAGCCTCTGACTCCTGAGTGCTGGGATTAAAGACATGCACCACCACTGCCCGGAATTATTTTTAACAATTTTAAAAAGAATTCTTATTATTATTAGGTGTGGGGGGGATTTGCCACAGTACACATGCGGAGGTCAGAGTTCAACTTTGTGGGGTTGGTCCTCCCCTACTATTATGTGGGTTCTGGGGATTGAACTTGGGTCACTGAGGTAGTGTTTAGCTGAGTATGGTAGCACCTGCCTATAATCCCAATACTCTAGAGTCTGAGACAGGACGATCACCAGTGTGAGGTCAACTTGAGCTACATAGCAAGATCCTGTCTAAAACAAAACTCCCAAACATAAGAAGACCAGCAAGGGTGTTTGGGGCACTGTTTCTACACAGCACCAAAGCTCCCTGGACAGAAGCAGTTCCATTATTGTCTATACTGTGTATCTGATGCTTACCCTGCGCTTCTGCTCACCCCACTCTATTGTAATGTGATTTTAAAGTAGTTGGTTTCACTGCCCCCTAACTCCCAGTTCTAGAATGAAAACAAATGGACACTTGTCCACTGACTGAGTTAACAAACAAGAAATGAAGAAAGCTAGAACCGGAGTGGAGTTCCTAACTGAAAGATTTTAATTGGTAAAATGTAGCCTTCTGCGGGCCACCAGGATGACTCAGAGGGTAACGTGCTCACCACCAAGTCTGGCGCTCAATCCCAGATCCCGCACAAGGGTGGAGGGAGAGGACCAATCCCACAAAGCTGTCTTCTGATTTCCACATGTCCGCTGTGGCAAATCCCCCAAGAGTAGTAGTAATAATAATAATTCTTTAAAGTACAATTTTTTTGCTTCAAAACTAGGGCAGCGACTTCTGTGCTCACACAATAGTTATTTCTTAGCTTCCCCATGTGGAAAGCGTACGGGGATTATCATAGTGTACAAAAAATTAAAGACACATTGTTTCTAGTGAAACATTAACAATGTTTGTCTTACTTGCCTATCAAGCCTAGGAAGATATCAGCTCTGACTGTATACATATTTGATGGTTAGTAAACATGTTTTGATTAGCTGAAGAATGCACTCCACATTGGGAACCAGGCATGTCAGCCCATGCCGGTAGCCCCAGCACTCAGCAGACCAAGGCAGTTTGAGTCCAGAATGGCCCATGTAAGCTTCAGGCCAGCTTGGGCTATACGGAAAGACCTGTTGTGATATCACAAAACGAACAGTAACAGTAGGGATAAGCATAAACAAAACCACATGATTCAGGAATTCAAATATCTCAAAAGACGGTAAAAGTGCCTTTCTTTCAGAATATACTTATTCCGTGTGTGTGTGTCTGATGCATGTATATGCATATTCATATGTGTGTGAACGCACATGGTGTTTTGGACACAGAGTCTTGTTATGAAGCCCTTGTTGAACTGGCACTCCCAACCTGAGTTGTAAGTAAGAATAAGAGTGCTGGGATTGTAGGCTTTACACCAGGCCTCGGATGTTTATTCTATTCATTTATTCTGAGATGGGATCTTGATAAGTTATCCAGATTGAATCTGAACTCACTGTTTTCCAGACTCAGCCTCCCAGGTAGTTGTAATCACAGGCATGCATCATCATGCTGGGCTCTATTTATGTAACCTTTTAACACGTGTTCTCTCTCTCTCTCTCTCTCTCTCTCTCTCTCTCTCTCTGTGTGTGTGTGTGTGTGTGTGTGAGAGAGAGAGAGAGAGAGAGACAGAGAGAGAGAGAGAGAGAGAGACAGCACAAAGACCAGAGGACAACGTGCAAGAGGTGATTCTCTTTTCCACCACGTGAGGACTGAACTCAGGTTATTAGGTGCAGGCGGCATCTCTGGGGTCCTCCATTTCTTTAAAACTATACTTAAATTACAGATTATTTTCTGTAAACATAGATTCAAAGTGGAAGTTGGACCCATAAATAGGAATGACAATTACTTTAAAAACTTGCATAAGAACTACCATAAAGTTGCTACAAAAATATGTTTAAAAAGCTAAAGCACATGTTGAAGCCAAGAATGGTGCCGCATACCTATAATCCCCAGTACATCAGACACCGAGGCAGGAGGTTCTCACATTCCAGGCCAGCCAGCCCGAGCCTGGCTCAATCCTGACGCACGGCTTTGTGGTGGCCGTGCGTGGGTCCTCAGCACCACAACCTACAGCAGAAGCCCACACCGCTTGATTCCCATGCAGCTAGGTAACCTGGTTTAAAAAAAAAAAAACAACCGGGTTTTCACAGACATGCCCTGACTCAGATAAACAGCCCAAGTTCACTACGGAAGAAATTAATAAGGAAGAAGAGAAAAAACATAGCTTCAACTACTCTGGGGCACCATCTTGTGGTGGAGAGACCGCTAATCAAAATTTATCTGAAAGCAATGAAAACGAGAGAATAAAAGACAGCTTTTTTTTTTTTTTTTTTTTTTTTTTTTTTTTTTTTTTTTTAAAGATGACTGGGTAGCATAAAGGTAACTGAAAACTTAGACGGTCTGGCTATGAAAAGTTCCTGCAATAACTTGCAAGCTGGACCTAGTGGGCTGGCTCAAAGTCATGGGCATACTCAGAATAGCAAAGAAGAAAATTTAACTTAATTGTATGTTTGATCAAAAATAAAACGGAGTCAGGTGTGATGGCACATGTAATTTTTTTTTTTTTTAGCTCTTTACTCTTAGGGAACCCACCACCCAGCTCTCAAATAAATAAATACACAGACTTATTCTTACTTATGAATGTCTGGCCTTAACTTGGCTTATTTCTAGCTAAATTTTCTTAAATTATCCCATCTACCTTGTGCCTCTGGGATTTTACCTTTCTCTATTCTATATACCTTCCTTTTCTTCTTACTCTATGGCTGGCTGTGTGACTGGCCCCTGGCATCCTCCCCTCCTCTTTTTCTTGCTCCTTCTTCTTCTCTCTTCTATTTATTCTCTCTGCCTATCAGCCCCATCTATTTTGACTTCTCTTCTCTCTCCTGCCTAGCTATTGGCCATTCAGCTCTTCATCAGACCAATCAGGTGTTTCAGACAGGAGAAGTAACACAGCTTTACAAAATTAAGCAAATGCAACATATAAGAATGCAGCACATCTTTGCAACATTAAACAAATATTCCACAGCATAAATGAGTGTAACACATCTTAAACTAATATTCCACAATAGGTGAATGTCTATAATCCAAGTACTCAAGAACTGAGGCATGAGTATTGCTAGTTCCAGCTCAGGCTGGGCTACACAGACAGACCTTGTCTCATCATCAAAAGAAAACACACAGCCTGGGACTGGAGCTGTAGCTGTATACAGTAATGAATTACGATACATAGCTGAGTATAGTAGTATCTACAGGCTGTATTATAGTAGCTGTATACAGTAATGAATTACTATACACAGCTGAGTACAGTACTATCTACAGGCTGTATTATAGTAGCCAGTGAGGGGAGGGGGCAATATGACAAAAACCTAGAACTGGGAGGAAGGACCTAGCACACATACAAGCGGAAGGGAAGAGTAGGAGGTGTGAAAAGAGAGGTGATGTGGGGGAGAATACGAGCAAAGTACAGTGACGAACACCAATGTGTGCAGACACCAAAAGCACACAAATGCCTCTTCTCTCTGTGCAGATGGTTCCTAAAGAGGCAGCCTAGCCAGAGGATTGGTAGATGGTGATGATACCAGTGGAACCCTGCACACTGTATGCAGAATGATTCCTAAGAAGGCCACACGAGCTGGGTATGGTAGCTCACACCGGAAGGCATAGAGAGGCAAGTGGATCTCTGTGAGTTCCAGGCCAGCCACAGCCACATAAAGAGACCCTGTCTCAAAACCACCACCACTATCACCAACAAAACTATACAACTAACCAACCAACCAACCAAACAAACAAACAAAAATTCAAACCAAGAAAACCCATAGAAGTTTGTGGAGCTGAGGCTTTGTTTTTATTTTTATCAATTCTGTATGTTAAAAACAAAATAACCCAAATTTTACACTAACTAAAAGAAACTCACTTCTGATTTTGGGTTTTTTCCTCCTGTGATCCCTACTATTTCACCAAGGTCCATAAGACACTGAAGGAATACCATCTGAAACAGCAGAAGTGTGAGAGCACACTGAAGGCCAGCACTGGGTGTGCACACTGAAGGCCAGCACTGGGTGTGCACACTGAAGGCCAGCACTGGGTGTGCACACTGAAGGCCAGCACTGGGTGTGCACACTGAAGGCCAGCACTGGGTGTGCACACTGAAGGCCAGCACTGGGTGTGCACACTGAAGGCCAGCACTAGGGTGGGTCTCCTAGTTCAGCTTCCACCTTGACTGTTTCACCTCCTGGAGAAATGGATACTAGATTAAAAAAACAAACTCATAAATCATATTACCTACTGGCATAAAAATGATCAAAGATAGTTTCTGAGTGTAGGCAAGAATACAACTGGCAGGGCTTCATGTGTTCGAAATACTGTGAGTGGGGGCGTCAGGAAGAGAAGAGCGGTGGAGGTGAGGTGAAGGTCAAAATACTTGAGCATCCTCAACAGCAAATGTCGTTCATGTCCATGTTCTTTTAATGTCTTTTAAAAAAATAGTTTTATTAAGTTGGGTGGTAGTGGCGCATGCCTTTAATCCCAGCACCCAGGAGACAGAGGCCAGGAGGATCTCTGAGTTTGAGGCCAGCCTGGTCTACAGAGTTCCAGGACAGCCAGGGTTACACAGAAAAACCCCATCTTGATACAACAACAAAAGTATGTAGTGCATGCATGTGTGTGTGTGTGTGCCATTCCCCACTGAGCCATCTTACGGGACTCTTAATTTCTTTTTACTTCCCTCTCTGCAAGTTCTTCTACTTCCTGGGGTTGTATGGACTGTAGATCTTCAAAAAAAAACTCAGCAAGACAACAATATGCATTCCACATATAATACTCACTCCTCAGCGAGGCATGTGGTACACACTTGTAACCCCAACATTGGTAAGTAGAGGCAGAAGGACTTTGAGTTCTAGGCTAGCCTGAGTTACCTGGCTTGAAAAAAAAAAAAAAAGATTTCAAAAGGTGTGGAGGCACAGCCTGTAATTGCAGCACTTGAGAGACTAAGATGGGAAGATCTCAAATTTGAGGCTATCCTGTGCTACAAGGTGAGTTTGAAACTAGCCTAGCTTATGTTTGGAGGCTCTGCCTCAAAACAAAATAAAAATTAGGATAAAAAAGTTGCATACATGCAGTTGCTTGGTAACTTTCCTCTCTAATATCTGTCCTCCCCGACTTCCCCTAAGCCCCCAGAACTGGACGGTCTGAGCCTAAGTTCTTATGCATGCTGGGCAAGTTCTGTACTATTGAGATACATACCTACGGCTCTTTTTAAAACACTCCAGACAGAGTCCCAGTTGCTTAGACTGGCCTTAAATATATCCTCAGCAAGGCTCAAACTGCGATCTTTCTGCCTTAGGCTCTGAGTGGCTGGCGCTACAGACTCCACCTGTGTAACTAGGCCTGACTTCTCTTTCAGTTAATGAAATGTGGCTGTCCTTACAGAATTTCCCACATTCAGTACCGCTGATTTTATCCCCGAGTATCAGGGAGTAGTCTCCAACCTGATATGATTTCTAAAAGCCTGTAGCTGGACCTAGGGACCAGTTGGGATGCGAAGTATTTAACGTTGTGGCATGCCTGTTTGCATGTGTGTCTATTTCAGAGCATGGTCTTGACGGCGGAAAGGCCGGTTTGTTCATCGGCATTATCAAAAGCTTCTCAGTAAGTTCCCAGGCAAACGCTGTCGGGGCTGCAGATCTAAGGGCAGTTATCTCTTAACCTTACGGGCGCGGCTGATGAATGACTAACGCACAGGCATTGTGGTAACTGCTGGGAGGCAGTAGAGGTGGCCACTTCAGTTACGCTCAAGGAGAGCGGCGGTCAGGGACAGTTCCACAGAGCAGGTGACAGATAGCACGGCCGAGTCTCCAGATGAGTTACCCAGACAAGGAACGGGGTTTTCCAAGGACGAGGAGCGGCATGTTCAAAAGATCATGTTGAGTTCTAGGAAACCGAGTGAAAGTCAAATCCAGCTCAGCAGAGCTTCGGGAAGATGACAAGAAGGTCGAAAATGAGGGGGAAGGAATGTCCAGGTCACAGCCACGGGGGGCGGGGGAGAGGACAGGATTTAAAACAGGGACTGCCACTGTCGCTGTCGAGACTCTAGGCTCTAAGAAGACCGCACCAGCATGGGGGCTTATCAGGAGGCTTCTGCAGCAGCCCGGGCAGGGAACGGAGGCAAACGGCAGCACAGACGGAGAACGGTATCTTCGGAGCTGGCAATGCAGAGCTGGACAGTCACTGACTGCAGGGGGACAAATTCAGACCTAGACCACTGGATGGTTCCCAAGCAGGGTCGGAGAGGGGGAACCTTTGATAGTCCTGGGCAGGAGGTATCTAGTAGGCAGCCCAAGAAGCTTCAGATTGGGATCAAATGAGGACCGTAGAGGGAGGAGCCATCAGAAAGTAGGTGCGCTGTCAGGGAGCAGGATAAGGACCTAAAAGGGAAGAAAGTAGAGGCTCCGACCTGCGGAATACTAGAAAAATCAGGAGAGGAGAGAGATGACAGAGACACAGAGAGAGAGCGCGCACAGGAAGGAACTGACAGTGCTGCAGAGGCACCTTGTGAGGACCAAGATGTGGTCTGCAAACACCTGTGACCAATCTGATTGCCCCATAGCAAACAGTATGGAGAGTCCCACTGCGTCCCTTGACCCTATGTAAGACTGCTTTTGTTTTATTTTCAGTTTTGAGCACAGCACATGTAGATTTAAGGAAAGGTGAGGAAGAATGCCCCTCCCACTGCCCCGAGTGGGTGGGGCTCTAAAGGAGGAATACCCCAAGACTGCTTTGTGTAGATGCTGTCCTACAAGCAGAGCCCTGTTTTGCTTAACAAACAATCAGTTCTGCTCTTCATTCAGACCAAGTGGTGTAGCCTCTTCAAAACACATACACACACGTGTGCAGGCCCCCACTCACCACACACACAGACTGCCTTAAAGACAAAATTTAGGATAAATTGAGGAAAATTTTTCAGAAAAAGCCGGTAGCAAAGGCAGATGCTGAAGACAACAGGCAAACTTGTTGGAAGAGGGTTCCTGAGAAAGAATCTAGGGTTAGGGAGAGGACACCTCTTGCACTAACATGGAGGGAGCATCGGGATGGATTGAATCCAGCGAAGGTAATGTATGTGCTGTACATGTACAAGAGTGGTCCTTCCTCCTGAGAGCCCTTCTCTGTGGTCTGGGCATAGGTGCTTCTCACGACTGCAGAGATGCTAACCGAGACCAGAGAGCTCTCCAGACAGCACAGGATCGGATAAAGCCCAGGGTGGTTAGTGGTTCACAGGCGTCCTCCCTGGGTCAGAACCCAGGGCATCGGGGAAGGTGATCACGAGGACGGTGTGCTTCCAGTTCCAGACTACTGTCTGCTGAAAGGTGCTTTCAGGTGGAATTACAACTGAAGCATAGGTCGCCATGATCCCTCTTTAATATTTAATATGAGCAACGAAGAACGCGATCCCAAATTTCTATCTGCATGTAACCGGTGGTTTGGGGTTCTGGTCTCAGGAATTCCAAATTCCTTTCTTATTTATTTGCCGAGATCTCTTTATTTGTAAAATGAATAAAGTTCCTTCCACTCATGCATCTCCTCTCCCTTCATTAGCCTTGTGTTATAAAAACTTATGTCACCGGGCAGTGGTGGCGCACCTTTAATTAATCTTAATTCTGAGATTTAAGAATCTCAGAAGGCAGAGGCAGGTGGACCCCTGTGAGTTCGAGACTAGTCTGTTCTACAGAGGAGTTCCAGTATAGCCAGAGCTGTCACACAGAGAAACCCTGTCTCAAAAAACCAAAAAAAAAAAAAAAAAAACAAAATCATGTCATCATTAACAAAAATGTAAAGTTACATCCTTTACATAAAATTTCTTCATATGTAAAGATAAAAGTCTTTCATAATTTTTTCTACTTCTTAGAGCAATTTATGAAGGAAGTCAGTGGTGCTTCCTCATTTAAGAATGAGGAAGTAAAAAATACCATATTTATTCAGAATGTTCCTGCATGGTAATGTAGAGAAAGGGTATTTTCCTTCCTTCCTTCCTTCCTTCCTTCCTTCCTTCCTTCCTTCCTTCCTCCCTCCCTCCCTCCCTCCCTCTCTTCCTTCCTTCCTTGGCCCCGTGTCCCTTGGACAATGTATTTAGTAGCATTCCCTAGTAGTTTCTGCCACTGCCATTCCATGTGTGAAATGAAGACATGTAAATAGCTCTTTAAGAATTATGGGACGTAGCTCAGGTTCCTGAACTCATGAGCTTTCTCTTTCTTTATAGAATCTGGGGTAGAAAGGGAGCTGGGTTAAGTTGCAGCTATTCTCACCAAAGGTGGACTGAGCTGTTATTAGTGCAGACTGGGACAGGGTGTGGAGGTTTAAGGACCAAGGCATTAGGTATGGGACAGACCTAAGCCCTTTCCCCCTACCCCCCTTTTTGAGATTATTTCTAAGCTTTTGAAGGTCTTGTATTCCCAGATAAAACCATGAGAGTGCACACCAAGGAGGATGTCAGGCCGCAGTCCGTGACCTGCTGAGGTTCAGAGCCCGAGCTGTAAACTAACTTTAAATAGCGCCCACTGTTAGGGAGGACGTCTTAGTATTTATAAAGGGGACATTTAAAGCACCATAAACAACTGAGGTTCTTAGAGTAACCACAAATAGCTGACGACACTTCCGACACAAATGCCAGTTACACAGCTGCTCGGGAGACCACAGCCAGGAAGTGCCTCGCCACCTTCTGCGTGGTGGCTTCACAGCAGACAACCCCATGGTGGTGGCTGACGGCACTGGGCAGTGGCAGGTTGGGTGGGCAGGGTAGATTTCAGAACATTTCAAGGGGTCAAATCAGATGAGAGAATGGCAGTAAGTAGATTCTTTCGTGGGCAGTTGTTCATTTTGACAACCGTTTCTTACAAACCAAGGAATTTCAGGGACACGGGAAAATAAGTGCAAGGCCACAAACATGCCTGGACTTGATGCTCTGCACTTTTTACCGTGCTCACGGCAGAGAAGACAAGGGAAGTTGTAACACGCTAGTGTGTGGGGCATCCCACTTGTTTCTGTAGATGGTCCACAGGCACGGCCCTGGCTCGAGTCTTCTCATGTTTCTGTTGAGCTAAGTCTTGGGGAAAGAAGGCTTGAGACAATGCTCTGCTTCTCCAGTGACTGCCATGGTCAGCATTTTTCTGCGCACTGCTGGAAATACCACCATGTAGAAAAGTGCAGGGAGCCTTTTCAAATTGGGACTTGAGGCTTCTGGTCTCAAAGGTTCCCATCATGTATCCATTCGCTTGCTATTCAGCTGATTCTGTCAGCCTCAGTTTCACCACTGACTGTAGGTGCCCGCAGACAGGAAGATGACCTTTTAAAAAAGGGATTAATAATTCTGTTTTGTTGGAACTTTTTAAACTTTATACGCCGTGGAAGAGCGATCAGCACTGGATGACAACAGGAGTTCTGGAAGATGAGAAGCAGAACCCGGGGCCAGCAGGAAGAGGGAAACCTTCCGTGGGTGTGTGCAAACTCCACAGGCTTGCATTTTGGGTGGAGCAGTTAGAGGGGAGGGGGGCGGAACTGAGGCAGAGTCCTTCCTCCACCGACTCTGAAAAATCTCTAAACGCCTGGGGAGAATGCATATACATTGTATTCTATTACCTTATTCTGATGTCAGAATGATCCTGCTGCCTTAAGACTCATCCTACATCCTGCATCTGTCAGTCTTTGGTATTTTAGGGAGATTTCAATGACCTCATCTTGTCCCCAGCTAATGAAACAATTCTATTGAGGAAGAGAACTGTCATTCCTGCCTTGGGCACATCCTGTCCAGTGTGGGATGTGTTTCCTGCACACGGCTGTCTGCTCTGGTGCCACTAGCACCCACACAGCAGTCTAGCCTTTCAGAAAATGACCCAATTGTCGGCCTGCGTGGATCCCCAGCTAGGAGACCCAGAGTTGTCTAGAAGACAGATCTGGTTCTTGACTCATGGTGTGACTTTTTCTGAGTATTTATAGATATTCTTTGTGACTTTTTGAAGTCTCTACAAGTTATCTGTGCCTCCTTCATTCTGCAAGGCAAGAGAGGGTAGATACTTTGAATAATAAAAGCTAATTTTAGAAATATTGAGCTAACTTATTCTGAAGCATTCAAATATCACCCTCAAAAGGTTTATAAAGGTTTCTGCAGGGGGTGAAGAGGTGGCTCAGAGGTTAGGAACACTGGCTGCTCTTCCAGAGGACCTGGTTCAATTCCTACCAGCCACATGGTGATCACGAGCAGCTGCAGCTGCACTGTGGGTACTCGGCACACATGTGGGTACTCGGCACACATGTGGGTACTCGGCACACATGTGGTGCACAGACACACATACACAAAATAATAAATACAATAAACACAGAGCCAGGTAGAGTGGTGCAGGTCTTTAACCACAGCCTTTGGGAGACAGAGGCAGCCAGATCTCTGTGAACTAAGGCCAGTTAACTAGTCTACATTATGAATTCTGGTTTCAGCCAGAGCTACACAGTGAGATCCTATCTCACAAAACAAAACAAAACAAAACAAAAGGCCAACAATAACAACAACAAGAACCCCAAACCGAAACTAACATAAATTTTAAAAAAATTTAAAAAGTTTTTTCATGGTTCTCGATCCAATCCAAGAAAGCACACGGACACTGTGAGGTTTGGAAGAGAGAAGGTCTGAAGATCCATGCAGCCCCTCCAGCTGCACCGGTCGAGATAGCTCCTGCCTATCCCAGAGGCTACAGAGGTACACACAGTGGTCACTGACTGTGTTCTCTGAACAGTCTTTGTCTGTCCGAAATCCATGCAAGACCTGACTACATAAAAGTCACCTCAGATCTCTCTAGTTACTATTCCTGCTGACTGCCACCAGGAGGGCGAACACAGCAAGTGAAACAGGACAGGCGCACGAAAGTAACATTTCCACCTGGTAGCTACTGTTCAGCAATACCACAGTAGTTATGAAGACACAAGCTCCGGTACCAGCCTGGTTCCAAATTCTGGCTCCATGACATACAAACTCCATCAAGTGGGAAAACCGATTTTCTCTTTGTGCCTCTGACACAGAGTTGGTAAAATGGAAATAACAATTGTTTACCATGAGCGCTACTGTAGATAAGGCATGCAGATACATAACATACAGAAAATTACCCAATAAATGCTAACTGTTGTAGATACTGTCCAACCCAGGGAATTTAGATAGCCTAAACTCCTTCTTCTAATAAAAAGAAAAAATCAAATAACAAAAGAATAAAACAAAGAAGTGTAACTCAATGTCATGGCCTATGCAGCCTGGAGTCCCTCTTGGAGTCTCAGATTCATCTGGGATCTTGACTGTGTACCACAGACAAGAATTTCAGAACAAGTCACTGTGAGGCAAAGCTGGTGAGTTTACTGATTAATAAGAAAGAAAAGACACACCTGAAAAGAAGTGAATGGAGGCATTAGGAGGAGCATGACCCTAAGTGCCTCAGAAGTACACACACACACACACACACACACACACACACACACGAAGCTACGTCATGGCTACTGGATTAAGTATGTGCCGGTATACTTGCATTTTATTTTGTGTGTATGGGTTTTTGCCTGCATGTATGTCTGTGCACCATCTGTGTGCAGTACCCACCAAGGCCAGTGGAGATGTCAGATCTCCTGAGGCTGGAGTCACAGACAGCTGTGATGTACCATGTGGATGGCGGGAATTGAACCTGGGTCCTCTGGAAAAGCAGTCTGTGCTCATAACCACTGAGCCATCTCTCCAGCCCTGAGATATCAAAGAATTGTGTCTGTCCTAGGAAAGGAAACTTGGTAGGTGCAGTGTGGAGAAGTGATCCCCACTTATACATAGATCACAAGAGGTTGACGTAACCCAGTTTCTAGGTCTCTCTAAAAACCTCCCTGTTTGATCTGCCCCAGGGAGAGAATGGCAGTTCTTTGGTAGGAGGTCTGGTCTGTTATGTCAAAATTTCTTGGTGGCAGCCAGTGAGAGACAGGAACCAGACCAGAAGAGCGACAGCTCCTTCCTTACACTCCCTCCACCTCCTAACCGATTATTTTGCCGGGGTTGGGTGCTTTGGTGTCAGTCTGGCAACACCAGATAAGAGCAGGAGGACATAGCATTTCAGGGTAAGAAGGCACACATACGGATAATTTTAATCCCACTTGAAGTCCCCGTAAAACTATCATAAAAACTTTTTAAAATGATAAATCCACAAAGACTTGGGAGACAAAGGCAACTTAATTTTGGAAGCTGGGAAGCAGGTGAACAGTGGGGGGCAACACACACACACAGACACACACACACACAGACACACAGACACACACAGACACACACACACACAGACACACACAGACACACACACACACAGACACACACACACACAGACACACACACACACAGACACACACACACTTATCTTGCACATGTGACTGGAAGCTAAGGACCAACAATTCCTCAAAAGACTCAAGAGCTGGAAGTAAAGAAGTGAGACTGACTGGCTGGAGGCATGTAGCCTACTGAAGAACCGGGCAACTCGAATCTATACCACTACTGCTGAGATGGGGGGCAGAAGCCTAAGAGTTCCGGGGAGAGGGGCAGAGATTCCAAAGATGGCAACACTAACAAAATAACCAACCACCAGACACCAAACAGTTTCCAGAATGAAGATATGTCACCTGGCCAACTCAATGGCCGCAAACATATTACACAGGTCACACCATGTAAAGTTTTACAGTCGAGGAAGCAGGGGAAGACTCTGGAAGCTTTCAGAGGGAACAAAATCGACCTCATATTAAAGATCAGAAGTCATAGGCGGAACCCAGTGACACAATCCTGAAATCTCAGCTAATGGGAAGACTGAGGCAAAAGGATTGTAAGCTCAAGGTCTGTCTGGGTTATGGAGTGAGTGCCAGGCCAGCCTGGGCAGCTTAGTGAGACCCTGTTCCAAATGGAAAATAAAATGAAGGCTGGGCTCAGGGAGTAGGGACTGGAGAGAGGGTTCGGTGGTTAAGAGCAAGTCCTCTGGAGAGCCTGTGGTGCTTACAACAGCCTGGAACTCCGGCTCCAGGGAGAGCCAATTCCTTTGGTTGCCTTGGGCACCTGGCGTTCCTGTGCACAAACCCATGCATACACACAAAATCAAAAAATAAAAATAAATCCTGAAACAATAGAGAGAGAGAGAGAGAGAGAGAGAGAGAGAGAGAGAGAGAGGGAGAGGGAGAGGGAGAGGGAGAGGGAGAGGGAGAGGGAGAGGGAGAGGGAGAGGGAGAGGGAGAGGGAGAGGGAGAGGGAGGGAGGGAGGAGAGAACTGGGGATTTAGGTCAGTAGTAAGAGAATTTGCTTAATATGTATGTACAGGGCACCAGATTCAATCTCCGGAACTGAAACAACTTCCCAAACCAAATTAACCGGTTAGCCAACAAAACAAACAAAAACACCAGATCCCCCCCCCCAAAAAAAAAACCCCACCAAAACCCAAAAAACAAGAAGCTGTTGTGCAGGTGCACGCCTTTAATCCCAGCACTTGGGAGGCAGAGGCAGATAAATCTCTGAGTTCAAGACCTGGTCTACAGAGCGAGTTCCAGGGCAGCCAGAGCTACACAGAAACCATGTCTTGAAAAACCAAAAATTAAAGAAGAAAAACCAACAAGGAAGCTAGAAGTGAGAATGCTTCTAAGACCAATGATGGAAGAAGTGGTGGGAAGGCTCAGTGGGTAGAGGTGCCTGCTGGGCAGGTCTGCCGACCTAAGTCCCACCCCAGACCTCAGCGGACAGGTGAGGGCTAGGCCAAAGCTGCTCTCTGCGCTCCATGTGCGCCACGGCATGTTCCTGCCTATACTCAAACACGCCCCCCTCCAATAATAAATAAAAACTTAAAAGAGCAACACTGGAATCCTGAAAAATTGTCTTCAACATTCTGAAAAAAAAATATGTCTAATATTTTTCTCTCTCTCTCTATATATATATCTAATAGCTAGCTCTCTATTTAGCCACACTATCATGTATGAGGATTAAGTAAAGATCTCTGAAACATGGTAACTGTCAACAATTTTACTTCCCATGCATCTCTTCCCTTAAGAAAACTCCTGGAAGGGCTGGAAAGATGGCTCAGAGGTTAAGAGCACTGGCTGCTCTTCCTGAGGTCCTGAGTTCAATTCCCAGCAACCACACGGTGGCTCACAGCCATCTATAATGAGATCTGGTGCCCTCTTCTGGTGTGCAGGCAGGAAGTTACATAGATAATAACAAAGGCACTGGCTGGTCTTTCTGAGGGCTTGTGTTCAATTTCCAGCGCCTACGTGGCAGCTCACAACTGTCTATAACTCCAGTTCCCTGGAATCTGATACCCTCACACCAATGCACATAAAATAAAGTTAAAATAAAAAAGGAAGGAAGGAAGTAAATGCCTGGAGAGCCAGGCCCGGCGGCACAGGCCCTAGAATCCCAGGCTTGGGAGGTGGAGGCAAGAATAGCAGAAGGCCAGGCTGGGTTACCTGAGACCCTGTCTTAAATACTCCTCAAAAAGAAAAAGAAAAAAGAAAAGTAAATTCTGGACATTTTTCGACTAAATAGACTAACCCAAGAAAGAGGAAGACAGGAGACCCAGTCCAGGCCAGGAAAGAGGCGCAGGAATCCCAAGAAGCTGCATTTAATTGCAGATCCTAGTAACTACGAGTTATCTGTGGCAGAGAAGGTCATGGATCCCGAATGGAAAAGGACTCAAGAGATGGCTTCTTCATATGCTTAACCCTATGAACCTCGTGTCCTTGAGGCAAATTAATAGCCCAAGTTTCCCCATATGTAAAGTGTAGCGTTTAAAACAAAAGGAGCAGAAGGTTCCTGTCTTCACTGTTAAGTTAATTAAGCTCTTACAGTTGTGTAGCCATCATAATGTGTGTGAAGAGCATAATAATCTCTGTTCCCTTAAAAGTTAACACATTTCAGTCTTCAATAGGGAAGTTCCTTTGTGTTTCTCAGAGAAAAGATCTACCCAATACTATATTCATATAAATTTAGTTCGATATAGCAATGCAGGCTTCAGAAATCCCCAACCCTGTACATCTTCCTTACTTCTGCTTTTCTTAGCAGAAATGAGGAGCCTGGCTCTGGAAAAGACAGGAAGCAATGATGGGAATGCGATTTAAGGGAGAGGTTGGCAGGAGGAATTAGAATACACACAAGGCAAGTATATTCACCATGTTTCTCTGACCAAGGCAGAAGCATGCTGGGATGAGTGGGCTCTCACTAGAGGAGATGTTGGGACAGCCTTTTTCACAGGTGTCTAGACAAAACAGAAAACTTTTATTATGAATTCCTGGGCAATTATGGCATGTTCAAAATACTTTAAAAGTTAACATTTCTACCGGGTGGTGGTGGCACACGCCTTTAATCCCAGCACTCAAGAGGCAGAGGCAGAGGCAGGCAGATCTCTGGGAGTTTGTGAGTTCGAGGCCAGCCTGGGCTACAGAGAGAGCTCCAGGACAAGTTCCCAAGTTATAGAGAAACCCTCTCTCAAAAAACCCAACCACCCCTCCCACCCCCTAAAAAAGTTAGCATTTCTATACATCTCATCATTAATCCTCACATACGTCCTATGAATTTGGTACACTGCCCTCCTCATTCTCCCTTTTTATATGGGGAAACCAAGGCTCAGCAAGGTTATGGAACTAGATCAAAGTCACAGGCCAGTAAACAGCAGGGGGGGCTTCAAACCTAGAAAATTCTAACCTCAATCCATTTTCTAATCAGTGACAAACTTGTGCTGGGGAGGTAAAGGCACCTTGTAGCCTGGTCTGATGTCTAAGCTCAATGCCCAGCAGACAGATCCACAAAGTGGAAGCAGAGAACCAACTCCAGCAAGCTGTCCTCTGAGCTGCACATGCGAGCCATGGCACATGCGTACTCACACCTGTGCAGAGCAGAATAAATACAAGCTGCCAGCAGCATCGTGGGCCAGCACTGGGGAGGCAGGGAAAGGTGTTCTGCAAGCTGTGTTAGCAAATGCTGTACACTGGCTACCTCCTCGTCACCCGAACCTCACTCTTCAGTGAGTGTCATGAGTTTTAATGACATTTGCCTCCTTGTAGAGACCTTCCGAGTTTACTTTTTCCATTAGTCTTGCTCGAGAGCAGCCTAAAAAGGATGAAGTCAAAGTGAGGCTGGAACAGGGCCTTTAAACCTCATGTGCCATTAGCAGACATCCAACAGAGACTCAGAACAGAGCTCTTTTACTGGACTGTAAGGATGAGTGGCAACAGAGGGAAGTCAGAAAAATCTGGAAGGTCAGGTCTGTAAACCCAGCCAACTGGGAAGACTAAAGCAGAGGGACTGCAAGTTCAAGACTGCCTAGGCTGCAGAGAGAGCCCAAGTTCAGCTACAGCAAATTAAAGAGAAGTAAAGAGAGGCTTGGGGCTATGACTTAATGGTCGAGAACTTGCCTATCCTGGGTGAGGTACTAGATCAATACTCAGTGTGGTATGGAGTGGGGGTGGGAGCCCAGGGCTGGGGAAAGACTAGGGAAGAGCAAGGAAAAGCAAAGCTATCCCACAGGAGGACAAAAGCCCTTGATGGAGCTGAAGAGCTGACGTCACCCATCATGTTAGTAAAGATCTAGGAAACAAAGTATTTGGAAGACTCAGTTTCCAAAGCATATTTGAATCCAAGTATCCTTGAGCCTAATTGCTAACGAATGTGAAATGCACAGCTAGGGAGTTTGTGGGTAGAAAATATTCCACAATTACACAACTCTAAACCTTCCCATCTGATTTTAACTGTAACAATGTGCAAGTAAGCACGCTCCTCAGTGTTTCCAGCCGTGTATGCACGAAGAGCTGCTATCTTTCAATCCACATTGCATTTTAATAATGAGTCCCAACTTCGGAGCTTTCTTAGATGAACTGAGTTGTCGTCCAAGTTGGCCGTATGAGTAAGTGCTGCTAACAGCTGCGTTAGCCACAGGGAAACCTCGACTTTAAGGAGAGCCGAGCAGCCACTGGTAGAGAAACCCAAGGGTCTAATTCCCACATCTCCTTCCCTAACAAATAAATGAAATGCAACATAAAAAAGTACAGGCAGGTAGGCTTCTTCTTTTGGAGGTATGTGGGAAGGGCCATGTAGGCCAGGCTGGCCCCACAGTCATTAAGTGGCTGGGATACAGGCGTGCAGCAGTAGACTGGGGTCAGGCTGTCCTTCCTGCCGCACCCATGGCTCTCCTTGTAGTACACTAATGGAATTTGTCTCTTTTACAATTGTGTGTGTTTGTGTGTGTGCATGCTTGCACTTTGCCACAGTGTGCCCGTGGAGGTCGGAGGACACTGTGTGGGAGTCAGTTCTCTTTCCATCGCGTGGGTCCCAGGGATTGAACTCAGGTCAACAGGCTGAGGCAAGTGCCTTTACCTGCTAAGCCATCTTGTCGGCCCTAAACCTGATTCTTTCTAAAAATAAAAATGCAAAGTATGTATAACTACATGTTTACTGACCACAAGTCAAGATAAAGAACTATTACATAATTCAGGAAAAAACTAACAAACATTCTGTTGTGATTATTTTGAGAGGAAAATATGAGAAGACAAAACTTTCAAAAGGGACTGCGGAAGGAGCTCCCGAGAAAAAGTGGCATGAGTTTGCACCCCAGAACACATGAAAATCCTGGGCATGGTGTTGCACACAGACAGCCTCAGCCGTGGGCGGTGGTCACAGGGGATTCCTGTGGTCTGCCAGCCTTGCCTGCCTGCTTGGTGAATTCAGCATCAAAGAGAGACGCCAGCTCAAAAAAAAAAAGAAAAGAAAAGAAAAAAAAAAGACGGATAGTGCCTGAGGGACGCAACAGGACACCAGAGGCTGCTTTGCTTTTGCCTTTTGGCTTCATACACACATGTCCCACACCCCTATACCTACACCTGCCCACATATGCTCACTCATATTTTAAAAAACAGACAACTACTCAAAGGCACTGGGAAGAAAACCTTTAAGCCTGCTGAAGATTAAAAGTCACAAGTGGATTTTCGAGAGGCTTAGCATACGTTTTCTGAGGAAAGACAGAGGTATGCTATGCTGGGAAGCAGCAACGAAAATCACGACGCAAGAGCCTGTATCAGAGGGTTGCTGTATCAGGAAGGTGAAACCTCTGCTCTGTGTCTTCACACGATTCCTAACCATACATATCAATAGGATTTCTCGGGACTCACACATGGACGATGTGATTCCATGGGATTTCTTTCAGGTATGTTGGCTTTGCTTTGAGAGGGCTTTGCTGTCTGATCTGTTCTCTCTCCACCACCGCTCCAGGGGCCGGGATTTCACAAATGAGCCTGGCTCGGCTCTGAGTGTCTTCCGCGACTCCTCTGCCGACACTTCAAAAGCAATTCACTGCATAAAATCTAACTTGCTCGAGATGTTGGACAATACAAATAGACTCACTAAATCATATTTCTTTTCAGTCTGTCTTCTGCCAGGATTACCTGGCACAGTTCACGTGCAGTTTCCACTAAAACAACAAAACCAAACAAATACAGAACCACACAGCTCTTTGATCTACACAAAAATCTGCAGTTGGCTTCTCTGGGAGGAACCACACCTACTCTCAACCACTGGATGTTTATCAGGCTATACTAGTTGAGAGGCGTGAAAATAAAAGTGGAAAATTCCCTGTAACCAAAACAAAATACATTACACACTAAAATGATCCTTGGTGATACTCTTCGTCTATCCGGTATAACTTGAGGATTGTAATTGCTTATTCAACCCACCAAATAAAAGACGACTGGCATATGTGTCCCCTTGGATATGGTTCTAGAATGTTCCAAGGAAGGAAAACTCTATTTCTGTACGAGTGCTAAACTTATATGGT
Source organism: Myodes glareolus (assembly GCF_982192425.1). NCBI lineage: Eukaryota > Metazoa > Chordata > Mammalia > Rodentia > Cricetidae > Myodes > Myodes glareolus. Next base: position 68,941,473 of record NC_142036.1, read on the forward strand.
TCAAAATCCAAAAGAAACCAAAGAGTATTTGGTGAAAAGTCTTCCCCTCTATCTCTAGACACCTAACTCCTTACCTCAAAGGCAAAGGATACTATTCATTTCCCAGGTAGCTTTCTAGCAAGATGTCTACAAGCATGTGCATGAATGTACACGTGTGCAGGGGGAGATGGGGGCACATGTTTTCCTTACCCAAATGTAGCATTCTGGACACCACTTCTATATGGACTCTCGGGCGCCTGTTCCACTCTGCCATGATTAGAAAATTGTGTGTGTGTTTTTTATAGCTCTTCCTTGACTAAGCATTCTAGCTTTCCTGGGTACTGTGGAAGTGCTTGAGGTAAGCGGATCTGTAATTCTCCTACAGCAATCTGCCCCTGTTCTATGTTCCTACTGTTCCTTCTGATGCTCGCTTACAGAAGCTACCTAGTGTGGGAAGAGGATGGTACAATGCAGGGTGCCCACTCCGCACACGACAGGCACACAGTAAGCACTCGGTAGCCAGGAGTGAGCCGACAGCAAAGTCCCAAGTGTTTGGGAGAACAGAATGGATTTTCAGTTAGGCATGCAGACTGAGACAGCATGATCACCAGGACTCTGAGGCCAGCCTGGCTACATAGCAGATTCTGGGATAGCCTGGGCAATAATGAGACCCCTTTTCAAAGAAATATTTCATGGGCCAATGAGATGGCTCAGCAGTTAAAGGCATTTACTGCCAAGACTGATGATCTGAGTTTGAGATCCAGGACTCACATGTAGAAGGAAGAGAATGAGCTCTCATAAGTGGTCCTCTGACTACATATATGCTGTGGCATGTACTCCCCAATAAATAAACAAACAAACAAACAAACAAACAAATAAATTTAATAATAATTTAAAAATTCACAACAAACAAACCAAACGAGCTGCTCAAACTCCTAAGTGAGGCATTTTCCTATATGTTTACATTCACCTGATTGGTCCCAGAACTATAGATCTGTGAAACAGACAACAATGATCTCTTGTACCCATGGCAACAAACAATGATGTCCTCAGATAGCCAATCTCCTTGAGAAAACACATGGGCACCTTTGTATAGGATTTGTTCATGGGCATAATCATCTACTCCCTAGTTGTTGCTGTCCAAAGTGAAAGTGTGCATGTGATGTGATTTCTGAGAAGAAAAAGGAAAGTAGGGTCTGGAGGTGTGCTGGTTAGCCTTTGCCAACCTGACATGAGCTACAGCCTACGAGAAGAGGGGCTCTCTGGGAAGGCAATGCTGCCAGCATACTTGTAGGCAAGTCCGGGGAGCACTTCCTTCAACCCCGAGGAGCACTTCCTGGACTGATGATTTTGTGAAGGACTCAGCCCACCGGGCGGTCCTGGGTGTGTAGGAAAACAAACTGAACAGGCCATGAGGTGGTGTAGGAGGGTCTTCTTTCTATGTGTTGCTTTCATTGGTCAAATAAAGAAACTGCCTTGGCTTTTTGATAGGGCAGAATTTAGACAGGTGGAGTAGACCAAACAGAATGCTGGAAGAAAGAAAGCAGAGTCAGGCAGACGCCATGGCTCTCCTCTCCAAGACGAATGCTGGTTAGACTCATGCCAGTAAACCACAGTCAAGTGACAATACACATTAATGGAAATGGGTTGAATCAATATGCAAGAGCTAGCCAATAAGAGGTTAGACCTAATGGGACAGGCAGTGTTTAAATGAATACAGTTTCTGTGTAATTATTTCGGGTAAAGCTAGTCGGGAGCCGGGCGGTGGGAAGCACCTGCTGCTCCTTTTACTACAATGAGGCACAAGCCATTAAGCAGCATTTCTCAATGGTTTCTGCTCCAGTTCCTACCTCCAGGTTCCTGTCTTGGCTTCCCTCAGTGGACTGGAAGCCAGGACATGCAAGGCAAACAAATCCTTTCCTCCATATTTGCTTCCAGCCATGGTCTTTATTACAGTAACCAGACAGGAGGTCAGACAGTGGCTGAAGAAGATGGAACGGAAATATGACTAAAGAAACTTTGTGTTTGAGATATCCAGAGGCTCCAGAAAATTCAACCTAGAGACGCCCCTGCTAAGCATCCTCACACTGAGCATAAACTTCTATTCCCTTTACAACTGCTGCCATCTGCAGGACATGCAGGAATCAGGGTATTAGGCTACAGTGTGGGAGCAACTGAAATGAGGAGCCTAGTGCACCACAACCTAAAGTCCTTGTGCCCATTTACTAATTTATCTTAATTTTATTTATTTTGCTAGTATTTTTTTTTAAGGAGGGGAGTCTTATATATGGTTCAGGACTTCTAATCCTCCTACCTTAACCTTTCATATCTATATTTAGAGGCTAGCCTGGGCTACATTGTGAGACTGTCTCAAAAACCAACCCAAAACAGACCCCACAGTACCCCACCCCATAATTCCAACACATGGGAGGCAGAGATAGCAAGACTCCTGTAATTCTGAGGCCAGCCTGGTCCATGATTGTGAGATACAGGCTAGCTAGGACTACACACCAAGGCCCTGCCTCTAAAAACAAGCAAAAAAAAAAAAAAAGGCCAAAAGCCAAGCAAAGGTATTCAAGGTTATAGTGTATGCTTCCCTTCCTCCCTCAGCCAGGAAAGGTAGTGCCATGGAGCAGACGGGTTACTGTAGGTAAAGATCTACTACAAAATTAGCACTTAGGATCTCAAGCTACCTTTTTAAAAAAGATTATTTATTATGTATACACTGTTCTATCTGCATGTATGCCAGCAGGCCAGAAGAAGGCACCAGATCTCATCATTATAGATGGTTGTGAGCCACCATGTGGTTGCTGGGAGTTGAACTCAGGACCTCTGGAAGAGCAGCCAGTGTTCTTAACCTCTGAGCCATCTCTCTAGCTCCGATTTCAAGTTTCTTAATTAGCTGCTGTGTAGTCATGAATAATAAAGAAAAAAGAGAAAAAAAACTAAGTTAGAATTGTATATTTATCTATTTATTTATTTGTGTAACAGCTCTACCATGTAGCCAGCTGGCCTGGAACTCACTATGTAGACCAGGCAGGCCTCAAACTCACAGAGGTCTGTCTGCCTCTGTCTTCTGAATGCTGGGATTAAAGGTGTGCATCACTCTGTTTATTTGTCTTAAGGTAAATCAGGACTGTGCCAGAGATGAGAGTGCTGGGAGAAGTATAAAGGGGCTCCCCATTCTGGGGATCCCTCCTGTTTAGGGAGAGAGGATGTGAGAGGAGGGAGAACAGCAAACTCTGTCAGGCTCAGTCTACAGGTGTGAACTGGAGGGACCCGAATGATGGCACCACAGATCACACAGGACTACCACACTACCAAGAATACATTACACCAATGTATCACATTGTTATACGTGGTTTTTAACCTAAGTAAGAGGGATCCATTACGATTACTTATTAGAATTAGAAAGAAGAGCCGAGTGGTAGCCCAAGCCTATAATCCCAACACTAAAGAGACCGAGGCAGAAGGATCACCAGAAATTCCACAGGGCTATACAGTGAGGTCTATTTTAGAAGAGTAAAAATAAAACAAAAACAACTCTACCATAATAACAACAAAATAAATAAAAAATAGAGATTTGTTCATGATGATTAAATAAATTATTGTTTACAAATCACTTTACATACAGTAAACTGTACATAAGTGTTTCTTAAATGAGATCTGTCCTTCATAGTTCAAGTGTTTATTTAAGGAAAATTTTTTCTGGGTTGTTGGCTTCACACCTATATTCTCAGAACCCAACAGGTCAAGGCAGGGAGCTTGCTGATAGTTCATAGACAGTCTGAGCTAAGACCGAGCCTCCATCTTAGGAAGACAAAAACCAACACAACAGACTGCAAGTACTGCAAAGGTCTCTGGACCTTCTGCACAGTACACACTGTGGTGACAACACGTGGCATTCGTGCTTTGTAAAGAGCTCTCCTGGGACTCTGAGTTGTCCGTCTCTCCATGAGTTCGAACTCTGCCTCTACAGCGCTAGTTGCAATCCCTGTATCAGGGAACAGTCTGTTTGCTTAGGTCTGGAGTGTCATTTCCTCCAAACTTGCCACGCCTTTGTGGAAATGAGAGAAAGAGCTGTATGACAGTAGGTATCGATGAGGAGAGGCTGACGTCTCTCGATGCAATTTAAAGAACGACGGTGCTCCCCACAGAGACACTAGTCTACCTCAGTAACGAACAGGCGGGGTCCTCCAATAATACATCCACACTAATGATCTCTAGGACAGACTTGACAAGGAGAGCAAACCTGGAAAGTTTATACAAGGGACCAATGTCACTGAAACTCACGACACTGGAAAGCAATGTTCTATTTTAATGATACGGACGTAGTCAAGGCACAGGGAAGGTTTCCTCACACAGATTGTAGAGCAGATAGAGACAGAAAATACTATAGTAAAGGAAACGGCACAGCTCCCGGCACCAGGGAGAGGTTTCGTTCCAGTAAAAGCTGAGCACCTGGTAAACTGATACTATATCAACAATTTCAATTCTCAGAAAGCAGATCAAACAACAAAGAGAATGTCTAGTCAGGGCTACCATGACGGACAGGGAGGAAACTGGAGGTGACACAGGAGTGAGAGACTTCAGAAGGAGTTTGCTGGCCTGCGCTTTGTAACAGTAAAGGAAGGGACTTTGGTAAAGGAGACTCCTAGACCTGAGAGGGGAAGGGTCGCAGAACTCCAAGATAGGATGTGTGTAATCTGACTTTACTTTAAAATTTTGTAAGTTGTTTCACTTATTTATTTTTGTACATGTATGTGTGGGGGGTGTCGTTCATGTCACGGTGTGCATGTGGAGGTCAGAGAGCGACTTTGGGGAACCAGTGCTCTCCTTCACCCTGTGGGACCTGGGGACAGAACTCAGGTCATCAGGCTTGGCAACAAATGCTCTTACCTGCTGAGCCATCTTGCTAGCCTGGGAGATGAGTGTAATTTGTAATGTAGTTTCCAAGAAACTCAAAACAGATGGAAAGCAAAGCATTAAATTAAATTAAAAGCAAAAAAAAAAAAAAAAATAGGGGGCCGAAGAGATGGCTCAGCAGTTAACAGCACTGGCTGCTGCTCTTGCAGAGGACCAAGGTTCAATTCCCAGCACCCAGGTGGCAGCTCACAACCAGCTGTAACTCCAGTCCCAGGAGATCCACTGCCACCTTCTGACCTCCATGACACCAGGCATGCACGTGGTGCACAGACATGCATGGAGGTAAAATACCCAAACACATAAAATAATAACTTAAAAATATTTTACCTACCCCCACCTAAATCTAAGCAAACAAAAACAAAGGCTGTGACGTGGCTGGGAGAAGCCTGCCTAGCCAGCATGAAGCCCTGGGTTTGCTGCTCAGCACCACGGAACATTTGGTATGGTGGCGCATGCCTACGCCGGTACTCACTAGACACAGGAGTGTCAGAAGTTCAAGTCATCGTAGTGGACAAGGACAAGGAGAACCCATTTTAGAAACCAAAATCCAAGCCATAATTAACTAACAAAAGCTGTATTTTGCTAACGGGAAGAGGAAGGAAGCAACCAAAGAAGAAAAAAGTTGAGATACACTTACTGAACGACAAATGCGAAGCGCGGCAAAGCCCACCGCGACGCCAGGAAGTAGTGCTCTGCTGCAGGAGGATAGCTTTTATTCCTAGTCCTCTTTACCGTTAAAAAAAAAATCTTTCAAAGAACTATTTCCCTTGTGATCTAGTTAAGTTCCATAAGGTCTAAATCTAGAGGGGAAGAGCCAAAGAACAAGAACTCAGAGCCAGATGCACTAGGCAGCTCACATCTGTAATCCTAGTACTAGGAGACAGAGGCAGGAGGATTGCCAGGAGTTCAAGTCCAGAGTGGACTGGTAACACTTAGTCTTTAAAAAAGGAAGTGGGGTTGGGGGGGGGGGGGTCAGAACTTTATCTTGGGAAAAGTAGAGCCCAGAATTGGAATGGAGCACTCGGCGTCTGGTCTTGGCAGAGCCACAGTTAGTGACTATTTTGTGACCAACAGAGTGGTCTGTGGGGGCCTTAAAACCCAGGCGAGCTAACCTACAGAAACCAGGCAGGAGCAGGATTACAACCACAGTGGATCTGGGCAAGGTGCCTTTGTTCTCTTGGCTCCTTGTGTGCTTTTGTTTGTTGAGTTTTGCTCAGAGGTTCCTGAACCCAATCTGTAGTTCGCTGGATCTCAGCCTCCACACTACCTGCGGTCTCATGTGGCCCGGGTTGGCCTCAGACTCACTATACAGCCATGGATGACCTTGAACCTCCCCCTCTAAAGCGGTGGGATGGAATTTCCAGCACAACAGGCAAGCACTGTGTTAAGTGAGTCACACCACAATACCTCATACGCCAATTTTTAAAAATTTCATTTTATTTATTTATTTTGATTTTTTGGGACAGAGTTTCTCTGTGTAGTCCTGGCTGTCCCGGAACTTGTTCTGAGACTAGGTTGGTCTTTAATTTCTAGAGATCTGCCTGCCTCTGCCTCTGCCACCCAAGGGTTGGGATTAAAGGTGTGTGCTACCACTACCACCCAGCTCTTACGTGCCAACTTTAAAGCTGTATATTCAAGAAACCGAAATCTGAATGACACTTTTAGAGGTTTACACCTTTTAGCTATTTCTTACTTGAATGTGTTCCCTTTCCCATGAATGTCTCTGGCATTTGCTTTACTAAGGGCCATGGAAACCGGCACACTTTCATCTCTGCCATCTATGGGCTGGAGTCAGCAGAACAGGCCCTAAGTTATCAAGAACAATGTTCTATTTGTGTTTAGAAAAGTCTTTCTGATATTAAGAATTACGACTAGCTGGGCAGTGGTGGCGCACACCTTTCATCCCAGGGGGCGGAGGCAAGAGGATCTCTGTGGGTTCGAGGCCAGCCTGGTCTACAGAGTGAGTTCCAGGACAGCCAGAGCTGTTATATAGAAAAAAGGAAGGAAGGAAGGAAGGAAGGAAGGAAGGAAGGAAGGAAGGAAGGAAGGAAGGGAGGGAGGGAAAGAAATTACGAGCAAAAGTAAATGCTCAAAGTTACACTGAGGTTGGAGGTGCCGGACGAAATACTGAAGGGGGAAGAGATGCAAGTGACAAGGCAGGGAGTGGCTGGCTGCAGCTCAGGGGAGTGCACTCTTCGAGCCTTGGCGAATTTCACTTGGAGACCGGCAGCACTTGTATTTATAGTCATGAAATCCTTAAAGAAGGGAGAGTGGGAGCCAGGAGATACACACACATGGCTGTAAGGTTCAAAGAAGAGAGAAATATGGATCCTGTTTACCAGAACACCAGTTCCGACCACAGGAGGCTAGGGAGTGGTAATCCCACCAAGAGGATGTCACAGACATATCCCCTGGCCACAACAGGGCCGCAGGGGCCGGCTCTGGGGCTTCATGAACTACATGCACATCTGCAGATGGAGCTCCTCTCAGTTACAGAGCCGTCTCTAACATTTGGCCTTATCAGGGACCCACTCCATCAGCTTAGGCCCTCCCTCAGCCTCCTGTGCTGGGTTAGAGGCCTGGCTCATATCTGTGTCTTCAGAGTGACAGCTTCAGGAGAGAGAGGTCAAGAAACGGTCACGGGTGGATCTTGGGTGTACTTGCTGGTTGTACAGTTAAGGGCGGGATCATATTTACAGTGGCTCCAAAAAACTCACTATTTAGTACAACTAGAATTTTAACGCAGTGTGATTTTTTAAAGCTTTGTTTATTTTTATTGTATGCATAAGTGTTTGCCTGTATATATGTATGTCCACCATGTGCGTGCCGCAGGCCCTCAGAGCCACTGGATCCCCTAGAAATGGAGTTACAGATGGCTGTGAGCTGCCGTGTTGGTGCTGGGAACCAAAGTCTGGTCCTCTGCAAGAGTGGTATGCTCTTAACCATTGAACCATCTCTCCAGCCCCTCCTACAGCATCTTCAAGTGTTCAAAATACTTATTACAATTTGGCAATGAAATTGTTTTTCCCTCCCTCAAATCACAATATTAGATGACAAGAATTCTGGGATATTTATTTCTGCATCAATCACTAACACAGTGGTTAGCATAGATTAGGTCCTCGATCACTAGCTGCAGAATGGATAAAACAGAAACACCGTCAAAGGGAAACAACGGAAATCCAAAGTGCTTATCAAAAAAAGAACCCATGTCCTCATCTGTCTGAAAGGCTCCTATGCGGGAGACGGCTGCCGGCCCTCCTGGAAGAGCAATGCATGATGGGTAACGAGAGCACGAACCGGCTCCTCTAAGGGAGTCAGGGCTTGGAAACATGAAGTGCTTAAGGATGCTGGGCAATCAGTGATCTTTAGGAATGAGGGCATTTTCCAACGGTGTGGTGGTTTCTGTGCTGGAGAGCATCTTAATCCTACTAGAAAGCTGTGATCAGAGTGATGGAGAATTAGGTGTGCTGTTCTTCCTCAACATGACAGTCAAGGTGTTTCCATGTTCATGTTAGAGAAAGTTTGTTTGACAACAAAGACTTGTTGTCAAATCGTATATCAGGATAGGTCCGGTTCAATATAAGGAAGAATTTTTTTTTTACCTCTGAGAGTTGTTTTTAACAGAATGTGAAGATATAAAAAAAGGACCATCCCATGATTCCAAATTCTTGAATTCTGTCAAAGGAGTTTCAAAGTGAACTCAGAAAAAAATAGAGTAAGATGGGGCAGGTGGGGGGGGAAATGGTCTCAAAAGATGCCCATGGCACAATGCCTGAAACTGGGTCTGAGCTGATCCGGGAGAAGATATACCAGGTTAAGGATCTCCTAGCTGGGACTGCTCTGCACCCTCCGAGCAGGTACTTTATCAAATGACATCCTGAGAGATACACAGAGAAACAAAACACGGGAGAAGGCAGTCATGCAGAGGAGGCAGGAGAATTCCGGCAAGTAGATTTTAAGGGTTTCTGAGTCTCTTTTCTAGTCATTTCCTGCCTGGTAGAAAAACAAGACACAGACAAACAATAAATCAGAGTCCATGTGAAAAGCTCCCACTTAGGAAAGTTTCTTCAACATTTCCAGAAACTGACACCTTTACTTTCGAGGCAATAGTGATGTGTTTTGATGTAAGCAGTAGCAGGCTGTCTTAGTTCGGTTTCTATGACTGTGATAAAACACCATGACCAATGGCAACTCGGGGGAGGAAAAGGTTTGTTTGGCTTAAACATCAGTTCACAGGCCCTCATGAAGGGAAGTCAGGGCAGGGGCTCAAGGCAGGACCGTGGAGGCAGCGGCTGAAGCAGAGGCCCTGGGAGAATCTACATGGCTTTGCTCAGCTTGTGTTTTTTTAATAAGATCAGGACCACCTGCACCACCCACAATGGGCTGGGTCCTCCCACATCAAACACCAAGACTTGCCCACAGGCCAGTCTGGAGTGGGCATCTTCTCAATTGCAGTTCTGTCATCCCAGATGTCCCTAGCTTGTGTCAAACTGACAAAAAGTTAACAAGCACACAGGTACAGAAGTTAGTGAGTGATTCTGTACAGTTCTCAGTACGAGGGGCTGATATCCATATACTGAAGAGTAAAGTAGGACTCTACTCATGCCATATTTTAAAAATGAGCACAATCCACGTGGTGGGGGCGCACGCCTTTAATCCCAGCACTTGGGAGGCAGAGGCAGGTGGATCACTGAGTTCGAGGCCAGCCTGGTCTACAAGAGCAAGTTCCAAACAGTCAAGGCTACACACAGAAACCCTGTCTGGAAAACCAAACCAGACCAAAACAAACAAATGAATACAAACAGATCAAAAAAAAAAATCAGTGTAAAACCATACATTTTTAGGGAAAAAAAAGAGGCAGAAATCTTCAAGAAGATAAAGAGAGAGGCAAGCTGAAAAGATGGCTCCTCAGATAGGGGCAACTGTCATCGAGGGTGACAACCTGATCCCTAGGGCTCACATGGTGGAAGGAGAGAACTGGCCCCTAAAAGTTGTCCTGATATATACACACATATACACACACAATAAATAAATAAATGTAATAAAAATTTTAAAAGAAAGTAAAGATATCTACAGAATAGGAGGAAGGTTTTATGAATCATTTCTCTAACTGATAAGGACCTAGTAGTCAAAATACATTTGAGAAAACCTCCCAACTTATTGTAAGACAAAAATTAATCAAATTTTAAGTAGGCAAGTAAACATAACAAAATTTCTCCAAGAAATGTATACAAATGGCTAATAAGCATATTAAAAGATGATCAATGTCGTTAGCAAAATCATCTGGAATAACTTCATCCCTGTTAGCAAGGCTACTGTGAGAAAAACCCCCAGCATATCACAGGACATGTTGGTAATGACACGGGAGATTCAAACCTCATGCTTTTGGTGGTAGTGTTAGATGCTGCAGCCCTTTGGAAAACAGTTAGTTCCACAGAAATTTAGACAGTTATCACATAATCGAGCAATTCTACTCTCAGGTAGATTCCCAAGAGAAAATAAAACACACACACCCACACACAAAAAAATATATGCAGTCTGGGTGTGAGGGTTCACACCTGGAACCCTAGCAGCTGGGAGGTGGAGGCAGGAAGATCACAGGCTGAATACCATCAAGACTCTGTTCTCCATTAAAAACACCTGACAGGGGCTGGAGAGACGGCTCAGTGGTCAGAAGTCCTGGCTTCTAGCTTTTTGCTTATATCTCAACATACGGAAATATGTGCTTCACATCTGTAATCCTGTCTCAAAAAACAAAAAATAAACAAAAAACAAAAACTATTTAGCCCCCAATATTATTCTTTTATATAAAAAGGAAACTATTTAATGGTGCATGTCTGTAATCCCAGCACTCAGTGGACAGGGGTAGGAGGATGAGACGCTCAGATCCTTGGCGGCCAGTGTGGGCTACCTAAGACCCCACCTCAAAAGTGACCAACCAACCAACACATCCATGTGTGGGTTTGCACCTGCCGCAGGGGGACAACTTGCATGAGTGATGACCTCACCACGTGGGCGCCATACAGCAAACTCAGGTCACAGCCTTAGTGACAAGAGCCTTTACCCACTCAGCATCGTACCAGCCCCCAAAACATATGTTTAAAGCCAGGCATGGTGGTTCACATCTGTAAGCTCAACACACTGGAGGCAGAGACAGAGGATTGTGAGTGGAGGACACCCTGGGTCCTAATAAGTGCTAGGCTATCCTGGGCTACCCAGTAAGCAAGGTCTCAGAAAAACAATACACACCATAAACATGTATAAGTGCGAATGTATGTATGCACACATGCATTTAACATCCAAAGGTAACTAACAGCTGCAGCTGCAGTGGCACTGAACTTTTTGGTTCCTATCTCTATGGTTAATACTAAAACTATACACATGATAAACCATAATAAGGATACTACAAGATGTGGGCGTGTGTATACAGGTGTGGAGGATAACCTGGCTTCTATCTACAGCCTGGCATCCTTACACAAAGTAAGTCAGAGAAGCCAGGATTTAATTACAGGTAAAATAATGAAGAGGCAAATGTTAGGGGATGCTTTCACTCCAATTACACATCACGGTGATAGCCAGGTAACAGACAATGAAATAAAATAGCTAAAATAAAATACTGAAAAGTCATTGAGAGTCTGGTACACTCATGTTCTAGAGTCAAGGGACTGTTATATGAGAGTCTGGTACACTTGTGCTCTATACTCATGGGACTGTTATGTCATTCTGGTAAGAGACAGAAACTCTTAAGATCATTATGCATATTTTGTGGGCTCACTTTGGTTTGTTTGAAGAGAGACTAATGTTGTCACTTATTCTCCAACCTTAAATTTAGTAAGATTATCTAGTATCTCTTTCCTAAAGAGATTAGAAAAAGTTCCGGAGGGTTTCCCTGCATACTATAAATTGTTCCAGGAGAGTAGGGACTAGAGAACGAAACATTAAGATTAACCTATGGGCTCTCAAAAACATGAACAAGACCAACATGACTACACTACTAGGTCCCGTGCCGACACGGACAGAAATTCCACACAGGCCCCCCTAGATGAACAGCTACAGACAGCCAGTCTACCGAGAAGGAGACAATCAGTCTTCCCTAAGGACTGGCTTCTACACAGGCTGTCCAAGCCCAAGTGTCAACCCTGGACACAGTTCGCACACACAAAGCTGAATGAACTCCCATGCCACCTATGGACTGCCACTGACAATGGCATTAGTGGTTCTGAGCTGCCAAGGCTGACCCGACACCTTCAGGGCCTCTCTCGTGCACATACACCGTTCTTCCCATTCCTTTGTCAGTTGGCACACGATCCATTCACTCCAGCCTAGCAACAGCGTTATGAATGACGAAGAACGTCTCACAGGCCTGCACCATGACGGCTCACTGGAGAAATTCCTTTAAGAACCCTTTCCCACAGTAATTTATTCCAACTTAATCTTTTTATTTTACTTTTTAATGGTTAATTTTTTATTATTTATTTTTTATTATTTATTATGTATACAATATTCTGTCTGTATGTCTGCAGGCCAGAGGAGGGCACCAGATGTCATTACAGATGGTTGTGAGCCACCATGTGGTTGCTGGGAATTGAACTCTGGACCTTAGGAAGAGCAGGCAATGCTCTTAATCACTGAGCCATCTCTCCAGTCCCCTTCCAACTTAATCTTAAGAAAGCTGTGAATCGTACAAACTAATGAGTCTTAGAGAAATGATCACTTGGAAGATAGACCAGAACCGGGTGTGCCTCCAAACTTTCAGGCTCTAAGCGCCGGTCTCTCATCGCTCCCTTTCAGATCCTCATGTGAGAGGGCAGATGTTTAGAGCGGGGGTGTGGGCACTCACAAATGATGCGAGAGCCGACTAGACCGAGAGCCCTTGCTTAGAAGGTTTGCTTATATCATGTTCATCTCCATCTGCTCGCAGAACTACAGCCAAATTAAGAGGTCATGTACGCGTTTTCCATACCAACAAACCTGTTTTCCTAGCTTCGTTTTCCCCTTTCTTTTCTTCTTTAACTTCTAAATTTGTTCTGTTTTCTATATTGTGTGATTATAATAGCTTATCTTTTCTAGAGCAAAATGAATTGAAACTACCTGAAGCAGAGTATCCTCTTTGGAGAGGCATGAATTAAAATGGAACCATATTCTTTTCCCAATACTACCCAGAAAAAAAACCTGAATTATTGAAAACAAAAAAATAAACAAAATAAAACCCAAACAAGTACAATCTGAAGAACTGAACTGCTTTCAATCTAATGCTCTTAATTATTTGGGGCTGGGAGAAAATATCAGCCTTAACAACAGTTACAAGTGTGGAACAATTATTTTTTAATGCTATTTTAAAATAAGTGTCACCACAGAACTAATAATTATTGAAGCCTTGTCACTGTAATAGTTAAGAGTAATTTATATAGCTTTCAAACCAGGAATACATTTACTTCGAACAATGGAATCACTGCATCCTGACAAGAAATACTGTTTTGATGTTAAAATTGGTGTTATTTACCCAGTGGCCTCTACCTGTGACAATCCTAAGGAGAATTTTTTAATAAATTGTCATAGAAGCAAGATATACATAACAATGATTCACAGTCAGTTGCACCACACCCCAAATACTTATCACACAGACTCAGTAAGATGGGGAGTCAACTAGGCGCTATGATTCTGCCAGAGAGATAGCAATACAGGGACCTGGCAACAGAACAGGACACCTGATCTCTTGACTAGGGCAGCTGGGAAGTTGTGGCTATTACGCAAGGTGTACCTTTCTGAAAAACCTCGAGAGAAACTGATGTGAAAACAAATTCAATCCAGAAACTCTGCCTGGCCTCATTCGGTTTTCTCCTTAACATCACGGATGGCGTCACTAAACCTCGGCCATCTGATGGCTGGCCTTCATTCACAAGCTGGAACCTATATCAATAATCCTAAGAGATGCAGTCACATGAGGAAAGAACTCGCATTGTCAAGCAGGAGGAGTGGTGGGGTGGCATGTGACAGAGAGAAGCAGCCAGCCTGGCACTTCAGCCCAGGGCGATTTGACTTCTCTAGTCCCATGTCATGAGAGATGAACAGTAAGAAAAATCCCCAAGTACTACCCTCTGTGCTCCTCGCCAACCCCGGACTACCAGCCAACAATTCTTGTTTACTAAGTCACTATCGCACCCGTGAGGAACCAGACGTAACGATTTTACTTTTCATCCTAACGATTTTACTTTTCATCCTTTCATTTTTGTGGTTTTCCTGAGACCCAGGCTGGCCTGGAACTGTGATCCTTCTACCTTAGCTTCTTGCTAGGCCCGATTGTTAACTTTTTAAGATTTTAGATGTATTTATGCTATGTGTGTGACTGTTTTGCTTGCATCTATGTATATTTACCACATGAGTGCCTGGTGCCCATGAAGGTCAGAAGAGGGCATCAGATCCCCTCAAATTGGAGTTACAAAGGCTGTGAGCCACCATGTGGGTGCTGGGAACCAAACCTGGGCTCTCCTTGAGCACAGTAGATGCTCTTAGCCGCTGAGCCATCTCTCTAGCTCCCAGCTGATAATTATTTAAAAATAAGGAGTCATGGATTAGCATTACTTTCCCAGCATGCAATGAGTTTATAGATTAAAGAACCCCTGCTGGGAATGTACAGCTCAGTTGTAAAGCATCAGCCTAGGCCTCAGGTTTGTTTGATTCACCAGCACTACAAACAAACAAGCTATCTTGCTTGTTAATTTTATGTCAATTTAATACAAGCCAGTCATCTGAGAGGAGAGAACCTCAACTGAGAAAATGCTTCCATAAGATCAGGCTGTAGACAAATCTATAGAACATTTTCTTAATTAGTGATTGATGAGGGAGGGCCCAGCCCACTGTGGGTGGTGTCACCCCTGGGTTGGTGGTCCTGGCTGAGCCAGGGAAGAAAGCAGGAGGAACAATCCAGTAAGCTGCCCCCTCCATGGCCTCTGCATCAGCCCCTGCCTCCAGGCTCTGAACCTGAGTGTGAGTTCCTGTCCTGACTTCTTCAGTGATGCGGAAGCGCACACCAATAAACCCTTTCCTCCTCAGCTGTCTGGGTTGGATGTTCCAGCACAGCGACACTCACCCTAAGACATCATCTCTTGTCGGCACATCCAGAACCCTGAGGAGCTAGAATTTAAATCTGTACAGTTTGTCCGCTGTTTTAAGACACACAGGTCAAGTTCACTGTTTCCAGTTTAGTCCCAGGAATCTACACCATCGGTGATTTGTTTGGGTGATGTTTCAGATTCCTTAGAGAGAGGAAGGGCAACTTCACTACTTTGATAGTCTATTTGATTACTTTTAGTTTCATGTTTTTCCAATTAACACTTTCTCTTTGGTCTAATTAAAATAAAAGAAAAATCCCAGCACTGGGACTACTGAGGCAGGAGGATTGCCTAGGGTCAAGGCCAGCCTGGGCTACTGTGTAAAATCTTGTCTCAAAAGCAAACAAATCCCAAAGCAAATCAATAGAAGACATATACTCTAAGCAAATTAAAGCATCATTACAGCGGTAGAACTCCTTGATAACGTAACAGTTGCTATGGCAACATAACAAACTTCTATTTTGAAAATGAAAGTACATCACTTTTAGGACCAAGTTCTACTCGTCTAAAATGAATTTTGTATATTTATTTAACGTAAAAAATAAGTTTCTACCCTAAGATTCATTAAAAAGCCTATATGACTACAAGAATTGCTTGCTTTGAGGCTGGTGAGATGCCTCAGCAGGCAAAGCTGCATGCTGATGATCTGAGTTCAATGTCCCCACACACATGTACCCACACATGTGAACATGCAAACACCACTGCAGGCAAATTACACACATATACACATGCAAACATTTTCATTGGTTTGCAGTAACATCAGTGCTTAGGAATATACTTCTAGAGATTTATTTTAAAATGTCTTAACTAAAATATGTGTGAGCTGGAAGAAAGAGAATAGTTATGAGTACTTATGAAAGATGTATAGTTAGGAGCTGGAGAGAGGACGCCTTTGTCAGTCAGCTCACAACCACCTGCAGCTCCAGCTCCCAGGGATCTGATGCGCTTTTGACCTCTGACGGCACCTGCACTCATGTATACATACCCCGCCCCATACACATAAAATAAAGTATGTCTAAAATAATAATAATGATGACAACAAAACCCTGAAACAAAATGTGATGAGGAGTAGAAACAACATTGGAATAAATTTAAATCCAGAAGCAATCAAATCAAGAGGAACGAAGAAGCTGAGTGGCTAGCTAGAGTGAGCTTTCCAAACAAACCTGTGAACATGCTGGACAGCACCATCCACTGAACTCCATAGCCTTCACCTTACACAGGGCCTCGTGCCAGAGTAAGCTACACAGCTAATGAGCTTCCTAAAGCTATGTCTCTACATCACAGCCCAACATTTACGGCATTTACACTTATGCCAATGAGATTTAAATTCATGTGCTCAGTATCCATGGATGCTCCAACCTCAATTCAACCATGAATTGAAAATATATTTTTAAAATGTATCAAATGTACAGACTCTTCCTGTTATCGTTATTTCCTAGACATATATTTAAATTGTATTAGGGATTATTAATAACCCAGCAGTTCAATTAAAGAATACAGGATGATGTTTACAGGCTACATGTAAACACGATGCTGCTTTATTTATTCATCATTATGTGCATGGGTGTTTTGACTACATGTATGTCTTTGTACCATACGTGTGCCTGTTGCCTGCTGAGGCCAGAGAGGGAAATTACATTCCTGGAGACTAGAGTTACAGAGCTACCACATGGGTGCTGGGAATTGAACCGGGGTCCTCTGGGAGAACAACCAGTGTCTTATCTCCAGCCCCTACACTATTTTATATAAAGGTCTTCAGCATGTATGAATCTGGTATCTAGGATACCAGAGGATGATTATATTTACACACTCGTGTACATGCATGCATGTGGAGAACAGAAGACAATCTCATGAGTCATTCCTCAGGGTAACTGTGTGTGTGTGTGTGTGTGTGTGTGTGTGTGTGACTATGCTTTCATATGTACATGTGTGCATGTGGAGGTCAGAGGACAATCTCATGAGTTGTTCCTCAGGATGACTATATGTGTTTATACGACTATGTATTCATATGTACTTGGTCCATCTTTTTGTGTTGTTGTTGGCAGGGTCTCACTAGGCAGCCCTGGCTGGCCTGGAAATTGTTATGTAGATCAAGCTGGCCCGGCCTCACAGAGCCATCACCTGTGCCTCGCTAGTGCTAGATTAAAGGTGCAACTGACTCCATCTTGTTTTGTTGTTGTTTTCTTGCATCTTGGTGGGTTTTGGGGTTTTGTTTGATTTTTAGGACAGGATTTTGCCAAGCACACCAGGCTCTTCAATCTGCAAGCCTCCCCAGAGCTGGCATTATACCTGGGTTCTGAAGACTGAATCGAGGCCTCACGCTTTCAGAGTGGTACTTTACCAACTAAGCCATCTTTTTGGCCTACACTCTCTTTTTCTAACTTTAAAATTCTGAGAAATGATCTGATAAGTTACTCATGTTAGCCCTAAACTCACTCTGTGGCCAGGGTAGTCGCTGGCCTGGGCCATCAGGCCTGGTTTCAAACTGAGCCTAGGCTAGCCTCAAACTCATTTAAAGCTGAGGATGGTGCCGAACTCTTTGCCTCTACCTTTTAAATTCTAAAATTATCGGCAAGTACCACCACACACAACTCAAAGTTAGTCTTTTAAAATATTTTTTATTGCTTTTATTAGAATTTTTCATTTTATTTTGTACGTGAGTGTCTTCTTGAATGTGTCTGTACACCATGTGCACACCTGGTGCTCAGGGAGGGCAAAAGAGGGCTTTGGGGCCCCTGGAACTAGGGTTACACATGGTTGTGAACCACCTTGTGGGTGCTAAGACGTGAACCCCAGTCCTCTGAAAGAGCAGCCAGTGCTCTCGTTAACTGCTGAACCAACTCTCCAGTCACTTTTAAAATGAATAAAATATTCATTTAGGAGACAGAAAGAGTGTGTGTGTGTGTGTGTGTGTGTGTGTATGTGTGTGTGTGTGTGTGTGTGCAAGTCAGGGAACAATTTCTGGGAGTCAGTTCATTCCTTCCACTACGTGATTCTTAACCTTAAAATCAGAAATACTAATAAAAACTTGGTTCATTTTGAGTGACTCAGACAAATTTTCTGGATTAGAGTTTAATTCAGAAGTAAATTGAGTAACTGCTATCCTTAAAAACGTCAGGGGGACCAGGCCGGGGGCTAGAAAAGAAAAGGTTCGGTGTGATGGCATACATCTTTAATCCCAGCAATTGAGGGGGCAGAGACAGGCAGATCTCTGAGAGTTTGAGGTCAGCCTAGTCTACACAGTGAGTTGCAAGACAGCCAGAGCTATATAATGAGAACCTGTCTCAAAAAACAAAACAAAACAAAAAATGAAAAAGAAAAAAAATAAAGAAGGAAATGAAGAAATAAACACTGACAGGGATTTCTGCAACTCCAGTTTCAAGGGATTCGAATCCTTCTGGTCCCACTAGCATCCCACAAATGTGGTGCACAGATCTAGACACAGGCAAAGCACCCATACACATTTAAAAAACAAATGAAAGAAAGAAAAGAAACGTCAGCTGCCTTTCAAATTCTAACAGGGAAAAAAATCTACTGCTAAGCAGTTGATCAAAGTGAAAAAGTATTTATCTACCATGTCCAATAACTGCCATTCCAGTTGTTCGTAAGGCACAAGACTTCAAAGTGGAAACATTTTTGATTCTAGATTCCAATATAGGAAAAAAAAACCCACTAATACATTTTCTCCAAACAAACAAAGGAAAAACAGAAAAAATAAAAACCCTGACATGGAAGCAATATGTTCTTTGAGTCAATATGTTCAAAAGTCAAGTCTGGGGAACTGAGAACCCAGGCAAGCTTCCTGTAGAGCCGCCCTTCCAGGGAAAATGGTGAAGATGGGGAAACGATACACCCAGGAGAGAATTCCAAAGATGATGTATTAGGGTCTGGAAAGACGGCTCAGCAGTTAAAGAGCATTGTCTGCTCTTCCAGGGGACACAGGTTCAATTCCTAGCACCCTCATGGCAGCTCACACCCGTCTGTAGCTCCAGTTCCAGGGGATCCAACACCTACACAGACATACATGCAGGCCGAAGACCACTGCACATAAAAGTAAAAATGAACCATTCCAAAAAAAAAAAAAAAAGATGTACTAGAAAGTCCACTTCATTAGCGCTCGCTGCTGGAACGCAGCAGGAGGAGCTGCCTCGCCTCCTTCCCGGCCCTGGAACAGTTTCAAGCACAGCGGAGACAGTTCCACATTTCCACAGCTGGGGTGAGGGGCAGAGTTTCACACACACAAACCCTGAGCAGAGCCCGCTGCATCTCAGGAGCTTCATGGTGCCGAGACATTAACACGAGGTTATGTAAATCAACGGAGAGAAATAAAATAACTTGAGTGGCAGAAAAAAATAGGAGAACTCGCTGCCAAGTAAATGCTCTATCAAATGACCTTTAATGGCTAATACCCTGCCTCCGTTTTTCTCTCCCTGTAGGAAAAGCAGCTAAGCGGTGGCAATCAGAACGGATTCTGCGGCGTTTCCAACCCGAAGCAAGCTGCAAACACGAAAGCACGCAGTGCTGATGTCTGCCCGTCATTCTCGTAAATTACATGATAAATTTTCCCTCTGTCGAAGCCATTTTAACCAATTCTCCGCTAGCTGCAGAAACAGGGAGCAGAGTTTGAACGGCTAGTAAGATTAACTAAAACGGTGTACTTTACCCCCGCACTCCCTCTATTAGACAGGCTTAGGAACACTGGAAATCTAAAATGCAGACTGCAAAAGGAACAAAGGCATTAGGACTGATGCATGGGCAGGTGTGTGGGTGCGGAAGATAATGACAGAAACCGTGGCGTAAGAACCTTTCCGCTTTTTACTCTTTTGTTTCCTAGGTGAAAAGCTGCATGCTGCTCCTGTCCCCTCAAAGCCACCCCACATCACCAACTATTAACAAACACTTTGGTGATTGAAAAGAAAAACTCAGTTCTTAAAATGAAAGGCGTGAGAGCGTGAGTCAAGCCTGAGTCACCGAGCCCTGGAACCCTCCCCGGTTATTCTAAGAAAAATAACCAACCCAAGTTCACACAGAACCGTAACGAAGGGACCTAGATTTGGAAAAAAAGAATTGAGGTAAAGACGGTTTGCATTGCTATGTTGAAACTCATTTCCAGCTTGACTGCGTAAGACATCAGCATCCTCAGCGAGGCAGCCAGAAGAGCTATTCGAAAACACTCTTCCTCCTTCTGAGCACGTGGTAAGACTGCCTTCCCCGTCCACTGAACTCAGGTGTGACCGGGAATCTGCAGCAGCTGCCGTAAACAGGAACAGCCGGGCTGAGCGGGTAAAAGTACCTGCTGCGGAGCTACGGTGACTTCATCTTATCCCCGTTACCAAGACAGACGCACGACATAGTCACATGCACATACACCACATACACACAGGAACACTTGTACACACACATGCGCGCGCACACACACGCACACTAATAATAACAACACTAATAAACAACTTTAAGAGGGAGAAGTGACCTTTTGAAAGTGACCAAATCAGAGCAGAGGCTTTACCAGCCAACAGAGCCCTTGCAACTTCTCTTCCCCTTGTCCCTAGGACTGGCAATAATTTAGCTATTTTGGTTCTGGAATGAGGATAATAACAACACAGACGGCCTTAAATGGGCAGGTATCAAAAAAAAAAAAAAAAGTTAAAAAGCTAGCATGCTTTAAGACACTGAAAACTTGAATTATTATGCAACCTATCTTGACTAATAGTATTAGGTTTTGTTCTGCTAGAATACCTAGACAAATTCTTTTCTTTTTTAGCTTCTGTTTTGATTTGTTTTTGTGGGAAGTTGAAGTTTACTGAGATATGTTAAGCACTCAGAAAAAAGGCCTAACATACCCAAGAGTGTAGGTGTGGGCTTTTCAAAGAAGAGTCACCTTATCTTGTTGTTTTTGAGAGGGTCCTGCTCTGCAGCTCGAGTTGCCCCTGAATTCACCAATGTCTGGCCAAAGTGCTGACAGCAGAGGTGTGAGCCACCACACCAGACTTTTCACAGTCTTTCTTCCGTATATTTTCCTTCCTTGCTTAGTATTTGTGTGTGTATGCATGTGTGTACATGCACATGCATGTGTGTACATGCACATGCATGTGTGTGGTGTATGAATGTGTATTCATGCGTATGTATGTATGTGTGGTATGTGCATCTATATGTGTATGTGTATACATGTAGTATATAGCTAATTTAAGATGTAAGAATTAGTTAATAAGAAAGCCTGAGCTATTAGGCCAACCAGTTTATGATTAATGTAGACCTCTGTGTGTTTCTTTAGGACTGAACAGCTGCGGGACCAGGTAGGAAATAACACGTATGTGTTTGCGCGTGTGTGGTGTATACATTTATGAGGATGGGTGTGTATGCATGTCTGTGTGGTATATTCATGTGAGGGTATAAAGATAAGTGTGTATGTCCACATGTGAAGGTGTGCATATGCGTGTCTATGTGTGTATGAGTGTGTATATATTCATGTATATGTGTGTATGCACATGAATGCGGTGTATGCACGTGTGAGGGTGTGTGTGCATGTGTGTATTATGTGTATATGTATTTAAAGGAATGTGTACATGTGTGTCTGTATGATAGTGTATATGTGTACTTGTGTATGTATACGTTTGTGGTGTGTGCATGTATGCAGTATATGTATGCATGCATATATAGGTGTATGCATGTGACAGTGTATATATGTATATATGTGTATTCATGTGTGTGTATGTGTGCATGCATACATGCTCATAATGTATGTAAGTGTGAGGGTCAGAGTGCTTTCCTCCATCACATCGCCATTCTATTTTTAATTATTTGAGACAGAGTCTTTCACTGAACGTGGAGCTCGCTATTCTAGCTAGACTGGTGGGATCTGCCACCTGCCTGCCTGTCCCTCATGCTGGGGTTACAGGCATTTACTCCTATGCCTGGCTTTTCTGTGAGCTGGGGACAGGAACTCAGTTCCTCATGCGTGCACAACACTACCCACTGGGCCATCTCCTCCCGGCCTTTACGTCATATTCTTGGTTACTTTACAAGGAAGATGACCGTTTACTTGGTGACTCAAGCTTAGACTCTGAGCACATGTTCAGTAAAGCATGGAGACTACTTACTGAAGACTGCTAAAAATAGCAAAGTAAAAGCTGTCAGTTATTCAAAGCAGGATACTGACCATGCTCTAAAACCAACAACCACAAAACAAATCAGCATGTCTCTGTTCCTACAAAGCCACAACCATGGGCAACAAATGTACACACAGGCTCTGGGTTGCTCTTTCCCCTTGCTTTGAGATTTACTGGATTATATGCCAAACACTACAAGTACATGTCAAGAATTAGCTCATTTAGGTGGCAGGCTGACCAACCCTGCAACTACCCAGGTCCAGAGCCAGGGTTATGAGTTGGCCCACCCCAACATCCACCCCATCTGTGATTTGCTGGAGCATGTCAAGAGACCTGACCAACAAATCCAAAGCTGCAGGATCTCCATGGCACAGGGCAACAACAGGATAAGCAAGAGGAGCCCCAGTGAGGGCCCAGCATTGACAGTGCAGCAGAAGCCAGAGGCCTCGAGCCAGATCAGTGGCTCTTAGCGATGAACACTTGCAAGTAAAGATATAGAGAGAAGGGTTTACTGCAAGACTCAGTGTGCCACACTACAGCTTCCATGACGAGATGGATTTTTTTTCTCCTCTCTCTCTCTCTCTCTCTCTCTCTCTCTCTCTCTCTCTCTCTCTTTCCTTTCTCTTTTCTCTCCTAAAGTTTATTTTATTTTGGTGGGGAGGTTGCAAGGGCAGAGGGTGGATACAAAGGGACAGGAAAATGAATGGGGTGGAGTACAGGACGTGAAAAACACAAAGAATAAATAAAAAGGAGAAAAAAGAATTAGCTCATTTAGGTGCTGGAGAGACCGTTTGCGAAGGACCTAGGTTCAGTTCCCAGACCCACCCCAGCACCTTTTAAATCAGCCCCAACTCTAATTTTGTCTTCTGGCCTCTGCAGGCACTCACATGTGCATGGTGCACATACACGCATGTAGGTGCACATATATAATTAAATAAATGTATTTAAATAAAGAAATAGATATCTTTAAAAATCAACCAGCTCATCTAATTTCACACTAGCTCATTTAATTTTGCACAAGGCATGGGAGGTTCTAGAACTTAGGTCCCTGGGTGGTAATAGCAGAAGGGTACAAAGACTAAAACTTACGGTGCCCTTCACCATCATGGCTGAAAGCAAGTGCTGTCTCTGACTGGTTACATAATTGACTGTAGTCTCAACGGTCTGTTCTTTCAATAATTATGAAATGTACTGAGCACTCACACACTTTTCTCAGTGCTGAAGAACAGTGAGCAAGGGTTCTCATTTCTGGGCATTATACTTTAATAGAGGAGACTGATTTTAAAAAACTGAAAGTAATTAGTTATCATGCTGGTTAATTTTTATCAACTGGACACATTAGAGTCACATAGGAAGAGGCAGGAGATCAGCTGAGGACTTGTCTCCATTGGATTGGCCTGCAGGCATGTCTGTAAGGAATTTTCTTGACTAACGATTGATGTGAGTGAGACAGGTTCCCTTTGGGCCCTGCCACCCCTGGGCGGGTGGTCCCGTTGTATAATAAAACAGGCTGAGCAAGCCACGGAGGACAGGCCAGTCAGCAGTGTGTGTCCACAGTGCTTCAGTTCCTGCCCCGGCTGCCCTCGATCACACACTGTAGCCTGGAAGGTGAAAGGAACCCACTCTTCCCCAAGTTGCTCTTTGTTAATGCCTTATCATAGCGATTCAGAAGCCAACTCCAGTGGTTATGGTTAGTTACCCATGGATGTATAACTAACCACCCAAAACTGGGGCTAAAATAACCTTTCTTTTTCTCCTTTGGGGCTGGGCTCTGCACAGCCTTCTGGTGTCACCCAGTATATTGCCTGAGTTCTGTCTGTGCAGAGTCAGTCTGCAGGCTGCCCAGAGGCTTCCCGTGTACCCTAGACTAGCCTCAAACTCTTGACCTTCTTGCAGTGCCCTCCAGACTGCCGGGACTGCAGGTGTATGCCATCATGGTCAGCCATGTGGTCACTTTTAGCCCAGCAGAGATGTGAACAACATTGATGTAACCGAAAGGTGGTAAGCGGAGCCAGCATGCACTCAAGTGCAGTTGTCTGAGGAGCCCAGAGGAGTCAGATCCTCTGGAGCTGCAGTGACAGGCATTTGAGAGTCACCGAATATGGGCGTTGGGAATGGAGCACGGGTCTCTTGCAAGAGCAGTACATGATTTTAATCACTGAGCCATTTTTCCAGCCCTCAAAATTGTTTTCTTTGTTTCTTAATTCTTATTGTCCTTAAGAAATGAACTCTAAGATCAAGCTATGAGATCACAGTGAAACTCCCAAAATAATGAATGCAAGATTCATTTCTCAGTAGTGAGCTTACCAAGCATATCAGATACATAAATAACCAGTGATGGAAAAGTATGGAGGGAGAGGCAGGATGGTCAGAAGTTCAAGGTCAACATTGACCACCTAGTGAGTTCAAGACCAGCCCAGGCCACTTGGGACTCTTATCTATAAAACAAAACAAAAAAAAACCAAAATATGTCAAAAAAAAAGTGAAAAAAAAACTTAATACGCTTATCAATCAGTAACCCAGGGAAGCCTGGGCTAACTATGTAGCCTAGGCTGGCCTCCAACTTGAGGTCATCTTGCCTCTGGCTCTGCTTCCTAAAATCCATCATACCAACTTAAGTTATAGCTACTTGAGTTTTCTGTGGAGCTGGGATAGGAATCAGGGCCTCATGCATGCTAGCCAGTCTCTCCACTGAGGTATAACCCAACCTCTAAAACATAGTTTCTTAATACTATTTTATTTTGTCTCATGAACAGTACTGACTTCAACTTTTTTTTTTAAATGTACATTGGTGTTTGGCCTGCATGTGTGTCTGTGTGAGGGTGTTGAATTCCCTGGAACTGGAGTTTCAGATAGTGATGAGCTGCCATGTGGGTGCTGGGAACTGAACTCAGGTCCTCTGGAAGAGCTGTCAATGCTCTTACCCACTGAGCCATTTCTGAAACCCCCTTCAATTCTTAATTAACTACTATTTGGTTGTCTGGCCTAGTCTAAGTCTATGTTAAGGTAGAACTTGGCATTTCCTTTCTCTCTCTTTCGTTTGATACAGGGTCTCTATATAGAGCAGACCAGGCTGGCCTCAAATTCAGAGATCCACCTGTCTATGCCTCCTGAATACTGGGATTAAAAGCATGTACTACCATGCT
Source organism: Myodes glareolus (assembly GCF_982192425.1). NCBI lineage: Eukaryota > Metazoa > Chordata > Mammalia > Rodentia > Cricetidae > Myodes > Myodes glareolus. The sequence continues at coordinate 68,966,745 of NC_142036.1, forward strand.
CAGCCTAAAATTTAGTGCTTTCCATTGTCATGAACAACAAGCAAAAAAAAAAAAAAAAAAATTAAACTATCAGATAAAAGCCTACTGACAAACAATAATTATTGTTGCACTTGGGAGTTCACTTGAACAGTTCTTATAATTACAATCATAAATAATTACAAAAAACAATAGTTTTATAATTATAATCATAGCTACACTTGTGAAGTATGTGCACTAAGTGCTTGCATATACAGAGTCATTAAATCTTTACAACACCTTTAGGAGATAGGAACCATTCTATTCTCTTTCTTTATACTAGCTAGGCCATAGAACCACACACCTTTAATCCCAGCATTTAGGAGGCAGAGATAGGCAGGATCTCTGTGAGTTCGAGGCCAGCCAGGTCTACAGAGTAAGTTCCAGGACAGCCAGGGTTGTTACACAGAGAAACTCAAAAACCAAAAGCAACAGGAACTTCATCTACAGAAGGGCACAAAACACCAATGACAACAGCCACAGGCCTGAAATCCAGGCACTCCCTACAGTCTAATTTTAACATTCTGGTTTTCTAGGGATTTACTGTACAAAATTAGCTTTAATTTTCTAATCTCATTGCTGCTATAAAAAATCATGGTTGCAGAAGGGAACACTTGGGAAGCACAGGCAGGAGGGTCTCTCTGTGAGTTCAGATCTGTCTTAGTCTACATAGAGAGACTGTCTCAAAAAGGGCGGGGGGGGGGGGAGACTGAAAAATCATGGTAGTCTTATTTGAAACTGCTAGTATATTTACAAATAAAAACTAATGATTACCCAGTGAGAAACAACTGCATAGGCTAATTTATTAAAGTATCGTGTGGAAGTCCCCAAAGTAATGAGTATCTAGTATCTTGATACTATATCTTGGTGTATTTTCAAATTAGAGATGTGATCCCAGGAAAACAGTGACTCAAAGGAGCAAGGAGAGGTCAGGTCAGGTGAAGGCAAGCTTCAGGCTTTACAAAGAGGGCAGCAGCTGTTTACAAGACCTGTCTCTACAAAGAACGACAAAATAAAACATACTTACAATTTGAGATTCACGACTCTTAGGAAACATTTTTGCAACGTTGAGGCCATCAATAACAATATCAAAAGGAGGACAGGAGTTTACAAAGTTCTCAAATCTCTTCAGTTCCTGAAAAAGCAAAGTCAGACAGAACATCAAGAAGAGCCTAGGGGCTGGGGATGAGGTTTTGGGGTGGGGGGGAGCATGTCTGCTGTGCCCGCAGCCTTGGGTTTGATTCCTAGCACTGCATAAACTAGGAAAGCCACTCCACACCAGGGAAGAGGAGACGGGGGAGCAGAGAGGTCAAGGTCACCCTCAGTTACACAATGAACTTAAGCCATCAGGAGATACAGCAGACCCTCAGAACAAACCAATCCAAAAACAACTAGACCAGAGAACGCTCTCTCTCTCTCCCACTCTCGCTCTCTCTCTCTCTCTCTCTCTCTCTCTCTCTCTCACACACACACACACACACACACACACACGGGGTAGGGGGTGTCTTCCAAAATGAAATCTAAAAAGGCTGCATTTGGATACCAATTGCACAGGTATCCAGGGCCGGACAATCTTAGTGCTGTCCTCACAGGACAGCTATACGCCCAGCCTGATTTCAGACAGTCACTAGACAGTCAGCAGCACACACAATATCACAAAGAGATCAGGATACTGAAATTGTTAAGTCTTGTTCCTAAGAGAAGTGAACACAAAGAAATCAGTTACCTGGTAACCATGGTGAAAGAACAAGGATCTACAGTTTAAATTTTTATTTATTTTCTTGGTGGCACACATCTTTAACCCCAGCACTCTGAAGGCAGTTACAGTTAAAGCTCTGAGTTGGAGGTCTACTTGGGAATTTTTGAGTCAGCGAGGGCTATACAGTGAATCTGTCTCAAAAAAATTTTTTTTCCTTGAGTTTTGTTTTTTGAAACAGGGTCTTGCTATACAGTTCAGGTTGGTCTCAAACTCACTATGTACTCTAGGCTGGCCAGGAATGCAGGAACCTCCTGCCTATGCCCGCTGAGTGCCGGGAGTACAAGTGTGTGCCATCACTACTACTCTCTGCTTACGACAAAGCCCCTAGCTTAGCGTGAGGACAAACCAAGTAAACTATGCTGTCAAGTGAGAAGAGTGCTATGAGGGGAAAAGAAGGAAAGCCCACTCTGGTAGTGACAGAATCTGTTACACTAGCTGGCTTGGGACTCTCAGGGCTCTGCTTCTGTCTCCTGGATGCTGGGTTTAAAGGTGCCACCACCCCACACCTGGTTTATCTCTGCTTTAAGAAGTCAGGGAAGCAATCTCTAGAAAAGGATTCACATAAAAGACATCCATGAGCATGTTAACATGAAAGGGGACACTTGCGTCAGGCTCCACCTCTAGACCAAGGACTGCAGGTGGTAAATGTTTACTGGGACAAGGAGAATTAATCTCTCCCATAGATAAGGCCCCTTAATGATTGTCTGAAGCAGAGTGTTCGGCCTTGAAACTATATATACACATATAAACCACAAAAATTAACTCAGCAGATTGTATTATTATATATAGATATATATATTTGTGCATACATATGTTACATAGAGAAATATATAAAAACAATAACAGAGTAAAAAAGACTATCAACTTGAGTAGAGGAGGCAGATGGGAGAGGTTTGAAGGGAGGCTAACTGGGAGGGGCTGGAGAGAGGAAAGGGGGAAGTGATATAATTATATTTCGATTAAAAGCATATGTTTAGCCTGGCAGTGGTGGCACACGTCTTTAATCCCAGCAATCCCAGGAGGCAGAGACAGGTGGATCTCTTTGAGTATAAGGTTCACAGAGTTAGTTCCAGGATAGTCAGGGCTACACAGAGAAAGCTTGACTCAAAACACACACACACACACACACACACACACACACACACACACACACACACCCTAACCAAATATTTAAAGAAATGTTTTAAAATGCTATACTAACACAGAGAGAGACAGAGACAGAGGTGTCAGAGAAACAGTGGGCAGGGTAGTGATATCCTACACCTGAAATCCAGCACTGGGGAGATAGGAAAGAGAGGGGAGGAGAAGAGAGTGCAGTGGAGTCTCTGGGGCAGGAAGACTCTGGAGAAGAAGGTGGCTAACAATGGGGGAGGGGCAGGAGGGCTTAGTAAGAGCAAAGCAATGACATGGTGGAAATTCAAAGCCATTTCTTTGCGTGTCAATACAAAATTAATGCCTGCTGGTGGTGGCATACATGTCTAATCCCAGCACTTGGGAGGCAGAGGCAGGTGGAGCTCTGTGAGTTTGAGGTCAGCCTGGTCTACAGAGCAAGATCCAGGAAAGCCAGGGCTACACAGAGAAATTCTGTCTTGAAAACCAAACCAAAATTAAGTTAGTAGAGAATTTTTGTTTGGTTTTTTGAGACAGGGTTTCTCTGTAGCTTTGGAGCCTGTCCTGGAACTCACTCTGTAGACCAGGCTGTCCTCAAACTCACAGAGATCCACCTGCCTCTGCCTCCTGAGTGCTGGGATTAAAGACGTGTGCCACCACCGCCCGGTTAGTAGAAGAAATTTAAACTTGGTATTAGCCAAAAGGCCAGAAATAATGGAAGAGTACATTTAATATAGAAGGAAATAAAATAAAATAAAAAGGAAAAGAAGTCCAAATAATTTTTAAATGTGATTATTCTTTACAATTTTACACATACATACACCTATAATGTACTTCGATCATATTCTTCCTCCCTTATCCCCTTTCATCCCCGTACCATCTCAAATTAAATTTAGTAAGGCAAAAAGCGAAAAACTGTCCTCATTCTCTATTTCACATTGCATACAAAATTATTTTAAAATGGATCACAGAAGGCTGAAGAGATGACTCAGTGGTTAAGAGCAGAGGCTGCTTTTGTAGAGGACCTGGACTCAATTCCCAGCCCCCACAAAGAGACAACCATCTGTAATTCCTGTTCCAGGTGACCCAACGTTGTCTTCTGGCTCCCTTGGGCACCAGTGCACAGTGGTACATAGAGAGATGCGGGTAAAGTCACCAATACACATACATAATAAAATAATTAAAATTTGTATTTGGTAACAAAACCAACTAAATATTGGTTGGAATAGGAATATTAATAATAATATTTATTTATTATGTATACAAGGAATATTAATTTTTATAAATGAAAGCAAAATATCAAGGAGAATTTAAAATTTCTATGCAATACTGAATGTAATAGAAAGGAAAGGACATGACTGCTCCTAGGTGTGGTGGAGGAGAACGTTTACTGTAGATATGTGGGAGAGTCCAGAGTGGTCGTGACCCTGAGCCACGTGAGGAGAAGGGAGGGGAATGGAGAGGGGAGAGATGTGTTAAGGTGCCCCAGTCAGGAGGCCAAAGGGACGAGGGTGACCAAAATGTCTGGATTATATAAGGACAAGGAGTATCCAAAATGTCTGGATTATATAGGGACAGGGGGGTATCCAAAATGTCTGGATTATATAGGGACAGGGGGTATCCAAAATGTCTGGATTATATAGGGACAGGGAATATCCAAAATGTCTGGATTATATAGGGACAGGGAGTATCCAAAATGTCTGGATTATATAGGGACAGGGGGTATCCAAAATGTCTGGATTATATAGGGATGGGGGTATCCAAAATGTCTGGATTATACAGGGAAGAGTCTCTGGGGGAAGGGCAGCCTAGACCTGGGCCAGAAAGTTCAGGGTAGGGGGCAGGGTATGCCAGCCAAACCCTGTAACAGGTAGAGACTGAGGGATGCTGGAGAACCTGGAGGCCAGGTCTGCTTTGATATGTTAAACAGACACATCAGCCATTTCCAGGTTTGAAACTTAACAAATATGATTATCATTTTGTTTGTTTGTTTCTGCCCATATACAGCTAAATAAACAAAAGGAAACAGGACAAGTTGCATTACATTGCCAACGCTGCAGCTTTCCTAAGAGGCCATCTCAAAATACATCAGGAGAACTGGTAGGAGCGCGAGGCCAGTACAGTGAGTTAGGCCAGCATGTCTCAAAAAAAAAAAAAAAAAAAAAAGTGCCACCAACAACCAGCAGAGAAGACATTTTCCACTACACTGCCAGCTATCATTTTGGTGCTGTGCTTAGTAACGTATTGTATTCATCTCAGTAATAGCAACATGGACATCGAAATGAGTCACATAAAAACAAAAAAAGTTAGACTAGATAACTTACAAACTCCCCTTTCTATTCTGATATTGTGGTGTTCACAGCAGTTGGAAATTCCTTAAAACTACAGACTGGGAAAAGGTATGCCTGAGACAATTTATGGGAAAGGTGACTCTCTGGATGCCACAAAATCCCCATCCAAAGATTATCCTCCTGGTCTATATTTCTGCTCAGAGAAAAAGTCCAGAACTCCAGGCTGCTCTTGCACTGCTCAGGTCTGTCCACCAGGGGCGCGCGCTGTTAGTGAGGGATCCATGGCAGTATTTCCAAAGGTGCTCCTGAAGCTCAGGTTGAGTTTAATTTTATTTTTGAGAAAGCATCTTTTGATTATGTGTCCTGGAACTAGTTATAAAGACCAGGATATCCTTGATCTCACAGAAACCCACCTGCTTCTGAGTGAAATACATTTATATTGTTGAATGCAAAAGCCACCAGGCAGTTAGTGCAGACAAGATGTCACAAAAATAGAGTTGGCCTATTGAGGTAGTTAGTCCACACGATAGGCAAGACAGAGCAGTGCAGGCCTGGAAGTCCAGCAGCTGGCTGGAAGGAGAATGTGTGGGTGCACGCCTCAATCCCATCATTTGGAGCTGGAGAATTAAGAGGTCAATGCTCAGCTACATAGGGAGGTGGAGGGCAGTCTGGGCTACACAAGACCCTGTTCAAAATAAAACAAGGGAAACGATTAACCAATAAACAAACAAACAATCCAAGAACAACTATTTCTTTCATGTCTATTATTGGGTTTATACTTAAATGTACATTGCCCAATGATCCAGAATATAAAAAGTCTACCTATACATTAATCCTTTATTTCTTGGCTGTCACTAAAAAAAATTCTTTTCTGAAAATGGTTTAATGAGATATAATTGATGTGGGATTTCCCTCTGTATGCTGTGAATATGTTTTACTACCATTGGTTAATATAAGAAGCTGCTTTGGCCTATAGCAGGGCAGAATACAGTCAGGCTGGAAGAGATATATAGAGAGTAGGCGGAGTCAAGGTTTATATATATTATTATGTTGTCTTTGAATTTTTTGATTATGAATGAACTAAATAGAGATATTTATTGTAAAGGCTACTAAGCTAAACCAAAATATATACTTTAAAGGTATCTTGACTTCAAAATTTGGGTCTAAGGACACGTTGCTTTAAAAAAGAGGACTCAAACTCACAGTCCCCCTGCCTCACCCTCCTGAGAACTAGAATTGTGGGTAAGTATCACCATGCTTCAGTCACTGCCGTTATTCATTTGATGCTTTACAATTTAAGTGAAATGTAACCAGAAAGGAGTTGTAAATATGATTTACAAACAGGCTATTAATACAAATGTTGGGAGGGATCAAGCAGGTAAAATAAATGCTAACACTGGCTAAATATAAGAAAATAAAAGAGGGCTGGCCAGATGGCTCAGTGGGGAGGGGGCTTGCTACCGAGTTCCAGAATTCACAGGGTAGAAAAGAAAACTGGCACTCACAAGCTGTCCTCTCATTTAACATGCATGAGATAAGTTTTTAGGACATGGCTTTGAAATCCATGTGGGCATGGTAGTGCACACTGTTAATCCTAGAACTTGTGAGTTTCAGGCTATATAGTGAGACTCTGTCTCAAAAAACAAAACAAAAATGGAGTGGCAGTGTACACATGTATTTTCAGCACTCTGGAGGTAGTGGAGAGGGGTAGATAAGTTTAAGATCATCCATGTGCATAGTGTGAAGAAAGCTGGGCTACAAGAGAGAGTTTCTCTTTTTTTTCTCACTTTCTCTCTCTTTTTTTTCTCTTTCTTTTTTTGTTGTTGGTTGGTTTCTTCAAGACAGGTTGGTTTCTCTGTATCTCTATGTAGTACTGGCTGTCTTGGAATTCATTCTGTAGACCAGGCTGGACTTGAATTCAAAGATCTGCCCATATCTACCTTCAGAGTACTGGGATTAAAGGTGTGCACCGCCACTGTCAGGTGAGAGATTATCCGGGGGCGGGGGGGGGGGGGGGAGAGCTCTGGGCATAGAGGCACATACCAACATCTCAGCATTTGGGAGACTGAGATGGGAGGAAGACAGTTCATGGTCATCCTCAGCTAGAGTGACCGTAAGGCCAGCCTGAGCAACATGAGACCCTGTACCCTCCAAAAGAATGTATCTTGAGGGCTGAAGAGATGGCTCGAGGTTAGGAGCACTGACTGCTCTTCCAAAGGTTCTGAGTTCAATTTCCAGCAACCACATAGAGGCTCACAACCATCTGTAATGAGATCTGGTGCCCTCTTCTGGCCTGCAGGTGTACATGCAGGCAGAACACTGTACACATAATAAATAATAAAGAAAACATTTTTTTAAAAAAGATTATATCTTGAGTTTAAATTAAGAAAAAGAAACTTTTTGTTACTGTAAGATTGAAAAGTGTAAGAAAATGTAAAATAAACTCTAAAACAACCAGCAGTTTTATTTCTTTACCTTATCCTAGCTTGCACTAGAAACAATGAAGCAAGTCTGCCAAGCGGTCTTACCATCGTGACACGGAAATGCGGTCTAAACTATGAGAGCAAGAAATGGGAATTTTAATATGACACATAAGCTCCATAACAAAGGAAAAAGCCGATTTATAATTATATGAATCTTAAGTCCCACATGGCGAGCCTAACTCTACTTTAAATTCTCCTAATATGTGAGAAAACTAATGGGTTGAGCAAGTGATTTTTCTTGGTAGGAGGAGATGCTAAAATTTGTAAATACCCCCCCCCCAACAATGTTTCTCTGTGCAGCCCTGTGACTGTCCTGGAACTCACTCTGTAGACCAGGCTGGCCTCACACTCAGAGATCTCCCTGCCACTGCATTTGGAGAGCTGGGATTAAAGACATGCGCCACCACCGCCCTGCAAAACAAACACGGCATTTTTTTAAAACAGAAAGAAAGGGGATATTAAGACAACTGGCTTTAGTCATACTGGAAGTGGAAAAGCAGGGGAATACCAGCTATTTTAGATACAAGCAATGTTCCTAACGTGGGAACATCAATAAAAAATATCTTTATAACTAGTGTCTCAATTATGTGACTTCTTTAGGACACGGTTCCCAAATAATCCCCAACACTAAGACCAGTACACAGCGAGTTAGATATGAGGGAACCAGGAAATCGCAGGTCGATCTCTTGGTAGCAGGAGCTCCTGAGGCTCAGTGCCCCTTTGTGATGAAATATCCTGCAGCTGTAGCTGAGACCCAGCCTGCTACAGCAGAGTGCTAAGCCAGTTTCCAAACTGACACCATCCCTGAGGCCCTGGCTTCATTAGAATAGCATTTGCAACAAAAAAAAAAATAGCATTTGCATTGTGGCTTGTTTATAAGCTGAATTATTTCCGTCAATAAGAGAAGAATTGAGGGAAACACGTCTATCAATAACTATCAATAACTGCATGACTGCCTTATTGCAAGTAGGGAAACTAAACCACACATCCAAAAAGTGCCATTAGAGCGTGACAGTCAAAACAGAGGCTGGAGAACCCAAGCCTTTCTCAAACCTTGTCAAAATAGAAAGTTTAGTAAGCCCAGACCTCTTATTACTAGGAAGTTGTGAGAGATACTTTAGTTTCCACAGTTGTTTCATTAGTTGTACAGTATATCCTTTTTTTGTTTATGTTTTAATGGCTTTTTGAGACAGGGCTTCTCTGTGTAGCCCTAGCTGTCTTGGAACTCGCTCTGTAGACCGTGCTGGATTTGAACTTACGGAGATCCGCCTGCCTCTGCCTCCTGAGTGCTGGAATTAAAGGTGTGCGCCACCATTGTTCAGCTATGGTATAAAATCCTATTGGGCATATAAATAAACACGTTCAAGTGTGTGCATGTTCATGCATGCACACACATGTGCAGGCCAGAGGACAAGCATGGGTGCATCCTCAAGAACACCATCCACTTCTTTTGAGACAGGCTCCTCAGGCCCTAGGTTCATCCTGTCCGCCTCCCAGTGCTGGTGATGCAAACACACAGCCCACACGCAGCATTTTTACACAGGTTGTGGTGGAAATGGAACTCGGGCCAACTGAGCTCTTCTGTAACCCTGAAACCTTGCAATTTTATCTGAACTTTCTGATTTCCGTAAGATGAAAAGAAGCAAGCAAAACTTCCTGACATAAATACCTCCCAAATCTGGCACATACCTTTAATCTCAGCACTCTTGCCCACAGAGTGAGTTCCAGGACAGCCAGGGCTACACAGAGAAACCCTGTCTCAAAAAAACAATAAATAAATAAGTATGCCCCCAAATCTTTGTAGTCAAGCATATCAGCACACCCATGGACTCCCAGCAAGGGGGGAGGTGTCCAAGTTTGAGGCCAGTTTTAGCTACGCTGTGGACCGTGACTCAAATAAACATAGCTCGAGGTGTAGGTCAGTGGTAGAGCGCTTGCCTACCATGTACAAGGCCGTGGGTTTGATCCCAGCATTGCCCAAATTAAACAAAATAAAAATAAAAATAATTAACCAAACGAGTAAGCTGCATTTATCACAACAAAATATTTATTTAGGGAGATAATATCACATGCAGTCCAGGCTGGTCTTGAACTTTCTCTGTAGCCAAAGATGACTTTGAACTCTGGATACTCCTGCTTCTACATCCTACATGTCTTGACTACAAGCACTTGCTCCCACGCTTCGTTTATGTGATGCTGGGGATTGAATTCAGGGCTTTGTTTGCGCTAGGCAAGTGCTCTACTAACTGAACTACGTATGTCCAGGCCCTAAAATCCTTTAATGTGTGGTTGAACTTGAAAACAAACACCAAGTGTCAAAGACAAAGCCAGTTCTTAGAGTGGGAACAGAAGCATAGGCATTGGCACTAACACTGGGCAAGTGAGAACCATAAGGAACTGGGAGGAAGTAGTCAACAGTCTGACTTTTGATACCCTGTAGAAAATGGCACCCTATCAAACCCTGGGCCCAAATGAGAGATCAGAAGCAACTCAGGAATAAATAAGGAACTTAAGTGGACATACATTGTTGTTGTTTTTTTCTCTAACTTATCCATCAGAGGTCTAAGAAAGGAAGAAGATTCCCGAAGAAAAGGCACACACAGGCACACACTAAACAGGTCTGAAGCACAAATTCAGGCAAAGTCATGTGCTCACAAGAATGAGTACAGGAAGTGGGCCTGGTCTGGTAATAGCTCTGGGAAATTTGGCTAACGCAAACAAAACTTCCCTGGAGAGTATCAACAGTCCTAGCCATGAAGGCATTCCTACAGAGAGAAAAACTTCCCTAAAGATGGACTCATTGGTTCAAAACTATAAATACACAGAAAACTATCAATCATGTATGAGTCCTCTCATGAAACAAGAAGAGTCCAAAGAACTCAGGCTAAGGATAATAGAATGACCTAAGAGACAATATGAAATAAATGGTAAAACCAGGCCTGGTGATGACCTAGGAGACAATATAAGCATTAAACACCAGGCCTGATGATGCACACCTGTGCACCCAGTATTGCGGAGACTGAGGCAGAGGATCACGAGTTTGAATTCAGTTTGGGCTATGTAATAAAACCTTGTCTCAAGAACCAAATAACATAGCTTTGTAAAATTATTTAAAACATAAAAATTTTAAAAATCCTCAGAAATTGGAGCGTAAGTCCTGCAATTAAAAATCTGAACTATGGGCCGGAGAGCTGGCTCAGAGGTTGAAAGCACTGGGCGCTCTTCCGGAGGAGGTGGCTTTGATTCCAAGCACCCACGTGACAGCTCAGGGCCGACTTTCCAGTTTCTGGGGATCTGAAACCCTCTTGTGGCTTCTTTGAATTTCAGGTACACATATGGTACACAGACATACATGCTCACTATATATATACATACATACATACACACACACACACACACACACACATATATATATATATATGGATATACAAGATTTTTAAAACTTCTTCTAACATAGTCTGAAATAGAGCCAGCGATACAGTTCAGGGCAGAGCGCCTGCCTGCACGGTGCAGCTCTGGGTTCACTCCCCAGCACTGCACCAAAAGCAAGGACAAAAAGCACAACTGAAACAACTGAAACCATGTGGCTGGAGAAAGTAAATATATAAATTGTGGTGTATTCACGTGCTAGAATGCTATACAGCAGCGAAAGGAAACCATGTAACCACACCAATACAAAACATATAAAACCAAATCTAATGTTAAATGAAAGCAGACAAAAGGGTCACATGTTCTAAGATTTTTATTATATTAATATAATATAATTATAATAAATATGATAAATATAATTAATATAATATAAATGTTTAGTAGAGGCAAAACTACAGAGAACAGATCAGCGCTTACCTGGAGCTGGGTGTAAAAGCAAGGTTAACCCCAAAGCGACCAAGGAAACTTTTGGAGAAAAGTAGTCTAATACTGCAGTATAGTAATGGTCACATGAGTACATAAACTCTCTCAGAAATCATTAAACTGTACACTTAAGATGGATGAACTCTGGCCTGCAAACTATTAAACAATTGTGTGTGGGGAGAGGGGAGCCCTAAGTAGATAAAGAACAGACATCTGGGGCCTGAGAGATGGTTCAGCGGGGAAAGGTGCTGGTGGGCAAAGCCAGATGACCGAGTTTGGTGCCTGGACCACAACGTGGAAGAGAGAACAGCCTCCAGGAAGCGGTCCTTGATTGTCACATGTGCGCTGTGGTACGGAAATGCACACACACCAAACAAATAACTATAAGAATACATAAACAAAGTAGTGAGACATCTGAAGAGGCAGTAATGACAAATCTAAAGAAGTTACCCCAAATATAATTCAAATGTATAGAATAAATGAAATACATTAAAATGAAGAAAGACAGGGAACAAAAGTATCCAGTAGGAATGTTAGAAGCGATACTTGGAGGCAGGAAGGCTGAGAACTGTGCAGAATTGAGTCAAGATGTGAAAGCTCAGTTTCCAGAAGCTGATGAATCCCAAGGGGAGAATGACTATACCCTCACCTAGGTGCATCATAGTGAAATGAGAGGAGAGAAAAACAACGGTCAGAGAAACAACAGAGACCCTGCGCAAGGGAGCAGAAGCTGAACAGAAAGCAAACTACTCCATAGCAACAGCAAGAAGACGGGCTGTGTCTTCAAACACTCTGTGTTATCTATCGTCCGAGTGAGCAACATAAAGACATTATGAAGAATGGAAAAGTTTCCCGCTCAGCCTGCCGCTGCAAGTCTGGCACTTAGTAAGATATCCACCAGGAAGCGTGAGGTCTGGTGAGCATGCAGGGTTGGAGCTACACAGGCCTGGGAGTCACTGGCACACATGTGCTAAAGAAAACCAAAGGTACTGAAGTATAGGGAGAGCGGGCAGAAGAGCAGAAGGAAGGAAGGCCCAGGGTGAAGGAACTCGGAGGAACAACAGAAGTTTAGGGGATAGGCAGAACACCTGCAAGTCACTCCCAAATGGCCTTCCAACATTTTTTATTCGGGGGAGCTATTCTTTATTAAAAAAGGCAATCAGAGGCTAGGAAAACAGTTCAAGGTATCAATAAAGTACTTGCCACACAATGTAAGGTCCAGAGTTTAGATCTCTGGCAGCCACATAAATGTTGCCTGTGCACAGTGACAATATGGTGCAGAAATGGGCTAGGCCTGGGACTCACACAGGTCTGGGTATGACCAGGAGCCCTTCCACTCATTGGTGATAGAGCAAGCGGTAACTCCTTTGGCCCTCATTGACATAGATAGATAACAGGGTCTACCCTGAGGGCTGTACATACAGGAAACACACCACAGGTCTCTAACCAACAGGACGGAGTTATCATCTCACTCTCCTGGCAAATCATGTTGGCAATATGTTTCAAAATCTAAAAATACTGTTACTCTGTGTGAGCCAGTAATTTTATCCTGGTCTGATGAGCATTTACTTCTAGGGGGCTCAATATTTAAAAGCTACAAATACATAATAAGTTCATTAAAAACAAGTTTAGCAGATTTTAGAGATCAGAATTAAGTAGCCAGGTGGAGTGTCTATGCTTGGAACCCCAGTACTCATGTAAACGGAGGCTGCTTTTCCATGTCCCAGCCACCCAGACCCGAATAATCACACAAAACTATATTAATTACAACACTGACCAATAGCTCAAGCATATTCCTAACTAGCTCATATGTCTTAAATTAACCCATTTCTATTAATCTGTGTATTGCCACAAGGTTATGGCATTACCTCATTTTCTACATGTCTTATTTCCTTGGCGGTTGGCTGGCATTTTTCTCCTTCAGCAACTACATGGCATCTCTCTAACTCTGTCTTCTTTCTCTCTGCATTCCGTTCAGCTTTCTCGCCTACCTATATTCTGTCCTGGCATAGGCCACAGCAGCTTCTTTATTAACCAATGGTAATAAAACATTCACAGCACACAGAGGGGAATCCCACATCTTATTCAGGAGGTAAAGACAGGATAGTGAGGAATTCAGATAAGCCTGGGCTACAGTGAGTTCCAGGCCAGCAGGGCTAAAGGAGACTCAGTCTTAAAACACAAAGCAAAGGGGCTGGAGAGATGGCTCAGCGACTAAGAGCATGTGCTGCTCTTGCGGAGGACTGAGTTCCCTTTTTAGCACCCAAGTCAGGCAGCTTACAACGTCCTGTAACTCCAGCAGGGGTACCTGTACTAACATACATACACACATACACGCATGCGCACACGCTAAACAAACAGAAAAAAAAATCTTGGAACCATTGAGATGGCTCAGCAAGTAAAGGCACTTGTCACCAAACCTGATGGCCTGAGTTTAATCCCTAGAAAAGAACCAACTCTTTCATGTTGTCCTCTGACCTCCACCATGGCATCTGTACAGGCAGGCACGCTTGGGCACGCGCACGTGCACACACACACACACAAATAAATCTTGGCGCACACCTTTAACCCTAGCACTCAGGAGGCAGAGGCAGAGGCAGGCAGATCTCTGTGAGTTTGAGGCAGCCTGGGCTACAAGAGCAGTTCCAGGACAGGCTCCAAAGCTACAGAGAAACCCTGTCGCAAAAAACCAAAATTAAAAAAAAAAAAATTAAAAACCACAAAATAACACAAATGTCTGACAATGGTACTATTTCTGTATAGACTTATTTAGCCACAAAAATAGTGTAAAGACAACAGAGACAAGTGCTTATGATATATCAGGGAAACAAATAGCATGTGGTTAATATCCCAGTTAATAAAAGGCAAATAGCAGTTTCCCCAGCTTGCTAGTAAAACGTTCATAGGTACAAAAAACTAATAACAAGGGCCATGCTACCTTCAAGGCCTAGCTGATATGAGTGGTCTGTGCTGTCACCTGGGGCCATGCTATCCGGGCCAGGGCGGCTGCAGAGGGCAATGTCTGGGTCCATGGCCCTACAGCAGCCAGCGTCTGAGTTGATATCTGTGGTTCCGGTCATCACCAAGGGCTATGTGAATGACCAGGGTCTGGTCAGACACCTGAGACCATGTTGGTATCCAAGGACTATGTCACTGCCTGAGCTATATTGATTTGGGTGGCCTGTGTTGCCACCTGGGGCCATGGAGATGCCTGGCCCAGGCCGCTGCCTAGGGCCATGTTTGGGTCTGTGGCCCTGCATCAGCTGGGATCTGGGGTGATAACTATGACTCTGCAGATACCCAGGGTCTAGTCAGACATCTCAACCCTTGTTGGTGCCCAAGGGCCATGTTGCCATTGGGGCTGTGCTGATCTGTGTAGCCTGTGCTGCAAATGGGGTCACAGTGATGTCCAGGGTCAAGCTGACCCTGGGGTCAAGAACACTGTTGAGCCAACCCTGACAGTGTGAGAACAGGATATCTGACTCAGACCCCTCCCCCGTCTGCCATGTGGTAGCATGGGTAAGAGAAAGATGCCCTCCCTCTTCCACCCCTTGCTACCTGCCGCAGGCAAGAAAGCTGGAAGCACACTAGAGCCGACCTTGTTGTCAGAGGCAAGGGTGAGCCAGCCCCAAAGGCATGAGAACAGGAGAGCTGCCCCTGCTGCCCCCCTGCCCTGTATGTCCCCTACAGCAACCGGGAGAGAGGACCCTGTACCTTCCCAGGGCAAAACAGTAGAGCTGGCCCTAGTGGTGTGAATGTGAGTGACCCGGATCTGAGGCCCTGAGAGCAGAACTGGTCCTCCTTGCTGCTGGCTGCATTGGGTGAGCTAGCCACGGCAATGCTGGAGAGCTCGCCTGGGTAGTGATGTTGAGGAAAGCTGATGGGCTAACCAATGCACAACCACACAGGCCCAGAATAAGGGCTATGACTTGGCCCATCCCAACACCCATCTCATTTATGAACTGCTGGAGCAGGTGAAGGGAATGAACCTGTAGATTCAAGACAGCAGGATCTCCATGGCACAGGAAACAACAGGATATCAGAGAGGAGCCTCAGTAAGAGCCTCTTATTGTTGGTGGAGCAGAAGCCAAAGGCCTTGAGCCAACCAACGACTCCTGGCAATGAACAGTGGCAAGTACAGACGAATGGAGTAAAGGGTATCTGTGACTCAGAAGGCCACACTACAGCTTCTCTTTTTTGTTTATTTGTTTTGTTTGGTGTTTGGTTTTTCATTTAAATTTGGTTTTGTTTTAGGGGGAGGTTGCAAGGGCAGAGTGCAAGAGGACGAGGAGATAAGTGGGATCGAGAAGCAGGACGTAAAACAAAGAATCAGCTGGGGCGGTGGTGGGGCACGCCTTTAATCCCAGCACTCGGGAGGCAGAGGCAGGCTGATCTTTGTGAGTTCAAGGTTAGCCTGGTCTACAAGAGCTAGTTCCGGACAGCTAGGATTGCTACACAGAGAAACCCTGTCTCAAAACAAAGCAAAACAAAACAAAACAAAAAAAACCACAAATAATCAATAAAAGTTAAAAAAAAAAAAGAATTCTGTGATAGGTCTGGATGGTGTGGGAAGTCTTCTTTCTATGTTTTGCTTTTAAAAGTTAATGAATAAAGCTGTTTCAGCCAGTGGCGTAGCAGAATAGGGCAAGGTAGGAGTTCCAAACAGAGGAACAGAGGAGTTCCAAATAGAGGAGGAGAGAGTAGGCAGAATGAGCAAGAAGACACATAGCACTGCAGGAGACACCGGAACCTTGCCAGAGAGCTACAGCCATGTGGTGATACACAAATTAATAAAAATGGGTTAATTTAAGATATAAGAGTTAGCCAGAAATACGCTTAAACTATTGGTCAAACAGTATTGCAATTAATACAGATTTCTGTGTGATATTTCGGAAGTCTGGGTGGCTGTCTCCCCCCACACCTGGATGGAGAAGGAGCTCATTTGGCAGAGGGCTTACCTAGCACTTGCAAGGCCCAGGACCTGATCTCCAGCCGTGCAGAAACCAGGAGTGTGGTCTGCACCTGTCATCTCTAGACCTCTGGAGTTGGAGGCGTAACGACTCCTGCTAGTTTGAAGCTGGCTTTGCTGTAAATAGCAAAACTCTCAAACAAAGAGAAAAAAATTCTGAACCATTTTGAATTCTAAGTTCAAGATATATGTTCAATAGCAATTACATATTATTTCCAAGTGGGTTTTTTTTTATAAATTCCAGATAGAATGGAATTTAGTCACCAATATAAAGCTATTTCCAAAATTTTGCCTAAGCTTTGGGGAAACAGATTTTAACTCAGGTAAGTATAGTTTCAAAATTAAATAAAAATATTCTTTTAGAATTCATTCTCTTTGCCTTTCAAATGATATCTTTAGCAAAAAACAACATATTCTTAATTGAAAAATCTTGCTTCCAAGTTAAAAAGGAATAAATCAAGCAAAGACGAGCAAATAACAAAATCCGAATGCTGCACATTCCCAAAAGCTGCTGCTGACTTTCCAGGGATGAGGTGGGTGTGAGGACAGGACTCGTGTGGTCCAGGCTATCCTGCACTCACTCTTAGAGAAAATGGTTTTGAGTTCCTGACCCTCCTGCCTCCATCTCCCAAGTGCTAGGATTACAGGCACATATTACCACGCCTCAATTGTTTTCTCCTTCAATTCTGTGTTCAGTTCAGGAAGTATGTCTAAGCTACAGATGGTGGAAATCCCCTCTGCGACACCGTCAACCAGGAAGCATCTATAAAACAATATAACGATGTTTCACATCCCTTCTTCCTCAGCCAGAATCAGAACATTTAAGTCCCTTTTGGGGGATTTCAAGACAAAGTGAATGTATTCCACAGGTAAGACTCACTGAAAGGCCCTCACACAGGAACCAGAACAAGCACTTACTTCTTCATCAAATAAGGGTGAGAAATGGCGTGAAGAGCAGTTGAGCACCGTGCACAAAGAGAGACACAACAGCACGCACGGATGCTGCACGGGCTTGCACACACAAGCAGAACCACCTTCACACTATACAAACAGGTCACTATTGAGCTGCACAAAGGGATGCTAGCTAGCAGCATTCAAAACGAACTCCCAGAGAAGAGCCAGCGGGACATCTCAGTGGGTAAAGGAGCTGGCCACTAAGTGTGGTGCCCTGATTTCCAATCCCAGAATTGACACAGCAGAAGAGAACTGCCTCCCAAAAGTCATCCTCAGACTTTCATATGCATGCCATGGCACATGAGCAATTATATGTACCAAATAAACACGTGAACACACACAAACATACATACATACATACACACACTTTTTTTAATTCCCAAAGAAAGGTAATCACATATGTGATTATTGAGGACTCGTTTTAATACTCTTTACAGATTTTTCGTTTATTCTGAAAAACTGACCAAACTCAACATTTTTATTTCCTTTTAAGGAATAACTTCCTTCTCTCTCTCTCTCTCTCTCTCTCTCTCTCTCTCTCTCTCTCTCTCTCGTGTGTTTTGACAGATGATGTGTGAATGTGTTCTAGCTGTTGGGTATCAGTGTGGGTGAATGCATGCACATGCCTGTGGAGGTCAGAAGTCAATGTCACGTGTCTTCTTAGGGCACCGTCCATTTTAATTTTGAGATGGTCGCTCACTGAACTTGGGCTCACCGGTTTGACTAGACTGGCCACTGAGCTCTAAAGAGCCACCTGCTTCTGTGCCCTCACCCTGGGCTTACAGACATGTGCTGTCACACACAGAAGCCAAGGAAGCAAAGCCAAGTCCTCTGGCAGGCATTTCATTGACTGAGCCACCTCCCCAGTCCCGAAGAGAAACTTTGGGTATTGTTTGATTGGAAGTGAGACCCCAGCCCTCTGACACCCCTATATCCAAGGAGCCTGGGGTGATTGAAAGTGTCACCCCAGCCCCTGGCATTCATCCTCAGGACACCCATGGAGCAGGATGCTCCATCCCACGCCCCCTCCCCCTGGGAGATGCCTTGGTCCGGGACAATACCTCTGGAAAAGTCAGCCAAGAGTTGACCCCTCCCCAGGAAGGGTCAGGACTACTCCCACAGGCTATTTAGGCTGCTGCAGAGAAAAAAAAACACATGGTCTTTGGGTTTTGCCTGCCCCCGCCTCCGCCCCGGGAGCGCTGCAGTAAACATGGACATTGATGCGGTCTGATTTGGTCTGATTGGAATTACTTGAGTTGGGAGAGAGGCTAGTCTTAAGAATATTTCTAGCACTGGACTTAACTCCCTAGGTCCAAACCAGAAGCAAAAGGAAAGAGAACGTGAGCAAGGAAGGCAAGATCAGAGGGAACCTTCATCCGACGATGGATGGCGATACAGATGGAGACCCACATTGGAGCACCGGACTGAGCCTCCCAAGGTCCAAATGAGGAGCAGAAGGAGGAAGAACATGAAAAAGGAAATCAGGACGGCAAGGGGTGCGATCACCCACTGATACAAGGGGACTGATCTAATGAGAGTTCACCAAGGCCAGCTGGACTGGGACTGAACGAGCACGTGATCCAACCAGATTCTCTGAATGTGGCCGGATTCTCTGAATGTGGCTGGCCCGGAGCCTTTCTGAAAAGCCATTGACAATGACACTGGGACTTGTTTCTTCTGCATATACTGGATTTGGGCAATCCAGTCTGTCTGGACACTCACCTTCCTGGACCTGGAGGGAGGGGGGAGGAACTTGAACTACCCACAGGGCAGGAAACCCTGACTGCTCTTAGGGATGGAGAGGGAGGAGGAGAGGGAGTGGGGGGAGTGGGAGGGTGGTGGGAGGAGGGGCGGAAATGGAAACTTTTATAATTTAATAGAATTACTTTCTCATAAAAAAAAGAATATTTCTAGCAGGTATCATATAATTATTATCTTAAATACGTGATTAGTTGGTAGAGAAGTTGTGAGGACTGGAAGAGGCTATACTAGAAATAAACCAGCTAGGTTTGCATCTTGTCTGCTGGGCTGTCTGCTACCATATATGACCTCGGTAAGCACCTCGCTTTTCTAGGTCTCCAGTTCCTCAGGTGTAAAACAGGGCTATTAGGCCTGCCTCAAAGAGCGGGTTCAGAGGCACCGGAAACTGGAGCTAGTGAAATAGTTCGGTGGCGAACACTACTTGCTGCATAAACAGGAAGTTCTGAGCTTAGGTCCACAGCGCTCACAAATACACCGCAAAAAGAAGAGTCGGGCGTTGCATCTTCCTTGCTGGTCGAGGTGGTCGCCACACCCCCCCAAACAGGATTTCTCTGTGTTAACAACCTTGGCTGTCCTGGAACTTACTCTGTAGACCAGGCTGGCCTTGAACTCACAGAGTTCCACCTGCCTCTGCCTCCTGAGTGCTGGGATTAAAGCTACCACTGCCTGACTTACGGGCTATTAGAACAACTATCCCTACTTTCTGTTTCCTAGTGATAAATGTGCTCCTTTATCTATACAAAAGTATAGATAAAGATAGACGCCTGCTGAGACTAGTAATCCTTGCCTCCCTATATATCATCGGCTGCTGACTTGAAACTTTCTATGTACATCAAGCAGCCTTGAATTAGCAGAAATCTTCCTTCTGCCTCTGGGTGCTGGGCCTTAGGCATGCACTACCACACCAGCTCTTTGGTTTTAAGAGGGGACTCACTCCCCATTTCCTTTCTGTCCTCCACACAGACAACCTTACAGTCTCCACACAATCTCTACCCTCAACGGCCGACTTCACTGAGCCAAGTGAGATCTTCATTTATAAAGCGTGATTTACCGCCATGTCCTCAAAAGCCATTAGTTTTAGATGTTCTCATACAAATGAGACAATTATGGTCTAATTTGGTTTAATGCTAATTTTAAAAGGAAAGAAAGGGATTCTCCTGCCTGTTTTCTAAGTACCGAGATTACCGTCATGCCTGGTTCTTTACTTGTTGTTCTGGTTTTTCTGTTCTCGTTTAATGAACACACACACACACACACACCAAAAGAGAACGGGGGGCATAAAAAGGAGAGAACCCTAAAAACCCAAAAAGGGAGCACGTTAAGTGATTTTACAGTAGCTCCAAGGCCTGGTAGCACATTCTAGCAATCAAATCACAAAACTGGACACTGAGGCAGGAGGACTATGAATTGAGATCCAATTGGGTTACACAGTGAGCTCCTCTCTTTAAAAAAAAAAAGCACAAAAGAAAGAAAAGGGGATGGGTGAAAAAGAAACAGTGGATGGAAGAGATAAGAACACTAGGTAGAAATTCCAGGGATATCCCAGTAACACTCGTTAGCTCAAATGAGAAATCCTGCACACCTCATCCGTGGTTTCCCTGCCTGGCTCACTTACACAAATAAATGAATAACTAAAGCCCAACCAAGAGCTGGAGGATGAGTCATTCAGCAGTCATCGACGACATCAAGGGAAATTCTATGTTCCTGTGACCTTTGACAGAGTTTAAATTGATTTCATTATTCCTGCTAAAAATTACGACAACTCATATTCACATACCTATTCCTCTGTAATGATTAAGCAAATATTCAAGCTAAGCATTACTTTTCTATCCTCAAGAATATACAGCAGTATAATGAGGAGACAGAGCTTTTAACAAGACGTAGGCCGCATGCATTATTTAGTGCAAAGACCTGGGTTTGAATCCCGGTTTCACCTCTTAAGATGTATAACATTGGTAACTTCGTGTCTTCTCTAAACCTCAGCTTCCTTCCCTGTAGAGAAAATGCGTCTTCTAGAAGTTACTACTAGCTGATGCAGCTAAATAAACATAGCTTTGACAAAGTGTAAACACCTGCCTATTGACTGTATAATTAACAGTATTTGTCCCTCAATAGAAGAATGGTTAAAGAAAGTGTGGAACATATACACATTAGAGTTTTACTCAGCGGTAAAAAACAATGACATCTTGAATTTTGCATGCAAATGGATGGAAATAGAAAACGCTTTACTGAGTGAGGTAACCCAGACCCAAAAAGAGGAATATGGTATGTACTCACTCATAAGTGGATTCTAGCCATAGTTAAAGGTCTTTGAGTCTATAATTCGTGATCCTAGAGAAGCTAAATAAGAAGGTGAACCTGAAGAAAATCATATAGTTATCCTCCTGGATATTAGAAGTATGCAAGATTGCCAGGCAAACTTGGGTGCACGGGTGGGGGGGGGAGTGGAAGTAAGGGGAGATGGTTAGGGAGAGGGGAGAGGGGGAGGATTGGGGATGGCTTGGGGGAATGGAAGCGGGGAGGGAGGAAGGATGGTTATGGGAGCAGGAAAATTTATATCTCAACTAAGGGAGCCATTTTAGGGTTTGCAAGAGACTTGATTCTGGAGGGGTTCCCAGGCCCAAGTTGAGGTGCCCAGATTGTTCCCTGGACAGCAGAGGAGAGGGTGCCTGAACTGGCCTTGGCCCATAACCATACTGATGAATATTTTGCATGTCACCACAGAACCTTCATATGGCGAAGGATGGAGATAGAGACAGAGACACACATTGGAACACTGGACTTAACTCCCTAGGTCCAAATGAGTAGCAGAGGGAGGGAGATCGTGAGCAAGGAGAGCAGAACCAGAGGGAACGTTCATCCGACAATGGATGGAGATAGAGACGGAGACCCACATTGGAGCACTGGACTGAGTCCCCAAGGTCCAAATGAAGAGAAGGAAAGAAAACATGAAAAAGGAAGTCAGGACCGCGAAGGGTGCGTTCACCCACTGATACAAGGGGACTGATCGAATGAGAGCTCACCAAGGCCAACTGGACTGGGACTGAACGAGCATGTGATCAAACCGGATTCTCTGAATGTGGCTGACTGAGAAGCCATTGACAATGGCACTGGGTCTGGTTTCGTCTGCATGGACTGGCATTTTGGGATCCTGGTCTGTTTGGATGCTCACCTTCCTGGACCTGGAGGGAGGGGGGAGGAACTTGGATTTCCCACAGGGCAGGAAACCCTGACTGCTCTTGGGAATGGTGAGGGAGGAGGAGAGGGAATGGGGGGAGTGGGAGGGTATTGTGAGGAGGGGAGGAAGTGGAAATTCTTTAAATAAATAAATAAGGAAAAAAAATAGTATTTGTGGTATACCTACACATACCATGTCTTTCTGGAAATTACAGAAGGTGCGAGTTCCTCAAAGAGTTTGGAGTATCACCGGAGTGAGAACAAATACTGATATGAAAAACCCTACAAGAACAGAGTTGTGTAGGTGGAGGCTGTTTGTTCGGTTCCCTGTCGCCTAGACCCGAAATAACCACACAGAAACTGTATTAATTACAACACTGTTTAGCCAATCAGTTAAGCATATTGATAACTAGCTCTGATATCTTAAATTAGTCCATTTCCATTAGTTTGTATTTTACTACAAGGCTTGTGGTTTACTGATAAAGTTCCCGGGTACCTGTCTCCTTTGGCAGCTCCATGGCACCTCTCTGACTCTGCTCTCTCTCTCTCTCTCTCTCTCTCTCTCTCAATATAGATATCTCGATATCTCTGTCTCTATCTCTATATAGAGATATCGAGATATATATCTTTTCCAGCCTGGCTATATTCTGTTAAGTCATTAGCTGAAAGCAGTTTTTTTTATTAACCAATGGCAATGAGACATATTCATAGCATACAGAGGGGACTCCCACATCAGAGTTCTTGTTATAGGATTAATACATGCTACAAGTTCAAAGGAAGCAAGTGAAGACTACAGAAGTCAAGAAAGATAAGGAGGGAAGATAGAATACAACTATAAAGGGGGAAAGGGGAATATTGGGACTACTGGACGGAAAGGGCTAGATGGGCGGTGGTAGGAGGGAAGGGTAGAAGAGGGGCTATCGGGAGGGATAACTAACACCGAAGAGCTTTTGAGAAAGCTATATGGGAACTCACTGCTGTAGAAGCTTCCATAGATAGAGAGAGAGAGAGAGAGTGAGTTTAAGTGGAGTTACCCCAGAAAGGGGAAAAACACCCCAACTAGATACCACAAGCTTCTAAATAAAAGCCTCAGTTGCAGGAATGGATTACGTCCTTTTGAGTTGCTGGCCAATGTGGTTCCATAGACCCCCAAACATTGCAGGCTGTTGCAACTGCTCACAGTTACCCTCAAGAATTTGGAGATAAAATCCTATTGCAGAATCTATCAATCGATCACTTACTTGAATCCACTTACATACACATGGAGAAACCAAGTGGATACTGACCTGAAAATCTCTACTGGCTAGCTTTTATAGTGGTGGAAGGCAGTATACATGCTACTGGGTGAAAACGTAATCATTAATCTCACCCAATTGGGAACCATTCAGGCTGCAATAACAACCTGCCTGGTGAGATACAGCTACTGGTACAATCGTGGCATAAATGTTATGGGAGTAATCAATAACTTTCTGATTGGATTTAAGGCCAAATGAGATGAAATCCACAGCCAAAACTGTTATGGAGGCCAAGAATCAGTGGGTAGATAGTCATAGGACCTAGGGAAGAATCTATTGCTATTATTCTGCTAAATGGACATAATGTTAACACGATTTCTAATGGCTTACTGCTTTACCCATAGAGTGCATCTCCAAACCATCCAGCTTCTTCTTTTAGTATAAGTCAACTAACACAGAGGCCTACAACTGTCAGCACGTACAGAACGAGGGACTTCAGAGTGCTCAGCCCTAAATGGGACATCTCTACCAACCCCCTCCCCTAGACCTGGGGGACCTTTGTGGAAGGGGACGGAAAGACTGTAGGGGTCGGAGTGGTGGACGGCGCCAAGGAAAATGTTTTCTAGACACATTGAGCCCACAAGGACGGTTACAGCACACACAAGGCCTTCACAAGCTCCAGACAGACAAATACCAGAGTGGATGCAGGTGGGAGCGGGAATGAAGTCCACGCTCAGTTGGAGATGCTAGCATGTGACGGCTGCCGGAAGGATCAGTTTCCCTAACTGTGTGGCACCTGGTACAGAGACCACACTCTAGGACAGTGCCCACACCTAGGAGGAGCTGGGCAACACAAATTAGACTCCAGGGTAAGACAGATCTGGGAGGAGTTAGGGGGTGAATCAAAATCCACTGTGTGAAATTGTCAAATTAATAAAAAATAGTTTTAAAAAAGTCAAGAAAGACAGAAAAGGCACTTTAGAAAGCCTTATGGCCTTGGAGGTAAGAACACATTTTAGGGGGAAGGAAAAGGGAAACTAACAAAAGCTCAGAGCTGGTGAGTCCGGGCTGAAGCAGTGTTGGAGAGGAGAGGTTGAGAGTCAGGGCCTGAAATGGAGGCTGTGGCTAAACTAGGAAAAGTCAGCTTCATCATAGGGTGGGAAACCGCACAATGTTTTTTGGACCAGAGGGGAATATGGTTAAATTGGTGTTCTGGAAGACTATCCTGGCAACAGAACGGGGGTGGGGGTGATGCTGGAACGGGAGAGTCTACACAGGTAAACAGGAAGGAATCCACAAACCGAGTTAATACCAAAGGCCCCGGTGATACAGAATTAGTGCATGTGGAACAGTAGAGGCAGACATGAGAAATGATCCAAAAACAGTGACTGATTAGATACAAAGTCGAGGGTTAGAAAGGAGACAAATGAGCTTTAGTCATTTTGGTCCAGGCAGCAGATTACGAGGAAACCACAAGGGGAAACGCAAAGGAGAGAGCACCCACAAATCCACTGGGCTTGCTTGTTTGTTTGTTTGAGACAGTCTTATGGTGTAACTTAGTTTGGCTTGGAATTCCCACACAGACCAGGTTGACCCTTTAACTCACAGAGATCTGCCTTTATGTGCCTTCAGAGTGCCAGGATTAAAGGCACATGCCACCATGCCCAGCGATCGTTTATTTTTGACATGTTGAGTTCATAATGAATACTCACTTAGAACTGGTTCATAAATAGTTGGTTATAGTGATCTTGCATTTAAAATAGGATCAGGGCAGTGAGATTGCTCAGTGGGAAGAGGCAACTGCTGCCTAACCAGACAGCCAGAAGTCAATCCCTGGGACCCACATGGTAGAAGGACAAAAAGGACTCCTGAAATCTGTCCTCTGGCCCCCATACTTGCATCAAGGCACACGCACACGCATGTGCACACACACAAGAATGCATGCACACATGCCCATGCACTCCATTAAATAAACGTAGTTAAAATTTTTATCCCAAAGCAACAGAAATAAACTTAAATTAGGATTTAAGTACCAGTTTCTAGTTTCATTGACCTCACAGCTAAGAGGGACACAGGGACCTCATCAATCAGCACTGTAGCCAGCGGGTTCCACATGAGACCTGCCAGGTTAGTCTGGCACTTAATAACTAGTTTTTCCTAGCTATCTGAAGCATCTCTGACAGAAGGTATGGAGGCCTATGTCATCAACATTTGCCAGTTGGCAAGTGACTTAGGACCAAAGCATCACAACCTCCCCCCTGCAAAGGTCTGGCCTATGTCTAGAGCAGTACAGGTTCCTACATATATTTTACGGGTCTTTTTCCTCCCAGCCTAGAAAAGGATACATTTATTTCTTATCCTGCAAGGAAAGAGTAGTCAAGGGTGGTACCAGATGAATCTACTTGTTTTCTTATTTACATAGGGTCCACCTACCGATGTAGTCCCAGTTGGCCCTGACTTCTAGATCCTCCTGCTGAGATTAGAGCAGTATACTAACATACCAGCATCCAAAATATAGTTTTGGAAAAAAGAATAAATGTCTTAGGCTTCAAGACACTGGCAGAAAGTACAGGAAAGGTATCTTAGCTGCAGTCGGAGAGTTTCTGGGTACCCACCATACTAAATTCTTCCCACGGCCCTGGTCACTCTGGCACACTACCTGACAAGCTGGGCCGTACCTTCCCCCAAAAGTATCTCCTGCAGCCTTTCTCATCCCAGAGAATCTGAAATAAACACTCAGCCCAACAAAACACACGCATGTCTACAACTGGAGTATGCAAAGGAGCTGTAGGACTCTTGTTCACATGGCGGAATGTGATCGTTCCACTCTAGGTCCAAAGCACCAGACAGTGAGCCATTAAATGCTGGCTGCTGAGACAGCATGAACTGTCTGTGGATTCAAGTCACATGAGCAAAGTGCAGCGAAGCAATTCCAGATCAAACAGACCCACTCTTTAACCCGCCAAGCGATAGCTCAATCTATGCACGGTGCGCTCTTGCAATTATAAAACCTCCAAATGAGAAGTCAGCACTCCTGAGCACAGGAAATCACATTTCACTTCCCTGCAGCTGCTCCACGGCTCAGGCCCCTGCACGAACACAGAGGAAATGCGCCTGGAGGCCTTATTAACAAAGAATGGAAAGCCCCGAACCTCACACTTCCCAATTAGCACTGTGGAGGACATAAACTCCTGGGCTCCACTTCCCTGCGTGGAAGTCTCCCCACCCCAGAACCAATGTGCAGTTCGCACCTGTGCTAGAAGCCAGAGCCGGGCCAGCTTCAGTTTCCACTGCCCCATGGAGCCACACATACAGGTTATCGGGTTTTGTTACTGCTGGTTTTCAAGATAATAACTTTTGTAAACCAGAAGCAATGCAATACAATAGGAAGCCTTTCTACATCCCATTTGGAAGACAAATGAGCCGTGCTACCTACCCTACTCAAAAATTTAATCTCGGGCTGGAGAGATGGCTCAGAGGTTAAGAGCATTGCCTGCTCTTCCAAAGGTCCTGAGTTCAATTCCCAGCAACCACATGGTGGCTCACAACCATCTGAAATGAGGCCTGGTGCCCTCTTCTAGACTGAAGGAAGAATACTGTATACATAATAAGCAAATAAATAAATATTTAAGAAAAAAAAATTAATCTCATCGCTTTAAAAACAGAAAAGGCAGCCAGGCGGTGGTGGCACAAGCCTTTAGTCCCAGCAGCAGGAGGCAGAGGCAGACAGAGCTCTGTGAGTTCAAGGCCAGTCTGGTCTACATAGTACCACTGTACAAATGACAAGACAATTTGTCAGCTTTTGGGATGTTTTGTTTTGTTTGAGTCTTATTATATGACTCTGGCTGGCCTGAACTCAGATCCACCTGCCTCTGGCTCTGCCTCTAGGATTCAAAGCATCTGCATCCACACCCAACAACTTTTAGTATTTTCAAAATATTTGCTTAAAAGAGACTTTCACACTATAATGAGGACCTGAGTTGTTTGCATCTTACAGTGAACCTAAGTGGACAGTGCTTGTCTAGGAGAGATGCTACAGAAAGATGATGCTCTGGGAGAACAGCACTGAGAACGCACTGTCTCAAAATTGCCCTCTGCACAACATTTACCCTGAAAGTGGATGTGTCTGTTTTATTAATTTTATGTGCACTGGTGTTTTACCTGCATGTACATCTGTGTGAGGGTATCAGATCTCCTGGAACTGGAGTTACAGACAGTTGTGAGCTGCCATGTGGGTGTTGGGAATTGAACCTGAGTCCTCTAGAAGAGCAGCCAGTGCTCTTAACCACTGAGCATCTCCCCAGCCCACGTGTACTTGTTTAAGTCTGTTTAAGACTCTTTCTCCCTCTCTCTCCATGTGTATTTGTTTAAGACACCAGCGCTCTCTTGCTGTCTCGCTGTCTCGCTTTCTCTCTCTCTCTCTCTCTCTGCACTTGCATGTAGAGGCCAGATGTTGCCTCTGGATATCTTTCTTAATTATTTTCTACTTTACTATTATAACTTTACTGTTTATTTAGCATGTGTACGTGTGTGTATTCACATGCATGTCATGGCACACATATGTAGAGGTAAAAGGACAACTTTGGGGGAATGTTTTTCTCCCACCACGTAGGTCCTGGGGATTAAGCACTGCCACCTTATTTTTTTGAGACAGGGTCTCTCACTGAACCTGGAGTTCACAAGTTCAGCTCGGCTGACTGTCTTCACCTTCCTAGCATGGGATTACACATGTGTACCTCTGTGTTCAGCTTCTACATGGGTGCTATGGGGCTGAGCACAAGGTCTTCATGCTTACAGGGCATACACCTTACCAGGCCATAAAATGTCAATTAAAAAATTAGAATTAGAATTTAAATCATATACAAAAGAGACAGAACAATAACTCCCCATGAGCCTATAAACTAACTTTACCTGAGAATTCGGGCCAATTTTGTGTCACATGCAACCCCATCCATTCCAGCCCCTATTTTCTGGTTATTTTCCTTGTTTGTTTGTTTGTTTGTTTGTTTGAGACATGGTCATGTAGCCTAGGCTGGTCAGGGACTCACTATGTAGCCCAGGCTGCCCTTTGGAGTGCTGGGGTCCACATGTGAAACACCACACCACCCCATTCAAATTCTTAATTCTCCTGTTTCTCATCTACAGCCAAAAAACTGATCACTGAGGCAGCACATGCTCTCATTTTTTGTTTTTTTCGAGACAGGGTTTCTCTGTGTAGCCTTGGCTGTCCTGGAACTTGCCCTGTAGGCCAGGCTGGCAAGGATTTGAGGTCCTCTTCTTGCCTCCCACCCTGACAGCACAACATTCAGACTGCAACCTCACAAACCAAAATCCCAACTTCCTCTCTACCCCTGGGCTTCAGGGCTCCCCCTCAGCGCTACACCACAGGAAGATCTCTCCTTAGTTCCCTTTACTAGATAGAGAAGTTGCTTGGCAACCGGAGTCTTAACACCAAAGTGCCCCAAATGGGCCTTGGCAACCACTGGATTCAACCTTCTGTTTAAAGACCAGGAAGCAGGAAGAGAGCAGCAAGGGAACCCTTCCATGATTACAGAGAAATCTGGGGGCTGAAGAGGGGCTCCGTGGCTGACAGTTCTTCCGGGGGACCTGAGTTTGACCCTGAACACCACCTGTAAGCCCAGCTCCAGGGGCACCAACACCTCTGGTCTCAGACAACACCTGCACTTACGCACCCATTCCCACACACATTCACATCGTTTAAAATTTTTTTAATTTGTTAAATAAACTGGTATTTGCAAAATACTAAAATGCTGCTCTATTTATTCATTTGTTTGCTCACTTGTTCATTTGTAGTGATATTTTGCATACGTTTTAATAAATAAAGCTTGCCAGAAGATCAGAAAAGCAAAGCTAGCCACACTAGTCAGTCATAGAGGCCAAGCAGTGGTGGCACACACTTTAATCCCAGCAGCCATACTAGTTAGTCACAGAGGCTGGGTAATATTGGTACATGCCTTCAAAACCAGCAGTAGAGAGGAATTTAAGGTTGGATGAGATAGGAACTCACTCTCTTTTCAGTCTGAAGATTTCATAGAGGTAAGAGCTCTCTAGTGGCTTGCTGCTTTGTTTCTCTGAACTTTTATCTTGAACCCCAATATCTGTCTCTAGGTTTTTATTATTCGCGGTACAGTCATTCATTTAGGTTTTTAGGGCAGGATCTTATGTAGACCAACCTAGATTTGAATGCAGTGTGTAAGCAGAGAATGACCTCGCTCTCCTGATTTTCCTGCCTCCACTTCCAAAGTGCTAGGATTCCAAAGTGCATGAGCCACCATGCTTTTTATTAAATTTTAATCTCTTAAAGCAAAGATAATCCAATGTGGAAATTGTCAGGAACACAGGGCATACTTAACCTTTATTAAATAAAGAAAATATCTTATTACATTTTTTAATAACCCAGTAACTCCTAAACATGGCTTTATCCCGTAGCTTCTTGCATTCCCATCCACATGTGCCTCTCAATCCAGCATTCCTCTCAGAGCTGCCCCTAAAACATTCTCCACAGCTAAAAGTCACCATGTTGTGCTAAAAGAGCTGTAAGTACAGCCCTGGCCTTGCATAAAACTAAATTCATGGATGCATTAAAAGGAAGTACAAAAAAGTGCATTATTTCAAATCAAATCTCATAAAAGAGACTGAACTCCAGTTGGTAAAATTCCAGGAAAAGTGGCTAGAGAGATGGTTCAGGAGTTAAGAACACTGGCTGCTGTCCAGAGGACCTGGGTTCAAATCCCAGTACCCACACAGAGACCTACAACTATCTGTAACTCCAGTTCCAGGAGATCCAGTGTTCTCCATGTGGTGCACAGTTACACACGCAGGCAAAACGCCTGTATACATAAAATAAACTTTTAAAAATCCAGTAAAGCTAGGTGGTGGTGGCGCACACCTTTACTTCCACCATTGGGAGTCAGAGGTAGGCGGATCTCTTGGGGTTCTAGACCAGGCCTGGTCTACAGAATGAGTTCCAGGATGGCCAGGGATACACAGAGAAACCTGGTCTCGGGAAAAAAAAAAAAAATCAAAAAAAAAACCCCAAAAAAATAAAGATCCAGTAAAAACCAAATGAGAAAAAATGAAAAGCAAGGCAGAAATAGGAAAAATATTCTAGGGAGGGAGGAAAGGTGGGCAGGTAAGTGGGCTGGAGGGCGGGCCTTCAAAGGGAAGGCTCACAATCTGCTGGGCGAATGCAGAAGTGAAGGCCACTGTGAAGGGTGACTGTTTTAAGTTTCCAGGCTTCCTGCGCTTACTGACTTTCCTAATTCTTTCACCTTTATAACCAGAGTCCACACTTGGTGACCCAGAGATCACATGTCTACATTCAGGTGTCCAACTGTGGAGTTGGGGAAGAAAGGGGATGGGGTTCAGCGATGGCTTTATCACAGACACACTGGGCTAAATGTCTGCACGTTAACAAGTAGTTGTTCATGAATGGACATCCTAAATAAACACACCAAAGGAACATGGTGTAAGACAATGTAGAAGAATATAATTCCTGGCTTTTTTAAAGCCGCTGAGCTCCCCAGATTTACCATTCACCACACTTTTTTTTTTTAAATCTGGGGATGGGGAATCCCATGATTTATCTTATAAATAACAAGATCAGGGAAAGTGGAGGGAATGGGAAAAGGGAAGGGAGTGGGAACTGGGACTGGTATGTAAAATGAAAAAAGATAGTTTATTTTCTTTTTTAAAAAAATAAAATTTAAAAAAAAAGAAATAACAAGATCTTCAAACTCAAAACAGGCAGTTCTGGCGACATTCCGATAAAGAACCTAGTTTATAGCTACGGTGTCCAGCTGCCACTCAACCCACACTCGGGATTTCTGCCCTCAGATGTGAAACAATTAAGAATAAATCCCTAAAATCTGTACAATGATGATCAGAGCAGCACACATCTGTAATCCCAACACTTGGGAGGCAGAGGCAGGAGGATCTCTGTGAGTCCAAGGCCAGCAGGGTTTACACAGGAGTTTGGGGTCAGAACTATACAGTGAGATCCTGTCTCAAACAAAAACACTGCCCACCACAAGCTACACCTACATCACATCAGGTCTTACACCGCGCCATCTGTGTCACAGGTCCTGTGTTTAGAGGAACAGCAGAAGGCCTCCCTTCTGTCAATCACTCGAAAGAGGCTATCAAGCGAGATTAATGGGTTGATTTCAAAGTCACCATGAGAATTCAAAAAACGTACCACACAGAAATTGCCTTCCTCCTTCTTTTCTCAGCAAAGAGAATACCAAATTATTGAAATTATTTTAAAAGTTTTAAATTATAGGACTATCAATGGTGTACTTTGGGCATGTCTATTTTCTTTGTTGTCTTTTATAAATGGTTTTTTTTTACTTTATTTATTTAGTGTATGTATATATGCACGGCGTGCTTGTAGAGTTTAGCAGGTCACTAACTATGTGGAGTCAGCTCTCTTCCCGTGTGGCTTCTGGAAATGGAACTCAGGTGGCAGACCTGGTGGCAAGTGCCTTCACTGTTGGGCCACCCTAATGGATGGTTTTCTTTGTAATGTGTGTGTTTAGGATGTGTATGTATATATTAGGTATGTGAGTGTGTGTGTGTGAAGGTCAGAGGTGAACCCTGGGAGTTATATTATGTGTGTGAGTGTGGGTGTGTGGAGGTCAGAGGGGAACCCTGGGTGTTGGTCTTCACACCTTTTACCTCTTGGTTTTGCTGCTGTGCAAACCGGAATACCTAGCCTGCCAGATTCCTGGGAACCTCCTGCCTCCCCGGTTCCCCTCTGTGGGAACACTATTACAGGCCCCTGAAGTATGTAACAGGCTTCCGCGCTGAGATTAGAATGTAGGTCCTCATGCCTGTGACAGGAGCTTTCACCCACCAGCCACCCCCTCAGCACACTCCGGTTATCTACTTGACTGATTTTTTTTTTCTCTTTTGAGACATGCTTTCACCATTTAGCCCAGGTTGACTGTCACCTCTTTCTCTGAGATGATATTTGAGGGACTGGAGACATGGTTCAGTAGTTAAGAGCACTCTCTGCTCTTGCAGAGGACCTGGGTTCAGTTCCTATCATCCACACGGTGGCTCACACAACCTTCTGTAACTCCAGTTCCAGGTGAGCTGACACCCTCTTCCGACTTCTGCAGGCACCAGACATACCAGTGGTACACACTCACACATGCAAGCAAAACTCTCATACACATTATAAAAAAAAAAAAAAAACTCAAAAGCAAAGTAAGAAACCCATGTCTCTCCCACAGCCAAATGGTCAGTTCAAGGCTAGCCTGGACTACATAGTAATCTTGAGGCTATCATGGGCTATACAGCGACACCTATTTTAAACAACTCACAAATAAGAAAAAAAAAGTATTAAAACTATCCAAAGTCTGTCTGTCTGTCTGTCTGTCTATTTGTCTCTCTCTCTCTCTCTCTCTCTCTTTCTCTCTCTCTCTCTCTCTCTCTCTCTCTCTCACACACACACACACACACACACACAGGCATACTATAACTCTACATCTCAAGCCATTTCAGCTCCCAAGATAGCACCAATATCCCTGAAGAATGCCCCGAGAAAATTCTGTCTGGTCCACTCTACACCAACCTCAAATTCCGGCTGCAGGAGCAGATATTGGTCAAGGTCAACAAGCATCACACTGAAGGAGCTCCGTGCCCCTGCCACAGCTTCTGTTCATCTTGCTCTGGTCAATGCCAACAAAACTGGAATTACATAAATTAAGTCCAGCTGGTTTTGTCTAAATATAAGTTGTTTTGTCATTTTAAAAAGTGGTCTATTGGGCTGTATAAATAAAATGACTTGCAAAGATAAATAATGCAATTCTTTCTTACTGATACTATTTATTTTTTGTTTTGAACAAAATTTCCCTAAAATGTGTCCATGTAATAGTTCTGATTTTAAAGACTATCAGAATACATTTTTGCTTTGTTTTGTTTTTCTGAGACAGGGTTTCTCTCTGTAACAGCTCTGGCTGTCCTGGAACTTGCTTTGTATACCAGGTTGGTCTCAAACTAATGAGATCTTCCTGCTTCTGCCTCCCAAGTGCTGGGATTAAAGGTGTGCACCACCACCTTCTGGCCAGAACACATTTCTAAACCAGAAACATCAATAGCTATAACCCCACATAAAACATCTCTCCAGTTCCCACTCTGTGTGTTTGCATGTGCACACGCACGCATGAGAGCATGTACACACATAAGCACGAGAGCATGTGCACACAAATGTATATGCCTGTGTGGTGTACGTGTGTACATGCAGGTGCCTGAGTGTGTTTGTGCGGAGACCAGAACTCCTCTATTGCTTTCCAGCTTACTCTGTGCGGCACGTCTCTCACTGAACCTGGCGCATCCTCTAGATGGCCAGCAATGGAGCTCCCGGGACCTACCTCTACCCCTCCCAGATCAATTAACTGCCACACCTGCTTTTCTGTGGACATGGGGATCTCAGCTCAGGCCCTCAGGCTTGTACGGCAAGTACTTCACCCTGAGCATTCTTCCCACCCCTCAATAACGCTTAAGAATAGAAAAAGACTTGAAAACAAAAATTTCAAGAAATGCTATTCCAACATATTTTTAAATGTGCAGGAACAGTATGACTTCACGAAGGAACATTTTTTAAGATATGGGAAACAATGGAAGCACTTGAAAGTGAATCTATAATTTATATGATAAATAATTGCTAGATGTGCCAAATTACTATGAGAGGCAAAGGGGAAATGGGTGGGGCAACAAATAAAAGACAAGATTACAGAGGAGTGGTCCATTTTACTAGTCTCTCTACTTTTGCACATGTTGGACATTTTCCTAAATAAAAGATTAAGGAACTCTATCTATCTATCTATCTATCTATCTATCTATCTATCTATCTATCTTCTATCTATCTATCTACCATCCATCCATCCATCCATCCATCCATTTTTGAGGCAGTCTTATGTATCTCAGACTGGCTTTGTGCTCACTGTGTAGCAAAGATGAGCTGAGTTTCGGATATTCCAGCCTCTACTTGCTGGAACTGCAGGTGTGTGCTACTGCGTCGGGTTTATAAGGAAATGGGGGTTAAACCGGGGCGTCTCCAGTACTAGTCAAATGCTCTGACAACCACCTCCATTAGCAGTCCTAAATTCTTTCCTTTCTGTCTTTGTTTTGTTTTGTTTTTGTTTTTTGAGACAGAGTTTCTCTGTAGCTTTGGAGCCTGTCCTGGAACTAGCTCTTGTAGACCAGGCTAGTCTTGAATTCACAGAGATCCACCTGCCTCTGCCTCCCGAGATATGAGATTAAAGGCGTGTGCCACCACCACCCGGCAAGAACTGAATTCTTATGTGAGCAACTGTCTATAAGAAAAACAAAAACAAGAAAAAAAACTATTTATTTATTTATTTATTTATTTTTGTTAAGAATAAAGGGCAAGCAGGTTTGGTGGCACACGTCTTTAATCCTAGCACTTGGAAGGCAGAGGTAGGTGGATCTCTCTGAGGTCAGCCTAGTCTATATAATAAGTTTCAGGACAGCCAGGCTGATGTAGAGAGACCCTGTCTTAAAACAAACAAAGACTAATGGGTGAGCCAGGTGTGGCGGGCTGTAAACCCCAGCATTTGGGAGGTAGCAGCAAAAGGACTATGATCCACCAGGCATGGCCCATTTCTTTTCTTCTTCTCCGTCTTCCTTTTGAGCTTCATCGATGCCCACACAATTAGTCCTGGGTTAATTATTTGGAGTTCCGCTTTGCTCAGTTAAAATTCGCACCCACAGCTCCTCTCTCTACCTACTACCACTGGGCTAACTGAAAACAACGTGACAACGACACATCAGTCTCAGGTCTAAACCTTTAACAGGACTGACGCGCCCAATGACCTAGAATATATACGTTACACTATTGCCACCTGGTGGCTAAACTGTCTAAAAACAACAAACAAATGTTGAAACCAGCAAGTGTGGTTGGTGCCTCACACTTAAAATCCTGGCAGTCAGAGAAATTGAGACTGGCAGATTGTCATGAGTTCAAAGCCAGTCTGGGCTACATAGTTAATATTAAATCACCTGAGCTAAAGACTGATTTGTGCCTAGAGAAGTGGTGAACACTTTTAATCTCAGCAATGTGTGTGTGTGTGCACGTGCGTGCGCACGCGAGCGAGAGAGAGCGAGAGAGAGAGAGAGAGAGAGAGACAGAGAGAGAGGGAGAGAGAGAGAGAGAGAGGTGCGCATGAGTGCGGGCAGGTGCATGCCACACAAGGGTATGAAACCAGAGGGCAATTTCTAGAATTTGGCTTTCTCCTTCCGCTGTGGTTTGGGTCGTGGCTTGGGTTGTCTGGCTTGCATGAAAAGCACATACGTCAAAACTCACCACGCTGAACACCTGATGTGCAGTTTCTTCTATGCCAAACAGAGTCCAATAAGTCTGTACTTAAAAAATGCAAATCTGGAGCTGGAGAGATGGCTCAGCAGACAAGAGCACCCACAACAGCCTGTACTTCAGCTTCAGGGGACACAGTGTCTTCCTCTGTCCTCAGTGGGCACCAGCATTCATTCACACGTGCACACTCTGCCCCACCCAGTTCCACCACACACACAGATATACACGTAAGCAAAAATAAAAAAAATCATTAAAAGTAAATTAAAAACAGAAATGTCATAGAACGGGGCTCAAAGTGTCAGTATGCTTAAGAGACTTCTGCGCTCTTCTAACCAGGAACTGGGGTAACAAGCATTTTATTAGAGGGGTCACCTCATTTATTTTGCTTTGAACAAAAAGTACTATTTGAGGGAAACACAGAAGTCCAAAAACCACTTCAATAATGCCTGTTTTGGGTGCTTGTGGAGGTCAGAGGACATCATAATTTATTTGAAAGTAGACAAGGAAAATTTATTTGCATTTAGCAAATCGCTCCTTGGTTTATACTTCATAATCCCAAATTATAAGCATGCCACAGAAAGTAGGCGGTCCCTTGTCATCCAGACGTCTGTAATGTTCCTAGAGCCAAATAATGTAAAGCGTTGGCTATAATACTGGCTAATTTTTTTGTTTGTTTGTTTTGCTTTGTTTTTGAAAGGGGCAACTGCAGGCATGAACCACAGCACTTTGTAAAATACTGTTTTAATACATATCTATAGTAAATAAATGAATCACACAGTACCAAATTCCATGTATTAGAAGTCTCATTCCTTGGTATTTCAGAATGTTACTTCATTTGGAGAAACTTTAAACTGAATTTTGTTGGTTTTTGAGACAAGGTCTCATGCAACTCAAGCTGGTCTTTAACTCGCTATATAAAAGAGACCTTGACCGCCCACTCTCCTGCCTCCACCTCCCAGAGAGCTGGAATTACAGGCCTGTGCTGTCTTATGCAGCTGGGGAACACCCTGAAGTAGTAATGTAGACTCTGCTGGGTTGGCTCAGCACTTGGAAGGCCCTGCCTCAAATAAAACAAAACAACAACAACAAAAAACAAAAACAACAAAGTAAGGTAAAATGAAGTCATAAAAATTGTTCCCAGGGGTGGAGAGATGGCTCACAGTACAGGCTGTTCTTCCAGAGGACCAGGGTTCAAAACCTAGTAGCCACACGGCAGCTCACAACCACCTACAACTCCAGTTTCAGGGAAACTGGCGTTCTCTTCTGGCCTTCGAGGGCACTAGGAAGGCAAGTGGTACACGAAACACCTATATACAAAGAATCAATACAGAAGAACAGAATGGGCCCTAATTCAAAATTATTAAAGTTATTACAAGAAAAAATGTGGACACACAAAGACACTGGGGAAGGAGCCAGCAGAAGCCACACAACAAAATAAAAATCGGGGCCAACAAGATTGTTTAGCAGGTGGAAGTACTTGCTGCCAAGGATGATCCCCAAGACCCAAATGGTGGAAGGAGGGGACCAAATCCCACAAGCTGTTCTCTAGCATCTGCATGTGGGCTACAATATGTATGTGTCCAAATGTACAGAAAATAAACAAACGCAATTAAACGCTAAAAACAAGGGGCTGCGGCCAGAGCTACAGAATGAAGAGACCCCCATCTCAAAAAAACTAGCTAAACAAATGAAAACAAGGGGCTGGAGAAATGGCTCAGGGGTTAAGAGCACTGATTGCTCTTCCAGGTGACCCAGGTTCAACTCCTGACATCCGCAAGGTGGCTCACATCTGTAACTCTAGGTCCAGGGAACCCAGTTCCCTCCTCTGCTCTTAGTGGGCACCAGGCACACAGTGGTATACAGAAATATAAGCAGGCAGAACGCCCACATACACAAAACGGAACTTAAATTTTAAGAAGTTACAAATAAAAACTGATAAAGACGGAGTGGCCAAGCTCGCCTCCTAAGGTCTTCGATGGGGCTGTTTCTGCCTCCTCACTTCCGTGCGCTGCCTGGGGAGGTGAAGTTGGGGTCAGCTACATGTGAGTGAAGTGGCATTTTGGTGTTGTGTGTTCTTTGTTTTGTTGGGGGTTGGTACGTATGCTTTCAACTCTGCTTCTCAGACCTCAAAACCTTAGCTTTGAAGGTCCTAGAACCAGTTCCCCATGGGTCCCAAAGGAAAAATATGTACTACCCATCCATGCCCTTTCGTTTTTGATTTTTTTTTTGTTTTTCAAAACAGTGTTTCTCTGTATAACGGTCCTAGTTGTCCTGGAACTAGCTTTTGTAGACCAGGCTGGCCTCGAAATCACAGAGATCACCTACCTCTGCCTCCCAAGTGCTGGGATTAAAGGCGTGCACCACCACTGCCCGGCTTGGGTTTTTTTTGTTTTTTTGTTTTGTTTTGTTTTGTTTTTTTTGAGACAGGTCTCTCTATGTAGCCCTTATTGTACTGAAATTAGCTATGTAGATCACGCTGGCCTTGAAATTATAGAGATCCTCCTGGTCTCTGCCTCCCAAGAGCTAGGAGGTGTGCACTGCCACACCTGATATCCCTCTTCTGTCGGCCGAGGGCATGGCTCAGTAGAAGGGTGCTTACCTAAGCATGGGGGAGGCTCCAGGTTTGATCCGTAGTACAAAAACAAAAGCAGAACCCCAACCCGAAGCCTCAGTGCCCTGACTTCTCTCGCAAGATGCGTTATGGACTTCCTACCTTCCACCCTCATTTACTTTTGATCCATGTTAGTCACATTAACTATTTTCTAGGTACCCAGCTGATACATCTAGTCAACAGAACTCTGCTCGTGGGTTTTCCTTTGTTCTTGTCTTTAAGACAGATCTTGTGACAGCTGGCCTTGGCCATGCAAGTCTACTGACTTCATCTTCCCAGGCATGAGGACTACAGCGTGCCATGTCCAGCTTCAACCACCCTCGGTGAGCCAAGCTCTGTGGGAAATACTAAATCACACAACCACAGAATGATGTCCCCAAATTCACTAATTCACTATTTTGTACAAGCAAACAGTGTGTCGTTTGATGGAAGGGACTCAAGCATCCAGAGTGTTGGCCCATGAGAGTCCTGGAATCCATCCGGACAGACACTGCGAGATACCCAAATGATCATCCACACTGTTCATGTTCTGTCCTCCAGTCTCGGGTAGGGTTTCTATTTCTTACCTCTCCATCTGTGCTCTCTTCCTGGCAACTCTTCTTCTAACGTGTGTGTGTGTGTGTGTGTGTGTGTGTGTGTGTGTGTGTGTGTGTGTGAAGAACTGAGAGTAGAAAAGGAAGTAGGACAGGAGAGGAAGAGGTCTAATGGACGAAAAACGGAGAACAAGAAAAAGCAATGACTGGTCTGGACAGATGTCTCAGGAGTGAAGAATATTTGCTGCTCTTGCAGGGTATTAGAGCCCAGGACTAGTGTTGAGCAGCTGATAACCCCCTGATAGCCACAGGGCATCCGATGCCCCTGCTGGCCTCTAGAGGTATTACACTCACATGTACATGTGCACACACACCCTCACACACATCCCCACCACCACCTTTCCCCCCACACAAACAGAGAGGAAAAGAAGATTTAGAAAAGAAGGGGCTGGAGTGGTTAAGAGCATTGGCTGCTTTTTCAGGGACCTGAGTTCAATCCCCAGTCACCACCATGGTGACTCTCAACCATCTGTAACTTCAGTCCCGGATGAGCTGATGCCCTTTTATGACCTTCAAGGGTATTTCACAGACATATATGAAGGCAAAACACCCATATGCATAGAATAATAAAATAAATTTTTTAACATTTAGAAAAGAAAAATATAACAGAATGTTTCCCTAAAACTGTAAGCAAAGCAGCAAGAGGAAGGGGCAAGGTCATGGCAAAGCAAGTAAAACAAAATATAAATGTTTATATTAAGCAAAATGCCTCTGTGAAACTTGTTGCTATGAAAAGAAAACTACATATAAATATAGAATGCTGAAAGAATTCCCTGAGCCTGGAGGAACCATGGAGTTGTGTTAGCTCATACTGTACTGTGACTCGATGGTGGCCTGCAAGGATCTTTGCAGGTAACAAGAGGGACCAGCCAAGAGCAACGCCCTGGCTCCTTGGGAGGACGCCTGGAGAAGGACTGGAACAGGAGGAGTTATGTAAAACTCAGATGTAAGGAGGGGGCCAGGAAGCGAAAGTCTCACTCCCTTCTTGGAGTGGCTGTAGAGAAGCCTGGGTGACAAACTAAAGCCAGTGTCGGGCAAATCAGGAAGGTTTGGAGAATACAGGAGAAGGTGCCTGATAAGGATGGTGGGCTGAGCAGAATGTCAGCACTGTGAGAGAAACTTGGGGTGTCTCTGGGCCTGTCATATAGTCAATTCACTTCTCCATCAGTCTTAATGACAGTCAAGACTTAGGTAATGATGATAATGGCTGCTTACCTGTACTGAGGGTGGCAAAATGTCAGGATCCGAGTTCATTGTCTACACAGTGACTACACAGTGACTACACAGGACTACACAGTGACTACACAGGACTACACAGTGACTACACAGGACTACACAGTGACTACATAGTGACTATACAGGACTACACAGTGACTACAGAGGACTACACAGGACTACACAGTGACTACACAGGACTACACAGTGATTACACAGGACTACACAGTGACTACACAGGACTACACAGTGACTACACAGGTCTATACAGTGACTACACAGGACTACACAGTGACTACACAGGACTACACAGTGACTACACAGTGACTACACAGTGACTACACAGGACTACACAGTGACTACACAGGTCTATACAGTGACTACACAGGACTACACAGTGACTACACAGGACTACACAGTGACTACACAGTGACTATACAGGACTACACAGTGACTACACAGGTCTATACAGTGACTATACAGTGACTACACAGGACTACACAGTGACTACACAGGACTACACAGGACTACACAGTGACTACACAGTGACTATACAGGACTACACAGGACTACACAGTGACTACACAGGACTACACAGTGACTACACAGTGACTACACAATGACTATACAGGACTACACAGGACTACACAGTGACTACAGAGGACTACACAGTGACTACACAGTGACTACAGAGGACTACACAGTGACTACAGAGGACTACACAGTGACTACACAGTGACTACAGAGGACTACAGAGGACTACAGAGGTCAACAGACTACACAGTCTTTTTGTTTGCTTGCTTTTCTTGAGATTAGTGTTCCCCTGTGTAGCCCTGGCTGTCCTGGAACTCTGCAGACCTGGGGCTCAGAGATTCACCTGCCTCTTTCTCCTGAGTGCTAGGATTTAAAGCATGTGCCACCACACCTAGTAGAAGTTCTGTCTTAGAGAGAGAGAGAGAGAGAGAGAGAGAGAGAGAGACTGACGTTAAAGACAGGGGAGGCAGATAGAGGGAAGGAGAGATTTGGACTATCATATAGGGCTAGCAACATAGCTCAATGGTAGCATACTTGACAGACATGGAGAAGGCACAGGGTTTGCTTCCTAGAACTAAAAAAGAAGTAAATAAAATGGAAATAAATCTTATCCAAGGACACTCTCAACATGTCTGTGTAAGAGCGGCTGGCATTTCAGGTTTCATCTGTTTAACTCCACCTGGCTTCTGCCAGCATCCACATTCCACACACTCTGAAAGGAAGTCAAGGCAACGCTGAGGGAAATCTGACACCCTATGCCCTTTAAGCTCGCTCTTCAACTTCAAGGAGCTCCCGCTCCACTCTTACCTCTATTGCTGCCAAATCCACGAGCTCCCACCCACCTTCATTTCCTTCCTTATTAAACGTGGTCTTGTCCACCACCGAGTCGGCCTTTCACCTATACGCTCAACTCTTATTTTCCCATTTCCCTTCACTGTACCAGACTAGCAAAATCTCAGATCATCAAATTCATCTCTCTTCTGTTCCTATGACTACAAATGACTCACTGTAACAGATCGATGCCAAGAAGTAAAACACCCTCCAGCTTCAACTGGGGCACCAGAGTAACACGTTGATTCGTTGCTTCACAAATAATTCGAACTTCCAAGACTTGAACTCTTCAAATTCCCTAACGCTACCATCATTTTTCTTTCCTTTAAATGAACATTCGTTCCTGCACTTCAGAGAAAGTCGATGTCTGAACAAAAGCACTGAGTTCTTTGCCATCTACCCAGCTAACTCACCCGTCGTCTTTAATCCCTCCCTCTAGGCTAGAGTGAGCTGGTTTCACTCCTGTTCAGCAGAAACACTCTACACCCACTCCTGCTTCACTTAGCCTGCAGAAATTAAATCCCAAATCAATACAGCCATGCACCCACCGCACTAACCAGAACTGCACTTCTTATTCTGAGCTTCCTGACTTTGAAATGCTGGTATCCTTGGGACATTTTCATGATTTTGTGACTGTAACAGGCTGAGAGGTGCTTGGCATACATGAAGTTAAGTAAAGTTCCCGGGAAAAAGTTGCACCTACATTCAACAGTCTAAAAAGCTCACCGACTGACTAGAAAACTAATGACTATGGAAAGTTGAAAAGTTGATGGTCCAGAGCTGAATTATCGTGGGCTATCTTACCCCTCAAAACAGCCACTTATTGCCCACCTCTGTGTGCCATTAGGTAAATACTTTTAGAAAAAACACTTAGCTTCCACCAGCCCAAAGGCTTAGAGTATCATCAGGGCATCTGAGGCCTGTAACAGAGACCTCCTCACTTCATTATAACCTGCCGAGGGATATTTCCACTGAGATATTTTTAAAGTGTCTTGATTTATGACTCCTTTTATTTCTATAAAAATTTAATGAAACTATTATCACATTGGAACATGGAATTTGGGGTAACTCTACATTCTCGGGCCAAGGTCATTCTTAACTGACTCCAGAGTAAACTACACTCCCCTTAAATGAGAGCTGTGTTGTTGTTTTATTCTATTGACACAAATTATTAGATATGTATGGTAGCGATTACTTCTTAATAGCTTAAGCTTTTTTTTTCTCCAAGAATTAGGGACAAGGAGAGGAAAGACGCCCAGTACAGAGCCAAGGAGAAAATGGTATTCCAAACCTCTGTACATGCAAACAGCAGCTCTGTGAGTTGGCCTGATTAAACGCATCAGACTCCCCTGCTATCTGAAGCAATGTCTAGAATCCGGAACTAACAGGATTCAAGGGAAGACGTCATCTGAGTTGAAAGCAGCAGAGAAAAACGAGCAACTCTTCCTTCTATTCGTTCAGAATAAGTATTTAAGATGAATTCCAGCAATGCAGAGCCACTGGTCGTGGCAAACAAAAGAATCCGATTGGGGGAGCTCCAGAACTGGCGTAGAAGCACCTTGGGGTGAGTGCCTGGGATAGGGATGGACAGGTATCAAGAGACGGGGACTGATTGGAAGGGGCCCCCACTAGCCAATTAGGGACATCAACAGAAATGACGGCAATGGATCCGACCAAGCAGAGAGAGCACTGAAGATCCTCATGTCTACACCAATGACTAAAAAATACATAAAGGAGAAATAGTTCATACACTATAACGCCAGTTACTGGGAAAGAACTGGATAATGACAAAGGCAATCTTTGCCCTTCCAGAAAGCAGGGGTTGTTTTA
The DNA here is from genome assembly GCF_982192425.1 of Myodes glareolus. Lineage (NCBI taxonomy): Eukaryota > Metazoa > Chordata > Mammalia > Rodentia > Cricetidae > Myodes > Myodes glareolus. Next base: position 69,010,326 of record NC_142036.1, read on the forward strand.
ACAACGCTAAAAACACTGAGTAAAAGGTGAACCGTGCCATGGTGTCAGCATGGCCTTGGCTGTTACTTCACAGACGGTTTAGTAACCATAAGGGGGAAATGCGTCTCTAAAACAGAGAGTTCTGGCAATCGCTCTCTTGATCAAGGGATCAAACAGCAGCAGAGACTGGAGTCGGAGCTTGGTGGTAGAGTGTTTGCCTACAACATGTGCATGAGACCTTGTTTCTAACCCCAGTGTCACAAAAACAAACCGCTCCCCCAAATGAGCATCAGCAACAGTGACAGTTGTGTGTTACACCGAGAGGCACACGGCACGGAGCATTCAAAGACATTTGCCCCAAACTAAAGAAACCAAAACCAACAGCCTACAGTCTTACTACCAAAGGCCAATCTTAGGTCTCATTCCCAAGAGCTCATTTAGAATTTGTATTTTAAGATCTTCTGATGAGTCACAGGTACAAAATTTGAGAAACCCTGCATGAAATTAATCATCTAGACTATAGGTTACCCAGTCGTAAGTGGTCACATAGATGAGCAACACGGAATAGACTCAGTAGGTTTATTTATACATACAAATGTACAGATATGTAACAATAATCATTTAAAAAATACACTTTTATGTGTATGAGTGTCTTGTCTACGTGTGTGTATGTTCTCTGTGTACCAGGTACTGGTAGAGGCCAGAAGAGGGCACCAGGAACACAAGTTATGGGCCGCTGGAAGCCACCATATGGGTACAGGGAACTGAACTGAGATCCCACAATAACAATAACTAAAGATGATGAGGTCATAAAGTTGAGGGGGGCACTGGAGGAATTGAAGGGGGAGAAAATGGGAATCACTGGAGAGACGGCTCAGAAGGTGAAAGCACTTATTCTTGCAGAGGATCCAGGTTCTGTTTCCAGCACCCGCATTGTAGAACATGTATTGGGGTTCGAGCTGAAGATCAGAAAAGCAAAGCAGCCAAGCCACTGGAGAGTTCTTACCTCTACCAAGGCTCAGACAAACAACATGACTGCAGACTGCAATGACCTCCACCAAACCACAGACTACACTGAGCTCCTGTCTCCTCCAGCCTTATATATCTCTCTACACCCAACCATATCACTCCTGTCTCCACCTCCCTAGTGCTGGGACTAAAGGTCCGTGACTCCCAAGTGCTGGGAGCACCACTGTATGAGTTCTATTTCCTTTTTAGACAGATTCAATCTCCCGTAGCCCAGCGTGGTCTCGAGTCCTGGGATTAAGGGTGTGTGCCAGCACTTCCTGGCCTCTAGTGGCTTAGCTCTGTACTCTGCTCTTCAGGCAAGCTTTATTTATTGAAACACGAATAAAATATCACTATACACATAGTGACTTACAACCACCTGTAACTCCAACTCCAGGGTTTTATGCCTTTTTCTGTCTTCCATGGACACCAGGCACACATATGGTGTGTGTGTGTGTGTGTGTGTGTATACACACACACATATAAGCAAAACAGTCACATGTATAAAATAAAATAAATAGGCCTAAAATATCTAATTATTCTGATAAGGGATAAAATATAAATACATATTTACATAAATATAAAATATAAAGTACATTTATATAGAGACAACAGACAAAAAACTTTTCGGAAACAGGATTTTACTATGCAGTGAAATACCTGGCTGTCCTGAATCTCCCTTATGCACCAGGCTGGCCTCAAACTCAGAGATCCATCTGCCTCTCCATCCTAAGTGCTGGAATTAAAGGCCTGTCACTGCACCCATTGAGGTGCTATTATGGTACCCAAAGTTTTACTTTATTACGAGATTAAGGTCTTTACACAAGAATACTTTTGAGCCAGATAGTAGTGGCACACCTTTAATCCCAGCACTCAGGAGGCAGAGGCAGGCAGATCTCTGTGAGTTCAAGACCAGCCTGATCTACAAAACAAGTTGCACGACAGCCAGAGCAACACAGTGAGACCCTATCTCTAAACAAAACAAAACAAAAAAAGAATTTGCTGAAATAGTTTCCTGGAAGCACTCAGAAGAAAAAAAAATAAGTACCCACCCATTTGAGCACTGAAATTATGATTAGATATTAAGACTGTTTCAATGAATTGTAATATACCCAATTATTCTACAAAACTCTAAATTATCCAGGTAGTGGTGGTGGCACATGCCTTTAATCCTAGCACTCGGGAGACAGAGGCTCTCTGAGTTTGAGGCCAGTCTGGCCTACAGAGCGAGTTCTGGAACAGCTAAGGCTACACAAAGAAGCCCTGTTCAAACAAACAAAACCCTCTAAATTAGTCTGTGAAGACTGGCAATTGTGACCACCAGCTAAATTCAGCCTATTACTTGTTTTCAATGAACAGATTTTTTTGGTTTTGCAGGGGCAGGATGGGTGTGTATGCATGTACAAGCGTGTGTGGGTGTGGGCATGCCCACGCAAACACATGGAGAGGTGGAAGGTGGACTTCCTTCATCACACTCCACTATATACCTTTCGTTTTGTTTTGCTTTTTTGAGACAGGGTTTCTCTCTTAAATATATGAGTGTTCTGTCTTTCTGGGCATCAGATCCCATTACAGATGGTTATGACACATCATGTGCGTGCTAGGAATTGAACTCGGGACCTGGGGATGGCGGGGGAGCAATCAGCGTTCTTCACGGGGGAGCAATCAGTGTTCTTCACCGTTGAGCCATCTCTCCAACCCTGCACTCTGTATCTGGAGACAGGACATCTCACCCAGAACTCACTGTTTCAGCTAGACCAACTGATGGGCAAGGCCTCAGAATCCACCTGTCTCCATGCCCTCCCCCGGCACAGGCCACCATGTCTAGCTTTACATGAAGGTTAGGTATCTACACTCAGGCCCTTGAGCTGACATAGCGGGCCCTTCACCCGCTGAACCATCTTCCTATTCCTGTAACGGAACAGTTACAATCATTCATTTATATGTTATCCATTGTTGTTTTAATTATAACAAAACCAAAACATTGCAGCAGAGACTGTATGGCTCACAAAGCCCACAATACTCGCCATTTGGCCTTTACAAGAGAAAAGTTGTTGCCCTCTGCTCTAGACAAGCAATCTAAGAATACAATAAAGCCTGTCAGACTCACCTGAGGTGTTGTCTTTTTATACTGGTCACCACCATCTATCACATCCCTCATGATTTTTCCCTTGAGAAATTCATATTCTTCTGGACTCAGATGAATGGACTCTAAGGCTCTCCCACAGCTTGAACAGTGGCCACTGCAATTGCAACGTTTTATATTAAATAATGTCTTAGAAAATAATTTTTTCTAAAATTAATAATTCCAAAGCACAAGGAAACAGAAATGAAAGACAAGAAAATTAAAACCTTTGTGATCATCACATTTGTTTGATTTTTTTTTCCTTTTCTGTAAACCTCAAAATATCTATCAGTATGCCAGAAAATCCAGAAAAGAAGATCACTTGGCACCTAGATGAAAAAAAAAAATTCTACAAACATATTTTAGGTATATGTATGCTTTACACTCTTAGAAGAATCATGGGGGCTTGGGCAGTCATGAGACACATCTGTAATTCTAGCACTTGAGAGGCAGAGGGCACCAGCAAGACATTAACACACACCATTATGGTGACAGAGAGAGACGGCAGAAAGAGCTAGGTGAAACTTTTAAAGTCATTTCTAAAATACAGCTGGGTCAGCCTTCTAGGGGCAAACATCACTAAGGTTTAACATAAGTTCACGGTATCAATGGGACAAACACTTTGAGTACTCCAAAATCTGTCTACATGCCTGTAATCCCAACACACGGAAGGTTATGGCAGCAGGATTATTTTATGCTTGAAGTCAGCCTGGGCTACAGATCAAGACTCTCTAAACAACAACAGAGATTTTTCTCCCCTCAGGATCTTTAATTATAAATTCTTAAGTATTCTACCCCTAAGATGTTCTTAAACATTTTTTTAATTATCAGAAGCTTCCCCGTCCCAAAGATTTACTTTTAATTATGTATTTGTGTGTGTGTGTGTGTGTGTGTGTGTGTGTGTGTATGTGCAAGTGAGCGCGGATGCAGGCAGAGGTCAGATGAGAGCAGAGGATCCCCTGGAATTAGAATTACAGGCAGCTGTGAGCCACCAGATGTGGGTGCTGGGAACGGAGCCAGATCCTACGGAAGAACAAGAGCAGCTCTTAACCACTGAGCCATCTCCAGACCTTCCTACTTTTTCTTTTTTTTCTGGTGTTTTGAGAAAGGATTTCTCCGTGTAACAGTCCTAGCTATCCTGGAACTTACTTTGTAGACCAGGCAGGCCTCGAAGTCACAGAGATCCACCTGCCTCTGCCTCCTATGTGCTGGGATTAAAGGCGTGCGCCACCACTGCCCAACTGAGAGCTTCCTATTTTTAAGCCAATACCATCAGAACTTACTACATCGGAATCAAACAAATTGAAGACAAATAAGGGTCTTTACCTTCTCTGGACTGTAGTGAATTGTCCTTCCCATTGTCTTCCAGGAATGCTACAAAAGATTACAAAACCAGATTATCAGAATGTTAAAAACTCCTACTGAGTCTAAAGACAATCGCTGTATTTAGACATTCTGTAGGAAGAGATCTGAAATGTTCGTTCGGAATACTTTCTTTGGATGGCTTTCACAACGACTGCTAGGGTGTGGTTGAGGTTAAGGACCAGACAACATTCTACTGTATCCTACAGTATCCTTTCGGTTCACCTCCTGACGTAACCCTCCTCTTCCTCCAGTCTTGTCTAAGGGTAGGCATGATGGTGCAGGCCTTTATTTCTAGCACTGGGGGTCAGAGGCAAGCAGACCTCTGTGAGTTCAAGACCAGCCTGGTCTACACAAAGAGTTCCAGAATAGCCAGGGCTACACAGAGACCGTGTTTCAAACTTAACAACAACAGCAAAATTCAAGCCTAAATCTACCTTCACTAGAAGTGTGCAAAAACTAGAGATACTATTTAAATACCACTCAGCTCTAACCATCTTCATAAAGCTGCTAGACATGGCGCCTGCTTGGCGTAATTTCTCTGTTCGCTTGTGCTGCTGCTGCCTGTAGACCACTGCCAGGAACGGCAATTCCTAATGAGGCCGAGAATGCCATCCTAATAGATACTATGCAGGAAATACACGGAGTTTTAGTGTAATTGGAGCCATTCAAAAATTATTTATTGATTTATTCTCAGTCACCATATCCTTACTTCCTATTGACTCTTGACCCTATTGCCTTCTTTCCTTCACCAAGTAATTCAGACCTCACAACCTCTTACCCAAATCTAACATTGCACTCAAACAAATGTCCCTATTTTCAATCTTAATTCCTCTCCCATCAGACCTTCTCCTTGTTCTTTTAAAACTCTATTTTAAAAATACTTGTTTTTTTAAAACTCTACTTCGAAACCAGCATTCTTGAAAACAGAATAAACCCTAAGCTCTCAGATTTTCTCACTCTCGCTCCTCTTCTTTGGATGCTCAATAAATTTGTTAAGATGATCATCAGACATGATTCCTACCTAAAAGTTCTGCAAACATGATATATAATACAAAGAGAAAAAAGAAGGAGCAAGCTTTTAGGAAACGGCCTGAAGTAAGTTAACGGTGAAGAAAGGAGAACAAAGACAGAAGCAATGAAGAGTTATGCGGTTGACGGCATGAGTCAAAGCAAAGGAGAGCTTGGAGGACAGCCAGACAAGGAAAGATGCAAAATCAAATGGGGGATGGTTTTCCACTGAGTCCCAGGACTGATCAGGAACTGCCCCGTCCACTCCAAGCATCCTAAGTGATGAGACCCAGGGATAAGAGAATAACTGTAAACACATTATTTATGTCACGACTTTTGAAAATATGATCATTGGGTAAAGCGTTTGTTACACAAGTTAGACCTGAGTTCGGATCCCTGGAACCCATGTACAAGCCTGGCATGGAGCCTGTAGTTGTAACCCCAGCAACACGGGAGTGGAGACAGGTAGATCTCAGACGAAATGTTAAGCTCTAGGTTCAGCTAGAGACTGTCTCAAAAGGAAGGTGGACTTTGATAAAAGATACCCAGAGTCAAACTCTGCTCTTCACACGCGAATATGCATCCACATACACGTGTGCACAACCCCCCACACTCACCTAAACCCGTTTCTTGCACTAATTTCTTGCTATAACATAATTATTCATGTTACATGTCTCAGAAAATAAGATGAATCATAGTTTTAAAAGGAAGAAATCTATTATATAAAAACAAAAGATGCTGTATAATTTCCTCTTATGTGATGAGTAGGGATTAACACAAATTACTCCTACTACTTTTTGTGAGAGAATATTTTCCTTTAAAAGTAGAATAGTTCTTACCTCAAGATGGTAGAAAGCACAATCTGAATAAATGAGTCTTGGCAACTAATAAACAACACAAAAAGGGGTCCACTTTTAAAATACAGGTACCAAGAGACAACACATATGCAACATCAAAATTACCTTTCAAACCATGTTTTTATACTGTGTGCAAATGACTCTCCAGGATACAGCTGATTATTCCTTAGGTACAAAAGAATGTTCAGTAGTTTGTCCGAATAGTGATCATCATTTATGTCTTTGCCAAAATCAAAGAAGGCTTTTAGAGTTTCCAGCAGAGGAATGAGATTGTGACCTAACAATTCCTGATACAAACTCCAGGCCACGTCCACATCCTGATGAAGGAGGGCTCCCTGAATACAGTCATTGTAATTCCTTTTCGAAGGGACCATGACTTTTTTAATGTCTTCTAACAGCAGCAGGGCCTCCCTCCACCTGTCCGAGTGGATCAATCCCCGGATGAGAATGGTGTTAGCCGTAGTTTCTAAACATTTGTACTTGGCTTTCATGATTTCATAGACGTCGATAACTTCTGATGTCTGCTTGTGAGAGACGCAGAGATACAAATACTTGACGAGTAAATTATACCCTACGATGCCATTGTTCCTTGCTGCGACCCATGCCAGGAGGGACTTAGCTACATCTACAGAGCTACTGCTGCCCACCATTTGCGAAATGACCCAGTCTTCAAAACTGGCCTTCCCGTTGAACTCCTCTTTAAGTTTATCCCACTCTTCGGAACTCAGGGGTTTAGTGGGAAGTTTGATTGTGCTCCTCACATGTGACGGGGCATGCGCTCTCTGCTGGGGATTGCTCGTTAAGTGTGACCTCTTCTTAGCTGCCCCGGCAGCAAAATAATGATCAGAAGAACCTTGCCTATTGCTATCATTTCCTTTCTTGAGTGTTCTAGCCTTGGCAAGCAGCAAATTCATTGCTTTGCTATTTGGAGGGGGCATGGTCTTGACAGAAAACCATCGGTGCTGGTTCCTGGTAACCGTGAGAAAGAAAAAGACAGGAGAGGTCGCAAGGCCCAGCTCAAAGGAAGGGGTGCTCGTCCAAAGTTTCGAAAAGCTCCGAAAACCAGGCAAATAGAAGGTCATTCTGCAGTGAGTTGAGTGAGGCTTAAAAATAAAGCAGCTCCGCTCTGCTATGGAAAACTACGAGATTGGAGGTTGAAGATAGTTGATGTACAATTCTTGAAAGGGAGACCTTGTGTTTCTCCCTTACCCCCCCCCCAAAAAAAATCACGATTGTACTTTAGGAGTGATTTAAAGGCAAGGAAAGCATACGAGTTATCTCCATTAAACAATGATCCAGGGATCTTCAACACCAGTAGCAAGTCCTAATCCAGAAGACCGCACGGGAATCCTATTACATTTCAATTTTTCGAATCTGAGGAAAAATCACAAGAGGGACCTCTTAGTTTGACTCAGGTGCATCACAACGGTCCTGAAGAAGGGCAAGACACCAGGAAAACTATAACAGGGAAATAAAAGTAATAACCTCGACCAGGAACCACCAACCGCAGTCCCACCAGCAAGAAAAAGTCTAGGGTCCCTTGCTCTTTACATTTTTTACAGGCCTTAAAACGACTCAAAGAAGAGGGATCGGGGGACGCAGCACAAACATTACAGGGAAGGAAGTGAGATCCAGAAAGAACTTAGACTTAACTGTATGGAGGGCCGACGAAAAGAAGTTCCCTTCATTCAACAACTCACCACGCCACGCATGCTTAACGTAACCATAAATGCGACAAAAACTACAGTGCCCACAAGGCACCGCACTGAATGAGCCGCCAGGACCTCAGTGGCTCGATTTCAGGCGTTCTATTGAGTCTGACGAAAAAAAAGAAAAGCAAGGTAATTTTGAAGCTTTTAATATCCAAGAGGGCTGGAGATGACTGCGGAAGCTTCTATTACATATTTGGAGACTGTCAAGGCTTCCAGAGCGAGAACGAAATGTGACGAAAGTGCTTTTCCCAAGTCGGAAAACCCAATGGATTCCTGCATCCTGCGGTGCGCACGCGCCAAAGGCCCGCTTTCAAGAACTCACGCAGGCTTCTTATTGGCCTTTAAGATCGGGTTTGGTGAGCAGGGATATTCACATAAGAATAATTTTTCATCTATTTCACGTCTACTTTTCGCCCCTGCTAGCGTGATCGCCGGGTCCGGAACAGATATAGCATTCAAGCTTTTGCCTCTGGAGCCACGGCTTCCGCCCGTGTCCAAGATGGCGTCCCAGCGTCCTTCTTAACTTCCCCCTGCCTTGGTGGCGTCTGACGTCGGAGCTGGTAGTGGGTGGAGCGGTTAACAACCCGCAAATGTAGGGTCCTCTGAGCGGGAGTCAGCCATGGACTGGAAAGACGTGCTCCGCCGGCGCTTAGCGTCGCCCAACACGGATCCAAAGCGTGAGTTCGGGAGGGACAGCCCGCCAGATAGCCCGCCCCAGGCCAAGAGGTGGCGGGTGGCGGAGGGGGGTGAATAGGGCGGGGAGGAGGAAGGGCGAGTGACACTTTCCGCGTCTGGTAAACTTATCTGACAAAAGAGAGTGCGTGGAGTGTGCATTCAGTGGTCCGCGGAGGGGTGACCCAAACTTTCCTGGTAAATCGAAAAGCGCAACCGTGGTACCCGTTTTCCACAATCTTAGGCGTATGCGGAATAACTGAGAACCTTGGTGCCCTTCGATCTTACCAAGACCTATTCATTCTTATAGCTTCCCCCCCTAGAGACAGGATGTTATGTAGTCCTGGTCAGTATTGACTTACTGGCCCTCCTTGCCCCAGTTTCCCGAGTGCCTGCGCCTTTTAACTCTCACTTTTCACATACCCCTCCATTTTAAATTTCATTAATCCGTTTTCCATTGTTCGTTCCCCGGCCCTCCACACTTTGCTTGCCCTTCAATCTGGTTAAATCCTTCCAATTCCACACCAACACCCAGGCAGCCGAAATGGGCTAAAGAACAGGACCTAGAGAGATGGCTCGGCCATCAAAGGCTAGACTGACAACCAAAAAGAAAAACAGAACCATGGTGAGTTCTCACTTAGAATCCATGTCCGCTAAACTAAAGTATATTTTAGTCGCATCTGCAGGAAGAGCATTTGGTCTTCCACACTTAATTCCTCTCATCCTCCCAAATCTCCAGTCTGCCCTCCCCATTGCTCACTGTAGTTGGTGCACTTGTTTTCAAATATGTATCTCGAAAAGGACTTAGAAGCAGTTAAAGGAGAACCTCAACTCCTTCCAGTTACCATTTCTCTAAGATGTTAGGTATTTATCCTTACATCCAACCTTCACCTTTAAATTTGATTGTTACCTTGAAATGAATTGTCACAAGGCAGTGGTGGCACAGGCCTTTAATCCAAGCTCTCGGGAGGTAGAGGCAGGTGGATCTCTGAGTTCTAGGACAGCCAGGGAGGGCTACACAGAAACCGTGTCTTTAGAAGAGAATTATCTGTACCCCTCCTGGAGTCCCTTCAGTCCCTCCTTAGGTTCCATTCCTTCTCATAGATCCTCCGGCTTCTCTTCAGTCTGATCCTCTCATACATTATCGGCTTTTCCTTTCCTCCTCCATCATTTCCCTTATCACTCACAAACATGTAATAGCCTGCGTGCATGTATGTATACCATGTTTGTGCAGTGTCGCTGAATGAAATTGAGGACTTGACTTGTAGGTATGATTGAGGAGATGGTCTTATTGTAGATATGAGGGAGAGTTCAGCCAGAGGCATCTGGAAGGCTCCAGACTGAGTATAGCCAGCAGAATAGACTGGACCATGAGAGGGGAGAGAGGGAAAGAAGAGAGTTGGGGGCAGGCGGACCAAGAGTGCACATGAGAGCCAAGAGCAGAGCCATGGGAGCATCGTGGCCAAAATGGATGAGTTCTATAGGATCGGAAGCCCAGCCCCTTGGCTGGAGACTTTCAGGGTAGGGGCAAGGTGAGAAGTCCCTTAAGGAGCCACAGGTACTGGGTAATACTGAGAGCTGTCCTGAATCAGCTTTGAAATGATAATAGGCACCTCAGCTGTTCATCCCTAAGCTTCTTTGAGACCAAACCCTGCAAAGGCCAGAAGAGGGTGTTGGATCCTCTGGAACAGGAGTTGCACTTAATTGTGAGCTGCCATATGGGTGCTGGGAAACAAACCCAAGCCCTCTACAAGAGCAGCAAGCCGACTGAGTTTTACTGCTTTTAATCCTACTGAGTCGTCCCTCCAGCTCCCCGCCAATGCTTGCCACACTTCTCTTCACCTTTACTAGGGATGCTGCCACTGCGCCATGGGTGTATTGCAAATTATCTGGATTGTGTGGTAGTATTAATAGCGCCTCCTCAAGACTGTTGCCGTCAGTGTAGTACATCCCATCCATGCAGCAAATCTCCTTTGCCTACGCAAGGATGTGTTCTTAGGATAGCCCGCCACCTGTGTCATCAGGCTTTCTTAATCGTTTAAAATAAACATGCTGGTATTTTTCCCGATTGAGAAACTTTCTCGGGCCAGGTACATGCATGTAGACGCCATCTCTCCAGAGGCAGAAGCAGGAAAACGAACGTAAGTTCAGTGCTATGCTAGTCTATAAAGCTCAGTGCTAGGCTAATCTACAAATAGTTCCAAGTCAGCCAGGAATACCAATCACACCTGTATCAAAAGAAAAGAATAGTAAAGGAAAAAACAAAAACAACTTTCCTGTATGAATTGCCTGCTTCTGGCTATACCTTAATTTTGTTTCCCTTATGGCAACACTTTAAAACTTCATGGCTAAAGCTGCTCTTGTCTATTATTTCTGCTTGTGAAGAATCATTAGTGACCTCTTGATTAGTGACCTTTATTTGCAAGGTTTTGCAATTTTCTCCATAGTACCAAGCCATACTAAAGAAACCATAGGCTTGGTTCAAGGTTAAAGGTTAACATGACAAGTACGAAAACTGCCCTGAGAAGTGAAGTGCTGAAGAATCAGTCCCTAGCCTCATCTCTGGAAGAAAATGAAATACAACAACGGTTTTGGGAAACTCAATGGCAGAATTGAAGAACCCGGTGAGGCTGGAGTGCAGATATGGCCCCGAGGCTCTGAGTGATCAAAGGAGATCTGGAAGTGTGTTAGAGCTTATGCTTTTGGGAGAGAGCTGGCAGAGACGTGTGATCTAGCCATGGTCACTCTCGTCTGTAATCCCAGCTCTTGAGAGGCTGAGACAGGGTTTATCACAAGCTTGAGGCCCGCCTGAGGCACAGAGTGAGACCCTGTTTAAAAAAAAAAAAGCTTGGGAATCTGGAGGAGGAGCTCTCAGGGTAGAGTGCTTGCAAGTGTGCACACTTCCCCGGGATTAGAACCTCAGTAAATACTGTCTCCACCGATGTTTACCCTAGATGAGGAAAAATGGCTCTATGAGAAAGTTGCCTGTCAACAGCAGACAGGTTGAAGGACAATAGAGCACTGAGTTTTGAGCCTCAGACAGTTTTGTTCTTTTTTTTTTTTTTTTCCTGAAAGAGGAGCCATGGTCATGAGGCCGAAATTGTACGAGGTCTGGGGCTGTGCCTGTCTTGCTTCCTCTAGCCACACTGTCCAGTACAGGACCTGTACAGCGGGTGCTTGGGTGTTTCGGTTCCTGTTTCTGGCACAGAGTTGAAGCAGAGCTCTGTATCTGCTTCCTAAGCACTCCACCGCTGAGCTGCCATCCTTGCCCTAGCGAACGCTTTTGGTAGAATGAACGGAAACACCTCAGGGTTTTTAAATGAGACAGTGACTTGAAGAGACGAGCTTCAGTGCTAAATCCAAGTACAGAGAACACACTGATTCTCAACGCACTGGACAGTTCAGTGACTGAAGGGAGGCTAGGTCAGTGGAAGGCTGTATTTCAAGTTAGTACATTCAGTGTCTAAGCACAGTTTTGAAGGCCTATTTGCCACTGTAGATATTTTAACTAGACTTTAATGTATAGGCTTTCCTGAGAAAAATAATATTTGTTGTTTGTGCTTTTCTTGCCTTAATTTTTCTTTCCTGTGTTGTTACTAGGGAAAAAAAGTGAACAAGAATTAAAAGATGAAGAAATGGATTTATTTACCAAATATTATTCCGAATGGAAAGGAGGTAGCAAAAACACAAATGAATTCTATAAGACCATTCCCCGGTTTTATTACAGGGTAAGTGATGTCTAAGTGGTGTTTCTGCATCTGTAAATGAAATGTAATTTCAAAAGTACAATCCAAAGCATATATTTTTGTAATAGGGGATTACATTGAACGTTTTTATATTTTATTACCCTCGATTTATCACTATGATAAAACACTTTGAATCCACTAAGATCTTGGACCAATAAGTTGGTACAAGAAGACAAAGTTATCCCCTTTTGGGGCTGGAGAGATGGCTCAGTGGTTAAGAGCATTGCCTGTTCTTCCAAAGGCCCTGAGTTCAATTCCCAGCAACCATATGGTGGCTCACAACCATCTGTAATGAGATCTGGTGCCTTCTTCTGGCCTTCAGGCATACACACAGACAGAATATTGTATACATAATAAATAAATAAATAAATAATTTTAAAAAAAAAGTTATCCCCTTTTCTGAGCTATAGACTCCTTTAATTTTTATTATAGAGATTAATAGTGAGTATGCTATTTGGTGATGTAGTCTCAGCAGGCATGCTGACTTTACCCAGACTGTCAAGCTAGTTCTACTTAATTTGATATTGACGTAAGGTGACTTTTGGAATGTGCTTTTAGTTGCCAGCAGAAGACGAAGTGTTACTACAGAAGTTAAGAGAGGAATCTAGAGCCGTATTTCTACAGAGGAAAAGCAGAGAACTCCTAGATAATGAAGAATTACAGGTACGAGTGGACTCAAGTGGCTTTAGATGTTGCCCGTTTCTTTCGTGCAGAAGTTTGCTGTGTCTCTTGAATTATCGCTCCAGAGGAGTTTTCTGAAGGCAGGTGTGTATGTGTGCATCAGAATCAGCTGCTGAGCTTGCTCGGCCTGGTTTCCAAGGATAATGCTCTTCTGGTTTTGTTGCTCTTCTTTCTTTCTTCCTTTCTTTCTTTCTTTCTTTCTTCTTCTTCTTCTTCTTCTTTTTTTTTTTTTTTATTTTTTTTTTTGTTTTTTTGAGACAGGGTATCTCTGTAGCTTTGGAACCTGTCCTGGAACTAGCTCTTGCAGACCAGGCTGGGCTCAAACTCACAGAGATCCGCCTGCCTCTGCCTCCTGAGTACTGGGATTAAAAATATGTGCCACTACCACCCAGCGAGGTTTTGTTTCTTAAATTCCCACATAATCCTAAGCAGTTGTCAAGGTTTGGGAAACACTACAGTACCGTCCTCTGCAGAAGTTCAAATATCCTAGCCCCTGCCATGGTGTGACTTTGAGCAATGGACTTGATACCTTTGTGCTTCAATTTTCATGTGTAAAGTAGAGATAGCTGCCCATATTAGATAGTTGCATGCATTAAAGAAGCAATATACTTTGACAGCTTAAAAATTTAGTGGGCACAATAAGTGTCAGTTATATTTATTACTAGTAGTCAAAATAATGGGGCATAAATTCACCTTAACTTTTTAGACAGAAATAATGCATTTACATTCTTAAATCTATTGTTAACTTATAACATCTTCATTTCCCTAATTCTCTTCAGAATTTATGGTTTTTGCTGGATAAGCACCAGATACCACCTATGATTGGAGAGGAAGCAATGATCAATTATGAAAATTTTTTGAAGGTTGGTGAAAAGGCTGGACCAAAGTGCAAGTAAGAATAATGTGATTTAAAGAGGAAAGTGTGTTCAGCATTTCTATTGCCCTAATGTCAATGGAGCTGAAGTCAGTGGTGTGACATTTGACTCACTACGTGAAGTGGCTGAAGTGTAATAAAATTATTTAGGGTCAAGAAAAAGTTGGAGGCTGGAGAGATGGCTTCGCCTGTCAGATTCCCAGCAGTTATGTAAAAGCGGGGCGCAGTAGCACATGTGTGCAGCTTCCAGTGTTGATAGGACAAAGGCTGGCAGGTCCGGGAAGTTCACTGGCCAGCCTGCTGGTCAGATCAGTGAGAGAATCTGTCTCACAAACAGGGTGGAGAGCGTTGAGGAAGACAGCTGCCGTCAACCTCTTGCTTCTTCATGTACCCACATGGCACATATGCACACAGCCACACCGTCATATACTATGCCGTGCATATAAAGTGTTGGTGTGGAGTGATTAAGAGAAATAATACAAAGCTCAGTGTGGTGATGCCTGTTGTAAGCCCAGCACAATAGAGACTGATGCAGGAAGATAATCGCAGATTCAGGGCCAGCCTGGGCTCCATAGTGAGTTCCTGTCTCAGATGAAAGAGAGAAATAGGACACATTGGGCATGGTAGTACACACCTTAATCTCAGTACTCGGGAAACGAAATAATTCAACTTAATGAAGTATAATAAAATTTATAGCAAGAAAAAAACTGCCACTGAGTGTGGTGGCACACACCTTAATCCCAGACTCAGTGGGCAAAATCAGGTGCATCTCCGTGACTTTGAAGCCACCCTACTCTATATAGTGAATTCCAGGCTACCCAGAGCTAAAGATCCTGTCACAAAAGAGGGAGCTAGAGGGAGAGAGGGATGGCAGGGTGCTGGGGGGGGGGGGCGGCAAATACATGTACATGTCATTCAGCACTCTAAAAACTGAGGCAGGAGGATTGTAAGTTCAAAGTTAGTTTGTGCTGTGCTGCATAGCAAAAAAGAAATGAGAATAAACAAAATAATGATGTTTAATGATTCTATGTCTTCATTACTTTTTTAATTAATTTATTTATTTACATGTATTGATGTTTTACCTGCATGTATGTCTGTGTTGAGGGTGTTAGGTCCACTGGAACTGGAGTTAGAGACAGTTGTGAGCGGCCATGTGGGTGCTGGGAATTGAACCCAGGTCCTCTGGAAAAGCAGTCAGTGCTCTAACCTCTGAGCCATCTCTCCAGCCCATCTTCATTCCTTTTTAACATACCAAAATGTACTTTTTCCTGCTTATAGTCTTTTAAATAAAAATATAATATAAATATAAAACAGATTCACTTACTATAAAGTCAGTTTTAAGGGCACACAAAAGGTAAACCAAGTGATAAATTAAATTCAGCCATCCAGAGCTGTTATAGGTAGAAGACAGAGTATGTGTCTGCACCAGATAGCTGGCCCTGAGGTGGTAACTTCACAGCCAGATTGGAGATGCATACCCAAGAGCAGGAACTGTATAGTGTATTTGTGGTTATTGGTTATAAGACCATGATATTCCTTTTGGACAAACTCTTTAATATAGTGTTTAAACTATTAATGCTTTTCAGCATTTTGAAATATAAACTATTAACTCAGTTAAGATTATGGATAACCTTTTAAATACCACATACGTCATGACTAGTGTATTAAATCATTTACACTGTATCTAATGTCCTAGGAGAATTTACTACAAGATGCTTCGAGCAGACACCAGTGGGGCGTGCTCAGTGATTGGTCCCATGCGTAGAATTCCATTCATGATTTAGTGTCTGTTCCTTTGTCTTACTAGACTAGAAATGTTGCCTTTACGTAACATGGTGGTGCAACCACCCCAGGAGTACGATGGTTCTTCTGTTAGCTGTTACAGGCATCAATGTGACCACTATGTAAACAAAGTCAGAGCCAGTTCTCATCCGAAGTGCTGGTGGTATGTGTAGGTGCCTTTAAAGATAGATCCCCAAGCTACTAAAGAGCAGCAGAGATGAAAGAAAAACCAAAAAAGATTCAACTGAGAATACTCTTTTATGGTTGGTTTGGCTTGGTTTGGTTTGATTTGATTTGAATCAGGATCTTGCTCTATCCTAGGCTGACCTGAAACTCATTTTGTAGCCCAGGCTGTCCTCAAACTTGTGGCAATTCTCATGTGTCAGTCTCTCGAGTGCTGGAAGTATAGCATTCACAGTCAGCTGTCCATTTTCTTCTAAGCACGTTTCTTATGCTGAGAGTATCTGTGCACTTCGTACTTAAAGGGAACTCTTTTTGTTTTGTTTTTCTTTTCTTTTTTCTTATTCAATCAGAGTTTTTCTGTGTATCTTTGGATATCCTGGAACTAGCTCTGTAGACCAGACAGGCTCGAAATCACAGAGATCCCTCTGCCTCTGTCTCCTGAGTGCTGGGATTAAAGACGTGCACCACAACCGCCTGGCCATTAAAATGAACTCTTTGGCTGGGCATAGTAGCACGTGTCTTTCATCCCAGTACTTGGAAGGCAAAGGTGAGCAAATCTCTGAGTTCAAGGCCAGCTAGGGATTCACAGTGAGATTCTGTTTCAAAAACAACAACAACAACAAAGGAATTCTGGGGGAGGGGGTGTTTTCTCACTCATCTGACCAATCTCATATCCAACTGGAGTTTATTGTCTCTTAACTTTGATTTTTAATTGTATGAATTTATGTTGTTTGCTAATTCTTATAGATGTCATTTTTGTACTATGCTGGTAGGCCATTTTAATTTTATTTCCTTTTTTAGACAATTTTTTACTGCGAAAGTCTTTGCCAAGCTCCTCCATACAGATTCATATGGGAGAATTTCCATAATGCAGTTCTTTAACTACGTCATGCGAAAAGGTGATTCGTTGTGTGTGTGAGTTTGAACTTCTGTCTGGGAATCAAGTAGGTGTTGGTCTGTGCTTTTCTGTTGCTTCTCCCATGGGACATGCTTTTTTCCTGTGCTGTTATGGTTCTGCTGTGCAACATACAGAGGTATGGTTTTCTGTATTAAAATTGAATTCATTATTTTAAACAAAAGCCTTGTGTACCCCAAGGATAGTGGCAAAGTAGAAATGCCAAAAGCAGATACACTTTTTTTCTCGGTCACATGTACCCTCCCCAGAAGGCCTTTCCCAGTCAGCTCTGTCCTGTTGCTCTAGTGTCCCCACCTTGCTGAAGTGGATATCTAATGGTGGTGTGAAGGAACAGATTTACACAAGGTGGAAAGGTGTGATCCTGAGGGCTTCACACAGTGTTGCACAAGTCTGTTTTGTGGTTGGCGATAAAATATTGAGACTCCTTAAGCTTAGAGGGCTAGTTCCTGATCTGCTGAGATCGCTGCCATTTAAGACAGTTGTTTGCGGGCTGCTCTTCCAAAGGACCTGGGTTCAATTCCCAGCACCCTCATAGCAGCTCACAGCTGTCTGTAATTACAGTTCCAGGAGACCCGACACCCATGGCAGAACACCTGTACACATGAAAATAAAAATATGAACAGAAAGAAAGAAAGAGAGGAAGGAAGAAAGAAGAAAGAGAGGAAGAAAGAAAGAAAGAAAGAAAGAAAGAAAGAAAGAAAGAAAGAAAGAAAGAAAGAAAGGGAGGAAGAGAAAGAGAGGAAGAGAAAGAGAGAAAGCTGTTTGCAAGCATCCTGAGAGGGACAGCTCCAGCAGAGAGCTGGTTCATCAGTTGGCGTGCGCTGTAAGACCAAGGGACTTCTCCCTCACAGCCTGCCTTAGTGACTTGTGTTTTTGCTTGAGAAGTAAAATCACTTTAATTCTTTTAAGAAACAGAACAAGAATTTTTTTTCAGAACAAATATTATAATAGATGATTTGAAATAATTTCAATTTACTAGTAATCACATTTCACTAATATATATGTCTGAAAGGATAATCTCAAACCCACAACTGTAGTCTTGGTTTCAAGAAGCCGGTATTAAAACATTTTGGAGTTGTTATGAATCTTCTAAGTACTATATGACCTGTGGAATCTTACTGTGTACCATTGTTAATTAATAGATCTGACTGCAGTAATTAACCTCAGGAGGATACAAGCTTCACTGAAGACAATGCTGTGCTAGCTCTCCCTGTTGAGTGGAACACCGGGTTTAATATGTGGAAAACAATATCCCCAAGGGCTGAGTTCTACTGTAGTAATCATGGCGGAATTGTTGAAATCTGCCGTTTCATGGCTTTTTTCTTTTGGTTTAAATGGCTTAGGGTGCTGGTTACTTAATGTCTGTGAGAATGGCCCTCTGGGGTTCTGGAGTTGGCCTGCACTTCAAATCTGGTGTCTTACTCTTATTTTCATATATGTGGTAAAGAACAGATCTCAGTATTTACATGTAACTTTCTTTTTTATTGTCAGTTTGGCTGCATCAGACAAGAATAGGACTCAGTTTGTATGATGTTGCTGGGCAAGGATACCTTCGGGAATCAGTAAGTATTGATCTAAATTTAATAAACGTGATAGACACTAAAATACTAACATTAGTCATCACTGAGTGAGTTGTGCTCGTAGCTAAATCTTACACTGTTTGATTTTGTCTTCGTAGCCTCGGCTCGCCTGATTTTACCTGCGTACACATGCTCATTTTGTGTATATTGACCACATAAATTCATCTGTAGGTGTTTTTCTTCTAGCCTTTTAAAAAAATCTTTTGAAGCTGGGTGGTGGTGATGCACACCTTTAATCCTAGCACTGGGGTATGTGGAGGGGGGCAGAGGCAGGCGGATGGATCTCCGTGAGTTCAAGGCCAGCCTGGTCTATAAGATCTACTTCTAGGACAGCCAGGGCTGTTACACAGAGAAACTCTCTCAAAAAACCAAAAACCAGACCAAAACAACAACAACAAAAAAAACCTTTTGTTCTTTTTAAAAAGAAAACGCAACTGAGCATCATAGCACGCTTCTAGTTCAAGCACTGTGGAGGCTGAGGCAGGAGGATTGTTGGGAGTTCAGGGGTAGCTGAAGCTCCAAAACATTATCAATAAATAAATAGAACATAACCTAACAGTTTTAAAAATGATCGATGGGAGTGGAGTGTGGTGCCACAAACCTGTACTCCTAGCTTAGGAGGCCAAGATACAAGAATCACTGCCAAGCTGGGTAGGACTATGTAGTGAGACCTTGTCTCTGAAATCCAAAAGAAAGAAAGAATGAGAGAGAGAGAGAGAGAGAGAGAGAGAGAGAGAGAGAGAGAGAGAAAGAGAACAATTACTGAAGAAAAAAGATTTGGATTTTTGATTTCCCACCTTCTCAGTGTGTGTGAGCTGTGCATGTTGGCATATGTTTATATGGACATGGAGGCCTGAGATCATGTTTGGTATATGTGTAGGCAGTCCTGCCTTCTCAGTGTGTGCGAGCTATGCATGTTGGCATGTGTGCAGGCAGATATGGAGGCCCGAGGGTGATGACAGGGGTCGTCTTCAGTCACTCTTCTTACTCAGTGAGGTCGGCTCAAATCCAGAGCTGACCACATAGCAAACCAGGTAGCTTGCTCTGGAGACTCGTAGTCAGTCTCCCAAGGCTGGTGCTGCAGGTGGGCCACCATGCCCACTAGCGCTCATAGGTCTGAGGATCTGAGCTAAGCAGTGCCCCGACCACTGAGAGATGGGGCAGTGCCCCGACCACTGAGAGATGGGGCCGGGCTCACATGCGCCACAGAACACACATGGAGATTGAAGGAGAGCTTCCTGGAGCTGGTTCTCCGTCCCCCATTCCCTGGACTTTAGGACTCAGACTCAGGTCTGCTAAGCCATCTCACCTCACCAGCTTGGTTATCTTCATGTATGTATTATTTTATGATTTGGATAAAGACCAGAAGAAAAAAAAAACTAGTGAGGCTTGGCTTTTACCCATAGATTTTGAGGGACATGATAGGTCACCAAGAGGATCCTTAGTTCCTATAGGACTCATGTCATTAGGCCTGGTTATGAATGGGATCAAAACCTCGTGATCCAAATGGCCATGCTACTTAGGTATTTTTGGCAGTTATCTAAATTATGTCAGTGTGTTTCTTTTTGGCTTTTTTTTCTCCAATATGGAGTCCTCCTTTAGACTTTAAGGGCAAAGGTCTGTTGGGCATAAGTATCAATAGAGCTAATGAGTTATTCAGGTATGTGTTTTGTTCATCATTTCTCCCTCCCAAGAACAGAGTGTGGCTCTTGTCCTTTAAGATTCAGACCCACATTGTAGTGAAGGACTTTGGCCTCTGCCGGTGTCTGTAGACATGGAAGCCAGTATAGCCGAACAAAAGCTCAAATGGCCGACGAGGTCGGAGAAATAGTGACCACACATTGAACCTTCAGGCCATCTGAGAGTCTAAAGAAACTGGTGAATGTTCCAATGAGTTGGTTTTGTTTTTTGTATTTTGTATTTATTACTCTGTGTGAGTGTGGAGGCCAGAGAACAGCCTGCAGGAGTTGCTTCTCTCTCTATCATGTGGGACCTGGGAATTGAGTCCAGGCTACCGGGCTTGGCTATAAGCACCTTTCCTCACTAAACTGTCTTGCCTGTGTCACGGTTTCTCGTCTTAAAGGTCACTCTGGATGTATTATGGACGAGTATAGGAGCACAGGATTGAGGGAGAAATGATGGGCGGCTGTCTGTCTATCGTCATGGAGTGAGGGCAAATGACAGTGGCCGCGGTGAATGGTGACTGTGGAAATGCGAGACGAAGCTGGGCGTGGACTGAAGAGGCTGAGACATGAGGTTACTCACAAGTTTGAGGCCAGCCTGAGATACATAGTGAGACCTTACCTCACCACTGTCACCCTAAAACTCACCCCCAAAGTAGATCTATTCAGTACACATTTTGGACATTCTACCTTCCTTCACCTCTACCACCCCACTCAAAAAAAAAGGAGAGCGAGAGAAAGAAATTGCACACCTGCTGCTAGATTGGACACTGGCAGAGGAAATGTGGACACCAAGGTTGGGAGAAAGCAGATGCAGGAGGAACCGTGAAGAGCTCGCTTTAGACACCAGGCTTGAGGTGCCTGTTTTCTTATGAGCTTAGATGTCTCTGCTCTACCAGGCATGTTATGCTTAGAACGATTAGAGCAGAAGGTAAAGTTGTTAAAATGAATATAAGATGCCACAGGAGACTTGTACTTGTTCATATGGATTTAGTGAGACAAAGCCCTTGTAGCCAGGCTGGCCTGGAACTTCCAGTGCTCCTGCTGCCACAGTAGGACTGTGGGTGTGCGGCAAAGAGTTTTCAGTATATTAACTTGGTGTCCTAATGCCGTTCCTTTTGCTGTAGTAAAATGCTCCAGTCAAAGCAATCTTAAGGGAGAAGGTGTTTGTTTGGCTTACACTTCCAGCGTCTAGTCTGCCATAGTGAGGAAGTCAAGGCAAGATACTTAACCAGCATTTTGTTTTGTTTCCAGGACTTAGAAAACTACATACTGGAACTTATTCCTACTTTGCCACAATTAGATGGGCTAGAAAAATCCTTTTACTCCTTTTATGTCTGTACAGCAGTTAGGAAGTTCTTCTTCTTTTTGGACCCTCTAAGAACAGGTAAAAAAAAAAATATGTAATTTAAATATTAGAATGTTTTTTATTGCATACTGTCTCAGTATTGGAGAAGTTTATCATTTCCCTTTGTTTTCTAATGTCAGCAACGTAATCTGACAAATTTCAGAAGAATTACAAGTGTACATGACAGCCACAATGCTTTGCTTTCTGTATAGATCTTCCAGAATATTCTTGCACTGACTGTATCCAGCTATGCGATGGTTGGATGTCACCTACTGCCTCTGCCTGCAGAGTGGTCGGGATTATAGGAGTGTCACCACACCTGACAAAGGGAAAGCTGGGAAGAGGGACTTTGGTGACATTGGTGGCAGAGGTGCTTGCTAGAAACGATCTTCTAGAAGTAGGACCCTTAGCCTTCAACCACAGAGCTGTCTCTCAGCCTTACCAGTATTGCTCCTATTCCCAAAATATGACATATCCTTTTGCAAATCTGATAGCATACTTTTAGTAGGCATTTACTGCTTAGTTTCTTCTAGTTGGAGGCAGGAGGCCAGCGTGGTCTGCAGAACAAGTTCCAGGACAGCCATGGCTACACAAAGAAACGCTATCTCAAAAAACAAAATTAAAAAACAAAATGAATATATAGAAGTTTTGTGGGTTACCAGGGGTTTTTTTTTTAATGTTTTTGTTGTTTGGAATGTTTTTACTTTGCTTTGCTTGTGTGTGTGTGTGTGTTTTTCATTGTTTCAACTTTGTAACAAAATAATAAGGAACCTAAGAGCTAGATGTTTATCATTGACTACATGATTGTCTTTGTAAAATAACACCTTTAAAAAATAACTTCTCAAAATGAAATTGTGTTTTCTTATATTTTTTAAAGGGAAGATCAAAATTCAAGATATTTTAGCATGCAGCTTCCTAGATGATTTACTGGAGGTAAGTATTTATTAAGCTATTTAATTTTGTCACACAATAATTGCTATTTTGTAATCATATTTCTGTGTTTCTTTAGCTAAGGGATGAAGAATTGTCCAAAGAGTGTCAAGAAACAAATTGGTTTTCTGCTCCTTCCGCCCTGAGGGTCTATGGTAGGATCCCATTACTAAAGTTCATTACCCATTTCTCATGGTGTCCACAGGCCTGTTTTATACACAGGCTATTTATTTAAGCCCACAGTATTCTCCCCACTTAAGGGTTGGTACTCTAGATTACCAAGATGTACTTCTTACTTTATTTCTGGAACTCTTCCATAGTTGGTATGGTTTGTTTGCAGTAGAATAATATAATTTGATTTATTTTCATTGGCTCAGGACAATAGCTGTTGTTTTATTCTATGATAAAATGCTGTGTCAGGATGCACAAAGGGGGGGTGTTTGGGAGTGATTTGGATTTATTGAACTTCATCAGTGTTCTCCAGCATCGTTTTGGATGGTCTCCTGACTCACTTAGGATCCATTACCTCTGACTTAGAATCTATTATCTCCGACTTAAGCTGAAAGTGTTTTGTATGTGAGTGTGCGTGTTTCCTGTGGACCCCTCCCCCACCAAGTTTAGAAACCTATGAATGTTCTAACTGTCCAAACTATAAACAAAAATGTAAGTGAAATAGTCAGAGAGCACAGACTGTATTGTGGGCATTTCTGTGTGGATCTAGCTGGGTAGTTGCTCTAATCAAGGTCTGACGGTCACCAACTATTACCTCTAAGCCACTACCTTTTCCACCTGTGTATTTAGTTTCACTTCGGAGTCAAACTATTAGGTAATAAAATAACATTTCTGTTCATGTCCAGCCTTGGTCATTAATTAAAAAATATTTTGGTCCTGAGTCTGTTCCTATTATCTTTTTCCAAGGTCAGTATTTGAATCTTGATAAAGATCACAATGGCATGCTCAGTAAAGAAGAACTCTCCCGTTATGGAACAGCAACCATGACCAATGTCTTCTTAGACCGTGTTTTCCAGGAGTGTCTCACCTACGATGGAGAAATGGTATTGAAATCTGCTGTTTAATTTCAAAAATCTAGGCACCTACAGTTTAATGGCTATTTTCTTGATGAAAATCATAGTTTTTTATTTGCCTGTCTCAGGGAGACCACACTGGCACTGAGCTTGATTTGTAGCAAGAATGATCTTGAACTCTTGATCCTCCCGTCTATCCATCCCGAGTGGCAGGACTATAGGAATGTGCCGGCATGCCTTGCTTCCTTCAGCTTTATTACTACCAGTGTGCAACCGGCTCTTAAAATTATTATCACTGATTAATAACAGAATCTTAAATGTCAGTGGAATTACTTGTCATGCTGAGTCTGTTCTTAAGGGAATTCGATTAAAATACTTCCAGGCTTAGAACACATAGAAAAATTAAGTATTTTCCTCATTTCATGGTCAGTATACCTAAGGTATAGAAGTGTGAACTAGTAAAGAGAAAGATCTGAACATTCAGTAAAACCTGTAAAACATTTTTCCCCCCAGACAGGGTTTCTCTGTGAAACCCTGGCTGGCCTGGAACTCACTCTGTAGACCTGACTGGCCTGGAACACACAGATCCACCTGCCTCTGCCTCCTGAGTGTGGGGATTAGAAATGTGTGCCACCACCGCCCGGCTGTAAACCATTTCTATATAAATAGTTCAGTCATTAAATTACCAGGCCTGACATAGACCTTGTACGTTCTGATTTAAATCAGGCCCATTGTCTTAATCATTTGAGAGAGAGATCCCTCTGTTGCAAAGCTGGCTGGAACTTCCTGTGTCGGCTCCATCTGTGAAGCCATTGCCAGCTAAATCACAGCACACTGGATTACTGTGTCTGCATTAGTAGCCGAGGATAACTAGCGTGCAGTTGTCCCTTCCCCTCTCAAAATACATGGAAGTAGAGCAACACTTCATTTTAGAACTTAGATCTTACACAGATTATAAAGGTCTTATAGAGGTGCTGCGGGAGCGCCTTCTGCTCCGTCAGCCAATAACCGCTGAAATATCAGCCCACTGGGGCGTGGTATATTTCTCTTTTAAAAAGAGCGGCAAGCCTCGGCTCGGCTCGGTTCCCGCACTTGATTCCGGCTCTTGATTCCGGCTCCTGCTCCAGCAACTATTGACTGAAGGAGTGGAAGGTACTCCCGCAGCATCGCAGAAGGTACTCCCGCAGCATAGAGGGGTAGAGATTTTGTTAAATATTCTCTTTGATGTTTTCAAAACACATGAGAAATAAAATTCTTTTTTAGTGGATGGTGGGAGACCTATGTAGCTCTGGCTGGCCTTTAACTCACTATGTAGACCAGTCTAGCCTCAAATGTGCCTCTGCCTCCCTGGTGCTGATTAAAGGCATATATCACCATGCCTAACAAGAAAGCTTAAAAAAAAAAAAGTGACACTTGACACTCAACAGAGATCTACCTGCCTCTGCCCTCTGAGTGCTGAGATTGAAGAGTCAGACCACCACACCAAGCTTTGATAAGAAAAATCCTAAAGAGCACTTTTAAAAAATCAGTATTCTTGCTATTAAAAACATGTGGAAGCCAACCATGGTGGTACAAGCCTGTAATTCCAGCACTTGAAAGATAGAGGCAGAAGGATCAAGAGTTTAAGATCAGCCTGGGCTATACAAAACCCTGTTTTAAAAAACGAACAACAAAAGGCCAGAGAATAAAAATGTCAGAGGGACTAGGAAAGGTGATGCACACCTGTAACCCCAGAACTCAGGGAAATGAGGCAGGAGGATTTTGTTTAAAGTCAGCATGGATTAGAGTATAGAGCATCCATCGCTTCTCAACCTGTGGGTCATAACCCCTAGAGACCACCCAGAACCACAAATATTTACAGTATGATCATACAGTAGCAAAATTATAGTTATGAAGTAGCAACGAAAATAATTTTATGGTTGGGGTCACCACAACATGAGAAGCTGTATCAAAGGGTCACAGCTTTAGGAACGTTGAGAATCACTGGTATAGAACATCTCAAAACAAATAGAGAAACACAGTAAGGATTTAATTTTCCAAACCAAGGCTGCTAAAGAAATAATGGTACAGATGAGAGCACTCTTACACTGTAGTAGGCCAGTGTGGTACAGATGAGAGCGCTCTTACACTGTGGTAGGCCAGTGTGATGCAAGCAGGCTGACAGGCAGCACCACTCTCCAACAGCAAAGGAAAACTGACTCCACAGCTCTTGACATAGACTTGGAGGGTTGGCATAAACTGATACCTTCTGGTGAATAACAGAGTCAGAGGCAGATGGAGTCAGGCCGTGATGAAGCTCCATCTCCTTAACTCACTTTTGCTTTTTGTTTTCTGAGACAGGGTTTCTCTGTGTAGTCCTTGCTTTCCTGGAACTTGCTCTGTACACTAGGCTGATGACCAGCCTGGTCTACAAGAGCTGGTTCCAGAACAGGCTCCAAAGCTACAGAGAAACCATCTCAAAAAAAAAAAAAACCTCAGAGATTCGCCTGCCTCTGCCTCCTGAGTGCTGGACTTAAAGCGTGCACCACCACTGCCCAGTACAAAGAATATTTTTAGTCATATTCTATAAAATCTTTTCTAAGAATGTGAACTTCTTTTCCAAGTGAGTATTCTTTTTATCATATTAGACAAGTATTCTGCCAGGCGTGGTGGCTCACATCAGTAACACAGCACTCAGGAGGCTGAGACAGAAGCTCCTTGAGTTTGAAGCTAGCCTGAGCCGCATAGTGAATTCCACGAAAGCCCGGGGTGAGACTGTTTCAACTACAAACAAAGAACTTCAAGATGCAGGCATTCTGTTCTGTTCATGTCTTTAGCTTCCATTCATATTTTTAAATTTTTTTTGTTTGTATATATGCAAGTTTACATTCCTGTGTATTAAGTCTGCAACTTCGAGTATCATCCTTAGGAATGCCGACACAGGATCTCTGGTTGACCTGGAGGCACTAATTACGTTAGATTGGCTGGCCACCACACCCTTAGGATGCTGGTCTTCCCTTAGCCAGCATCAGGGCTACAAGAGCACGCCACCATCCCAGGCATCTTTACTTGGGGCTCGAGAGAGAACTCGGGTTCTCATGCTTGTGGGGCTAGCACGTTACCACTGACCCAGCCTCCTCGTTCTATTGGAAATCATCTGATTCCTTTTTTCTTTTGTTTTGGAGAAACTTGCAGGCCCATGCTGGCTTCAGCACAGATCCTCCTCTTCAGCTTTCAGGGTTCTGAGTTGCAGGCATGCCACCAAGCTCAGACCTGCTGTAGACTAGTTCCAGAATCCATTTCGGGTATCAGCCTCCATAGGTGCTACACGTACTGGCTCCGGTGGACTGCATCATCTCTAGGTCACCTGTAATTCCTAACACAGTATAAATGCTATGCAGCTGTGCTGTGTTGTTTGAGTACTAATGGCAGGAAACGTCTATGTTAGGTGCAAATCAAAACTTTTACGCAAATATTTTCAGCCCAAGGGTAATTGAATCCATAGAAATGGAACTCACAGACATGATGAGTGGGTTCTGAATAGTAATTTAAATAGACTGGTGTTCATTCTAGAGACAATAAATTCTTCAAAGAAACTATACCAAAATGAAGACATAAATTTAATGGCAGCATAAAATAACTTAATCACTGTCTTGACAATTTTATAGTATGGAAGAAAATTATATTTTAAGCAAATCTCGCAAAGAAAATGAGCTGGTTCTCAGAACTGTCCTAGATTAGCGCCTCTGTGGAATTCCTCAAAACCAACGCTAAGTGCACAAGTGGATTTATTTCCTATTTTAAAAAAGTTAAATTTGCCATCTGTGATTGCAAACTACTTCACCTTGGCAGATACTCATCTAAGATTCCACTGCAGACTCTGAATGTTTCCCCTTCTGTAGGACTATAAGACCTACCTGGACTTTGTTCTCGCCTTGGAAAACAGAAAGGAGCCTGCAGCTCTGCAGTACATGTTCAAACTGCTGGACATTGAGAACAAGGGCTATCTGAACGTCTTTTCCCTGAACTATTTCTTTAGGGTGAGTATGGTGGGTAAGGAGCTTTGTTACCCTAAGATACAGTAAACTCTCTGGTTTATTTATTGACAGTTTTACCTAACTTGATTTTAAATTGAAAATGATTACTATAATAGATTTAAACTGGAAATCAAGTATGTTTTGTTCCTTCTATTTTTAGGAAATATATAATAGGAAAGTAAAGCTTTTTCAGTATTCTCTTCTGGAAACAAACATGAGGGGCTCAACCAGCTTTTGGAAATAGCAACAGCAGCCTGCAGCCTTAACCCTCCTTCCTGAGCCCAGGTTCCCAGTAGCTGCAGTGTAAGCGTAGGAAGCCCGTGATTATGGTCCTCCAGTTGTAGACTGGACTGCAGTGCTCGGGGAGATGGCGAAGCTCAGGCTTACAGTGTGGACAGGAACTGGGGCGAGGAGGGGCTGGGAATCAGGGACTTAACTTTTTATTTAGATTTATTTCCATTAAATACAGGCCATACAAGAACTAATGAAAATCCATGGCCAGGATCCTGTTTCATTTCAAGATGTCAAGGTTAGTCTTTTACGTACTTACATAAAAACAGATAATATAACCATGATAATAATAATGTTATATCCAATTTTATATGAAAGTAATTTGTGAACTATGAAACACTATTCCAGATCAGATTTTTGCTGTTACTTGTTCAGAACTGTTCTGCTGTTACTTGTTCTCCATCATCAGAAATGGAGACAAATTTGGATTTTCTGATTAATATAGTTGATTTCACTATCAGCCTTGTGTTCTCATGTACATACTCATTTTATTTGAAAAGTGTCAGTTAGCATGCATCCTTTAGCAGTCCTTTTCGTTGTAAACTAAACATTCAACTGAAGGACTGTTTAGGTTCAAGCCCTGTTTTAGTATGCTGTCTCAAAGAGCCTGCATGCTTTGATCTATTAGATTTAAAGAAACATCCATTTTTCAGTATGAAAACTGTCATTCCTCGGGGCTGGAAAGATGGCAGAGCGGGCGACAGCACCAGAGGCCTGCGCTTTACCCCAGCACTCGTGCGGGGTGCGGCTGGGCAGCTCTCAGCCATCTGTAACTCAGCTCGGGGATCCAGTGCCCTCCTGAGCTTTGTAGGTCCTGGCACACACGTAGCATTCACACACACAAATATATAAAAACAGATCTAGAAAACATCATTTTTTGAAACACATGATGCTACTTGGTATTTAGTTGGCAGCTTCACCAGTTAGGAAGAAACATCCAGTGGATCTTTTTGGTTTTAGTTGAGTATCATAATAAAATACCCCAACCAGTTTTAACCAGGAATAAGCCTGAAGCACTTTTCTGATACAATACAAATGAAGGAAATTACAAACTTTGTAACGTGAGTTTAAGAACCAGCAACCTAATCGTCAACCAATCTGGGAAAACTGCAGTTGAAAAGTTATATTTTATGAACCCGAGTTACTCTATAAATTTGTTAAAAATGTAACTGCTTATAATGCTAGCTACTAAATAATCTTTGAGTGATTTTACCATACAGGATTAGAAAATGCTGGGCGGTAGTGGTACATTCCTTTAATCCCAGCACTTGGGAGGCAAAGGTAGATCTCTGTGAGTTCGAGGTCAGCCTGATCTACAAAACAAATTTCAGAACCCATGGGTGTTAACACAGAGAAACCCTGTTTGGACAAAAAAAAAAAATTAGAAAACACAGGTTACTGCCTTGAATATTTATCCCGTACACTTCATAACATAGAAGAGGTTCTTCCATGAGTTCTAGTTCTAGTTGAATCTTGGCACAGTTTTGTTATTCTGTGTGACTAACTCTTTAATGTGGAGTTCTGGCCCTCCCATAGTGGGATTGGAGTAGAAGGCGCTGTTATTATGGGAAGTGACGTCTTCTCACTATCTCTGAACCACTTGAATTTTTAATATTTAGCTGAGCTCTTAAGAGGTGTGACAGTGTGGCTTTGCGGCAGAGCGCTCGCCTGACTGGAGACAGCTTGGGTTGATTCCCAGCACTGGGAATGAAGAAGGTTCTGCCCAGACATTTCCCCAGCATTAGAAGGCAATAAAAAGTGTGACAGTTGCAGCCAAAGAATACTGCATTGGACAGCTCTGCCATTAGTTAGCTATGAACTTGGATTAAACTCTGAGCCTGTTTTCTTCCTCTATAAAATGAGAGATGATTATCATACAGCTAAGGAATCGCCCAAGAAAAGTGTGGCTAAGGAGATTTCTATCAGGTGGAAAAGAAAAAACTAGAATAAAAATTGGACAGTAGTTCAAATGTCCACCCTGAATTTTCCATCATTGTATGACAGAAGTCACTTCAACCAGCTTGTATTATTATCTTTTCTCCTACAGGATGAAATCTTCGACATGGTAAAACCAAAGGATCCTTTGAAAATCTCGCTTCAAGATCTAATCAACAGTAATCAAGGAGACACAGTCACCACCATCTTAATCGATCTGAATGGCTTCTGGACTTATGAGAACAGAGAAGCCCTTGTTGCTAATGACAATGAGAACTCTGCAGACCTCGATGACACATGACCTCTGAAAGACCACACTGCCTTCATAAAGACGCTTGAAGGCTGCATGCAGACCCTCTGGGGCAAAATCCTTAGAAACATTCTAAATAAAACTCATCACATGCCTGTAAACACAGCAAATGTTGCTTACTAGAGTTTTGGTTGCAACTGGAACAATTTCAAAGTAATAGGACCAGCTACTATTTTTGTTTTTTTATGAAGTGGTAAGTTCTGGTTCCATTTGGCTCAGACACAAAGATTTGCTGTAGGTAGGTATTGAGTTTATGGACAATTTCTGGTATTGATGTAGGATTCCAATATTTGTTCCTCATGAATATCAAGGACTTTTTAATCAGAGTAGCCTACTACATTTCTGGATTCAAAAACTTTAAATGTGACTCTTTTTTTGGGGTGAAGGGACACATGGTCTCACTATGTAGCTCTGACTGGCCTGGAATTTGCTCTGTGGACTAGGTTGGCTTCATAAACAACCATCACCTCTTCCTCCCAAGTGCTGAGTTTAAAAATGAGTGCCACTATCCTTATTTTGCTTTTTTCTTTTTAAGATTGCATTTATTTACTGTGTGTGAACACCAGAGCACACATGGAGGTCAGTGGGCATTTCTCTCTCCCCCTACGTGGGTTCTGGAGCTCCAATTCAGGTTGCCAGGCTCACCAGCAAGCATTGTACCTACTGAGTCATCTTCCTGCCCAACTTCATTTTTGTTAAGATGGTATTTCAAGCCAGACAGTGGTGGTGCGTGCCTTTAATCCCAGCACTCGTGAGGCAGAGGCAAGTGGATCTCTGTGAGTTCTAAGCCAAGTCTGGTCTACAAGAGCTAGTTCCAGGACAAGCTCCAAAGCTACAAAGAAACTCTGTCTCGAAAAACCAGAAAAAAAGAAAAAAAAAGGAAAAAAAAAAAGATGGTGTTTCCAAAAAAAAATTCAAGCAAATGTTTTCATTAAAATCACAAGTTTGAAAGTTTGTCTGTTTTATTAACCATTATCAAGTTACATTTACAAAACTGTACCTATTGTTAAAATGTTTTTGTTAGGGAATTTACTAATTGATTATACTAACTCATGTTTTATGGGGTTTTTGGTTGTTCTTTGTTGCTGAAATGTAAGGATCTCAGTCTGTAGTCTAGGCCAGTCTCCAGCTCATGATCCTGCCTCAGCCTCCGAGCTCTGGGAGTGCAGCCACCACACCTGATTGTGTTCAGTTTTTATAAAAAGAGAGCTCAGAGGAAAGTCGAACGTCATGGACTGTGATCCAGAGGGGAAAACAATTCTACAAAGGACTGGAAAGTAGGAAAAGGAGAGAGGCTTAAAATAAAACCAACCATTTAACCCATTTGTAATAAACTTTATAGTTTGCATAAACCAAAGTATAAAAACGTAAGGCACAGTGAATAACTCCAAACATCACAAACCAGCTGCTGCCCAACAAGCAGCAAAAGTAAACTGAGGAACCCGGAGCCTTGGCAGGTGGGCCCGCTACTGTAATCACCAGCTATGGTGTAAGCTGAGAACTAGCGCTTCAGGAAAGATGCTCTCGTGGGTCGCCTTGCATCACCCGCCTTCACCTCAGGACCAGGTGTCTGAGGTGACACCGCATCAAGAGGAAGACGTCAGGCCAGCATGTCTGAGCAACTTAAGACTGGGTTTTAGTAAAGTGTAACTGATAGCGGCTTTAGTTACACAATCTAAGGATAAACCTCTAAGGACTAAGTCACCCTTGAAGGGAGTTCACCAGTCACAACTCCAAGGAAGACTCCATACTTGCTGAGCTGTACAAATTTCGGTCCAACTGAAACTTTGACTCAAACTTTGAATATCCAGTTAGAAAAAAATCCGACTTTCAGGTGAGCCTACTGAGAGCCCACTGGCAGGTCTCTACAGCGTGCTCCCCTGTCCACATTTGGATTGCGCACATCGAAGACAGAAAGCATCCGGCTATTTGGAAGGCTAGTTTATAAGAGGTAATTTCTAAAGGCTGTGATCAGCAACTAGAACATTGTCCACTTTCTCTTTATCCACATTTGGTTATAAATCAAAGTTAAACAGATAAAAGGTTCTAAACATATGTAGGAATATTTCTTAAATTACACTCATATTACACAACTCTGTAAAGGATAACCTAGTAAGGAGAGAGAGGGCTGAACCTGGTTCACATCAACTGTCCAGCTCACTGCTATGACTTCAAAATGGTAAACAAGACCAACCTGGTACCAATTCCACATCTCCCCGCTACCCTGCCTGTGGTGCAGAAAGGGCTGAGTAAGTCTGATATACCCAAGGTGCCAGCCATGGGGCAGTCGCTGGGGACCAACGCCAGACACAACTCCAAATTCAGTGACCAGTGTTAATCTGTGATCAGAGCAAGCTACTAACTACTGAAAATTCGAGAGTGGCGTGTAGTGAAAATGAGAACCATCTTAATCTTCAATACATTCAGCATTTTTCCATAAATACTCTCAACAAAGCCAGGTGGTGCTTGAGCAGAGGCAGGGAGATCTGTGAGTTAGAGGCCAGCCTGGTCTACAGAGCTGGGACAGTCAGGGCTACACAGAGGAACCCTGTCTCAAAAGAAAAAAAAATCTCAACAAAAAGGAATCCACAGTGCTTCCATCTTGCTGCTTTTATTACACATTGAACTATCCTTGGTGTGAAAGTGATGATTAGGTGTGTTACATGCACGGAAGGCAAGGCATGAAATGCAGGGAACTTTACTCTTGGACTGTTAGGATTGATTATTATTAGCTCCAAAGATGAGTTATCAATACTTACCTTTTTTAAAAAAAATGCCCCACAACAAAAACCTTAATAAACAATTTAACTCCCTTTTTAATGCACAATGCCTTCAGTTTCTGGTTTTGTTTTGTTTTATTTTGTTTTTTGAGACAGAATCTCACTGGCGAGGCTAGAGCTCACTATGTTGACCAGGTAGGCTTTGAACTCACACACAGAACCACAGGCCTCCCTAGTTATAGGATTAAAGGTGTGTGTTATCACGCCTAGCTAAATGTCCTTTTGTTTTATAAAAGATCATTTTAAAATCAAAGTGCTGGGCTTAGTGACAGAGCACTTGTTAGTGTATGTGAAAGAAGCCCTGGGTTTACTCCCTAGCACAGGGCCTGCGGGGGTGGGGCGATCCCTAATTTACCATAATAAAAACATCCCAACTTCAGATCTGACTGTGATAGATAGAGCATAAAAATGAAGAAAGATTTTCCCTTAATAATTTAAAATATAAATAGTTGTTTTCAGTCCCACTAAACAAAATGTAAAAAGTTCCTGATTGACGTTTAGGGTGTAACACTTAATATATGTCATTTCGTCCTAAGGTGGGACAGAGGTTGGCTGTTGTTTCCGTTCCGTAATTACTTCACAATCTTCCTCCATCTCAAAGTTGACGTTCACAAATGAGCTGGACACCACTGTTTCTGGCTGATCTGTCTGTACGATGGAGTCGGCCTGCATTTTGTTTTGCTGGAATTGTCTTTCTGCTTCTTCAGACATCCTATTTTCCTCTTCTTCCTCCTCCTCCTAAAAAATGGGAAATGTCAGTAGTTACGATTCTAATGCCCAAAAGGCATTACATACATATGTCTTCTCTCAATAGCATCTTTTTCTTCAAAAGTCAAATTTAGTGTCTAAGACAAACTTCTGGGGTTGGGGTGTAGCTCAATGGTAAAGTGCATGCTGGGGATTTAACACCACACACGGAGGGAGGGAGGGAGGGAGGGAGGGAGGGAGGGAGGGAGGGAGGGAAGGAGGGAGGAAGGACTATCACCACCAAAACAAACCTCTTTCCCTTTCTCAATTAGTTATTTTAAAAGGTGGACGGCCCAGCACTACTTAGCTAAATTAACTTACCCAGTAAAGTAACAAATGAGCTACTGTGACACTTTAATTATACGGTGTCATCCTATTTAGTAACAGGTTGGGTCATTCATTAATGGTTAGTTTTTCTCTAAGCACTAATTAAGGTACAGATGATCCAGGTCCTACCCTTAAGACTTTGCAGTTAGAAAGGATGACACCAAAGCTGCACTACAGAGGCTACAGCGACACCTCTGGTTCAGAACTGTTGTATATGGGGGAGGGGACAGTCTCTGGACCCTGAGATACAAGTACAGAATGAGTAGCCTCTCAGGAGGATCATCCTGAGATAGGTCAGACTTTAGAAGCCTCTGAAGTTTTCAGTGTTTTTTTCTCTGTTTTTGTTAAGAACACGTTTGAAGCCACACAGTGGAGTAAAGGTGACCTCCAGGCACAGTCCTCCAAGGACAAAGCTGAATGAATAAAGGAACAAATGCGTGCAAATGCTGTGTCCACGCCTCTTCTGGCCTTCCCTGACCTGCTGCTCCATTCCCTTGAAGGCCAATAACACACTCTGGTTTACCGCGTGCTTCCCAGGGTACACTAGGGGCTCTTCGGAGCATTTTAGACACTAACCCTAAGAAGAGATGCAGTTCTCATGAAGACAGAGACTTGAAACTTGGAGAACTCTGTAACTACCTCACTACTTACACAGGGTGGGTGGTATTTCTCCATTTTTAAAATGACAATACCAAAGGTATATAAAAAAGATGAAATTAATACACATGAGGCACCTCATTTATTAGCACTGGCAAATGAAACCTAGCACAGGTTTTATACATTTACCTTAGGAAATCCGAATTCAAAAATCTGTTAATAAACTAAAGAAGCTATATTCAGTGGCAGAGCCCTTGTCTGGCATGTGTAAAGTCCCATGTTTGATGTCTAGCAGCGCAAAAAAAACACAGGAGCCACTTTTTTGGCTCCAGAGTGACCACACACTCATTACGGAGCTCGTCAAGCCTTGGGCAAACCATCAATCAAGCAAGAAAAGGAGACACACCTCCTTCTTCATCCGGTAATACTCATCAATGGCATACTGGTATTTGGGGGTGCTGATGCCCAGAACGGATGCAATCTTCTCTCCAAGAAAGTCACACACTAAAGACGCAAAAATTAAGAGACATACAACACCATCAACATTCCTTGAGCATTTTATGTAGTACTAAGTACAAGAGTTACTGTTTTATCCTTAAACCTGACAGATTTATCACCCTATCTCCTCACTTCCGTCCTGGACACCCGGCCTGTTCACATTCCTATTTTTGCATGTTTGTTTAGAGAACAGTATCTCGCTAAGCGACAAGCAGATTCAGAGTATGTAATCAGTGATGCTCCACCACCTCCGCAGTGCTGGGTTCAGATGTGTTCTAGGCCAGTCACGGCTCTGCTGTCCGCTTCTCACCAGTTAGAGGGCTCTCTTTAGTAAAACCCGCTGTATTAGAAGGTTAGGGTATCACTGGGTGACAGCTACCGTGGCTTCCTCACCAGACGGTGTGGACCCTTCAACTGTGAGCCGGAACAGACCTTAAATTGCTTTTGCCATATATTCTGTCCAGCCAAGATCAGCACCAAATACAGAAGGCTCTGGCGGGCAGTGAGAGGTCAGGCTTAAGAGACGGAAGGTTGCCAAAGCGATAAAAGAGCTGTGTGTGAGGTTTGTACTCTTCCGTCACACCGAGCAGTCTCGAACACAATGTGTATTCGAGCCGTAATTTGCTCTAGTTAAAAAGGAAAAGACAAAAATAGATAATTAAATGGGCAGTGGTGGTGCACACCTTTAATCCCAGCACTCAGGAGGCAGAGACAGGTGGATCTCTGTGAGTTCAAAGGCAGCCAGGACTACAGGGCGGGTTCCAGGACAGCCTCCAAAGCTACACAGAGAAACCCTGTCTTGAAAAACCAAGACAAAAGTTATCAAGTAGCTAATTAGAAACAGTAAATTTTATGATTTAAACATTATTGGCATAACCACATAAACTGATAATTCACTTCCTTCAAATATCAGTTACATTTTCATTTAAGAAGGGAAATATTGCTGGAACATAGCTTAGTGGAAAAGTTTTTGCCTAGGATGTACAGGGCAGATTCAATCCTCAGTACCATAAAAAAAAAATACATGGAAGAAACCATGCATTGCCATAACTACATAACAAGGAAGAAATGGTAAGATGCTAATATGCAAGGAAGAAATTAAATACTAATAAAAGTTAAAATACAAATGGCTTATAATAAGGCTTTAGAATAAGCAGTAGACACAATGAGATTAACAGCAGTAGAAAAACAAATGGTAAAGTAACAGAACAGGAGGTAACAGGGTCAAAACATGACAATCGTGTTTACACTAATGGTGTCATTTTCCGGGGGTGGCTTTTATTACTCTACTTAGGGAGGCAGCATATTGTGTGGAGGTCAGAGGACAACTCAGCAGGAATAAGTTCTTCCCTGACAGGGTTTCCAGGGATCAAATCTGCCTGTCAGTTTTGTGGCAAACACTTTTACCTGCTTAAGCCAACTTGCTGGCCCTAGTCTGTTTTTTAACACAACTCCAAGCTGCAGAAAGTTTGTACAAGCTAGATAGTGTTGTTCAGCGCTAGCTGGCTACTCCAGAGGACAATGTAGTTCCCTAGCTTGTTTCTTCTTCAACAGGAGCATCTCACTTGGTAAAGCTCCTGTGAGGAGAACTTACTACGGCAATCATACGACAGTCACACAGAAGCGCGATACCTGAGAGGGTGGAGGTGGCGGCCCGAAGCATGTGGAACCATAAGTAGGGGCCCCAGGGAAGCTTTGTCTGCAACAAGAAAGTCGGGTTAGCAACATCCACCCATCGCCACTGTCTTTAGACCATACAGGCAGAAATCCAGCCCGATAAAAACCTAAGTGTTTATATCCAAATTCCACAAAGACACTTCACCTTATTCCACATAATTTCCACCACCTTTACCCACGGAAGGACCAAAAGCAGATTCAGCAATGGAATGGCAATGTAACTCAGTCCATGCTGCCTACAAACTCTACAGCCTTTCTCCTGCCTTGCAATGTCTTCATTCTTCAAAGCATATTCAAGAGGGTGAAGTATCCACAGAAATACCCTTGGGCACATGCCTAACAAGTAACATGTAACGTTACAGCAGGAAAACTCTGCTGGGGAAATTACGGTAAATAAGGGCATAACAAGTGGACTTTCAGTGGTGAAAAACAACTGGAAGGAAGGGCTGTTTGCCCTTTCTTCTTTCTTTTTTTTCTTTCTTCCTTCCTTCCTCCCTCCCTTTCTCCTTCATTCTCTTCTCTTCTCTCTCTCTCTCTCTCTCTCTCTCTCTCTTTTTCTCTCTCTCTCCCTCCCTCCCTCCCTCCTTCCCTCCATCCCTATTTACTTTGAGGCAGGGTCTCACTCTGAAGCTCTGGCTGTCCTGGAACTCAATATGTAGACCAGGTTGGCCTAGAACTCACGGAGATCTGCCTACTTCTGCTGTCTGAGTGCAGGGATTAAAGGCGTGCAGCATCACGGCCGGCTGCTTTCTTCTCTTGAAGGATAATCACACACCTGAGACAGTTTACTGCATTGGGCAAAGGCCGCTGGCAGAATGCTTCTTACAGCAAACTAATCTCGGTTCTTGCTTGTGTGGAGGCTGCCTAAGATAATGATGCCTTTAATGACAGAACTGACACTACAGACATGCTTCGCTGACAGATATTTTTGTTTATATAGAGCCTGCATTTGGATGCATTAATACTTGTTCTTAAATTGCTTTCAAGGAGAAAGAGAAATTTCTTCATGATCTTTTTAGTGAAGATATATTCGTGATTATAAAGGTATTAAAAAGGCAACCAAGAACACGTCTGAAGACTGAGCAGAGTCAGATTGCAGACCTATTATTTTATCCCAGCGCTTGGAAGGCATAGCCAGAATAACGACACTTTAAATGTGAGGCAAGCCTCGTCTATCAACTTCCAAGGCATCTGGGCTACAGAGGATGCTGTCTCCGAAAAGACCGAGTGGACCTCATCTCGTGATGAAAGCAGGTCTGCCGGGGGTGAGGAGATAACGCAACCGGCAAAGCATTTGCCATGCAAGGCTGAGGCCCTGAGCTCAATTCCCAGACCCCATGAAAAAAGCCAAGCCTAGTGGCCTGCACTTGTAATCCCGGCACTGGGGAAGGAGACAGCAGGACTCTGGGGCTCACTGATCAGCCGGCCTATCCAGTTGGCAAGCTCCAGGTCCCAGAGAGACCCTCACTCCCGAGGAACAACATCTGAGGTTTATCTCTGTCTGGCCTCCATATGCAGCACACAAATGAGTGGCCCTCTCTCCTCTCCCCCACACAGAGCATACGAAAAACAAATGAGCGAGGTGGCTTAGCAGATAAAGGCACTCGGTGCCCAACCTGACCACTTGAGTTTGATGTTAGAGACCCATACGGTGGAAAGAAATGAGTCTTGCAAGTTGTCCTCTGACCTCCACATGTACTGTGTTATTCACATGCCCCACCACAACATATACAAGAGTGTGTGTGTGTGTGTGTGTGTGTGTATATGTTCTGTGTATACATAATATATGTGTATATATTATAATATACACATATTATATATGTATGCTATATCTAATTATAACGTGTGTATGTTATAGAATGCATGCGTATATAATATATAACAAATATATGCATATTATATATGCACATATATTATGTGCATAAATTTTAAAACCGTACAGGGGTTGGAGAGATGGCTCAGTGGTTAAGAGCACTTGCTGCTCTTCCAGAGGACCCACATTCAATTCCCAGCACCCACATGGCGGCTCACAACTATCTGTAACTCCAGTTTCAGGGGAATCTGACACTCTTGGTGAATAAATAGACAAAACACTCATACGCATAAACTAAAAATTTTTTTTAAAAAGTTTTGAAGATAAGACACAGAAGCAGCTTCCTCCTTGCAAAGATAATCCATTATTAAGTAAGCACTACCTATTCTTATTGACTCCCTGGCTCACATCTGGAACTGTCTAGATTGACAGCAAGAGGGTGCTCTTGGGGATGAGGGTTACTCTAAGGCCTCTGTTTAAGACACTCTGACTTTGATTTACAGTAAGCAGAACAATGACAGAATAAAAGGGACTGAACCAATTTCCTTTTGTTTCAGGGTCTTTTTGTTGTTGTTGGTGGTGTCTGTTTGTTTTTTGTAACAGGGACTCTCTAAATAACAATAGCTGTCCTGAACTCACTATGTAGACCAGGTTGACATCAAACTCATAGAGATCCACCTGTCTCTTGAGTTCTAGGCATAAAAACATGTGCCACCATGCCTGGCATAATTTTTATAACATGTAATGAAATTTCTATAGTATATACCAGGTTGTACGAGAAAGAAATCACTCAGAAAAGACCCAAGCATATAGACCCAGGCACGTAGAGCCTGCTGGCAATTCCAGCACAACGGCAGACAGGTGGCCTGCAGGGCTCGCCACCCAGCCCTGATTCCAGTGAAAAATCCTTTCTCAAACAAGGCAGGCGGCTCTGGAGAACAACACGTGCATACATGGGTACACCAACACACATGTGAGCGTGCACACACACAGACGGCAGAAAGCACACCAACGGTCTCACTGGACAGCTCTGCTGAAGTTGTTTCTAGGACAGTAACGGCCAGCACTGAACCAAGGATTACCAAAGAACCCAGCTCTGGCTGGGGAGGCGGGCGGCACCTGTCGTCACCACAGTTACGCAGAAGGAGCTTACCCAGCCGTTATTTGGACATGAATGTTGCTGAGCCAAAATCACAGGTGGCTCAAGGGTCTCCCCAGAGCCATGTCACCATCCCCATCTCAGAAGCACCCAGCTGGGAGTTCACTGTGGGTCTTCAAGGGTTTTAGTTTACAGGGAAAACCCCACATTTTTAAAAATTATTTATTTATTTATCTATTTATTTGGATTTTCGAGACAGAGTTTCTCTGTGTAGCTTTGGTGCCTGTCCTGGAACTAGCTCTTATAGACCAGGCTGGCCTCGAACTCACAGAGATCCGCCTGCTTCTGCCTCCCGAGTGCTGGGATTAAAGGCGTGTGCCACTACCGCACATTTTTTTCCTCTAAAAATGTGTCTTTTGTCTTCCCCCTCAAGACTTTGATTTTCAAACAACTCTGTGGGTAATAATATGGCCATACTCCCTAAATCAATAGTTCTCAACCTCCCTAATGCTGCGCCCCTTTAATACAGTTCCTCATGCTGTGGTGACCCCCAACCACTAAGTTATTTCATTGCTACCTGTCATTTTCTCCTGTTATGAGTTATAATGTAAACGTCTGCTATGTAACCTTTGTGGGGATTGAAACCTACAGGCTGAGAACCACTGCCCTAAACAGACCTTCAGAGGCAACATGATCTTCACTGCCTTCTCTTCAGAAACTGACAAACTCATTCTAAAATTCACACAGTATTTTTAATATTTATTTATTTATTTATTTATTTATTTATTTATTTATTTATTTATTTATTATGTTCTGTCTGTGTGCATGCCTGCAGGCCAGAAGAGGGCACCAGACCCCATTACAGATGGCTGTGAGTCACCATGTGGTTGCTGGGAATTGAACTCAGGACCTCTGGAAGAGCAGGCAATGCTCTTAACCTCTCAGTCATCTCTCCAGCCCCCTCACACAGTATTTTTTTTAAATAATTTGCTTATTCTTATTTTATGTACATTGGTAGTTTGCGTGCATGCATGTCTGTGTGAGCTGTCAGATCTTGGGAGTTATAGACAGTTGTTAGCTGCCACGTGGGTGCTAGGAACTGAACCTTGCAGTGCCCACCACATGGTATTTTAAGGGACCTAGAACAGCCAAAACAATTTAGAAAAGAGGAGAAAGCAAACAAGCCCAGGATTCACATTTTCCAGCTTCACACTCTACAGCGGACATAGAACACCTGTGCTCCAGTGATCCGGAAGACGAGACACAAGGAAGGGTCCTGGCATGAGAACAGAGGCACAGACCCGGTGGAGGGACTTAAGTCCAGAACAAAACCATATTCAGTACTCAGAGGACTCAACAAGGCCACCCAGGACCACGCGTGGTGGTTTGAATGAGAAAGCTCCCACAGAAGCTCATGGATTTGAATGTTTGGTCACCAGGGAGCGGCACTCTTAGAAAGGATTGAGAGGCGTGGCCTTGATGGAGGAAGTGTGTCGTGGTGCTGGAGGTGAGCTCTGAGGTCTCAAAAGTCCATCGCGAGAGCATGCGTATTGTGTGTGTGTGTCTGCCATCAGATCAGGATGTAGGGCTCAGCTGATTCTCCAGCACCATGTGTGGTGATGTTTTGTCTGCGTTTTAACAAATAAAGCTTGCCTGAAGATCAGAGTGTAAAGCTAAGCCACGAGAGGCCAAGCAGTGGTGGCACACACTTTTAACCCCAAAACTCGGAAGACAGTGGCAAAGGGATCTCTGTGAGTTCAAGGCCACCCTGGGCTGTGTGAAGACAATCCAGTCTATAAGAGAAACAGAGATCACACAAAGCTGATCCCAGCACTTGAAATCCCACTCTTAATCCCAGCACTAGGGAGGCAGAGACAGGAGTGATATGTCTGGGCAGAGAGAAGAATAGAAGGCAGGAGCTCATTGTAGTCTGGAGATGCAGTCTGAGGACAGGATCGCCCCTCTGGTCTGAACATTAGTAGAGGTAAAAGGTCTCTCTAGTGACTGACCACT
Source organism: Myodes glareolus (assembly GCF_982192425.1). Taxonomy (NCBI): domain Eukaryota; kingdom Metazoa; phylum Chordata; class Mammalia; order Rodentia; family Cricetidae; genus Myodes; species Myodes glareolus. The sequence goes on from NC_142036.1 coordinate 69,051,902, forward strand.
CTGCTTCTCTGATCTCTCGGCTTTCACCCACTAATGTCTGACTCCAGGTTTTTATTAATAATTAGAATTCATGCTACATCCATGTCTGCCTGTGTGCCACCATGCTTCCCACCATGACGATAATGGACTAAACCACGCAAACTAAAAGCAAGCCCTCAATTAAATGTTTTCCTTTATAAGAGTTGCCGTGGTCATGGTGTCTCTTCACAGCAATGGAAAACTAAGACACTGCTCAGAGGGAGAGAGCAGACTTTATGAGTTACACTGTACGTCAGGGAAAGCACATGGCAGAGTACCAAGTCTGACCCTTACCTGCATCAAATAGAAAACTAATTCAGAACAGATGTGGCTGCTTGTGACTCTGCGCACACCTGCAATCTCGGCACTTAAGAGGCCAAGCAGGAGGATCTTCTTGAATTTGGGACAAGCCTGGGCTACAGGCTGCCTGAATGGACAAACTATACACAGTCAGCTTTATTAAGCAGCCTCGCCTGGCCTGGAACTACTGCGGCATCTAAGCTGGCCTTGAACTTGGGACTTTCCATGCCCATGCTGATACTACAAAACTTTAAAAACAAACATAAGAATTAAATAAACATAGGAATTAAATCTCTAACCAAGTGTGGAGGCATGCATCTTGAATCCCAGCACTCAGGAGACACCTTTTTCTGGCCTCTGCACACACATGGTACATAGACAAACACTTAGGCAGGCAAAATACCCCAAACACAGAAAATAAAAATAAAAGTTAAAAAAGAAAATTAAAGGGCTAGAGAGATGGCTCAGAGGTTAAGAGCATTGACTGCTTTTCCAGAGGTCCTGAGTTCAATTCCCAGCAACGACATGATGACTTGCAGCAATCTATAATGCGATCTTAAGCTCTCTTCTGGCATGCAGGCACACATGCAGACAGAACACTGGATACATAATAAATAACTCTAAAAAAGAAAATTTTTAGAAGAATGAAAAATGATGCAGCCACCATGAAGTGACTGGACAAAGTTCCTCAGCTGTGAACCGGTTAGCGACTGCACTCCTGACCACACTGCCAGACATAAAACATGGTGACACAAAAGCCTGTATTCACAGCACCATAATCATGTGACCCGAACAGCATAAACAACCAGTTTCCACTGACAGACAAAGGAATGAGAAAAAGGTGGTACATTCGCACAATAAAGTATTATTTGGATATTACGTAATATAATAATCTCATAAAAAGGAACAAAGTACCAACACATGCTATAACATGAATGGACCTTGAAAACCTCAAGCTAGATGAAAGGAGACAGTCAGGAAGGACACACATCTGCTCAGAACACGGAAACCAATCTACGGGCAGAAGGATCAGCGATTGCCGGGAAGGAGGCAGGACATGGAGGGCAGAAGGCAGAAAGCGAAACAAAGCTGTTCAAGATGACGTGAACGTGCTAACCTGACCGAGGCTGTGACTGTGGGTCTGTGGATATGCCAACTGCTACTAAATTATACCGGCACAGGTGAATCTGTGTGCATGAAAGCAGGGGTTCAACCAAGCTTTTTTTTAAGAGACTGAATCCGTAGGAGGTAGGGACTCTGCTTTCTAGGACAACGTGACACTTTGTTTCTGTGAAGATACTGGGTAGCTTCTGGGACAATTTTTTTTCTTTCTTTTGAGACAGGCCCAGACTGACCTCAGACCTGCTATATAGCTGAGGCTGGTCTTGAACTCCTGATCCTCCTGCCTCCACCTCCTACCTGACAATGATGTTTAAAGCCATGGATATAGCTGGGTGGTGGTGGCATTCACCTTTAATCCCAGCACAGGTAGATGGATCTCTGGGAGTTTGAGGCCAGCCTGGTCTACAGAGTGAGTTCCAAGACAGACTTCAAAGCTACATTGAGAAACCCTGTCCTAAGGGGGAAAAAAAGAAAAAAGAAAACAAACAAACAAGAAAACCATTTTAAAAAACAATTATAGGACTGGAGAGGTGGCTCAGAGGTTAAGAGCACTGACTATTATTCTTCCAGAGGTCCTGAGTTCAATTCCCAGCAACCACATGGTGGCTCACAACCATCTATAATGAGATCTGGTGCCCTCTTCTGATCTGTAGGCACACATACAGAACACTGTATACATGATAAATAATTAATTAATTAATTAAATAAATCTTTAAAAAAAAACCAATTATAGATCTCTTCAGAGTACTTTAAAAGAAAAACATTTACCCAGACGTCCTTCCACCATCCAGATTACCACTAATGTTCAACATATCTGGCTACTCTGAGCATATTATATGAAATCCTTTGAATATTCTCTCTACTAGAGAATTTGGAATTTTGGAAGGGTTGGGAGGTTTAAGACAGGGTTTCTTTCTGTAGCCTTTCCTGTCATGGAACTAGCTCTGTACACCAGGCTGGCCTCGAACCCAAGAGATTCGCCTGCCTCTGCTGCCTGAGTGCTGAGATTAAAGGCATGCGCTGCCACCACCTAGCTAGGATTGATTTTTTTTTAATAGCCAAAATTTACGAGCTAAATCTTATAAAAATTAGCATGTCTTAAATATAAGTTCTAAACTTAAATATAAATGTATAAATGTTAAATGTGTTTCTAGGCTTTATTTATAGCACTTTTGAGAGCCTGGTTAATCATAGAACATTTATTTGTTTATTGCCTGTATCCCCACTAGCATACAGTTCACACGAGCCACCGCCCCATGACCAGCATCCACACCAGCGCCTCTCAGAGGGGCCTACAGTAAACGCACGCACGATCAATGGACTTCACTCCCTCGAAGGACACGCCTTTCTGAGAACTGAAAGGGACTAGGATTCAAATGATGATTGCGAGAATCTTGCATGAATTCACACTGATAAAGAACCCTGATTCAGGCAAGCACAACTGGTGTAGGCTTGAGATGTCGAAAATATTTCCATCCAGATTGTGTAAAAAAATAACGTTTTCCCCCAGATGGTAACGGACGGTACAACTACAAATGGTCCTTCCCGTCCACTGTCCAAGGAGCCCAGCCCGACACCCGCAGCAGCACACGTACTGGGTCAACGGTGGGCAGCACATCCTTCTTCTCGAGGCCGTCGACTTCATCCTCGTCGGTGCTGTACTCCTCCATGGTTTCCCCGCTAACGAAGTGGATGACCCTCCGCGGAACTCTCTTCTTCTTCCCTATGACTCCCAGCTCCACATTCTCAAAGCCCCTTTCGCCGCTCATCTAGAGGAGGGAAAAAGTGGAGAAGGGCGTTGAGTGGGTCTTTCTTTCATCACACAGCTAACAGATATAGGCTTTATTTTTTAATTAATGCACTTATTTTTTTATTTTCTTTGCATTGGTGTTGTGCCTGCATGCGTGTCTGTGTGAGGGTGTCAGATCTTGGAGTCACAGATGGCTGTGAACTGCCATGTAGTTGCTGGGAATTGAACCTGGGTCCTCTGGAAGACCAGTCAGTGCTCTTAACCCCTGAGCCCTCTCTCCAGCCCATTTGCTTTATTTTAAGGGCCAACGAAACTAGACAAATCCTTCAGCGATTTTTAAAATATTACGCAAACTTAGGGATTCCTAAATCCTTTTAAGACCACGAGGGTGTCGAAATTTAGTAAGTCTCTACAGAGATAAAGGGCTTCTGGGGAGAAGGTATTTAAAATGGGGGAAACTTCTTTTTCAGATTTACTTTTATATACATGAGTGTTTTCCCTGCATAATATATATGTGTATCACATGTGTGCCTGGCCCACACTGGACCCTGGACTGGGAGTTATGGATGGTTGTGAGCTACCACGGGGGTGTTAGTGACCAAATCCACCGTCCTCTCTGGAGGAACAACAAGAATTCCTAACTGCTGAGCCTTCTCCCCAGACTGGGGGATTAGGGAGAATTTTACACATTGTGCCAAATAAAATCTGAAAAGTCCTCAATGTTCTATACCTGAACTTTCAGATAATGTGATCATTAGTATATATGTGGCAACAGGTTTTTTGGGTTTTTTTTTTAAACAAAGATCTACAAATTTCAAAACTACTTATAGGAGACTGGTGTGGTGGCACATGCCTTTAATTCCAGCACTCTGGAGGCAGAGCAGGCAGATCTCTATGAGTTCTGAGGCCAGCCTGGTTGACAGAGTGAGTTTCAGGACAGTCAGAAACAAAATCTGTCTCAGAAACAAAAATCAAAATACAATACAAACAAAAACTACTTCTGTATGGAATTCTAAACACACCCAAATTTCATTATGAGAGAATTATTTACTCGGGTTTTGTTTTTGTTTTGTGTATGTGTTTAGGCTGAACTGACCTCGAACTTGCCACATAGCTGAGTATCACTGAATATAATTGGGAAATTTAATCCTTTTTTATCCATCAACTGAGTAGTGGGATTATTCCGTTTGGGAAGTATAGAGGGGTGTGTGTGTGTGTGTCGGGGGTGGGGGTGGGTGATACATGTGTTGGGCACGTGGAGACAGGATTACTCACAGTTTAGGAAATGCAGGTGTGTGTGTGTGTGCGTATGTATGTGTGTCGGGGGCAGGGGGTGGGTGATACATGTGTTTGCACGTGGAGCCAGGATTACTCACAGTTTAGGAAATGCAGGTGTGTGTGTGTGTCGGGGGCTGGGGGTGGGTGATACATGTGTTGGGCACGTGGAACCAGAGGACAACCAAAAGTGTCATCCATCATTCCATCATTTTTTTTTCTGTTTTGTTTTTATTTATTTATTTTTTTAGGGTTTTTTTTGTTTTGTTTTTTCAAGACAGGGTTTCTCTGTGTAGCCCTGGCTGCCCTGGAACTCACTTTGTAGACCAGGATGCCCTTGAACTCACAGAAATCCACTTGCCTCTGCCTCCTGAATGCTGGGATTAAAAATGTTTGTCACCACCACCTGGCTGTCACTGTTATTTTTTTAAGACAGGGGCTCTCATTGGACCTGAACTCTCCAAGAAGAGCAGACTGGTCAACAAGTCCTGGAACCCACCTGCCCCAGCCTCACCAGTGCTAGAATTACCAACTATTTTTAAAAGGTATGTTCCAGAGATGGAACTCAAGTTGTCATACTTGTCCTATCTAAGGCATAAAAACTATCATAAATTTTCTGTTAATCTTGACTTTTGACAGTTTTTAAAATCTACAAAAGAGAAAGCCCAAAACATGATTCATAGGGTTTTCTGCAGTACCAAAACTACATTAAGTATAAAACCAAATTTTGAGTAACATCCTTGGTATGTTAATAATTTTAGTAGCATTTGTCTTGTTCTAATTATCTCATTTCATATAAAAGATTTAAGACAGATGTGGTAGCTAGTGCAAGCCTATAATCTCAGCCTTTAGGAAGGAGAGCCAGGAGGATCAGGAGTTCAAGGCCAGCCTCCACTACACAGTAACTTCTAGACCAGCCTGACCTACAAGAGATCCTATCTTAAAGATCAAACAAAAGAGGGATGTGGAGATGGCTTAGCCCTTGCTCCTCTTAAGAGGACCTAAGTACACACGCTGCTCACAAACACCTGAACACCAGATCCAGGGACTCTGACACCCTCTTCTGGGCTCTGCAACAGCAAACACACAGACATGCATGCAGACAAACACCCACAAAGAGAATAAAATTAAACATTGTTTTGGACACAGTCCAGCTCAAATTTTAGCCTGATCATTTTAAGTAAACTTTGTGTAAAGGGCGAGTAGTATTATCTTACGTCTTGCAGCCCAGCTAGTGTCTTTCATAATGAGCTCTGCAACGTGGGCAGAGAGAAACCGCTTATATGGACACTATATAATGTGTGGACATGGCTAGATTCCAGTAAAACTTAGCATGATACAGTGAGTGCCTGGATCCGGCTCCTGGCCTACAGCCTGTGAACCAGACTCGAAAGCAACAAACTTATGAGAGACTCGGTGCTCTTAACTGCCGAGCCATCTCTCCCGCTTCTTAATTTCAAGATTTATTTATGTGTCTGTGTGTGCATGTGTGTATCATGACATGAGTGTGCTTCCAACCTGAATTTGGGGAACGGGGCAGTGAAGGGAGGTATCACCAGGAAAAAACAACCAAAAAAATAACTTGGAACAAATTTTTCAACAATTATAAATAAAAACTATTTTCTGACTATTTCAGACATTTCACTTCTTACAGATACTAAACCTTTATGTGAGAATACTTTACTGGGCGGGGGGGTGGGGTGGAGGGGGAGAGCTGGATCAGAGGCTCAGCAGGTAAGAGAGCAAGTGTTGTTCTCACACGGGAGCCGCATCGTGCCTGACAAACACCCGTAACTCCACTTCCTGGGGATCTAATCACTCTTGTGGTACACATACATACATGAAGGTAAAAACACTTATATGCATAAAATATTTTTCTGTCAGTTAAACAAATTACAAATTTTATAAGATCTGAAAACACAACTTTCTAATACCAGTAGAGTCTGAAATGAGATGTCCATTAACATATTTCATGGTTAGCTAGACTGTAATCTTGAGTGTCTGGAGCTGTGGGATTTTTTGTTGTTGTTGTTTTGTTTTTCAGACAGTCAGTTTCTCTTTCTCTCTCTTTCTGTATTCCTGGTTGCCCTAGAACTCATTGTGTGTGTGTGTATGTATGTGTGTGTGTGTGTGTGTGTGCACGCGCGCGTGCTGGCCTGGAACTCAATATGTAGACCAGGCTGACCTCAACTCACAGACCTCCTCTTGCCTCTGCATCCTGGTTACTGGGATTAAAGGCGTGCGCCACCACACCCAGCTACAAGACCTGTTTTTAATAGCATTTGTCTTTTGGTAGATGCCCACAACACTCAGACCTTCTTTTAAAATGAACGCAACACCTAGAATTACTCTGTCACCTTCCTCAAGCAGGTTTTCAGTAACATGGGCAGGTATCCTATCCTCTGGCTGACAACAGCCTCAGCACAGTAACAGCAGAACCTCTGCCTAGTAACAGGGGTGCTAAATAAATGAAGAGCAGAAACCTGAGCCCCTCAGTGGGACTGAGGCTGAGATTCTGCTAAAAGTCTATTCAGAAAAGAGTCTGTATAAAATATCACATCTGATCCTAGGCGGCCTGGCCAAGGCCCAACTGAGAACCCGGATGGAGTCTACTGTTTCTGCTCCTTCCCTGCATGGGACTTCGGGTGCGGCTTTTCTTTCTTTCTTTCTTTCTTTCTTTCTTTCTTTCTTTCTTTCTTTTTTTTGAGATAGGGTCTCATTCTGTAGTCAAGGCTACTCTACAATTCATTATGCAGACTGAGCTGGCCTCAAATTCACAGAAATCCTCCTGCCACAGACACCCACATGCTAGGATCACAGGTGTGGCTCCCCACACCCAGGTGGAGTTTCTCCACCGTAACTAGGAATATAAGATGTCTGCAGTCTTCTTCCTCCCAGCTCACTGATGGCTTCTCAGAGACCTCTTCCTCAATCTGGGCAAACCCGGGGAGTTCCCGGAGGTGTTTTTACCACAGGAATGTAAGATTAAAAAAAAGAAAGAAAGAAAGAAAAAAAAACTCGGTAAATTCCAGGAGTCTCTATCCACGGTGAGAATCTGTGTTGAAAAGCAAGCAGCGGGTGCACACACACAGACACTTCTGTCGCCTGTGGGGCGGGCACCAGAAGAAAAGGCCAAGGGACACTCCTGTGAGGTTTACCTTTTTCTCCACAGCCTTTACTGTGCAAATCCTCTCTTTTTCAAACAGAGACTATGAAAACGGGAGCTGGAGAGATGACTCAACAGTTAAGAGCACTTGCTACTACCACTCAAAGGACCTGGATTCAGTGCCCATCAACCATGTCAGGTAGCTCAACCACTGCCTGAAACCTCGCCCCAGGCATCCTTCCTGGCCTACTCAGGGACCAGCGCACATGTGGGCCCACACACGAAAACACTGTGGTCTGGCACTTTCTTTCTCTTATGGTAACAAGATGCCATCTTGGAATGAGCCTGAGTCCTGGCAATTAACACAGGGGTATCTAGGTCTAAGGTGTTGGAACTGTCAGCACCCCTGAAGGGAAGGTTGGGAGGTCCTTAGCCGCGATTTCAGCTATCCTTCGTTTCTCCCAACTACGGGTGATTTGGGGAGATTCGAGACTATACAGAAAGAAAAAGTTGGTTACATGAGGGAATCCATGAAGCCACCAGCCATGATGGGGTGGGGTGTGACGGAGATGCAGCTGCCTGGGGTCACCCACGCTCTGGGAGTAACTCATCCAAGCTCTGTACGAAGGCCCAATAAACACACGGCCTCACCGAGACCAGAGCTGTGAGGAACTTGTATTTTGGTGTATCCTTGATGGCCACCTGGGGTGGTTGGAGGTGTTCTTGCGCCTCCCCAGGAAAAGTTAGCACAACTTAATATTATTAATCCAAAGCAAGAAGCCGCCCTGAAGTAAGAGGCAAGTGGTCTGAGTATCGATTCGCTTCCTTTGCGGTTGGGTCAGGCTGAAGCAGGGTGAGAACGCAGCGGCAGCCATGAAAGCAGAGAGCGGTGGGAAGTCCACCCCGGAAGGACCGTACTCCTGAGGGGGCAGCTCAAGACAGCCTGGCCACAGGGCAAGGCTGCTCTCAACCATGTCACACTGCAGCCCGCCCAGGATGCCGTCACACTGGCGGCAATCCTCCTTAGGCCTCCTAAGTGCTGGACTTACAAGCGGGACCTACCGTTTCCAGACCGTGCGACCTCCTTACACGTACATATAGTAAGGGGTGAGGGTAAGATTCCAAAGGAAGGGATGCTCACGTAGGGCAGGTTTTGTTAGCACATTACAACATGGAGTGATATACTCACAGTCGAACCACACTTCAGAAGTATCTGGCCAACATTCAAGTATTTATTTTCAAAAACGAAGCTGCTGAAAAAGCACCTTTCTCAGAAGTAGTTCAAAGTTTTTACTAGCGAAAATTATATATACCCCTGAAGTAGGGTTTAAAACATTTTTTTCTAAACCAGTGAAGACTGAGACATCAACCACCATCCACTAACGGCTAATTTGGGCTTACAATGTGGCCACTCACAACTGTTTTCTAGATTTGGGACAGTATGGAGAAAATGACGGCTCAAGGAATAAAAGCATTTGGTGCTTTGGGCTGAGCGCCTACCACCCAATTATAAATAAAATTTTAAAAGAATGTAAAACACTTCATTAGTAATTTTTATTACTTACATGTTGAAATGTTTTATACAAATATATTACAAAATATATTGAAGTGAGTATCACAGGATTATTCTACTGTCTTAAGGTAGCCGTTGACAAACTCCCCTTGTAATTCACAATTGCCGTTAGCTCCTGTCTGTGTGGGGCTGTGCAGATCATATCATCCGTGAATTGGGGATAACACCCATCCCCAGACGTTAATAAGAGGGTTAGGTGAACTGAAGACTAAAAGTCTCGGTGAGGGGTTGGTCTAGATCAGGCTACCTTATGTGAGCAGGCGGCAGTTTGCTGAATCTGGGCCCTGGGCTGGCTGGAAGGAGGAGAGAGAGCTAGCAGCACAGTGCATGCTTGTAGTGCGATGTTATTCACTAATCCCTGGTCCCTCGCCACCGCCAGGCCGACCCCGCAGACCGAGCAGCCCAGGGCTGCAGCCCCTGAATTCCAGCCACTTTACGGACAGTCTTTCCGGGACACGCCTGTTTTCTCGCGCTCGCAACCGGTGGCTGGAGCGTCACCCCGGAAAGCCCGGGCGGTGGAGGCCGCAGCGCCCCTCCTCGGCAGGCGATCCTTGTCCGAGCAAAACGAGAACACCGAGGGAACCCCCGAAATGTCTGGCGGAGATCTGTACCGGGGGCAGCGGATGGCCCTCGCCACCAACCTACCTGCCGCGTCGCGTCTCCGAACGCCGCGGCGGCCGCCGCCTCGGTTTCTCCAGCCGCCGCGCGGCCCGGTTCTCGGTCCATCGTGCAGCGGTGACACGGAGGGCGATTCGAGGCACGTTCCCACCGCCCGCACGGAGGCTCCCCCCCCCGGTCGCCCTGGGCGCCGGCCGCAGCACTCAGCCTACCCTCCCCGAGAAGGCGCGCCTGGACTGCGGGCGAGGGGCGGGGCCTCCGCCGCTTCCGCGGAGCCGGGGGGCGTGACAAGCGTCGGTCACCGCCCCACCTGCGCTGGACGCTGTCACCGGGGCCGCTGGCCCTCTGCGGACCGGGTGGGGACCCGACACACCGGTTTCTGGCCTGGTAAAACCAGAACTACTGGCGTGCGTGTCGACAGCTGAGTGTGCGCTCTAAAGCTGTAAAACGCACCGCTCCTGTTGTTACGGGTTTCATTCCTCACGAAATGTCCTTGAAATAAAAGCCCCCACGGGTGAATTTTGCTCACAGTATACTGGAAAATAGGGATATTTTAATTATTATAGGACTGTGTATAAAAAGAGATGTGGGAGGCACACTTTATTTTTCCTAGTGTTCAACCAAATTAAAGAAATCATAATTGCCATGATTGCTATAAGACTTCGTCGTTTTCTCTTTGAGACAAGGTCTCATGTAGCCCTGACTGGCATCGAACTCCCTATATAGACGGTGAACTTGAATTACAATTCGAACTCCATTTCCTGTGGACTGGGATTTGAGGCAAGTGCCACAAGGACTGCTGAGGTATTTATTAACTTACTACATACTTCGACATTACGCTAGTTGGAGCATTTCCAGGTAAATAGCATTTTATTAACAGGATCGTCTTCATCAATACGTACAACGTCAAAAAATAAAATATAGTACAGCATAGTGGTTCACACCTGTAACTGCAACACTCCGAGGAGGCAGGGGGACGGTCGAGAGGACATCTCTATTCACAGTGAGCTTGAGACCATCTTGGACTACGTGAGACCCTGTCTCAAATAATGATGTTTGTAAAAGTAATACATTTTGGCCACAGAACTGTGATGATCCGAAGTCCTCCGCCCCTCTTTCACACGTGCTTTCTCATACACAATCCTAAAGTAAATAATTAATATTCCTGTTTCCCAGCATACTAGGCAAAATTCACCCGTAGATCTTTCATTCCACATGCCATTTTGTAAGGAATGGACCATGTAGCTAATGAGTGGATCTTTAGAGCACACACTCCTCAGCTTTCCACGAACATACTTTTTTACAAATGTCTATCAAGCTGGCCTCAAAACCAGGATCTTCCTACCTCTCAGCCTTGGGACTACAAGCCCGGCTCATTTGATAGTTTTAAATTGTATTTTCATGCCAGTCGCAATTCACAAATATTTCCCAAAGTTACGGCATGCCTGTTATTCAGAATGGCAGCAGCAGGCGAGGCCCTAACATCCTCACATGATGGTTCTCTGTCGGGCACTCATCTCCTCACTCTGCCCAACATTACACTTCCTATCCTTACGGAAATCTACAAACAATAACAAAAACCTTTAAGCACAAAGTACAATTCCTTAAATCTTCACTAGAAAAACTATTATGAATACAACCAAATTAATTTGCTTGAAGTAAAAGAGTTATTTCATGATCTGATTCAATATGGTGACATAAAGAATGGATTCAAATAGTTCCAACCAACAAAACAAACTGTGGTAGGTTGAAAATAAGAGCCAATAGTTACGTTCTGTAAATTGGCCAATAAACAACACAGTTCCACACTGTATGAAATCTCTTCCCTTTTACTGCCATGTCGGCGATCAACAATCATTATTATTAAAATGTAGATATCTATAAATACATGGTATTTAGCAAATTAGCAACAAACATTAAATTACAATTTTCACTACTGAATTAGAATTGTTTTCATGGTTTACAACGACCATGTTTACTGAAAATTTAAAATATAAGTTATATTTCAATAAACTGGAAATACTTCCCTAAAAAATAGATTTTTAATACATGCAATTGAAAAGCAATTTATTATAAATCAACAACCCAAAGCAACAGAATACTGAAGAAATCCCAGTGGCTTATTTTGAACATTTATAGTCATTTCCAAACTGTTATAGCTCAACTAATGAAATTAGGCAATAAAGTCACATGCCAAAATATTTCTCCTTTCACACACATTTAAGGAAACTGGAACATGGACCAAAAAAAAAAACCTCCTGGAAAACATACTTTTTCTTAAAATTAGGTGCACACAGAGCTATAAAGATAAATCTGGATCTACCCACTGTGTGAAACCAGGAAAATAAAGTTGAACAGGAACTGAAAATAAGGAATATTCATCAAACACAATCTTCCAAAGACTTTTGCTCAGCTCCGTGTGCGTGCATGTGTATGTTTGAGTGGATGTGTACATATATTTTTTTTAAAGATTTATTTATTGTGTATGTAGTATTCTGCCTGCCTGCATGCCTGCAGGCCAGAAGGAAGCACCAGATCTCATTACAGATGATTGTAAGCCACCATGTAATTGTCAGGAATTGAACTCAGGACCTTTGGAAAAGCAGGCAATGCTCCTAACCTCTGAGCCATCTCTCCAGCCCAAACATGTATATATTTACTTGGGGCTATTTTTCAACTTATCCTACCCATTCAGCAGTATGTTTTCATCAGAGATGATACACAAGGTTAAGGGATAAAGCTCAGTGGTAGAGCACTTGCCTGGCATATGTCTGGGTTTAACCCCAGCCCCGCAACTGATAGTGGTGATGATGAAAGCCAAGAGTGTTGGGGAAGATGCGTGACTTTTCAGGTGCGTGACTTTTGTTTACTCTGCATTTGTTTAACTCTGTGAAGCTGTGTTACTGTGCCTGTCTAAAACACCTGATGGTCCTAATAAAGACATGAACAGCCAATAGCGAGGCAGGAGCAAAGATAGGTGTGGCTGCCAGGCAAAGGGTATACACAGAGGGAGAACAAGGGGACTTCAGGGATCAGCCATGGAGTAAGAGAATGGTAAAAAGCCTAGAGGCAAAAGGTACACAGGTTAATTTAAGAAAAGCCCTGGCATTCATAACTAATAATAAGCCTCTGTGTGTGATTTATTTGGAAGCTGGGTGGTGGGCCCCTCAAAAAGCCAAATGAGTAAAACATCACAAGAGAAATATGTCAACACTTTTTTGCTCATTTTCAGGCAAAAAGAAAATTAAAAAGCAGTGATTTTGTTTATAGAGGCCAATATACCAACCCTGTTAAAATCCTTTCTTGTATTAGTGCTTCTTTCTTAGAGCAACTCTAAAGTAACACTTTAATTATCCCTTTACAGATGAGGACAGGTGACACACGCTAATCTGCTCAACAGCACACGTGATGTGATAAAGAGTAGAGCCAGAATTTAAATCAGTACTGCTAGGCACCGTGGCACTAGCTACGTAGAAGCATGAGGCAGGAGGGTCTTTTGGGTCCAGGAGTTCAGTGTATACACACACACACACACATACACACACACACACATACACACACACACACATATACACACACATATACACCAACGTATAGAGATACATAAAATATTCTTTCAAGGGTTCTATTACTCATCTTTAAAAATCATAATTAATGTCTTATTACCTCAGGGAAAGCTCATACACTATTTCTATTAATACAATAACAAGATTAAAATTTTATAAAATTTTCAAGCACACATATCAACTAATGGAACCCACTCTCCAATTTTCTATCATATAAGTATCAAAATTCTGCAATTGTTTCTTATACAATTTTGGTAACAACTGAGATTACTACCCCTTACCTTGCCAGGAACAAAGTAAAGGTTGAAATCATATTAACAATAATTCTAATTTCCTTTTTGTCTTTTAAGGAGCATGCCTTCCTTTCTGCTTTTTGAGACAGGATCTCACTGCATAATCTTGGCTGGCCTAGAACTATGGAGACCAAACTGGCTTCAGATTCCGAGATTCACTGGTCTCTGCTTCCCAAGTGCTTCAATCAAAGGCATGTGCCGCCACACCCAGCACTTAAAAACCTCCAGGGGCAGCAAGCAAGCCCAACTCCTAGGATGTGAAAACCAGCAATCGCTATATGCTTTCCTCACTTGAGGCAGACATGAGTTTATCTCTGGAAAAAAGCATGTATGGGGGGTGGGAGGGACCTGTTCCCAACCCCCACGTGCAGTGGGTCCACAGCTGCTGTAACTCTAGCTCCCAGATGTTGGGATTAAAGGCACGTGCCACTACCCAGTTAAAAGAAAACATTTTTTAAAAATTAACCCACAGACAGGCTGTTCCACCTTGCTTTCTCTAAGTTGTAAAAAAAAAGTGTTAGAAATGTCAGCTAGGTAGTGGTAACACACACCTTTACACCAGGGACGCAGCAGCAACAAAACAAAACCAAAACCAAACCAAGTGTCAGGAATATCAATTCTTGTACCTTTAATATTATTTACTGTGTTTGGTGTTTTGGCTGCATGTATTGGGGGCAGAAGAGGATGTTAATCCCCTAGAACTAGAGTTCCAGATGGTGGATAGGTAGCTGCCTGGTGTGTGTGGGAACTGAACCCAGGTCCTCTGAAAGAGCACTTAATAACTGCTGACCTGATGGGCACTTCTCTCTGTGTGTGTTTTTAGAAATAGGGTTTCTCTGTGTAGCCCTGGCTGTCCTGGAACTCGCTCTGTAGACCAGGCTGGCCTCAAACTCACAAATCCACCTGCCTCTGCCTCCCAAGCTCTGAGATCAAAAGGTTTGAGCCACCACTGCCCAGCTTCCTTTTTTTCTTTTCCTAGGTCTGATAACTACTTATTTTTGACTAGATCATACTTATAAGTTCTCATGGAGGATTGCCTACATCTCTTGGCAATCTGTTCCTGTTCTTTTCTTTTTCTTCCTTCACTCTCTTGGTCAAAAGTTTAGCATATTACACATCTCCCTCGTTTTTCTTAGTGCTTTGTTTTTTCAAAGCAATACAACAGTATTTACAGGGCACGTGGAGTAAGAAGATGACAAATCATGAGTGATTTGGGCATTTCTTAATGCCAGGCACACTTCAATTCTCTCTTAGCAGCTGGTACTATATACAATTTCTTAGCTCTTTTGCTTTGTTTTTAACATTTATGATCCAATCAGCATTGATAAATTTGTTTTAGCCTAATAAGAATCTCTTAAGCAAAGTGAAGCTAAAAGATATGTATTTAACTGGAGGAAAAGAGAGTTGTCAAATATTAGATATACATGTCAGCTGGACACAGTACTGTACACCTTTAATCCCAGTACTAAGGAGGCAGAATCAGGCAGCTCTCTGTTGAGTTCGAGGCCAATCTTGTCTACAAAGTGAGTTCAAGGATAGCCAAAACAACATATGCATGCGGACATTTCAAAAAAGAAAAAAAATGCCCCAAAATCTTACATGACAGGTTCGCATTAATAAAATATAATTTATACTGCCTTATAAAGTCTAGTTTCACTCTAAAAGCATAAAATTGCCTAGCTATCAATACCCTGCTGCAGTGTAATGAGTCTTTCTGATCCCACCAGCCAGTTCCCCAAAAATGGGCACAGAGACTTACTAATTATGAAAGCTCAGCCTGAGCTTAGGTTTGGTCCTAACTAGTTCTTATATGCGGTGGGATGTCTTTCTGTATGCTGTGAATGTGCTGCTCTCGTTGGCTGAGAAATAAAGCTACTTTGGCCTATGGAAAGGCAGGATAGAGCCAAGTGAGAAAGCCAAACGAAGACAGGGAGGAGGGTGGAGTCTGGGAGATGCCAACCAGTCGCCAAGGAAAGAAGACATGTAAAAAATCAGGTTACAAACCTTAAACTATGTGGCAAAACATAAATAAAAAGTATGTTACTTTAAATGTAAGAGATAGCTAGTAATAAGCCCGAGGAATTGGCCACACTTTTGGAAGTAATATTAAGCCTCTTGGTGGTTATTTGAGAATTAGCGGGAAGGAAAGAACATTCTGATTACACTTACAACTTAAATTGGCCCATTCCTATTAATCTACATTTTACCATGTAGCTTTTTACTTTTCTTTCACTCTATGTCGGACTCCCTCCATGTCTAGTTGGCGTCAACGCTGAGCCTCAACGATCTCCTCCTACCCAGCAGTCCCAGTCCCACCTATACCTCTTGCCGAGCCATTGGCCGTTCAGCTCTTTATTAAACCAACTACAGAGCTGTATCTCCCATCACACAGTTACAAATACCTCACAATACTGTAGACTGTTAAGTCAGTGCAGGGAAGACCATAAGTTAGCAAGTACTCAATAGTAAGCACAGATAAACGTGTTTCTTCCTTGCAAAAATGTTGGGAGAAACTAGCACAGAAAATTTACATGTATCACCTAACTACTACAATAACATGCCACAGGCTAGACAACTCATCTAGAGGTAAAGTTTAAGCTAATTTCTTAGCAACTAAGATGCAAATTAACCACACCAGTTACTTTCAATCTGCAAGCAGAGGACAGAAGATAATATCTGATAAAATACTGCCATGGTCAAAACACTGTAATTGGAATCTAAAACAAAATTTAAAGAAATTTGGAGACTGGAGAATGGCCATGGTCAAAGCAGCTTGCTGCTCTCCATAAGACCTACCTAGGTTTGGCTCTATGGTGGTTTGAATGAGAATGACGTTCATAGTCTCCTAAGTTTGAACATGTGGTCTGTTGATGGAACTGTTTGGGAAGGACTAGGTGTCTCCAGAGGGAGGTTTCAAATTCCTCTTCTTTCTCTCCAACTTACAGATCAAAATGTGAACTCTCAGCCGTTCCTGCTGTCATGCCTTTGCTCCACTATACACGGAATGTTTATGAGGCACACATACCTTGGGGGTAACCAACAGTTCTCTAATTGGACTGGGCATTATGCCTGATACTGTGAACCTAGCCAACTACTCAGGGGCTAATGAAGTTGCAGATCTGGGAGAACCTACAACTGCCACTTTATTATATGAGCATTAACTCCTAACTACATCTAAATATTTGTCCTGTGGTGTGACCACAGATAGAATGCAGTCCTCACCCCTCAAAGAATTTTTTCCTTGCAACACATAGAGACCAATTACAGAAAACAACAATCAAAATGCAAAGTTGCGGGCCACTGGCATAGGAGTCTACTTCTTCAGGATTCCAGGGAACACAAAAGACAGCCGGGACACCTGGCCTAGTGGGGCTGAGCAACTACTAGATTCTTGACTTTCCATTCACAACAGGCCAATGCTGTACTGCAGCCTGTAAGTCATTCCAATAAATTCCATAGATAGATAGATAGACAGACAGACAAGGAGACTTATTTAATAAGTTCTGTGACTCTTGAGAATCCTTACTAATACACTGACCTAGCGGCATCCTGATCTCTAATGGTTCTTTTGCCACTGTTTAGTTTTGGAAAACAAATTCAAACCAAACACAAAAATACCAAAACACATGCATAAGGTACTCAGGATTTTATGGCCAAAAGTTCATCTCATTTACTTTTATTTAGTCAAGACAAAATACCCAGAAAACAGAAATCACTAACATGCATACCCAGAAAAGGTAGTATGCAATTTAATTAGCATTTTCTCTAGCTCGGATTTCTACAGCTACGCCTTGCTATATGTAATTCTGCAGAACACAAAATATGTAATTTTTCCAGGATACAGTATCCAGTAGGGAAATCGTAGTCCTCTACTAAACAATAATTAGCTATAATATCTGTACCTAAGCAAAACACAAAATCAGTTGCATTCTTCTGTCACATTTTTGGTTTTTTTTTAAGTCTTTTTTTTAAACAGTTTATTTATTATGTATACAATATTCTGTGTGTATGCCTGCAGGCCAGACCTCATTACAGATGGTTGTGAGCCACCATGTGGTTGCTGGGAATTGAACTCAGGACCTTTGGAAGAGCAGGCAATGCTCTTAACCACTGAGCCATCTTTCCAGCCACACATTTTTGGTTTTTGAGACAAGGTCTACATAACAGGCTGGCCTCCTACTCCTGATCTTCCTGCCTGGGCTTCCTGAATCCTAGATTTGCTAAGCACTACCATGCCTAGCTGAACTGCATTCTTTATGAGAACACTTTTCAAAGAATGGTAATTTACAGGTTTCCCCCTCGTATACTTATTTCTTGTTGAAAAAAAATTTAAAAATCTGCTTTTAGGGCTGGAAAGATAGATCAGCAGTTTAAGAGCACTGGCTGCTCTTCCAAAGGTTCTGAGTTCAATTCCCAGTAACCACATGGTGGCTCACAACCATCTGTTATGAGATCTAGTGACCTCTTCTGGTGTTCAGGCATACATGCAACAAAACATCGTATACTTGATAAATAAATAAATCTTTAAGAAAAGGTAACTTCTGTAATTACTGCATTCAGGAAGCTGAAGCAGATTTGTCATTGAGTTCCAGACCAGCCTGAGCCTTTCTCCAAAAACTAACCAAAGGTAAACATGGTAGCAATGTAGTTCCAGTATGAACAGATGAAAGGAGGTGAAAATTGAGAATCCCCAGAAGCGTGAAGGCCAACTAACCTGGTTATCCAGAAGCAAACAAGAGGCCCTGTCTTAAACAATGTAGGAGGCAAGGGCTAGCACTTGAGGTTGTCTTGACTTCCAGTAACGTGTACCCTGGCATGTGCATGCATGAACTCGAACACACACAGTTTGTTTTATAAAAAGCTGTGGCCTATGACATATGGCTCTGTGGGTAAAGGCACAGGGGGCCAAGTGTGATTGGCTGACTTCAACCCCTAGTCCCACATGGTGAAATGAGAATTGACTTTTGCCAGTTTGTGTTTGAAACCCAGTGTTGTACCTAACACCTTTAATCCAGTACTCGGTAGGCCGATGTATGTGAGTTTGGTCTACAGAGTGAGTTCCAGGACAGTCAGAGCTACAGAGCAAGACCTGTAAAACTGTTAAAAAAAAAAAAAGTCCTCTAACCTCACACATGTGCTAAAGTACAAGTGCACCCACAAGGACATGTGCAGCAACAGTTACTAATAACCCAACCAACTTTGTGTGAACTTATTATCTTTAATATACAATACTATAGCCTAATACTTTTACTTTCTCATTAGTAAATTTATGTATTATCTATTATTAAAACATAATTTTGTCAATAGTATGTAAGAAATATAAAAATAGCTTTAAAAAACAATCAAGGACCACAAGACTCCAAATACATGTAAAAATTTAAGTTGGATACAAAACACCATTATGCACTGTTACCAAATTCTTAACCAAATTTTTTATTTTAATTAAAATAGCAAAGCTCAAGTTTTTGTAATAAATTATTTTATTCTAAAATAAATAACATTTCCTAATATTCATGATTAAATTATTCTACCATATCTCCCTCGAAATGTACCTGTCAGTTTTTTGTCTACTTTCGGGGGGGGGGGGTTTACACTGACCACGTTAGACCATAAAGAAAGTTAACAACCCTTTAACTTATCACTTGAAGTTTATTTTGCAGACTTTCCTTTAATATCATGTAATTTACTGATCGAGACTGTTTATAGATGCTTGGCTTTTGAGACAATTAAAAACCTTCACGAACTAAAATTTGACAACATGATTTGTTTAACCTAAGAAGTGTTATGACGGTGGAAACGAACAGAAGATTTAAAGCAGGAATATGATGACTTCCGAAACAACCGGCCACTTCTCCCTTCTGTCAGAAGGAAAAGGGTGAGGAAAGAATGAGGGCGAGACAGGCAAGAACATTCTTCTCCCCCACTTGCAAAAGGGAGGAAACTCTGAGGCCTAAGCAGATAACATAATCAACCACGTCAGCTTCTATTAAGGCATCTTCTTTACATGTTATTGAATCCCATCATGCCTTTCATATTGCCAGCAGCACCTTGTTGAAACTGCCTCATCATTGACTGAAGTCCTGCCATGCCACCTAGAGGGAACAGAGTTAAAACAGGTCATGACCAGGTGGATTCTCAAATGGTTACTGCTTTTGCCTAAAAGGTACCTTCATTTCTAAAAAATGACAGCAATTTAGTCTGTAGCCTTTAAAACTATACCAAATTAAAATGTGTATTATTAGATTTATTTATGTGCTCCATAAAGTTATCATGAAGAATATGGTAAAACATGAAAAGACATTGGGTGTTCCTGTCCACACTCAAGAAGTCTAAACAAAACATTTCTATGTCGACACTAAAGTTTTCTTGTAACAAGAATTTGTTTCATAAAATTGATCAATTCAGGATAGGGGCTGTGATTCAAAGAACCTATGGAAAAAGAATTCACCATTTGTTAAGTACCCAGAACCATACTAAATGCTTTCACATATATTAGCTTACTTATTTGTCACAATCTCCTGATGAGGTATTATCTAAAATCTTTATAGAAAAGGAAACTGAGGGCAGTGGTGGCACACGCCTTAAATCCCAGTACTCAGGAGGCAGAGGCACGCAGGTCTCTCTCATGTGAAGGCCAGCCTAGTCTTTATACCAACTTCCAGGGCAGCCAGAGCTATATAGTGAGACACTGTCTCAAACCCCTCTCCCTCAAATCCCCAAATAAACATACAAAATAAAATAATTATAAAACTAGAAAAAAAAATGGGCACGGAAGATGGTTCCTTAGGTAGTGAGCTTATTTGGTGTACAAACATGAAAATCTGAATTGGATTTCCAGCCCCCGCATAAAAGCTGTATACAGTGGCCAGTGTTTCTAAAATTTCAACCCTGGGAGGAAGGGAGGACGGAGAGACATGTGGATCACTTGGTGGCCAGTCATCCAGATTAGCTGAAACAGCAAGCTCCAACCAAGTTAGCTCAGTAAGAGACAAGTTAATCAGTTAGAGATACTATCTTTAAAAAGGTAGAGAGCGAGAGAGGAAGATATGATCTCCACAGTACTTGTTCCAGCTTACAAACGCGTACACCACACATTTGCACACACCACATATATACACACAAATGGCAGCAGAGGAAAAAATAAAACCTCAGCTTATTTATAAGCTAGGGAGATGGTTCAGTGAGCAAAAGTGCTAATTGCTCAAGCCTGATAACGACATGAATTCCCAGAACCCATGCAGAAAGCTACATGCTGCACTGTGCATCTGCAATCTCAATACACAACCAGGTAAAGGTATAAGCCTGCTGGCCTAGACTACACACAGCGCAGCAGCGAAAACAATGAGACACTGCTACAGCAAGACAGAAGGCAAGGACTGACTTTGGAAGTTTGTCCTTTGATCTTATATGAGCAAGAAAGCATGAGCTCACACACATCATATACACAAAAACCACACAGAGACACACAGACACAAAGTTCTTTATAAACTGTTCAAAAAACTTCTGCTTATCTAGAATGACTAACAATCAAGAATCAGTTGGTCATCTTCCTTTAACCACTTATCTTTTAAACAAGCTTTCATATAGCGCTACAATAGTCTTCCCATTAAACTACAACCCTCATAAATTTAACTGTATATTACAATCGGTAAATACAAGGATTTTGTATTTACCCATGTGATGAAGAACTCGTGGATCCATCATTTTGGCCATTTGTTGATTCAATTTTGCCATCTGTGACTGACTCACATTCTTCGACATATCACCACCTGACAAAACAAAAAAATTTAATTAGCTTATGATGTGGTATAGAATATCATATACAGTTTACTAATATTTTTCTCAATTACATCTTTTTGATGAAAAACACAAATTCTTTATAAAGGATCGTATGAAACACTTTTCATTGGTGTTACTGCGTTAGTTCTGGCTGGACTGGAATTCACTGATAAGCCAGGCTAGACAGAGATCCACCTGCCTCTGCTTTCTGAACAATGGGATCAAAGGCCTCCTGAGTGGTGGGATTAAAGGTGTGGGCCATTATTACACAGATCAATTTAAGTATTTTATTTTACATGATAGAAACTAAATCAAAAGAGGGCTAGAAGAGTCAAGTCAATAAATTCTTCAGAAAAGCAATATCCTTTTATTTTATATTATACATAGCAAAATAAATTCCAGCAGGAATAAAAAGACAAACAAAAAACAAATCTGAGCAAAAGATACAGTTTGGTGGGATAGTGCCTACACAACATGCATGAAATTCTGGGTCTGAGTCCCAGTCCCACTAAATCAATCAAACAAAAAACGAGTAGAAGAAAATACTAAGCTGATTACTGTGGCATCAACACGGGAAAGACTGCATGAGTAAAAGAGAGCAAAGGAAAAGATAAACAGGCATGGCTTATATTAAAATGTCTTTATTTGTTTGACTGAGACAGGGTCTATGTAGCTTTGGTGTCCTAGAACTCTCTTTATAAACCAGGCTTACCTCTCCCTCCCTGAGTCTTGGGATCAAAGGTATACACTACTATTCCCAGCTTTGTTTTGTTTGTTGAGATAAGTTTTACTACATAGTCCTAACTGATGTGGAACTTGAAGATATCCTTCTCCTCTTAACTGCTGGGATTGTAGACTCTGCCCACTTGAAACTTTGGAGAGGAGGCGGTGGACTAGGGCTCAGAGCCTCAGCATGCTAGTGAAGCAGTCTACCTCTGAGCTACACCTCCAGCCCTAAAATAGAAACTTATTAGAAAGCAAAAATAAAGTAAAGTGAAAACCTTGGGACAGTCTTTGCAGATGAAAATCAAGGATACTAAGATGTTATTACAGAGCAATAGGGGGGAAAAACTGAGGGACTGAACAAGAAAGAGGTGACTCACCAACGAGACTCTATTCAGAAGATGCACAAAGAAACTTTTAAAATTAAAAGTGGAAATGTACTGAAAAATATGTGATCATTAAACTAGAAACTACATTAGAAAATATACTTAAGTGTCTATTATACTTCTAACCAAAGAAGACAAAATTGACTCTATGGAATTGCCTAGAAACTGACCAGGACACAAAAGTAGACACGTCAGTTAAAGATCTAAGAGGCATGCAAGATACAAGCACTGCTACAATAGGAGTCAGTGGTTAGAGAGAGGGGGAAGGAGGGACAGAGGGGAGGGAAGGGAGGGAGGACAATACAATCCCTGCTGGTACTGCTCTGACACCCGCCCAGCTACTTAAGGGATGGCAGCTGGTCAAGCTGGCAATGCTCCTGCTGCTTCTCTTGTCTCAAGAATGGTGGAAGTGTGAGCGTGTGATAGCCAACCCAGTTAATCAATATATTTTGAAGAATGTTTGGCAAAATAAAAAATAATCAGTAGTTATATTGACTTTTGTTTCCAACAGCATTTGTTGGATTCTCTGAGGAATGAAAAGGAGTTCACTTTTTATATACTCTTACATTCTCTAAATATTCTATAGTTTATATGTTTATTGGGGATGGGAACATGAGGGACTGAGATGGCTGAGTTGGGAGAGGGACCAAGAGGGAGAGCAATGAAAGAGATACTTTGATAGAGACAGTCATTATGGTCTTAGGGAAAAACCTGGTGCTAGGGAAATTCCCAGGAAACCACAACTAACACTCCTAACAATAGTGGAGACGGTGCCTGAACTGGCCTATCCTTATAATCACATTAGTGACTACACTGTCATCACAGAACCTTCATCCAATAACTGACAGAAGTAGATGAAGTGACCCACAGCCAAGCTCTGGGCTGAGTGATTGGAGTTCACTCAAGAAAGAGAGGAGGGATCATATGAGCAAGGAGGGGTCAAGATCATGATGGGGAAAACCAGAGACAGCTGACCTGAGCTAGTGGGCACTCACAGACTCTGGACTGTGACAGTTGTATGGCTTGATCTGTTTGTGGGGCCCCTGGCATTGGGACCAGGACTTATCCCAGGTGCATGAACCGGCTTTTTGGAGCCCATTTCCTATGGTGAAATACCTTGCTCAGCCTTAACACAGCGGGGAGAGGCCTGGTCCTGTCTCAACTTAGTATGCCAGACTTTGTTGACTCCCCAAGGAAGCCTTGCTTCCCCTAAGGAGTGGATTGAGGGTGAAATGGGAGGAGGTGGGGGGTGGGCAGCAGAAGGGGAA
Source organism: Myodes glareolus (assembly GCF_982192425.1). Taxonomy (NCBI): domain Eukaryota; kingdom Metazoa; phylum Chordata; class Mammalia; order Rodentia; family Cricetidae; genus Myodes; species Myodes glareolus. Next base: position 69,075,679 of record NC_142036.1, read on the forward strand.
GGAGGAAGAACTGAATTTGGTATGAAAAATAAAAAAAGAAAATCTCATTTTCAATATTAATGTCTACCATCTTGATTATAAACACAGGTAAGTGATGGATCGCATAGTAACTCCTGGTGGTTCTTGACTATAACATTAACTTCAGATTCTCTTTACTCTTCAGTACTGGGATGGAACCCAGGAACTCAGACAGGCCCTACCACTGAGTTAAGCCCCAAACACAAGAAATTCAGCAACGACTTTTCTAATAATGCTTTGTGTTTTAACTTCATCTTTTTTAAGAGATAACACGCGTTTTTCCCTTACCTTTGAAAAGTCCTTTGATACCACCCATCTTTTTCACCATCTGTGCAAACTTGGTATACTGCGTCAGAAGCTCTTGGACATCTCTTGTTGACACACCTGACCCCCGGGCAACTCTCTGGATTCTGCCTGGTTGCTTACTAAAGACCTTGGCACCATCTGTACTGTCCAGTTCTGCAGATAAGGACCAAATAATTTCATTTACAAAAGATTATCATTTATTATCACAGTGGTCAAGCTCTGCCTCTGAGTTACACCAGTCCTAAAAATGGAAACATATTAGAAAATAGAAATGAAGCCAAATGAAACACCTGGGTTTCCTGGGTCCTAACAGAGGGATTCCTGTATGCTAGGCAAGCACCCCATTAACCCTCAGATATGGGGGGAGGGTATGTGTGCGCACACATATGCATGTATGAGCATGTGCTGATGTATACATATGTAAAAATGAGTACTCTCTCAACTTATCTGTTTGACAGAGGGTCTCTCAATGACCCTAAAACTTGGTGTTTTGGGTAGGCTGGCTGAGCAGCAAGCTCCTTAGGGTCCTGTCTCCACTGCTCAGAAGAAGGTCAAAGGAACATACAGCCATGCCTTGCTTCTGCACACAGATTCTGCGGGTTTGAAATTCAGTCCTCTCGCCTCACAGCAAGTGCTCACCCCCCGAGCCATCTCCCCAGTCAGCTTTGTTTACAGAGAGAATTATGTTTGCTTCTAATTAAAAATTTTAATATAAAATATATTTAAAAATATTTATAGCATTAGAATAAAAAGAACAAAGCAAACCTATGTATTCTTCAACTACAATTTAAACAGAACATTCTGAGAACTAACAGGCATGGTGGCATATACCTTTAACCCCAGGATTCAGAAGGCAGAGGCAGGAGGATCTAAGTTTGAGGCCAGTTTGGTCTACACAGCAAGACCCAGGCCAGCTAGGGCTACATAGTAAGACCTAGCTTCAAAAGGAAGAAAATAATCTGAGGACTTCTGAAACTCTGTCTACCACCGTGTTTCACATGTTTATTCTTTCTATGTCCTCCACACATCACGAGAATATGGCTTATTTCAAACACAGAATAGAAACACTCTCCTCAATTCAACCTATTAAACAGTTGCTAACTCCCAATTCACAAATTTAGATCTCATAAGCAAGTAGAAGACAGTAGAGTCGATATATAATTAATGGAGAAATTCTTGTATTTTCTATAATGGAGAAATTAGAGCTGGTGATATTCTAATCCTTTTGTAGTGTACTCACAAGTCCCCTTTAGCTTTTTGATCAGCTTTTTGGTTTGAACAGAACCCAGACGGAACAGAAAACACCTCTCAGTCTCCTTTTCTTTGTATCTCAGGCTGAGCTCAAACTGTGATCTTCTTGTCTTGGCCTCTTGAGTAACAGAATTTTAGGCAGATGATATGCCTAGCCTAACACTCATAACATCCTGAACATTCCTTAACAAGCAGTCTAGATGGCTCAGCAGATAAAGCTGTTTGCTGTCAAGCCCAATAATCTGAACTTAACCCCTGAAATCCTTATGGTAGAAGGAGAAACAACTTCTCCACATTGTTCTCTGACCTCCACACATAAACCAAGTGCTACTTCCAGGCAATAGGTAACTAAGTAAGATGTTTTAAAATGGGGATGGGTGTTGGGGCAGCTGGGCAGTGGTGGCACACAGCTTTAATCACAGCACTTGGGAGGCAGAGGTAGGCAGATCTCTGAGTTTGAGGCCAGTCTGGTCTACAGAGCAAGTTTCAGGACAATCTGGGAGGGCTATACAGAGAAAACTTATCTCAAAACATACAACCAAAAAACCTACCAAAAAACAAAATAAATAAAATTAAATCGGGGTAGGGGTAGCTAAGTGGTTAAGAGTACTGGTTGATTTTCCAGAAAACCAGGGTTTATTTCCCAGCACCACACAGAGGATCTCAAATGCCAATAATTCTAGTTTCAAGGACTCCAATGCCCTTTCTGACCTCCCTGAGCACAGCACACACATTATGAACAAATATACATGTAGGCAAAACACCCACACATATAAAGTAATAATTTAAAAAATCAGTTTCCACTATTAAAAAAAGTAGGTGGTCTCAGTCTTAGCAACCCCAGTGACTGGCTAACAGCATAGGAAATAGAGGCTGCAGAGTTTCTAAAATCGGTCCAAGTACAGAGAAGCCAAGCCTAGTGGCAGATGCTTTTAATCCTAGCACTCAGGAGCAGAAGGGGGAGATCTCTCTCAAATTTGAACCCAGTTTGGTCTACATAACAAGTTACAGGTCAGCTAAGGCTACATCGTGAGACTGTCTCATAAAAACAAAACAAGAAACTACAGAACAAATGTATGAAATAGCAAAATTGACTCTAGGAGCAAAAGACACCCACACATGTAAACACTCATTTCTGCAGAGCACAGCAACAAAGAGCAGTGAGGCTAAGACTGTCTTCATGAATACAGCCGGGCCAACTGTCTCCTACACATACACACCTAAGAGCTCCTGATGCAGGGACGAAAGGAAAGGGGAGGGCTGCTAGAAGACAGTATTACAGAATAGCTTATGACTCTTGAGGGAGAAAGAACGCTTTCTCTTGATACTCGGTCACATCAGACATCTACAGTTTTCAAGATGTTTTGGTTAACCTGATCTGATCCTTTTTTAGACTGTTTTTATTTAGTTTCTCTGAAACCAAGTGTTGCTTCCCATCTGTTGTTGACCTTGTACTTGCGACACAGCCCAGGCTAGTTCAAGCTCATTCAAGGTACTCCTGCCTCGGTGCTAGGATTATAGGTGTGTGTCTATATACCCAGTATCTTGGCATTTTCCATTTTGATTAAGCTTGAGAATCAGCATTATCAATTTCTACACACATGAAAAGGATTTTTACTGAGACTTTATTATTTTTATTTATTTTTTTTTGAGGTAGGGTTTCCATGTACCTCAAGCTGGTTTGAACCTTAACTATGACCTTGAATTCCTATTCTTCTTGCCTCCCCCTCCCAAATACAGGGATCACAGATGTGTAAGACCTTGCCTAGAGACTGGGATTTTACTGAAACTAAAAATAAACTTGTGGTAACTGAATAATTAAGTAAAGAAGTATGTGCCAGTTTGTTATAACTCTAATTAAAGAATTTTTTGTCACATGTCAAAGCAAAATATGTTTGCCTGGCATATCTGTATGTACTCCCTTGCCAGGCATAAAAAGAAGGCTTTCAATAAACAAACAAATAAAAACACAATTTTAAAAAAAGGCTTTCAGATGTGGGAGAGCCATGTATCCTACAGACTGACTGAGGATAGCATCCCAGGAAACATGTTTAGGTTTGATCCCAGCCTCTCTACCATCCAGTGACCTTAACAGTTTTTTACTTAGCATGATTACAACTCAGTTTCTTTACCTGGAAAAGATAGATGATAGTGAACCATATCCACTTAAGAGCTGTGATGACTAAATGGCTTACATTTGAAAGGTAACACATTAAGAATTAAAGAGAATAAAAAAAAAAAACCACTGAATTTATTTATTTATAAATGGCTTTTTTTAGATTTACTTATTTATGTACTTTATGTATAGAGGTGTTTTGTCTGTACATACAGGTGCACACCAGAAGAATAAACCAGGTCTCACAAGACTGCAGTCATAGATGGCTGTGAGCCACCATGTAGGTACTGAAAATTGAATGCAGGACGTCTGGAAGAACAGTCGGTGCTGCTGATCCATTCCTCCAGGCCCTGATTATTTTGAGACAGGAACTCACCAATGTATCGCTTACCAGCCTAGAACTTGCTATGTAGACCAGGCTGGTCTCAAACTCAGAGTTCCACCTGCCTTTGCCTTTGAAGTGTCTGGGTTAAGGGAGTGCACCACCATACTAAGCCAACGTTTAATGTTTTCAAGTCTGGGATTCTCTCAAAATTGACTGTAACTTTCTCCATTTATTTCTATCAACGTGATGAAAACATACACTTCTTTCTCTGGAACTCACTTAGAGCAGTGTTGTATTCTGAATTTCTTTCAATGATCAATCAGTCCAGTGATCACAACCCTTTAAGTCAGTGCTCACAAGTTACTTCAGATCTACCTAAAAATAAGCTTTTGATGTAAGTTTCTTCCATCTTGCCAACAAGAAAATATGAAACTCTAAACTTGCTGATACTCAGAATACTGCCCCACCCCATCGCATACTCTCTTACCTTGCTCATCTCAGAATACTGCTCCTCCCTGACATCTACTCTCTTACCTTGCTGATCTCAGAACACCGCCCTCAGTCACCTACTCTCTTACCTTGGTCATTCATGCTATCCATTATTGTCATCAGTTTCTTCAGTCTTGCCATTGACTCCTGCTCATTTCCTTTGCTCATAAAATCTGTTCCAAAACCTGGAATCATCCCCTAAAACAGATTTAAACATAGTCATCAATGACTTAATACTGTTCAAAATGTCACTATTTAAATTTGAAATTAATTCTTAAAAGATACATTTTACCCAAATGATTTATGCAAGTATAACTGTTCTCAGAAATTATAATAAAAAGATAAAGTATATTATATAAACTCATGAGACCGTCATAATGAAACCCACTATTTTAACAATCAATACACACTAATAAGGTTCTTCTGTTATAGCCATGCCTGCTGCTCTGCAGTGCATTAAACTTCCTTTCTTTGTACAAATAAAATGAACACAAAAACATAGAAAGAAATTTTAGAAACATTTAAAGATAACTAACCAAGATCTGACTGAATGGGCCCATTTTCATGATATTCTGGAACTGTTCATACATGTCTCGCAATGTAAACTGACCTGAAATGCAATATAAATAATTCAGAGATAGTAGAAAATGTACAATTCCATTCAATAAAACTAGTATTTTCCTTAATCATGAATTCATCTTGAAGCGTATTATCCAATCAATAAGCATTCACTGCACAGCTACTGTGTGGAAGACAGGATGAATATGCTGCAAGGAGTAGTAAGCACATGGACAGATTGCATCCCAGAGAAGTGTACTAGTCTAGCACGCTAGGTAGACGTATACAAATAAACAGAAAAGTAGAAACAAAGCAAACTACACCTACTAAAATGGCTACAACTAAAAGGCTTGAACACAGCAGACACTAATGAGAATACAGAACATGTAAAATTCCTATGCATTATCAGCAAGAATATAAAATAGTGAAAATGATCTGTAAGATTTAAAATGGACAGACTGAGGACAAAATAGTACTCAAATAATGCCAGGAGTGATGACACAAGCCTTTAATCCCAGCAGAGGCAGCTGAATCCTGTGAGTTTGACGACAGCCTGGTCTACATAGAGTTTTAGAACAGCCAAGGCTACATACAGAGTCCCTGTATGAAAAAAACTAAGGTTTCATTGATGACTATAAAAATATTTTGTTGATGGGCATGGTAGCTCACACCTGTGATCTCTACACTCAGAAGGTCTAGGAGAGAACATTCCAGTTTATAGCTAGCCAGGACTAGAAAGGAAGATTCTATCTCAAAACCAAAACCAAATTCTGTGGATTGGTGAGATGGCTCAGTGGATGAGGTACTTGCTATGCAAACTCATGACCTCAGCTCAATCCCTGGAAACCAGAAAAGGTGGAGGCAGAGAACTGATTAGTTGTTCTCTGATCTCCATATACATGCCACAGCATGCCACTCACACATCACACACACACACACACACACACACACACACACACGCACACGCACGCACACACACTAATAATGATAACAACAACAACAATAATAAACTAAGGGAGAAATCATGCTGTGTGAAATAAACTGGCTCAGTGAGTAAGAGTGCTTGCTGCTCTGCTGTAAGGATCAGCATTTAGAGTCTAGCATTCACTCTGGCCATTCATAAAGAAGTGGAACCATCTAGATGGCTCAGTGGGTAAAGATGCTTTTGCCACCAAACCTAACAAGCTGAGTTTGATCCCCAGAATCCACATAAAGGAAGGAGAGAAGGGACTACAGCAAGTTATCCTCTGACCTCCACACATGTGCGTGGCCTGACGTGTAAATATACACACATTCATTCATACACACACAAAATTTGTTTTGTAAAATGAAATAAGTGACCACTGAACAAACAGAAAACTCACGCAACAGAATCAAGCGAAAGCTTTGAAATTAGAAAGACCAGGTAACACTGTCAAATATTAACAACTGGAGAACATGAAAGCTATCATTAGGAAATTAGGTACAGCTGGTGACCTCAGAAGGGGCAAAACATTAGGAACAAAACAAAAATGCCTCAGAGACCCAAAGAGTCAGAAATCAGAGAACAGGCAAACTGCAGTATACAGAAGCAGAACTAGGGCACTGCTTCACAATGGAAGAAGGGCCTGGCATGGTGCACACCTCTAATCCCGGAACTTATGAGGCTGGCATATTTGAGCCCACCTTAGCCTATGTAACAAGTTCCAGGACAGCCAGGGCCACATTGTGAGACTCTGTCTCAAAAGAAAGCACAAAACAAAACAAAAAAACAAACACACAAAATGAAAGAAGGCAAAGAAATCAGACGAGGGATAATTTCAGCCACTGAACCCACAGCTACTGAAGACCCGTGTGTCAGACACTGAGCAAGGCACTATGAACATGAAAGATGAGGACACAGCTATGAACCTTTCCTTCACCCTCAAGCAGGGAAGTTAAGTATCAAATGATGGTAATGGCTGACAACAATTATAAAGTACAGACCAACCCAGAGTACAAGACCCCATAAGTGTATACTGAATTCTCAACTGTTTTTGTTTCAAGAATGAAAATCAAACTTTCTATTTTAACTTTTAGCTAATTTGATCATAAGATAAAACTAATTCAGTAGCTGTTCAGATGCCCAAGAATGAAAATGATTTGCATATAAATCATCTAAAATAAGCATGTGACCTTTTTTTGGAGACAGAGTTTCACTATGTAGCTCTGAATAACCTGAAAGTCACTTTGTAGACCAGGCTATCCTGGAACTCAAAGAGATTAAAGGTAAAAGCCACTATGCCAAGCTTAAAAATGTATTTGAAAAATTGATTCTAACAACAGACATTATCATTTCCAATGAGTTAACAGCAAATTTATCAAAAAGATGAGCTGGGGAAATGTTTCAGTGGGTAAAGGTCTTTCTTGCAAGCCCAGTGATCCAAGCTCAATCCCTGGAACCTGTGAAGATGGAAAAGACCAGCTTCACCCACGTGACCCTCTAACTTCCTCACGAGTGCTGTGGGCATGTGCTACGCCCCCTCCCCAATATTTTTAAAAAGAAAAGAAAACCAAGGGAAAGTACAACAGTGCACATCTGTAACCAAAGCAGAAGCAGGAGGGTCAGAAGTCCAAAGCCAGCTTGACCTATACAGTAAGCTCTCTCTCAGAAAACCAGCGGGTTGGGAGGCAGGCAGGAGTGAAGCACTTGCCTAACATGACAAAGGCCTGGGTTAAAATCTCAACACCAAAAAAAAAGGAAAAACAAACAACAACAACAACAACAAAATTGAAAGAAAAAATATTTGAGATCAAATGCTTTTTTGCTACAAATATACCATGCTTCAGCTTCTCTATAAGTGCCTCATTATCATCCAGTTTCAACTCGTTGACTTTATCTATCAGTCCTTCAATGTCACCCATACCTGTAAGACACCAAAAAGAAAAATGAACAGCTAATAATATGCTCACCTTCATATTATACAAAATATACTGACACATGTAATAGTTTTGCAGTTAGTTAAACACTCTTACTGTATTTTATATAAAAAAATGGAGCTAAGGAGGAAGCAAAGGCATAAATCAGGAACCTCCTAATTCCATGATTTATAACTATACCACTTTAAGACGACAGAAAAGTTTTACTATGATTACAACTTCTATTACTATAACTACATATTTCTGCATTATGTGCTCAAATTCTTCCCCAAAAGTTTGCATTCAATAACTCATTTTATCATCCTAACCACAGAAAATAAGAGGCTAATGGGCTGGGGATGCAGCTCAGTAGCACTAAAGGGACTTTTGGTCCCCAGTATTTTAACAAAGAATGAAAAGTAAGATACAGGTTAGGATGGTAAGTCACACAAGGAAATGACCATCTGAAGCTGGTTAATAAACATAGGATTAAAACCCTAATTGGCTCTATGATCCATACTATCTCAGAGATGGCTCTCTAATCCCACATTGTACTTACCAAGCAGTTTGCTGATAAAAGGCTGTGTTTTGAAAGGTTCAAAGTCATCTATATGTTCCCCTGTACCAATGAAAATAATCGGACTTTTTGTGGCAGCAACTCTACACAGAAAAAAAAAAAATAACCTCAAAAAAGAAAACAAATATCCAGAAGATTTTTTCAAAGATAATAGAAAAAGGTATAAAATTTAAATTTCCTTTTATTAGTCAGAACTATACAAGACAGGCTCCAAAATTCTATTCCTACTTAAATCTCTTTTACAGATCACATTAATTCATTACTAAAATCTTCTTAAAAACCAGAATAAGAAACTCATAAACAGCACACATATACATGATTGCCAAGGCATAGAATAAATGATCTACAGGGCAATGGGTTTAGTAACCACAATAGTGTGACTTTGACTGATACTCACGCACTTAGAGCACCACCTCCTTTAGCGTGACCGTCAAGTTTTGTCACTATTACTGAAGCTACATCTACTTTATCTTTAAAAGCCTTCGCTTGGGCTTCACAAGCTTGTCCAATGGACGCATCCATCACATAAACAATGTTATCTGGTTGCTAAAAAGAACAAATAAAAAGAGACTTGCTTTTACTGGTGTTAAGAAAAGGTTTTACATGAGCGCGTACAGAATGTTTACTATAAATATTATTTAATAAATACTGACTGAGGGAGCACCATAAATTAAGTAACATATAGGGCTTGATAAAGAGATAAGTAAGAAGACCTTTGAGCCCATGATAGAGAGAAGAAAATATGGTAGCATTTTGGAAATTATTCTGAGCTGAGACTTGAATAAAGAAGAAGAATGAAAGAATGAATAAAGAATAATAAATAAGTAAATAAATAAATATAATAAATAAATGAAAAATGAATAAAGGGTGGCACATGCCTTTAAACTCAGCACTTGGGAGGCAGAGGCAGGCAATCTCTGAGTTCAAGGTCAGCCTGGTCGACAGAGCCAGTTCTAGGACAGTCAGGGCTAGCCGGGGTCTGTTTCAAAAATGAGAGGGGGGGAGGGAGGGATGGAGGGAAGGATAGAGAAAGAAAAGAGAGAAAGAGAAATGAGGAGAACAAGAAGAGGAAGAAAGAGGAAGAGGAAGAATACAAAGTGGTTATGCAAACATCTTTATGAATGACACTGAAGGTAAATGAACAGTAAAAGTAAACCAGAACAAGAACAAAGCAGAAGGTGTATTCCGAAAACAGTCAGTAACACACTGAGGCTATGTCCCTTAGATCTGTTCCCATTCGTCAAAAAGAGTAGCACTAAAAAGATGAATTAGTACCAATCACTAACCAAAGAATTATTGACAACATTCCAATAGCCAAACATGAGTTACTTCTCAAACATGAACTACTTCTTGCCCCTACATTATTTCTATAATTTTTTGTTTAGTGTGAAGGTTTGAGTAAGAATGGCCCCCAAAGCCTCATATATTTGGGAAGGATTAGTAGGTGTGACCATGGCGGAGTAGGCGTAGCCTTGTTGAAGTGTGTCACTGGGTGTGGCTTTGAGGTTTCAAAAACCCAAGCCAGGCCCACATCTTCTGCTGCCTGCAGAACTAGATGTAGAATTCTCAGCTACTTCTCCAGTACCATATATACCTGTGTGCCACAATGTTCCCCACCATGGTAATAAAGGACTCTGAAATTGTAAGCCAGTCACAATTACGCTTTCTTTTATAAGAGTTGCCTTGGCCATGTTGTCTCTTTCATAGCAAAAAACAGTGAGTAATGCACAGGGTCCCACTATGTAGCCTTGGTAGGCCTAGAGCTAGATAATCTTATCAGGCTGGCTTTGCACTCTGAGAGATCCATCTGTGCTCCCCAAGTACTAGGATAAAAGGCATATGCACTACACCCAGCTCCATCTTTTAAGAGTATTAAAGAAGACATGAAATGACAATATTAAGGTTTCATTAAAAACCTTCAAAATTATTGTTTCTACTGAATTTAGGTAATGAGAAAATCAACAAATATTTAAGGTTAATTCTTAATTTTTCATTATTATTTTTTCTATAATGAAGAACAAAAATAATGACATTAAGTCCTTAACACAGTTAAAGGTCCCCAAAACAGAAATAATTACTTAATTTATTTCTTATAGGCAAGAAGTAGCTTATATTCACTAAAAACCCAATCACATTTCATAGTTAAACTGACTGAAGTCCTTTAAATGGTGTTCCGTGGAAAGCTACTTACTATAGCATTAGAGACTTGAAGCATTTCTTCAAACAAAGAATCTTCTTGTTTGTGCCGGCCACTTGTATCAACAATAATAATTTCAAAATTTTCATTTTTGAATTTTTCCACTCCTTCAGAAGCAATGATGACGGGATCCATTTCTGTATAGCTATTAAACATGAAACAAATGACTTCAACAACACTAAAATGGGAAAACATCCAAATACTATTTACTTGAAAACTGTCAGTTTACTTTTAATCTATTCTGAAAAAGTAAAAATAATATATTTTCAATTTAGAAGAAATTACTAGTAAGTAAAATTACAGAAGTCATTTCTTTGGCATGAGGCAACACTAAACTTTCCTACAAGTCTGTATAATTCTAATGCATTTTTTTTCTGAATTGCTTCCTTAATCTTTAATATCCTCTTTAATAAGAGAAGTCATGCTACAAAGCATATTATGCCAGTCTTTCCATTTAATAACATTTTGGTATCATTTTATGAAGTTATTGAATTGTATAGCACCCCATCAGATGAAGACATCATCATTTACTATGGACACTGAGGTTGGTATGTTCATATTAAAAAGACAGGAAACAAAATAAATACTTCTAAAAATAGAGAAAGAGGGAAGAAAAGGAAGGAAGGAAGGGAGGAAGGGGGAAGGGAATGTGAAGAAAGAATGAATGAATAGGGGCTAGAGACAGCACAGCAGTTAAGAGCTCTGGCTGCTCTCCCAGAAAACCTGGATTCAGTTCCCAGCACCAAAAAGCAGGGTTCACAACCATGGGAGGCTCACAACCTCCAGTCCCTCTGCTAGACTGCAAGGGCACCAGGCACACATGTGGTACCAGGCATATATGCAAACAAAACACCCACACACAGAATAAAAAACTTAAAGTCAAAATAACAGCTATTAGCATTACTAAACATCATGTAATCAATCATTTATTTATTTATTTATTTAGGTTTTTCAAGACAGGGTTTCTCTGTAGCTTTGGAGCCTGTCCTGGTCTCGAACTCTCGGAGATCCACCTGCCTATGCCACCACCACCTGGCGCCTTTTTTGGTTTTTGAAGACAGGGTTTTTTTTATGTAACAGCTCTGGCTGTCCTGAAACTTGCTTTGTACACCAGGCTTGCTTTGAACTCACAGAGATCTGCCTGTCTCTGCCTCCCAAGTGCTGGGGTTAAAAGTACACGCTGCCACTACGCCTGGCTATCACCTCAGACTATAGCCCTACAACTAAAATTTGTAAAGGTATAAGGAAACATGATCAAAGATCTTTATAGAAAGGGACATTGAGCCAGGCGGTGGTGACGTATGCTTTTAATCCCAGCACTTGGGAGGCAAAGGCAGGTGGATCTCTGAGTTTGAGGCCAGCCTGGTCTGAGTTTCAGGACAGCAAAGGCTCGAAAAACCAAACAAAAAAGTGACAATAAGTACATATATACAGATAGTAGGTTACATTTAAAAAATTACAGTAATTATCATTCTAAAATTAAATTACTCTTTCTAACAAATGGTTGTTATTACTATTATAAGCATACCACTGTACTCAATTTTTGTTGTATGTACTTTCTTACTTCTATATGTGACATGTATAAGCATGAATAAACTGTGGTGCACCTGTGGAGTCACAGGACAACCTGAAGAAATAGATGCTCTTTCTGCTATCAAGGCCCTGGAGATGGAAGGCATGTACCAGTCTTGCTGACAGGCACTATTACCTGCTGAGCCACCTCCTCAGTCCTCTCTGTAGTCGTTTGAATGAGGATTGGTTTTTTTGGAGGGGAAAGGGAGTTGTTGTTTTAATTTTTGCTCTTCTTCTTCTTTTTTTTTTTTTTTTTGATGGAACTAGATATTAAATTCAGGGCCTTGTCTATCCTAGGCAAGTACTCATCCCATGAGCTACATGCCCAGTTCCCATCTGATGAGTTTTGATAAACTTACACAATCCATACAACCACTGCTGTAGGAATCAAAGCACAAAGAAGTTGTGCTGACTAATTTTACATCAACTTGACACAAGCTAGAATTATCTAAAAGAACCTCAACTGAGTAAATGACTCTGTAAGATCACTGGGCTGGCGGTCCTGGGTTCTGGGAGAAAGCAGGATGAACAAGCCAGTAAGCAGCACCCTTCATGGCCTCTGCATCAGCTCCTGCCTCCAGGCTCCTGTCCTGTTTGAGTTTCTGTCCCGACTTCCTTCAATAATCGACTACAATTTGGAAGTGTAAGTCAAATAAACCCTTTCCTCCCCAAGATGTTTTAGGTCATGGTGTTTCCTCATAAAAACAGTAACCCTGACTAAGACAGCAGACTCATTTTAATTTAAAATAATCTATCTTCCTATAAATATCTGTATGGAAATGATAATAAAAAGCATTAAAAGTGCTAATTAGGAATGTTAATATATACTTCAAATTTTTAGTTCTTTAAAAATATACTTATTTGTAGTATACATGTACACACACATACATGTAAGCACATCCACCCATAGATGTGCCACAGTACATATGTGGACGTCTAGGAATACCTTCCAAAAGTGGTTCTCTCCATCCACCATGCTTCTGGGAGTCAAACTCAAGGTGTCAGGCCCCTACTACATGCTGTTAAATGATAAGGAATTTCAAGAAAATATTCCCTAGCATATATTAATGAGGATGCTTCAGGTGTCTTAAACAAAAAAGAAAGGAAGCCATGTATGGTGGTACACACCTTGTGAGCCAAGACAGTCAGAGGCCAGTCAGGTCAGACTGGACTACAACTGAGACTGAGTTGCAAAAAGTCAAAAAAATAAAAATAAAAAAACAGTAACCTACCTTCCATAGAATGGAATTCTTGCTTTGGTGGCATTCTGTTTTAGCTGGTCAAACGCTCCTAAGAGATAAAGAGTTAATGAAGTCTCAAATGTGACAATAAAAATTACAAAAGAAGAAGAAGAAGAAGAAGAAGAAGAAGAAGAAGAAGAAGAAGAAGAAGAAGAAGAAGAAGAAGAAGAAGAAATTGAATTTCAAAACACTACCTGCTCTGAATGTATCTGCACATATCAAACAAGTCTTCCAACCTTTTCTCTGGTAATAATATGCTAACTGGGAAAGGAAGATTAAAAATAAAGCATCAAAAAACAAATCATTATATATAAAACTTCTTTTAATTTATCCAAGGAGTAAAGTAAAATTGCTCATAATTCTCTTGAACGTAGTATTAACACTTTGAGGCGCAGCAAAAGTTCTGAGGAGTTTAAATTCTAATTTTCACTCAATGAATGTAAGATGGTAAAGCAGCAATAATCACTGCTAGACAGACATCACCCCTGCCCTTAAACTGTAACATGGCTGAAGCTTGTTGGGGAGAGAAAATAATCTAGCAACCAAGTTGGGGAACCCAGTCATAGGACAGGGTCACACAATGAATGGAAAATTAACATAAGGATGTGTAAGATAAAAGGCTCTATCAACACAGTGGGACACTCAAAGGGGAATTTCGTATCTAAGGAGAAAGTAAATTCCCTTGCTTTCTTCAATTAAAAAAAAAAAAATCATGTGTGCACGTGAGCTCTCCTCTTCCGCCCTCTCTCTTTCATCACGTGGCTATGAATGGCCTGGAAGGAAGTACAGAACAGGCTGCTCTCAGCACATAAGACCTCCACCTGCCTCTTCCCCTACTACATCTGGACATTCTGACACTCTTTCTTTCTTTCTGTTTTGTTTTTGTTTTTTTGTTTTGTTTTGTTTTTCAAGAGAGGGTTTCTCTGTTTAACAGCCCTGTCCGTCCTGGAATTTGCTCTATATACCAGATTGGCCTTGAACTCACAGAGGTCTGGCCTTGCCTCCTGAGTGCTGGGATTAAAGGAATGTGCCACCACTTGGCCATACTTACATTCTTTAAGGACAGGAATTTTCTTTTCTTTTTCAAAAGAAACCAGAATTAACATTATGTTTCATAGTTTGAGAGGGTCTCATATAGCTAAGGCAGACCTCAAACTCATCATGTAGCTGAGAATGATCTTGAAATCCAGACCCTCCCACCTCCACAAGTGTCTGGGACTACAGGTGCACATCACCACACCTGGCTTAGAAGTCTAACATTCTGACAAATATCATAGGAGACTATAGGACTCCACTTTATGTCCTACAAAAATATTACAAAAGCAGAGCAGATACATAGAGTAACAAAATAAAACAACAATATATAGCTTAGCTTTAAAATAAAACTTCATACAACGATATCTTCCATATGTCATATTCCAGGTGTTTACCTTCGAGCATGTTGTTGTTTTACCACTCCCCTGCAATCCAACAAACATGATAACATTCTGCTTTCCTTTAGTCGGTGTCCATGCTTTAACTCCAGGGTCTACAAGCTATATACCAAAAACAAAAATGTCGGACCAACGTGACAGGCAAAATCCCGTAACATTAAATTATAAACATCAAGCTAAGGATGTTTCCATTTTATTCAAACCACCATAATCCCAACATTCTTAGGCAACTCTACAAGTCCCCAGCATGCAGGGTGAAATTTAAGAGTTTTACAAAATATTGCGGTGCTGAAGTCATACTCAGGCCTTTCATATCAAAGCAACTTAGAGATAAGAAGCTCATCTGTATCATATATCTGTAGCACAACAACACAAATGCACCTGTACACCCCATATAAATTCAAATTTAGGGGCCAGTGAAATGGCTCAACAGGTAAAGATGATTATCAAACTTGATAACTTGAGTTTAATCCCCAGGATGGAGGGAAACAGCCAACTCTCTTAAGTTCACACACACACATAAATAAATGGTGTAGTTTTCTACATTTCTCATAACACATAAAAATTTCTACATTTCTCATAATACATAAAAATTTCTCATAATACATAAAACAAAATATTTTATTATTTAGCTTTTATACATTTTTATTACCCAAACATCATTTCAGCATGCAATCTATATGAGATTTTATATTTTCTTTTCTCATAGACTACATCTTCAAATTCAGCCAGTATATACATTTTGTAAATTTTTTTTAAGGACTTATTCATTTATTATGTATACAGTGCTCTGTCTGCATGCATGCCTGCACACCAGAAGAGGGTACCAGATTTTATGATAGATGATTGTGAGATACCATGTGGTGGCTGAGAATTGAACTCAGGACCTGTGGAAGAAAAGCCAGTGCTCTTAACCTCTCAGTCATATCTCTCCAGCCCCTTGTCTTTCTTCTTAAATAAAATTAAAATAAAAAAAAGCTGCTTGGAGGTGGTGGTTTACACCTTTAATCCCAGCCCTGGGGAGAGCAGAGAGAAGGGAATCTGTGAATTTGAGGCCAGCCTTGTCTACAGGCTGAGTTCCAGGACAGTCATTCTGTAACTTAGACTGATCTGAAACTCACTGCGTAACCCAGGGTGCACTAGAACTCCTGCTACAGCGCTTGAGCGCTAGGATTACAGGGTGAACTGCCAACCCTGGTATAGATAAACCTTTAGTGGAAGACAGCTATGGCCATTCATTTACTACCTTTACATTAGAAAACTACGTGGTTCAGGATATCTAACACCCTTGAGGAAGTCTGCCACGCTCATCTAGACAACACCATCAAGGTATCATACATGAGTTTCAGGGAAGACTGGGAAAGAGACGGGAAAACAAATCAAAACACTTTCTTATCCATTTTCCAAACAAGTTAACAACTTTGGAAAATTTCTAAAATGGGCAAAATCTATCTTAAAACAAATCCACTTCCCTTTCTCCTACATCTTTTCAGTATAGAAGTCTGCCCTGCATTCACCTCTATTCTATATACCTCATGGCAGAATAACTCAGCTGTCTATAATTACTGGACATTTAAAAAATTTGTTTCCCTCCTCCTACACTCTGAAACAAGTCTCCAACCTTCTAGTATGAAAATTCCTTTAACACTTCATTTGTAAGGGTAGCTGCAATGTGTAATCTGAAGCCATATAAACCACAGGTCTGCTGTACTGGAACTGACACTACTTACTTAGCAAAGATATTACCCATCCTAGTGCATGGTTCTGTAACACCACACATTAGTTTATCGAGTTATGTAAATCTCACATTATTATTCAGTAATGAAGTGAATCAAACATTAAAAATCTTGAGTTTTCTGCTGGATGGTGATGGCACATACCTTTAATCCCAGTACTTGGGAGGCAGAGGCAGGCAGATCTCTGTGAGTTCAAGGCCAGCATGGTCTACAGAGGGAGTTCCATGACAGACAAGGCTGTTGTTACACAAGAAACCCTGTCTCAAAAAAAGGAGGTGGGGGTGGGGAAGGTGCTGAGAGATGGCTCAGTGGCTAAGAGCACTGGCTGTTCTTCCGGAGGTCCTGAGTTCCATTCCCAGCAACCACATGGTGGGTCACAGCCATCTATATGAGATCTGGTGCCCTCTTCTGACCTGCAGGCATACATGCAGGCAGAACACTACATACATAATAAATAAATGAAATATTTTTAAAAAAATAAAGAATAAAAGAATCAGTACTAATTTCATCAGAAAAAAAATCCATTAGGATTCTTTCAAATTCATGTTAGAGTTACAGCTACTATTTTTTTTTTTTTGGTATGGTGTTGGAGATTCAAACTAGGGTCCCCTAGTTCATATATTTTCACAGATAATTTCATCTTGAATTTTATCAACAGCTGCAATATTGTCAGTTACTTTCCTTAAAGTGACAAGTTCATTTCACTTTGGGAAATAATTCTGCCAAACTAAATCCGGTCAGAATAACCAGATTATATGCCTATTTCTCATTCACACAAAATGGTGCTCTATGCAAGCAGAACTTTAGTTTGCAACTGAGCTGAGCTTTAAGAGGATTTGAGAGTACAGCACCGAACTTTACATACTTCCCACTTCATCCACAGCACCTTAAGTAGATATACGCATAGTCAATAGTCACAATTTAACACAATTAATATCTACTGCTTTGAGAAGGATTTCCTTAAGTGAAAGCTGGCAATTTAAGTTCTTGCTGGTAAAGTGTATAGTCACCAATAATACAGTTTGGCTGGTATTACTGTCTTTTTGTCTATTGTTTGTGACAGTCTCAATATGTGGCCTGACTGGACTCAAATTCATAGATTTACCTGCCTCTGCCTTCCTGTTTTATTTAAAAATTATTCAGTAAAAATAGACAGCTGAGCAATCTGTCATGATGTGTAAAGAATGGAAGAAAATGTAGCGAAGGGTCCCTATGCTCAACAGATCTAGGGAGGAAGGAATGGGATCACGGGTGTGTGCCTCCGTGATTAGCTGGTGTTACTGTCTTGATTCACAACAGCAAGCTGTCATGTTGCAGAATAGCCAATCATATCACGAACCCCAAGATTGTGTTATTTACTGGAAAACCTGTTTCTAACTGTGGCATGGCTCAGCTCTAACACACACCTTTAATCTAAGAGCTTTCTGCTTGAATATTATAAACAGGATTAAATAAAGTCAGCCATAGGTCAAGAGGCGGAGTAAGCAACCAGTAGACAAGTGAACAAAGAACTGTTAAGAAAACCATAGCGAATGGGGGGAGGGTGGCAGGAGGACTAAGACAAGAGATGCACAGAAAGTAGAAGGGAGGAACAGGCAGCCTGAGATGCTGCAGGAAAAAAGGTGGTTTCTGGAAAGTCAGCTAAAGAACGTAAGCTGGACGCTTGCTCTGCCTCTCTGAGCCAGCAGGCTTACACTCCAGCATCTAGCTCCCAAGTCTTTACTGGTTAAATCAAACAATTGAGATTTTGTTTAAAACAACAGTCAGGCTGTATAAAAAGGCAAAGAGTGGAAGCTAGAGGCATAGCTCAATGACACAGCATATGTTTAACAAGTGCAAGTACCTAAATTTAATCCCCAGCAGGTCACACTAGAGTAAATAATGCTTTAGCATTACTATGAAACAGTTTTAACTTTGCATATATATATGCTAGGGCACAAGCTTCTCTGAGATAAGAACCAGTGTGATCTCTGATGTCCACCTGGCATACTACCTAGAATAAAAAAGCTACAACAAATGCTTCCCAATTTAGTTCTTGATGCTCCAGAGTTGAGGACAATTCTTACAAAGGACTCAAATTCGTTTCCCAGCACCTACATTAGGTAGCTCACAACCACTTGTGCCTCCAGCTCCAGGGAAATCCAAAGCCTGTGACACCTGCAGGCACTAGAAATCACACGCTCATATCCACAGACAAACACACACATTTGCACAAAAACATTTTTTCAAACAATTTTTATCTACCTTGCTTTTTATTAATTTTTTTGTTTTGTTTTTTTCAAAACAGGGTATCTTTGCATAGCTCTGGCTATTCTGGAACTAACATCTATAGGCTAGGTTGGTCACAACCTCAGAGATCCGCCTGCCTCTGCCTTTCAAGGCTGAGATTAAAGATGTGCGTCACCACCTCCTGGCTCTTGATATTAATTTTTTATATTATTCACTTTATGTGTGTTTTGCCTGAATGTATGTATGCACCATGTGGTGCCTGTGGTGGTCAGAGGAGAGCATCAGATCCCCTGGAGTTGTGAACCATGTGGATGGCAGGAATTGAACCCGGGTTCTCTGAAAAAGCACAAGTGCTCTTAACTGCTGAGCCATCTTGCCAGGCTCACACACAAACATTTTTTAAAATAGCCCATTTTCAGAAAAGTTAAAAAAAGCTCTCCCATTTATTTTTCTTCTAACGTTGTTTTCCCTATGTGTATGTGTGTCTGTCTGTGCACATGTCTCATGACACACATGTGAAAGTCAGGGAACAACTAGAGTGGTCGGGTCTCTCCTTCCACCACATAGGTTCCAGGATCAAATTCAGGCTGCTAGTCTTAGCAGGAGACACCTTTAACAGAAAAGCATCTTGCCGGTTCGAATTTATATTTCAATACAGATGAACTGTCCATAAGATATATTAGAAGGGACTCAAAAACTGTGTTCATTTAAAATCCTAAAGTTTTATTCATTGAGTTGATAGTCTCATAATTTTCAAATATTTTTACCTTTACAAGTTCTTTAAATACAGCATGCTGAATCATTTTTCTTTTGTTCAGACCAGATGCCATCTCTTCAAGATCAATTGCAGACCTTCATAAGTGACAATTAGAGTAAGAAGAAAAGTCAGTTAAGATAATCTGAAAGTATTTCTATCCCACAGAATATAAAGGTATTCAATCATTCAAATTAATAGTCTAATTAACATCCACATAATTATTATAGATTCATAAGATTATACCACAGAGAACTGTACCATAAAATACTAGATGTAAAACTTTGGTTAGTTTTAAAGACTTTCAGTTCAATGCATAAATACTAATTTCTCTGGATATAACTATAAAATATTAATTTTATTTTTCTTGAAGCTTGTAAATTTTATACAGAGAATCACACTGACTTTCTAGTTCTAAATTCTTAAATGCTAGTAGTTCTGTATCTTCTCCCAGACTATCAGTTTAGAAAGAAGGAATGCTAGGATTAGGATTCAAGAAATTTTAGAGGGCCTATATGGTTCGTATGCCTCCCCCAATGGATATAGTACAAAGACCACACAGTACTCCTTCAAACAGGAACAGAGAAACCAAAATGGAGGACAAAGGAGAATATAATTCTTCAATCACAAAGAAGGCTGACTCATTCAATCTTACCACACTTGCATGAAGAAACCAAACTGTTAAAAAGCTCTTACAGGGCTGGAGAGATGGCTCAGAGGTTAAGAGCACTGGCTATACTTCCAAAGGTCCTCAGTTCAATTCCTAGCTACCATATGGTGGCTCACAACCATCTATAATGAAGTATGCTGCCCTCTTCTGGCCTGGAGGGACATATGCAGGCAGACCACTGTATACTTAATAAATAAATCTTTTAAAAAAAAAGCTCTTACAATAAAATTATATCCTAACCATAATAAATGACTGAATCCACCCAAATAAAGACGACAAGAAGAAAATCTGCAATAAGATGAGTTATCCTTGGCATGTTCACCATCATTATGGAAATATACAGTCCTTCTCTTCCCTCCATTAAATCTTCCAGTCAAGGCTGACCTGAGACTCATTATATAAATAAGGCTAGCCTTGAACTCATGGAACTTCTTTTGTCTCAGTCTCCCAGGCATGAGATATCTCCACAGGCAGTTTTCTGATACAGGAGTTCTAAATCATTCCAGTGCCATACAGAAGTATTTCATAATAAAGCAAACTTTACTAATTAACTCCTCAATCCCAGCAAACCAAACTTAGTTTTTACTGTTTTACACAATTAATTCAACTTACTTAACATTTTCTCTTAATTGTTTCACTAGTTTAATATTAACATCCGCTTCCAATAATGCTGTACATACTTCTTTTAGCATAGCATTTAATACCTGAAAATAAAATTGAAATATGTTTAATGTTTTACTTCAGCAACATAAAAACAGCTGATCATGTATCATGTACTAGTTAATAAAGATATAGCAATACTATTGGAGGAGATATAAGATTTTCCATTACCTTTGGAGAAAAATTATTATTAAATATCAAGTCATTCTATCAAAATAAGGCATGGCATTTAGTTTTGCAAGGTATTAATAACCAAGTATTAATCATCACATTTTTGTTCTTATTAAAGCATTAATAATAAAAACAATACCAAAGGAACAACAGATATTGCCCACAGTGTTTCCTAAATCACTGAAGAATTTTGATACCTATATTTGCAGCATATGCTTTTCCTAATTGGAGCAGTATGGAAAACAGAAGGCAACTTCTAGTCTTTCAATTCCTATATATCAAGAGAAATAAAGTAGAAAAAGGGTCTATTTTCCACTGAAGATTCCCTATCACAAGAGTGTGGAGATGCAGGCACTGTGATTAGAAGGTCATGAACTATAAGCACTGTAAGAAAAGATAAAGCTTCAACCACTCACTCAAACAGGAACATGCACAGTAGAAAAGCTGCATTAAGGGGAAGAATTTCTGTTTTGTTCACTGCTTGACCTTTGTGCCAGCAAAATGCCTGTAAATACAGGCCTTCAATTGAATAGAATTGTCCCCTGTACACCCTCCTGAGACCTAGAGAATTCTCCAGCAATCATCAAGGGGTACTGTCTAGAACTGATTGTCCACCAGAGAGATGGTTTGGTTCATTTGCTAGTGGAACACCAAGGCTAGAAAACCTGTCAACTGAGAAATGGCTGCTCCACTTCCACCAAGTACTTCACACATTGATTCACCAGTCCCCACCCCTCTGAGACAGTGTCTCACTATATAGCCATGGCTGGCCTTGAACTTGTCTCCATCCTCTTTCCTCTACATTCTAAGTGTTGAGACTAGAGGCATGTCGTCACACCTGACTTCCTTTGTCTCTATTTTTTTGGGGGGAGTGTGTGGAAAGATGGGAATGCTTTAAAAGGAAAAAAAAAGTCTCGGGACTGGAGAGATGGCTCAGCGGGTAAGAGCACTGGCTGCTCTTCCAGAGGTCCTGAGTTCAATTCCCAGCAACCACATGGCAGCTCACAGCTACCTATAATTAGATCAGGTGCCCTCTTCTGGAGTGCAGGCGTACATGAAAACAGAATGTTGTATGCATTATAAATAAGTTTATCTTGAACTCATAAACTGAGATCCTCCTGTCTCAACTTTCTGAACACCAAATGTAGAATTTGTCATCTTTCTCAGTCCTGTTTCTCTACCAGAATAAGAATAAAGGCTATAGAACATTAAATATTGCTTAAAAAGCTGTTGTTTTAGTTAGTGTGGGTTATAAGACTAAGCAACAATTTAAGTTGTGATTTAAGTTCTGACTATTAAGGTGAAACAATGGCAGGAGCTAGGGCTCAGCGGCTGAGAGCACTTGGGGCAGCTCTCGAGCTCCGATACTTAAACTTTCCCTGCGCACCTGCACTGGTGTGCACATAACCTCATAGACATAAACATAGTTAAAATAAAAAATTTAAGGTTAAAAAAAAAGTGAAGCCAGGTGGTGGTGGATCACAACTTTAATGGGAGGCAGAGTCAGAGGGGTCTCTGCAGTCAAGGCAGGCCAGCCTGGTCTACAAGAGCTAGTTCCAGGACAGCTAGGACTGTGACACAGAGACACCCTGTTTCGGGGCAGGGGTGTGTGTGAAATAACAGGGTAATTATGTTTTAGTAAAAGGCACTTCTTACTGTTATAATATTTACAGTATTAAATCACAACTCTAAAGATCATTATTTAGTCCAGCTCTCACATCCTAGTAACAATGCACACAAATGATCACACTGTGTTTTCATACCTCTTCATTGATAATGGTGGCATTGCTCAATGAGCGTAATGCTGATGTTATTTTTCTTCCAAGATCTGCTAGAACCATCTTGAAGGTTTTAAGATGTACTTATGAGAACTCTAGAAAGGAAAGAAAACAGAAATTGAAAACCATTTTACATTAAGTCCTAACTAAAGAAAAAGAATACTTAAATTCAAATTAAAGTACTTGAAAGTTTAAATACTGTTATTTATACGCTTTTATAACCTCAACCTGCAACTTTAATACATGCATATCCGAAAGATAAAATGTCTACTTGATTATGATGCCTTACATTTACATATCTAGAGAATCTTATACATAAATTGTCAGATTTAAAATGTCAAATAAGCCAGGCAATGGTGGCACATGGCTTTAATTCTAGCACTCAGAAGACAGAGGCAGGAGGATCTCTGTGAGTTCAAGGCCAGCCTGGTCTACAAGAGCTAGTTCCAGGACAGGCTCCAAAGCTACAGAGAAACCCTGTCCCAAAAATAAATAAATAAATAAATAAATAAAATAAAAATTAAAGCTAGACATGGTGGTACAGTCCTTTAATCCACAGAAGAGACAGAGGCAGACAAGTCTCTGAGTTGGAGGTCAGCCAGGATGATACAGCGAAATCCTATCTTAAAAAAAATTAAAAATTTAAATTAAATTTTAAATTATTGCTGACATGATGAAAATGAGAAAAGTTTTGTTTACCTTGAGCAAAGGTTCTTTTGTTGTTTTTTAAAGTTACATGGTTGTTTAACCTCAAAGAGCAACTACTTCATGGAAAAGATTCAAGATTTATTTCTTATCCCATATCCAATAAGCTGAGTCAATTCATGGCAGAAGTGGGATGCTTCTACTCGTCACCTTTTATTACTGCTATCAGTAATGTCCTATCTGTGTCACCACAATGAACTTAAGGTGACATCATAAAAAGAACATCCTCCATTTTAAAAAGTTAGAATCTAGGGGCTGGAGAGGTGGCTCACAAGTTAAGAACACTAGCTCTTGCAGACGTTCTGGGTTTAATTCCCAGCACTCACTTGGTGGTTTACAGCTCATCTGAAGATCTGGAGCTGTAAGCCTTAGATGAGCAAGACCATGTGATGTTTGGGATGGGGCTCTAACTAAACCTGAAGCCCACCATTCTGGCTAGCTGGCTGGGCCTGAGCTCCCCCAAGTGGTGGTGTACAGGCGCACACAGCTTTCACGTGGGTACTGGGGATTTAAACTCGGATCCTCGAGCTTGCATAGCACATGCTCTTAGGCATTGGGCCATTTCCCAGACACCTCATTATCATTTAAAATTGTATTTATTTTCAGAGCAAGCATGAATTTATTAAGGAAATATGAGGAAAACTCCAGAGGATGGGTGGGGTTCCGGGGGATGGAATACCCTTCTCTTTTAAAACAGAGCCTGTTCTGTAGCCCAGGTTGACCCTTTGCCTAGGTCTCTTCTGAATGCTGGCGTTGCAGGCTGCATTATAATGACTAGCCTAGCTGAAGTTTTCTCTACGTTTTCTTGCATTAGCCTATGAAGTTGGCGGGAGAGAGAGCTCACGTGGAAAAGTGCTCGCTACACAATCATGAGGACTTGAGTCCAAACCTTTTTTCATATCTTAAAACTCTTGGTAAAAATATAGCCAAGAATCAAGAGTAATTGAGATTTTGTTTAATTATGCCCAGCAACAATATTTTGATATACTAAAGTTGTCTAAAGGATGTGGGGAGATAGCTCAGCCACTGAAGTGCCCTATATACACAATGACCTGGATTTGATTCCAGGAACCCATATAAAATAGCCAGGCTGTGGTTACACATACACGCAATCTCAGTGCTGGGGGTGTGGAAATAGGTAGAACTCAGGGGCTTCCAGCCAGACTATTCTACTTGGCCAGTGCCAGGCCAGCAAGAGACCCTATCTCAAAAAACAAGGTGGACACAGCCTAAAGTAACTGTAGAAACCACGAAAGGGAAAAGGGCTCACTGCTGGGGTGGGGAAGGAGTAGAGAGGGGTATATTAGGGTACAAGTGATCAGAGGGGGAGGAGAGGAAAAACAGGATTCTAATTAGGTAGAGGAGGGGGATAAATAGAGAGGACGGACAGGAATGTAGTGATATTTTGTTTGTAATCTAACAAATAAAGTTGCCTGAAGATCAGAGGGCAGAGCTAAGACGTAGAGGTCAGGCAGGGTGGCGGACCTTTAGTCCCAGCCAGAGGCAAAGGATCTCTGTCAGTTCAAGGCCACCCAGGGCTACGTGAAATTGAGCCAGTCTAAAAGAGAAACAGAGCCAGGCGGTGGTGGCTCACACCTTTAATCCCAGTACTTGGGATTCACACACCTTTAATGACAGAATTTAGGGAGGTGGAGACAGGAGTGATGTGGCTGGGTAGAGAGAGGAATATAAGGTAGGAGACAGGAGCTCAGATGTAGTCAGAGGTGCAGTCTGAAGATTCAGTACAGGTAAAAGGCTGGCTGCACTGCTTCTCTGGTCTTTCACCCCTAATATCTGACTCCAGGTTTTTATTTTGTTTTGTTTTGCTTTGTTTTTTTCAGGTTTTTATTATTAAGACCAATCAGAATTCGAGTTACACAGGAGGGTAAAACAACCAAAATAAGGGTGTTTGAAAGAAGTCATACTGTTAACACTCTACCCAAAAACAAAACAAAAAAAAATACAATATAATATAAATATACATATATAGTTTAAATGAAATTTTCTCATCTAGACTAACAATGTTCCCTCCAAGAACCAAAGACCATCTAATAAAAATGCAACACCATGCATGAGAAGGCTTCTTTTGGGTTGTGCAAGAGACTCCCAAAACATGAAGGGCTATTGCTATCGCCCTTGGTTGCTCCCCGCTCCAGAAGTAGTTCAGACACAGGGCCCAAAGACCTCGGAGCAGAAATCTCCCTCCCTGAAGACTAGCTTTCTGGATAGCAGAGGGCTCCACGCAAGCTTCAAAAGGAGGGAAGCAACCAATGGTCCTACCCAGCTATAACTGTTATAAAGCAGAGCAACTGGTATGGTATGATGATATAGCAAGGGTGCAGTAGTGGTACACACCCTGCAGTAACCAACAGCTCTCAGCTGGCCTCAACTTACACAGGAATTACAGGAAACTAAGGAATGCTCAGAGCAGGAGAAACAGTCTTTCTCATGGACAAACACACCAACCGGTTATCTGATACCAAATGGTCAGACCTGAAAACCTACATACAAGTCATATAGAGACGGGTGTATTTATGTATTTAGGAATATATACATATACATACATGTATGTAACAACAATTAATAAAAAAGCCATGAATTTTAAAGTGAGCAAGGGTATATAGGAGGATTTACTGGGAGGAAAGGGAAGGAGGAAATTAAAAAATTATATTATAATCTCAAAAATTAAAAAATAACTTTAAAAAAATTTTACAATAAAAAGAAAAAAAGACCCTGTTAGGTAGGATTTAGGCAAGGAGGAACAGAAGAAGACATCCAACAGTCTCTTCTAGCTTCTTCTTCAGACCTGCAGACACATGTACACATGCTCAAACACATAAACATATACCTCCCTCCCTTCCCCATACCACACCCAATAAACAACGAGAATAGTAACTAACAAAAACAAAAGGGTGAGTGTAGTAGTGCACAGCTTTTACTTTGGAAGGGAGACTCCTAGAAGACCTCGGTGCCCTACATGTGTGATCTAAATAGCAAGTTCTAGCCAGCCAGGGCTACATAGTAAGATCCTGTGAAGAAAAGAAAAAGGAAAAAGGGAAAAGGGGAAAAGGGGCGGGGGGGGGGGGGTAAGAAAGGAAAAGAAAAGAAGAAAAAAAAACTTACAAGAACAAAATGTTGCCAAAAGGAAAACTGCAAAAACAAAACAAAACACAAAAACCTTGGAAATAGTTGCTGCTTTTGAAACTGAAGAGAGCACTGATGGGGAGAACGGAAAAGGAGAGGAAGGCACAAGCAATGCTCCATTAGTTACATTTATACAGTGCCTATCAGCTCAAAATAAAATCCTGTCAGAGTCTCCAGGGACAATGACATCAGAGCGAAAAACAATAAAATGTTTTAGAGAAGCAGTCCTATCTAAACTCTTGTTTAGAAAAGC
The DNA here is from genome assembly GCF_982192425.1 of Myodes glareolus. NCBI lineage: Eukaryota > Metazoa > Chordata > Mammalia > Rodentia > Cricetidae > Myodes > Myodes glareolus. The sequence continues at coordinate 69,102,739 of NC_142036.1, forward strand.
AAAGTAAGCCATTATAGACCCTGAGGTGCGGCCAGGTCTAGCGATCTCTGCACTCAGCAGTGTTCCTCAAGTCAAACACAGGAATGAAACTGTCTTCAATGTTTGCTTGTTTTGTTTTCAAGATAGGGTTCCTCTCTGTACCCTGGCTGTCCTGGAACTCACTCCATAGACCAGGCTAGTCTCGAACTCAGAGATCTGCCTGCCTCTTCAGTGCTGAGATTAAGTAGTGCACCACAATCGCCCAGCTTGTCCTCAACTTTTAAAATATCTTAGGTAGAGAAACATTACAGGTATACTTTATTTTACCAGGAGGATCACTTGAGACCATGGCTCCAAGGTCAGCCAAGGCAACATATTAAGATCTAGCCTCAAAAAGGAAAACAAAAACTGTATGTCCACACATAAACATATGTACCTGTATATCTGGAATAAAAACATCTTTGGAACCAACAGCAAATGCACCCAATGGAAAAAAACCCGAGAGTCAGAAATCTACAAATACTAGCCATACTCCCAAAGTTTACAAGAGAAATAAAAGTGGTCCTTAACAACAACAAATACACGAGACAGTCTACAGGACTCGTTACCAAATGGTTGTGAAAAGAAGAGGAACAAGGCAAAAGTTATTCCAGCGTTTCTCGAATAGCCAGGCGGCTAACAACAGCATTAACCAACGAACGGGAAGCAAAAGGAAGCTGCTGTGAAAGTTAGAAAGATCAATACAGAAAAAAAAAAAAATCCAAGAGTCTTAGTTTTTCATAATGTCCTACAACTTAAGTAAAATGTCTAGATAAGTGTTCCTTTTATTACACTGCTTTGATGCGTATTTTAGGAGTGGGGTATTGATAATGATGCCCAGGCTCACCTCCAATGCCTGTGCTCAAATTATTTCCCAGCCTACAAAGCAGCCAGGCACATGTGGCTTAGTCTTTTTAAAAATTGAACATACACATTACACAACAAAAAACACATTGCTTCTATACATTTCAACATATATAGCACACAACCTGGCGGAAAACGGGAGATGGAAGCAGTGAACTTGCTTTGGGCCTACTGAGTCCACAGAAAGTGCAAAACTCTCAAATTGAAGGCTAAGGAAAAAAAAAAAAAGACATGGCCTATGGGAATAATGCATGGACACAACACATGTAGGTGAGCACACTCAAGGGGAACAGATGAAGATCATGCATTCTCGCAATAAGGGGCAAATGTAAGAGCAGATCAACCAAGACAAAATCATCTCAAGAGACTAAAAGTCTTTACTCCAAAAGCACACTGACAAAAAAAAAAAAATCTACCCTTAAAAGCAAAAAAAAAAAAGCTACCATAGCAGGCACAGAACGTACAGGAGCACGCCTTGTATAGTACTCTTTATTTATTAAGTCAGAAAAGACTATTCAGACTCAAAAAGTCGAGATGCACAGGTTCGAGGGACCGTCTCCCTCCTCTTTTGCACACTACTGGTATGTCCTAGGTATTGTATTAAATGTGCTACCTAACTCTCTTCCATCCTCATAAGCCTGTTAGGAAATGGACGCTTGATTTCAACAGCAAGTAGTTCAGACAAATCTCTTAAGGAGCAATTAACTTTCATCCCATACCTCTCCATGCCTAAAGACTGTCTCATTATTCGTCAGGCTATGATATACTACGTATGGGCTTTGTCCTCCTCTGCACTCCTAGCATCTCTACGTTGAGGCTTGTGTCCTTCATTACTTTATCCTTACAGTTTAAAAAAAAGAAAAGAAAATCCCATAAACATTTTGTTCAAATGCATATATAACAACTAAGTGAGACTAGCAACAAGAAAATCGATATAAACTTAGAGGTGGTGGCACAGACAGATGGATCTCAGTGAGTTCAAAGTCGGCCTGGTCTACAAAGCGAGTTCCAGGACAGTCAGGGTTGTTATACAGAGAAACCTTGTCTCGAAAAACAAAAAAAAAGGGGGGGGGTGGAGTCTCAAAAAAACAAATGCATTGTCAGTACTGTAAACTAATAAAAAACAAAGTCGTCACTATATTTTATCTTTGTCACTGAACTACCTTATTCATTTAGCCAAGATCTACTACGCGCAGAAAGAACAATATGTTAAGAACTAAAAGGAAAACAAAATCCAGTACACATCAGAAGGCTTTGAGCAAGTAGCCTCATCTAAATTAGTTCAGGAAAGCCATCGAGACTACAAATGCTTACATCTTATTTGGCTTGGATAAATCTGAAGACAAATTAAGAGGGTAAACAGCGCATCCTTTAGTAAAACTTGGGACAAGAGAGAAAAGTGTTGGGGCACCTCCGCCTCGGCGATCGCAGCCTGCGGCGAAGAGGGAAAACTCCCGCAGAAGCGTCTCGCCCAAACTAGGGGTCCGGCTGCCCCGGCTACCTTCTCAGCAGCGCAGAGCGAGGAAAACCCCCACACTCACCGCAAAAGGCACCACTAAAGCCGTGGCCCCCGAGGGCCGGCGAGTCCGTGGCGAGGCCCCGCGCCGCAGAATGACACCCAGGAACACTGGAAGCAGAAGGACAGGGACGACCCCGCAGCCCAACTTCCCAGCCACAGACACAAGGGGCCCAGCGCCCAGCACCGTGAAGCCAACTCCCACCAGCTGGAACGCCGACGACAGCCACCGAACCTTCCGCCCAATGAGGGGACGTCATCACTCAGCGTGGGCCAGCCCTTAGTAGAGAAAACACACTTCCGCTTCCGGGGCACAAAGCCGCGTTTCGGCGGCAGCTTACGCTAAGGGTTGGGGGCGTGCTTTGCTTGGGCTGACCTTTGACCTACCTATACGTCACTGCGGCGGCAGGCTAACGGCGAAACCGGCCCTCTCCGGGTGCTATCTCGGGGGACAGTCAGGACTCGAAGAGCCACCTGGAGAAAAAGCGACTAGGCAACAGTGTGCAAGAGGACCGGGGCTTCCGCAACCGCCAGAGGCGGGAATCCCCCGAAGGGGCGGGGCTTAGCGGCCCGGCCCTCTTGAGTGACGTCTCCACGGAGGGCGGGGTGGCGGCGAGCGCGGGGTCTGTCTGCGCGTGCTCAATGCGAACGTGTTCGTGTTGTGCTTGCAGGCAGCGGAATGGACTTTGGCTCCGCTCGTCGAGCTGTGCTTCAGCTGCTCGGTACTACGGCTCCAGCAGATGTCCCAGCACTGCTCCACTGGATGAGAACTACTCGTAAGCTGACATAGCTAGAGCCCTGCCGTTTGCTGTTGGCTTTGATCTTGGGGTACCAGGACAGGGCGGGGACTATGCATCAAGTTCCCAGGCAGCTATTGGCCATCGCACACCTCACACCTGGTCATCACAGTACATTTTAGGAATGGATGCCTGAGAACCAACTTTAGGTGGTTTGTGATTCCTGTGCTGATTCATACAGGCTTCTAGAACTTCTTTGTTCAGTTACTCGCACAGGCGGATTCTACCTGGAATAGCAATGTTCAAAAAAAAAAAAGGTTTAAGGCAGTAGAGTTATCCTCAAGGTAAAAAAATAACAACAAAAAGCCATTATGTAGCTATACATTTATTTTTTTATACATGGTAAAATGGAAATCTTTCGGGGGGGTGGGATGGACAAAAAGACTAATTTTAAACTGTTAATAGTAAAAGTAAAACCAAAAATTACAGAGGTGAAGGCAATTTTCTTTTTGTTTTTCAAGACGGTTTCTCTGTAGCTTTGGAGCCTGTCCTGGAACTAGCTCTTGTAGCCTAGACTGGCCTCCGCCTTCAAGTGTTGGGATTAAAGGTGTGCGCCACCACCGCCTGACCTGAGGTTAAAGCAATTTTCAATTGTCATATTTATGTTGAAACTTAAAACAACATTAAAGGAGACTATGTGGCTGTTTACCAGAATGGGGGCCTGGATTTAACAAGAAGTTGAGAATTCTGGGGAATCTCTGAGGCCACCTGTTCTACCTAGCGAGTTCTAGAACAGCCAGAGTCATACATAGAAACCCTGCCTAGAAAAAAACAAAACAAAACAAACCATAAACTCTTAGATGTTTAAGAAAATTGCATAAACTGGGCATTGGTGGCACACGCCTTTAATCCCGGCACTTAGGGGACAGAATCAGGCAGATCTCTATGAGTTCAAGGCCAGCCTGGTCTACAAGGGCTAATTCCAGAACAGCTAGGACTGTAACACAGAGAAACCCTGTCTCAAAAAATCAAAAGAAGAAAATTGCAGCATTTTAGGAGATGTGGTATGTTCATTTGTATGTTGTGTTCCAACCCGTTTGCACGCATGCTTTCTAAAATTAGTTAGGTTTTCTTTGATTTCTTTCATTATATAGGTTCAACCCTTGTTTTGTAAAGTATATCTAAATCTTTTTCTTGAGCTATTATACATTGTAGGGTTTTTAAATGTGTAATGTTCTTTTATTGTCGTTATTATTTAATGTATATGAGTGTTTTGCATGTGCCTGCAGAGACCAGAAGAGGGTGACAGATGATTGTAAGCCACCATGTGGGTCTCTGGACCTGGATCCTCTTGATCCTAGGTCTTCTAAGAACAAGTGTTCTTAACTGCTGAGCCATCTGACCAGCCCATAAATTGTACTTTTAATTTCCATTTCTCTATATAAAGGTGAGGGTAACTGCCTGTTGTTTTGTAACCTGTGACCTTGCTGAAATGACTATTTTTAGGTATTTTTCAGTAGACCCCATAGTTCTTTCTGCATGGATAATCATGTCATCTCCGTATAGACTTGATTTCCTTTTTTAATATTCTTGATTTTGAAAATTTCTTTCAATATATTTTGGTGATATTCTTTCCCTTCCCCCAACTCCTCCCATGTCCCCCAGCTCACTTCACGTTCTTTCTTAGAAGGAAAAAAAAACTTCAAAAATATGGAATGCTTTGTGAATTTTCATGACATCCTGTGTATTGGTCACAGGCATGCATTTTTCTTTCCCCATTTTCTCCATGGGTTTTCCTTTTTCCGACGTGTTGACCAGTACTACTACCTTTACTCTACCAGGTAAGAATGCCGAGACGGACTGCCTTTCCTTCAGTCATTGATTATGTTAGCTGTAGAGGTTTCTTTTTCTTTTTTAGTTATAAATTGATTGGCCTAGTATCTCAGGCTTCTTATTAACTCTTACAACTTATATTAGCCCATTATTCTTGTCCATGCTAGCCATGTGGCGGGGCAGTCACATCTTACTTCTTCTGTGGCTGGACCAGGACTGCTGACCAAGCTTTCCTCTTCCCAGAATTCTCTGTTCTCATTGACCTGTGTAGAGGTTTCTTTGTAGGCATCTGGGACGCTCCTTTCTTCTTGCCTGTGTACTCAGTTCTACAAGAGTAGAACTTTCCTGGGTCACCTTGCTAGGCCACCTTTCACTGATGAGGGAAGTCAAACCAAGCACGTTGTGATTTCTGCTACTGAGCAGGTGTCAGGGCGTTGATGACCCGAGACAGCAGGCTCCACGGATGGGACATTCGCCACCCTGCCTATGTGGAGTGCGGGCTGGGGCTCCCTGGTAGGCTCTGCTATTCTTTTTCTCTGTCTCTGGCCATAGACAGTGAGCGTTCCTTAGGTTTACTTCGTTGTTTTGTTTTGTTTTCCTTGTATGCTTAATGGTGGTTCTAGTTTGCAGGCAGCTAATGCCATGAATAGGCTTTATTAAAGTTTTAAAAGCAGTTTACCTCAGTGTACCTCCTCGGATCCTGTAGTAGCGGAACAGTTCACTTGCTTTCTAGTTTTCTAGTGGTTTTGTGATGCCTGCTGGGTTGTTTATAGAGCATGTGGTTGTATTTAGAAGACAGCAAGTGGAAGTCTCCTTAATTTGCATGAGGGCTGCGTGAGAAGTGTATGACCTAGTTAGTACTCCTTATGCATCGTGCTCACCAGAGACGAGCCGGGGGATACAGGGCAGAGTTGGAAGGAGCAGTGTGCACAGGAAGTCCTGTAAAACAGCTGAGATGCTTCTAGAGCAAAAATATTAGGGAATGATGAGAATAGAAAGTGAGAAATTAACCTCATATCTCTTACAATGGTTGTTATCGAAAAGGTCAAAAATGACAAGTGTTAGCAAAAATGTGAAGGGACATTGTTGTATGTTGTTTATAGAAATGTAAATTACATTAGCATAGCCATTTTGGGAAGTGGTTTTGGAAGGTCCTCTAAACACTAAAAATAGAATTAACTTATTCAACAATTCCACCTCTGCAAATATATCCAAAGGTATTAAAATTAGTATATCAAAGCTATCTGTACCCCTGTATTTATTTCAGCATTATAAACGGACCTTTTTTTTTCCTTTTTTTGGGGGGGGGGTTTCAAGACAAGGTTTCTCTGTAGCTTTGGAGCCTGGCCTGGAGCTAGCTCTTGTAGACCAGACTGGCCTCGAACTCACAGAGATCCACCTGCCTCTGCCTCCCGAGTGCTGGGATTAAAGGCGTGCGCCACCTACTGCCCAGCTAAATGGAGCTTTAACATTTTATATACACAATAGAATATTGTTCAGCCTTTGTTGTTTGCTTGCCTTACCTGCCGGCTTGCTTGAGTGGTGGCACTGAACCTAGGGATTCCCACATCTAAGCACACAGTTTACACTAAACTAAGCTTCAACCTTTAAAAAGAAATTTCTGTTAACTTTCATTAACTTAGATAAATCTAGAGAGTTTTGTGTTGTGTGCAATAAGCCAGGCACAGAAAGACAAATATTGTGTTACTTTTCTCATCTCTGTGGCCCAGAAAACCTCACAAGAGGTAACTAAGTTAAGGGAGACAGGAAGACATGGTAGGTGAGAGCTAGTTACTCATCTCCACAGCCAGCCAGGAAGCCACAATCATGGACTGAACCAGGGGCCTTTATTCTTTTATCTCCTCCCCTATAGTCTATATTTCTGCCAGGTCAGCACTTTTTCCATCCAGTTCCACAAAATCCCAAAACAACACTCCTAAGATCAGGTGTTCAAACACATTCAAAGGCTAGCACTCTGTAGAGTAGGAAATTGCCAAACTTGAAAAACTATAGCATTGAGTGGAAGTCACTACATGTAGTGTAGGAAATGGAACTGAAAGGGGGGAGGTGTGGATCACTGGATACAAAATTTATTTCAGAAATTTGTTTGTGTGCTTTCTTGGAGGCGGGTTTCTCTATGTAGCCCTGGCTGCCCTGGAACTCACTTGATGTGGGCCAGACTGACTTCAAACTCAGATCCACCTGCCTCTGACTCCCAAGTGCTCGTATTAAAGGTGTGTGTCTTTATTGTCCAACTATTTCAGAGTTATTAATAGCACATTTTAAAATGTTCTTTCCAACAAGAAATAAGTGAGGCGAAAGATAAGATCACTGAACTGCTTTGATTCTTCTGCAAAGTATTTATTGTATCCCAGAAAAAATATACAATGATTATTTGTTAATTCAAGATTAAATTAAAAACAAATAGACTGGTTGGACTCTGGTGTTATGACTTTAAAAGTCTCCTAAAGTCCAGTTAAAGAGTGGGAGGAATGAGAATATGAGCAGAGAGGTCAAGACCATGGTGTGGATACCCACTGAAACAGCTTACCTGAGCTAATGAAAGCTCATGAGCTCCATCTAGACAGGGAAGGAGCCAGCATTGGACCAAGCTAGACTCTCTGAATGTGGATGACAGTGGCTGGGGCAGACTCTGTGTTCACTGGCAGTGGCACCAGGATTTGTCCCTACTACTGGTACTGGCTTTTTGGAACCCATTCTCTTTGGATGGATACCTTGCTCAGTCTGGATATAGTGGGAAGGGTCTTCCTCCGGCAGTGTGTACTCCTCTCTGGGGAGTAGATAGGGGGTGGGGTGGGGTGGAGGGAAAGGTAGAAGAAATGGGAGGAAGGGCAGGAGTGGGAACTGGGATTGGTATGTAAAATGAAAAAAGATTTTGTGGGGGGAGGGCTGAAGAGATGGCACAGAGGTTAAGAGCACTGGTTGCTTCTTCCAGAAGGGCCCGAGTTCAATTCCCAGCAACCTCATGGTGGCTCACAACCATCCCTAATGAGGTCCACTGCCCTCTTTTGGCCTGCAGGGATACATGGAGGCAGAATACTGTATACATGCTAAATAAACATCATTAAAAAAAAGAAAAAAGATTTTCTTTTTAAAGTTTAGAATGAATTTTGATACATTGAGATGGGAAATTGTCCAAAAATTGTAAGGAAGGGAAATGACAGATTACAGATTTTTTTTTATAGCCGTCATGTGGGGTATATTATAGCAAGGAACTCGGTAGATTGTTAACATTTGTGATGGGAGGTGAGCGCGGTCTCTGAGTTAGTTAAAGTGAGACAAAGGGGGCTAGAGAGGTGGCTCAGCGGTTAAGAATACTGTACTGGCTGTTCTTCTAAAGGACCCAGGTTCAATTCCCAGAACCCACATGGCAGCTCACAACTGTCTGTAACTCCAAGATCTGACACCCTCAGACATAACATGCAGGCAAAACACCAATGCATATAAAATAAATAAATACTTTTAAAAAAAAAAGTGAGACAAAGGAAATCAGCTTCAGAAAAACAGCGGTAGAGCTACATACTGCAGAGGAAAAGTGGGATTCTAAAATATGAACGTGTGTGTGCATACTAGTTCTACAGCATCATGTGGCCATCAGAACACAGCTTTGTTAAATCAGTTTTTAACCCACCTTTGTATGGGTTGAGGCCGGCGACACTAGCGCCTTTAGCTGTTGAGCGGCTCACCAGCCCACAAAGTGGGGTTTGAATCTTGGGCTGTCAGCCTTGACTGTGTTTTTCCCCATATATTTAATTAAATGTAAGGAGAAACTTCTAAAGGAATTATCACACCCTTTGGAGAAGTTTTCCCTCTCTCTCTCCTACTGCCTACTTTGTATAATTTGAGAAAATCTTAACTGTCCTTAGGCGGTCAATTAACACTTCTTTAATCTCTTTCCAAAAGATTAAAAGTTTCCAAAAGACTGTTACTACACCTTCTGAAATAGCTGTCGTACAGGCTAAATGATATTTGACCTAACTAATAATTGAATAAATACAAATTAAAACAACCAACATTTTTTTGCGTGTTCGTTTGGTTTTTATTTTTTTCAAGACAGGGTTTCTCTGTGTAGCCTTGGCTGTCCTGGAACTCACTTTGTACAACAAGGCTGGCCTCGAACTCAGAGATCTGCTTGCCTCTGCCTCCTGAGTGCTGGGATTAAAGCCGTGCATCACCACCGCCCAGCCCTACTTTGTTTTTATGGTTACATCCAGTGCTGGAGCAGATGGGTGAAGTCTGTCTTCATTGTTTTCAGCTGGGAGCCTGCTCTCCTAGAATCAGTCCCGTCATCATCCTGCCAGTAGGAAGGGAGAGGGGAAGGAGCACTCGTTGCAGGCAAGTGCCATCATACAAAGCCACCCATTTTTATTCATATCTGTCAGAACTATTTCCAAGTATGTTGCAGAAGGCTTCAGCTTATCTGAGTACTTGTAAAGAAAACAGAAGGAATCCGTGCATGCCCAATGTTAATCATGGGGTTCCTAATTGTTCGCAACCAGAGCTATTTCTGACTGTCCAAAGGTTAGGGGTTAGAGAGATGGCTCAGCAGTTAAGAATAATCACTGCTCGGACCAGGTGGTGGTGGCACATGCCTTTAATCCCAGCACTTAGGAGGCAGAGGTAGGCGGATCTTTGTGAGTTGCAGGACAGCTAGGGCTGTTACACAGAGAAATCTTGTCTCAAAAAAAAAAAAAAAAATCCTTGCTGCTCTTCAGAAGACCTGAGTTCAGTTCCCAGCACCTCTGTCTGTAACTCCAGCTCTGGGGAATATGACAGCCCCGCCTTCCGAGTGGGCCCACAGACACATGCACATACCACAAACACACAGCTCCAGGAAATATGACAGCCCTGGCTTCCGAATGCACCCACAAACATGCACGCATGTGCAAACACACACAATTCTGGGGAATATAACAACCCTGGCTTCTGAGTGCACCCACAAATACATGCACATACCATACATGCACAAATTTAAAATACTAAAAACAAATTTTTCAAAGAATAAATATTTGGATCGGGTGTGATGGCACACAGCTTTAATCCCCAAATGGGGGAGGCAAAGGCAGGAGGATTTCTATGAGTTTGAGGTCAGTCTGGTCTATGCAGCAAGTTCCAGGCCAGCCAGAACTACATATAGGGACCCTGTCTCAATAAATAAACAAAAAATAAAAATATTTAAAAATAATGCTTAGAAATTATGTAGACATAACAAATTAAAATGGCCTTTAGATTTTTTTTTTTTTTTTAAGGGAAGGACACCAGTGAAATGGTTCAGTAAGGATGTCTGCTACTAAATCTAGTTTATTTGAGTTCAATCTTCAGGACCCACGGATGGATGGAGAGAATCAACTCCTGCAAGTTGTGCTCCGACCTCTGCCTGTGCACTGTGGTACATGTGCCCACACAAGTTTATACACACATATATAAATACATATATACAAATAAATAAAATTTAATTTGCAGTTTTTTAAGGTGAGCATGTTAGTACACACCTTCAATCCCAGCACTCAGGAGACAGAGGCAGGCAGATCTCTGTGAGTTCAAGGCCTGGTGTACATAGTGAATTCTTTCTGTTGTTTAAGTGAATTTCAGTTTTATACACTTCCATGATATATCAGTTTTGATATTGTTATAGCCATTATTAGGGAAAAATGATTTGCTAGTTAGTCTTTCCAAAAGATATGTCAACCATTAAAATTAATTTTACTCACCTTGACTAAAAATTTCCTTTTGAAGTTTGAAAGGTCCTCTTAATTATGAATCAGGGGCAGTTGAATAAAGAAAAAACACTTGGAACAGAATAAGCTTTTAGGAATATACATAAGTGAAACTATAGCTTATCAAAATAATCAAATCAGGCATGTTTTCACCTTGATCATGAAATTAGTAAATTTTTAAATTACTTTCAGCTATGTGGGAGGAGGGTGTTATGTACATTTGAGTTTGGGCCCAGGTGGAAGCTCAAGGCTTGGAGCTGAAACTTGGTAGTTTTGGGGTGTGGGAACTGAACTTGGGTCCGTGCAAGAACAATATATGCTCTTAACCACTGTGCCATCTTTCCAGCCCCGATAATGCTTTTAAAGTATAATTTTGGAAAGTGAATTTAATAAGCATCACTGATCCTCAAATGCAAATGAATTTCTTAGATGATGGTTATGACTAATGACAACTCTAAGACACTATTTGTATTATAATTATTTGTACGTATTATGTGTGTGTGTGGGGCCATGTGTGTAGAGATCAGACTACAACTAGGGGTCAAACTCGGGTCAGTGGGCTTGCTAGCAGGCACCTTGGCCCACTGAGCCATCTTGCCCGCCCCTAAGGCAGTGTTCTAAGCATGCAATTTATGTTCTCACGCACACACACCCAAGCAGTCTTTAGATGTGGGATGATTATTTCTACTTCATAGATAGGGCAGCTGAGGCTCAGAGAGTTAAGTAACTGTATAATAGGCTGGTAGGCACAGGGTTCAGATTCAAGCAGTCTAAGATCTGCTCGTCAGTCTGTTCGGGGTCTCTAGAGAGACTGTTCTGAAGAACAGAGGTAAAGCCAAGTGAGTCAAGGGTTGACTTTTAACCACTTAAGATCTCTAAGCAGAACCAGCACAAAGAAGTCTGCAGGTTCTAAAGAAATCCCCGTCTGCCTTTCAATGCAGTCAAATCGGAGTTCTCAGATTTTGTTTTTTTGTTTTGTTTTGTTTTTTTTAAGAAAAAAAATATTTGTACCATGTATAGGATCCTTGGATGTAAATAACTGTCTGAAACTTGCAGTCCCGTATGCCTTGACTGTTCATCCAGTCAATATGTAACATTAAAGGTTTGATACCTACCATTCGAGCTGAAAGAGAAAAAAAGGATGAGTTACAGAGAAGCAGAGTCAGATGAACACAGAAATCCTATCCTTGCCTGTGTTCAGCCCCCAGCAGCTGTACCCGCCAGCCAAGGGTACAGCTACACATGGTTGTCTGCCATGTGGTGAGAGGACACAGTGAGCTTCCTGAGAGTCTTTGGTTTTGCTAGCATGATTGTAACTAAATCCAAAGGAACTGGGCCATAAAATACTGTCATTTACTATAATGAGGTTTTTGGTTTTCTTTAAGTTACTGATGTAAATGAATTAAATTTGAGTCATACACATTCTCACAGTTTTATCTGTAGAGAGCAGCTAAGCAGGTTCTAGGTATTAATTAACACCTTGGGAAATTTTAATTAGGTTTTAGGAATACAGAGGGAAAGCCATTAGTGAGGCAGGACCAGAGCTTCTAAGACACTATTTAAGTTCTACCTAACACAGTGTGAGTATATGTTAATGTATATGTTAATATTATTTTGTTTCATTATAAGTTATACTTCTGGAGCTTATATGAATCAGTAACTTAGAATATTAAGCTAGATAGGCAAGGGAAGAAAAAAACAGCCTTTGCATATCAGTTCCAAGCCAAGTAGTCTGTTTTGGTGTTAATCACCCTTCTCAAGTTATGCAAAGAAAGAATGTTCCTGTGCAGAGACACCAGCAGTGCTGTCGAAAGAAGGACGCCTTACTTCTGAGCATGTACCGTTACCAGCCTGCCTTTATCGCAACTGAGATTCAGTAAGACTTAAAAGATGTGCTGTCCTACCCTGTAAGTGTAGTCTAGCTTTCTCTTCTTCATGTTGGTGCTAGGGCAGTTAACTGACTTTGTAATCTATGAAACATTATCCTATTTGTATTTATTTATGACATGAATATGTATGTTATTCTAAACAAATAAAATGTATGCTGTTTAAGCAGGGAACCAGGCATAGTAGGCTCACACCTCAGAGTTTGAGGTCAGCCTGGTCTACACTGTGTGTTCGAAGCTAGCCAAGACTACACAGAGAGACCTTGCCTCAAAAAAACAAAAGAAGCCAGAGGCCAGCAATATGGTTCAGTGTCTAAGCCTGGCAACCTGAGTTTGCTCTCAAGAAAAGCTTATTTTGTGTATGCAGGAAGGAACCAACTTCTGAAAACTGTCCTCTGACTACTGCACACACCAAATAAGTATTTTCCAAACGTATTCAAAGAAGGAAGCCAGGTGTGGAGGCACTCACCTATAAACCTAGCATTGGAAAGGTTGAGGCAGGAGAATCAGGAGATCAAGGTCCAGATCCTAATTTGATAAAAATTTTTAGAAAGGAAACTGGGCATTGTGGTGCCCGCCTTTAATCCCAGGACTCAGGAGGCAGAGTCAGGTGGATTTCTGAGAGTTCAAGACCAGCCAAGGCTACACAGTGAGACTCTGTGTTTTAAAAAAAAAAAAAAGATAATTGTGTGCTATTGTACAAGAAGATGGCTCTAGATAACAATGATACGTCTTTTCAAATGCTAGAAGATTTTGAATGTTTCACCATAGAGAAATGTCATGTGTATAGGAGATAGCTACTTGTGACCTGATTTAAATGTTGAATAATATAGACATGCATCAGAACATCTCATTACTTCATGTTTTTATACATTACATTTGATTGTTTTTACTCAGTGGGTGCTGTGGGAGTACCTTCCGCTCCTTCAGCCAACAGTCGCTAAAGTACGAGCCCACAATGCTGCAGGAGCGCCTTCCGCTCCTTCAGCCAATAGCCGCTGAAATACCAGCCCACTGGGGCGTGGTATATTTCTCTTAAAAAGAGCCGCAAGTCTCAGCTCGGCCTCTCTTGGTTCCGTTGCTTGTTTCCGGCTCCTGCTCCAGCGACTAGGCTCCTTTCCTGACAGTTTGTGTGTATGTAAGTTTTACCTCCCAAAATAAATACCCCTTTAAAACCTAACTGGTGTGGGATTGATTCGCCATTAAGTGGGTAAAGTTGCTTGCTGTGCAAGCGTGAGAACCTGAGGATCAACCCCCAGTGTCCACTGGGGCATGGCAGCAAGTACCTGTAATCCAGCACTGGGGAGTGGAGAGAAGAGGACCCCTGGGACTGGCTAGCAGCTAGTCCAGCCGGATTGACAGATTCAATGAGAGATCCTGTCTCAGAAGTTAAGGTGGAGAGTGGCGCACGGCTTTAATCCCAGCACTCTGGAGGCAGAGGCAGGCGGTTCTTTGTGAGTTCGAGGCCAGCCTGGTCTACAAGAGCTAGTTCCAGCACAGGTTCCAAAAGCTACAGAGAACCCTGCCTCAAACTAAAAGAGAGAGAGAGAGAGAGAGAGAGAGAGAGAGAGAGAGAGGGAAACACTCAACATTGACATCTGGAATCCCACATCGGTGCAGATGAAATGAAGTGGATGTTGTTCCCTTCAAGATGTCCTTAATTTGTTTCTAGAACTACTTACGCTTCCCTCCCTTCCTGCTGTGATGCTAGGATCAAACACAGGGCTTTGCGCCCTCTGAGCATATGTTCAGACACTCTGCCATTAGCCCTGCAGCTTTTTTTTTTTTTAAGGTAGTTTCACTGTGCAGCCTGCGCTGACTTCAAGCACAATATTCCTGTGAACTAAAGTCACAGGAATGTGAACCGTAATGTCCGACTTCATACCTCTTCTTAACAGTAGGAAAGACAATACCTGCCAGGCAGTGGTGGCACTCAGGAGACAGAGTCAGTCAGGCAGATCTCTGTAAGTTCAGTGACAGCCAGGGCTGTTGCACAGTGAAGCTATCAACAACAGCAGAAAGCAAGAACTCATAATTCAAGCCGGGTGGTGGTGGTGCATGACTTTTTAATCCCAGCACTCGGGAGGCAGAGGCAGGTGGATGTCTGTGAGTGTGGGGCCAGCCTGATAGCTCCATAGAGCTATTTCCAGGACAGGGCAACACACAGAGGCCCTGTTGGCCTGGAGGGCTCATATTTAATTATAACAGTATCTTCAGAGAAATGTGAAATGCTTCATTTTCTAAATCTTTCCCAGTCAACATTTAGCATCCTGGAGAGGAGCAGCCCTCCAACAGTGCCTCATTTCCAGATAAGTTGTCCTGTTTTAGATTATGAACTACTTACGAATGAGACAATCCAACCCACAGAAAGTGTAAACTATAGCAAAACGAATGCCATTTTGTACCTTTACCTAGATTGGCCCACTGTTAATCCTCTTGCCGTATCTTTGCCATCTTGATTTCTGCCCTTCTGCCAGACCATTCAGGTATTGACCACAGTCTTTAAAAATGTGCCATTTGATTCCTGGCGAGATGACAGAGATTGGGAGCTTCTGTTGCTCTTTCAGAAGTCCTGGGCTCAGTTCCCAGCACCCGTATGGCAGCTCACAACCATAACTCCAGTTCCAGGGGATTTCATGTCCTCTACTGACTTCTTCAGGCAACTAGACACACACACAGTGCTCACACATTCAGACCCACAAAACAATCTGTAAAGATAAAAAATTTTTCAAAGAATTTTTAAGGAAATCTGCTATCTTTGCTAGGCATTGTAACACATGCCTGTAACCACACACCTCAGAAGACTTGAAATGAGGATCACTGAGTTCAAGGCCTATCTGGACTTCAGAGTAGATCTTGTCTCTAAAAAAAATTGTGTGTGCGCGCGCTCTCTTAATGGTTGCTTGCTGCCTTTTAATCTGTGGCTTTCCTAGTCAGCAATTGCAACTACTCTCAGCGGCTAGGCCACCAGAGCTGCGGCCTGATAAATTCTGTTCCCTCAGGCATTGACCCTTTCAAAACTACCAAGAGAATTTATCTAAATCTCTGTCCAGCTAAAAGAACTCACAGTTCAAAGATTGGGGTAGAATCCTGCTTCCCAGAGAAGCCGAATAGCAAGCTGCTCGCCTCCTGGGTCTCCAAGAAGTCCTTGCGCTTTTTCTCCTCCCTCTTTTATGACCCTTCTCCCCGTGGCTCCTCCCTACAGCTTCCCTTCAACTGGTTGCTGATGCAGCTTCTGGGCCGCAGGTGAATTTTATTTAATCAAACACATCTTTGCCTCATCAAACAAATGTTCCAGAGCATAAACAAAAGTAACACACCTTCAAATAATATTCTGTAACGTGTGTGTATTCTTCATCTCTTTCATCAGGGCAACGTGATTTCGAATAGATTATGTAGTTGGTGATAGTTTGACTCTTGTTTATTTGCTGTCTCTGAGACCAGTTCTTATATAGCCCAGGTTAGCCTCAGACTCACTGTGTAGCCAGTGACAACCTTCAAGGTGTGATCTTCCTGCCTCTTGGAGTTACAGGCATGTGGTACCACCTCTGATTTGTGTGTTGCTGAGAAGAAACCAGGCTTTGAACAAGGAGACAAGCACTCCCTGACCTGGACCACAGCAGCCACAACCCTATTACTTTCAACTCTTACCTTTTATTGGAGTCAAGATATTCAGATTAAAGCTGTCTATCCTTTGAATAATCTTTGAGCAATTTCTAAGATTCATGTGCTCAAAGACAAAATATTTTACTATTTATTAGATCATTGAATACCCTGAAAACTAAAGGATTACTATTCATGAATCAAAGCAATTTAAAAAGCCAGGCAGGCGGTAGTGGTGCACACCTTTAGTGCCAGCACTTGGGAGGCAGAGGCAGGCGGATCTCTGTGAGTTCGAGGCCAGCCTGGTCTACAGAGCAAGTTCCAGGACAACCAAAAAAGGGGGAGGCAGTTTAAATCGACAAGTTTTCGTGAATCTCTTTGCTTTTATTCTATGAGCAGTTTGGATAAAGAAAACTTTTTTACTTTTTTGGCAGGGAGGGGAATGCTAGGAATTGAACCCAGGTCCTCTGGAAAAACAGTTAGTGCTATTGACTGCTGGGCCATCTCTCACCAACCCTCATTTTATTTTTAAATTTATATTTGTTTATTTTATGTGTGTGCACACTCCACAGCACGTGTAGAGACAGGACAGCTTGTGGAAGTGATTCCCTCTGACCATGTGGGTCCCAGGGATGGAACTAAAGTCAGACTCTTCAAAGAAGCGTCTTTGCCCTCTGAGCCATCTTGACAGCCTGAAAAATTCACGATTTTAGTTGGCACTTGGGTTAGCACTGTCGAGTCAGTGCTGACTTCTTGAGAAGTCCCTTACAAATTCACACTGGTGGAAAGTGTGTCGTCTGTGATCGTTCAGCCTAGGGCAGACTGCAAGAGCCGGCGGGGTCTATTTCTTTTTTCTTTTTATTCTTTTCCAGGGGATTTTGATGAATTCACTCAAGATAATAATGACGTTATGTTGAAAAACATAGCCGACGACCTTCGGAGCTGTCTGCCCCCAGAGGCCGTGCTTTGCTCGGAGCAGCTCGCCCTTCAGAAAGTAAGTGTGCTGAGCCGAATTCATTGCTCTTTGTGCCGCTCCAGAAATCTGGTTCCCTAACTCCACTGCGGTCCCGTTAGTTATAGGATCAGCTTTAAGCAATTTTTCACTTAGTGTTTCAGTCATGTCCCCCCTTCTCTTGAGACTTTAACCTTTGGATTCCCCAGTACTATTTTATTCAACAAATATTTTTTTAGAGAATCCATTTATCAGCATATTTTAAAAAAAAATCAAGAGTTAACAATCTAGGCCTTTCCATTTATAAACACCTGAGCAGAGGAATTCACCCCTATGTTGTTGCTGGTGTGTGTGCGGGGTGGGGGGGGACGACATTGGAGAGTATGGTTTGCTTGATTATTTGATGGGTTGATCAGGTTTGATTGCTCAGGTCTTGCTCTGTAGAACTGCTGGCCTCAAATTTGAGTCTCAGCCTCCTGAGCGCTGGGGTCATAGGTGTTTGTCACCACACCCAGCTCAACCTTTCCACAGTACGTGGGTGCTGTGAACCCCGAACGGCTCTTAGAAAGTGCTTGGTCCTTCAAAGGGCTCTCAGAAGAGCAAAGTAGAAGGCAGTGTTAAATTGAGACTTTGGAATGCAGTTTGGTGTTGTTGGTACTGGATTTGTAATGAAGCTGGGGTGTTATTAATATTCTTATCAACACCATGCTATATAGTATAATATGTTAAATAAGGAAAAAGTATTCGTTTATTAATAATTGACCTATAGCCTTCAAAAATGCTGTGAAAGTTTTTAAAAGGAAAATGAAGATGAACATGATGACTCTTGAGAGGCTAAAGGCAGGAGGATTGCTGGGAGTAAGGGGCAACTGTGGCTATGTTTTTATATTTTTAATCTATATTAATATAATATATATTGGATATTGTGTATGTGTATATATATATATTTAGTTATCTATTTATTTCTATTTGAGGCAGTTCCACTGTAACCTTGACTGGCCTAGAACTTGCTGTGTAGACCAGACTACTCTGAAACTCACACAGGTGTCCATCCACCTGCCTCTGCCTCCCAAGTGCTCTGCTAAGGCAGTCACCACTGTGCCCAGCCTGTTTTGATTTTTTGATACAGGTTATAATCCAGGCTGGCCTTGAATTTACGATAGACCCGAGACTGGCCTCAAACTCGGGCACCCTGCCTGTCTTCCAGATGCTGGTATTACAAATGGGAACTACAATGCCCACATGTATAAGCTTGAAGTTTTAATAACATTTTAACAACTTGAAAACTTGGCTTTCTGAGTAAAGATGACTTGCCAAGTATTTTAAAGGTCATTGACATGTAAGACTCAAAGGTTAGATCTTGTGGTCATTTTGTGTCCTTCGGTTAAAAAGAAAGCGATCAGTGTCTCAGAAACACAATGAGAGAGGACCAGTAGACAGAATCGAATCAGCCAACTGTCTTTCGGGCCTCGTTCTCAGGACTTAGAAGAGCTGCTGGTGTTTTGCCTTATTTAGCAATAAAAAGCAGTTCCTTTGTACTTTGTTGCCTTTGATGTGTTACTCCAGATACGACAGCAGCCAGAACCCACAGTTCACGTCGATGCATTCCTGTATGATGAAGACTTTATTGATTCATTATGTGAGGAAGGAAAGATGAGCAGAAACTACTGTACCGTGTGTGGCTCACACCAAACGGCTCCTTTGGGTAGGGCATTCAAGTTTGCAAAGCTGTTACTTTAGTGTGCATTTTCTCCCATGTCTTCAGTGTGTAAATTTGTAGTCAGACTACTGGGCATTTTTAAAAATAAAAACTAACTTCTAACATAGCAATTACCAAAATTAAAGGTAGGGAAGGTACATGGAATATTTTCTAAGGGTCAGTCGGATGGCTCAGTAGGCAGAAGCGCTGCTGTCAAACCTGATGACCTGAGTTTAATCAGTGGGGTCTGCATGGTAGGAGAGAACCAACTTCCTCAAGTTGTCCTGGGTGCCACGTGCACACCGAGGCGTGCACATTAGTGCAGGCTCACACTCATAACAAGTAGGTGAGTGGGTGGGTAGGCAGATAAAACATCAGAGTGTGGAGGTCAGTTACTTAGTGTCCTATCCAGAACTGTTTGAGCAGGGATGGCTCTTCGGCCCAGAGCCTAATCAGACAGGATTGGACAGGGACCTGCCTCGTACTCCAGAGGTTGGCACACAGAGCACATGCTGGCTCACTCCCGTGAGTAACTTCCAGGGCATCTGAAACAGTCTCCGTGCTTAGCAAGTCAGATGTGATCAGATACTACTGTGTGTGGTTAGGCAGAGCAGAGGGTCCCGAGAAGAGTTTCTTTGGACTTTGTTTTGACCAAGTGACACATCTCTAAAGATGACATTCACGGGATAGGAAAGGACGTGGCCGAGAGTAGAGGAAAAGCTGACACATGAGTAACTGAAATACCACATCCAAGAGCTGATTGGTAAACATTTCGAGAACTAGGTTTGACAAACAAAAACCTGAAGGTTGGACTATGTCTCCCCCTGTGATCAGTTATAAGTGAGGATTGGATACCCAGAGCTGCTCAGCTAACTAACAGATCTGATGGTTGTCGCTGTGAGTGACTCTGACAAGTACTCAGAAGACAGGGGTTTGTCTAGCCTTAGGGTCCCCAGAAGAACCACTGGTGTGGTGAGGGTCTGTGCGGGTGAGAGCTAAGGGGGCTGAGGACTGCTGAGGTCTGGCCCCTCCCACCTCTAACTGTGGCACCCCATTCCAGAGAATCCTCCCTGGAGACTGGTCCACCTGCTTCCATGTTTTATTACCTCTCCTTCCTGACAGTGAAATTATATAAGACATGATGTTGGGAGTCTTTGAGTGTCCTCCAGGTCAGAGGAAAGCCAGGCAGGCTGTCACAGAAACCAAGGTGAGGCCCTGTCTGGGGAGAATAAACGAGCAGAACAAACCCTAACTTGATGCTCATTCTTTCTTTCTCCAGGCTTTATTTCCCATTCCTTCTCTCTCATGGAGCTGAAGTTCCTTTATCATCAGGTACTGCCCGACCTGTCGGGAAAGGTCTTGGTTGACATTGGCTCCAGGCTCGGCACAGTCCTTTACGGGGTAAAGTCCAGCGTGTGAACGTACTCAACACGTGGGAAATACTTTCTTCTGCTAGCAACAGCTTGCCTGCCACCACCCAAGGTGACAGCTTGGCTTTATTATTAAAGTAACAGGATAAGGTCAAAATGGAATCCATTGGCAGGCTCCTAAATCCTGCTCCATGGTAATAATTGGGTTTGGAATTTCAGAGACCAGCTGTCCTACTTCCTGCCCTGGTTTGTCTCCACAACACAAACTACAAATGTAAACAGGGTAGACCATGTGACTGGCTGACTGTCTCTCTCCTCTCCTTTCCCCCTCCCACTACCCCTCTGGTTTTTGTTTTGTTTTCTATTGGGGTGGGACTTGGAGGCTGCTTTTCATGTGACCCAGGCTGGCCTCAAACTTACTATGTAGGTGAACCTGAACTCCTGATCCTCCTGCCTCAGCCCACTATGTACCGTGATTGCAAGCTTGTCTCGCTGTCTGGCTTCTTTTTCTTTGTGCTATATTAAAATAGTACATTGAACTTTGATAAGAACTCATAAAAATAACAAGTTTACTTGAGCTAAGAAGTCTTTGTGTGTCCATAGCTAGTCACTTAATGGTTTTGGATATCTAGTTCGCTGTCTTTAATTGTGTATACTGGGTGATGTCCAAGGATCCATTGTATCCCGTTTGCTCTGACCCAAGATGTGCACATTACTTTTGTTTCTGACTTATCACTTCAGCGGGTGGATCTCTGGGTCCAAGGCCAGCCTGATCTACAGAGTGAGTTCCAGGACAGCTAAGGCTACAGAGAAAAACCCTCAACAAGCCAAGAAAGAAAGAAAGGAAGGAAGGAAGGAAGGAAGGAAGGAAGGAAGGAAGGAAGGAAGGAAAGAAAGAAAGATTACATCACCATGTCTCTTATTATAAATTCAAATCTTGGGTACTTCTAATGTTCTTAAGTCAATGTATAAAAATACTCAAATGTGGTTTCTGTTGGTCATTAGTTAAAGAAAACGTGTGGCCAGAGCAGTAAGTGACTCCTGCCAGAAGCAGGTGCCGTCACTTCTGGCCTCTCTGTCTGATTTGGGCGGAAACAAATTTCCATTCTGTAAATAGATGGCACAATTTGATGGCTTTTGTTATTGTTGCTCCTGTCGGGGTTGGGCTGGGTTCTGAGTCTTGCCAAATCATCAGGCTGACCTTGGAATGGTCCTCGGCCTCAGCCTCCTGAGTGCTAGTGTTACAAATGCGGCCGTTCTGCCCGCCTCGCCCACTGGCTTTCCTTAAAGAGTATTGCCCATCTTGAGGCAAAAGGTAAAGGGTAGGTGGGGAGACACCATCCTCTGGCTTCCTCCCGTGCGCATGAGCACACACGCCTGCAAATTCAGTTACATGACAGCATATACACACACAGAAGATGAAAGAGCAAAGAGGGAGGGAAAGGGGAAAAATGCAAAAATGTAATGTTAAGTAATTGTGACTATGCTTGTATAGTGTCAGTGCTGGTAATGTAAATATTATAAATGTGACACTTTATAGTAAGTCACTGATTGAATCAATATTAAACTGCTTAATACCAACATATGTACTTTAAAACATAAATGTCTATGGTGGAGCTGTGGATTCAAACTTGGTGCATATGTTGGTAGGCAGTCAGGAGCCAGCCATAGTATCTGATCTTACTATCAGACTAAAAGTTCAGAGTCAACCTGGGCTATGTGAATCCTGTCTCAAAAAACTTGGCCAAATTAGCTGACCTTTCCTTCCATATTGTTTCTGTTGCTCCGCAGCAGAAAGAGATCGCAGTCCCCAGCAGTTCTGCACGTCCTTGTCAACTGGTTTGGTCAGTTACCTTCCTTCCCTAGTTTGAAATGGTTGATGTGTGGTCATCATTGCGCGCCCTACAGACTGATTCCTTGCCTGCTCTGCCGTGACATGACTTCCAGAAACTGTAGAGGCAGTTTCATCATTTCCAGCTTTGCTGAATGCCTAGTTTTATCAGAAAAGTTTAGAAACCAGCCTTAAAAATATAGCTAAATGATAGGCATTAATAGACTTCAATCAGGGCCCCGGTCAATAAAGTTGTGGACATTGTAAGTTCTGTGACAGTGGACATAAACCTCTGCTTAAATGCTGCCTGCTTTACAGCCTGCCGTGTCTTCCTGTCTCAGGGCTACCTCTACAGCTCAGCAGCGCAGCTCTGTGGAGTGGAGCTGAACGGAGAATTTTGCCAATTGCAGGAAATGATCATCAAAAAATACGAGTTCAGCGACAGAATAAAGGTATCTTCATAGCATGTTTATGAACCTTACTAATCGCGTCTGTGTTCTTACCTATTGCTGCTGTGTGTAGACACTGACTAAGGTGGCCTTGTGTGTTATTAGAGAGCTTTTACCTCTTCTTTCTCCATATCACAGTTCGGATAGCAGGACTGTAATTCTCCAGATCTTGACTGCCAGTGTATTTTATAAACCGAAATGACAGGGCTTGCACTGTTCATAATTATTATGTAAATGTCACAGGACAGTGGTTATTAGGGAAGGATGTCTGTGTTAGGCTGGTACAGGTTTCCTCTTTTTCCTATAGGAACAAAAATCACAAGACAAAAGATTTGGGGGGTTTTGATTTTTTGGAAGGGGTCTGTTTGTTTTGTTTTTGTTTTTTTGAGACAGAGTTTCTGTGTAGCTTTGGAACCTGTCCTGGAACCCACTCTGTAGACCAGGCTAGCCTCAAACTCACAGAGATCCACCTGCCTCTGCCTCCCGAGTGCTAGGATTAAAAGCATGCACCACCAGTACCTGGCTGAAGGGATCTGTTTAATGCAATAATCTTTGAAATTTTGATAAGGTGCTTTACTTCTCATGGCAATATAGAGAATGTTAACAATCTCTGATATTGCATAACTGTCCTTAACATTGAAAAGCTCAACGAGTTAAAGATCTACAGACTGGAGAGATGGCTCAGTGGTTTAGAGCACTTGCTGCTCTTGCAGAGGACCCAGGGGTCCCCATAGCCTACATCCAGTGTTTACAACTGCTTGTGACGTCAGCTGCATGTGACCCAATGTGCTCTTCTGGTCTCCACAGAAACCAGACAATGCAAATAAAGAGGTGTGCATACAAATAAGGAGGCTCACACACACACACACACACACACACACACACACACACACACACACAAATAACAATCAGTAAAGTTTTTAAAAAGATTAAGATCAAGGCTTCCCCTTTTTTATAAAAGGTAATTGTTTTATTTCCTCAACTAACTGCCCATCTAAACTTATTTCCCTCATCTTTCTTGGTTTATAACCTTTTTCTATTAAAAAAGAAAATAGTAGTTCCGTATTGTCATTATAATAGAGTGTTGATAATACATGTAAGGGCGTGTCTGAGTTTGATCCGCTCTCTTGACTACAGGGTCTGTTGTTTTGCTTTCTCCTGTGCCTTCCCTCCAGGCTTGCACCAAACCTTCAGTCTTTGTGGTCATTGCACTTGGTTCGCTCCTTTGACCACACAGGGGAGTTCCATTAGTTGGGTTTCTTCATCCCATTAGTGCAGTGAACCATATTCAGGCCCAGATGCTGTCGTCTCTTTAACCTGGTTTGTGTCCCTGCACAATAGCTCACATCTAAGAGCGGGCCACAAAATATTGGTTGAGTTTGGTTGTTTCATGGCTTCTGTGCTGCCAGCAGTCCAGAGTCTGCCCCTAAGCATCCCTTAGGGTTTTCCTGGCACCCTGAGAGCTCTTCTGTTGTATGCCATGATTAATTGGTCCTTCTGATTCTTTTCCTAGTTTGTGTAGCAGAGGAATGGAGAAAGAAAAATAAAAAGTAAAGACAGGTGGGAAAGAGAAAGGAGGAACTAAGGATAAGAAGAGAGCATGAAGATAAATCAACTGATTAGTTTACATTCTGTTGCATGGCTACTCTACATGTTTATAACGTCTGAAATTATTAACTGGGTTGTTGGTGACAAGAGCCTTGCCCTCTTGAGCTGTCTCGTGGGCCCAGCTGTCTTTCTTTTTATTGAAGACTGTGTTAAAGCTGTGCTTAAAAGTTCTAGGGCAAATGAATTAACTTTTTCAGAATGTTTATTATTTAAAAGAAAGAACTTTTTAAAAAAAAAAATCAGACCCACCACCTTGCATATCATATATTTGTAAGGCTTGAGTATTTATTTGAAAATAACATACGGTAAAGACTTTCTCTTCCTTGTACAGTAAAAGCTATTTGTTTTGCTCCTGAGCCTATAAGTGCATCTTGTTACCATGCCCATTGTCTGCAAAGCCTTAATTATTGAGTTATATAGGGTTTTTTAAAGATTTATCTATTTTATTATTTTTTGTGTATGAATGTTAGACCTGTATGTATGTCTGTGCACCATATAGGGTGTCTGACCACAAGATCAGAAGAAAGCATTGGTTCCCCGGAGAGCAGAGTTACAGAAGGTTGTGAGCTGCCGTGTGGGTGCTGATAACCAAACCTAGGTCCTCAACAAGTGCTCTTAACCACTGAATCAACTCTTCAGCCCTATATACTGTTTACATAAATTGTTTATCTTTCTTGTTAGACAATACATTCAAGTAAATTTTAGAATCAAGTTAGCATAGGGCATATTAACATTTGACAGTTTATAAGCTAATGGTTTTGAGGTTTTGAGTTTCTTTTTTTTGTTTTTAAGATTTTCTTTTAATTGTATGTGTTGTGTTTTTGCCTACCATATATGTCTATGTATCACATATGTGCCTGGTACCCACTGAGGCATTGGATCCCTTGGAACTATGGAGTTACAGACAGCTGTTAACCACAATGTGGGTGTTGGGAACCAAACCCCAGTTCCCTGTAAGAGCAGTAAATGCTCTTAACCAGTGAGCCATCATTCCAGCCCCTTGAGGGTTTTCGTTTTCATATCTGCCTTTAAATTTGTATATTGTGTAATAAGGACTGATAACCACTATGAAAAACTACCTACCTGAGAGTACAAGTCTAGTTGGGCAGACCCATAATTTCTCCTTTACACCCAGATCTTTTGGCTCTTAAACCTAACAGTGTAATTATCATGGAAAAATAAAATCTCTGAATTCAGTTAAAAAAAATAATTATGAATCAGGGGACACAATTATAACGAAACAAATAATTCCATAGCAAGTATTCTTTACAAGCTTCTGGGTTTACTAGATCCTAAGAACTCTGTGTGGTCTTGCATAATCCTGAGCCGGGCGGCGTTTCCTACGTAGCTGTGAGGTGCATCATCCTCACTGTCTTACATGAGCTCGTTCCTCCCTAGGTGCTTCATGCAGACATCTGTACCCAAGGTCCACTTCTGCAGAGTGCTGATGTCATTGTGATGAATAATGTCTTCGAATATTTTCTTACTGAGGCTGAACAGGCCAGGTATGTTATTTACTTAGCAAGAAATTTGTTATTAAATATATCCAGCAAGGTGTGAAAAGAGGCTGACTGTTAAGGTAGAAATGTTTTCATGCTGACTTTAAAAATGACACACTCATTTTTTTTTAGTTTTATTTACTTACTTTTATTATTTTTTAAATAAATTTATTTATTTATTATATATACTCTTTCCAGGAGACAGTGCCAGATCCCATTACACATGGTTGTAAGCCACCATGTGGGTGCTGAGATTTGAACTCAGGACCTCTGGAAGAACAGCCAGTGCTCTTAACCTCTGAGCCATCTCTCCAGCCCCTTATTATTTTTTAATATATGAGTGCTTTGCCTGCCTGTATGCCTGCATGCTAGAAGAGGACATCAGATCCCATCATAGATGGTTGTGAGCCACCATGTGTTTGCTGGGACTTGAACCACTGAGCTGTCTCTCCAACTCAACTTGTTTTTTTAATGATTTTTATTTATTCTTTGACAGTCTCATACATATCGACTTATTTTAATAAGGAAACACATTAAACACAAAATGCAAAGTTTTGAAAAAACCAATTTTGTGAAATGTATTTAATTTCTTTTTGGAGTTTACATGTATTTATTTGTGTGTGCAAAGCCTTCTTCCTCAGATGTTAACAATGTATAGGAAAGGACTGCCATATCTCTCTCCCCCTGGATGTTTCCAGCCGGCAGAGTGCCCCCTTAGAGAGACTGCTCCTGGTGAGGTTAGCTGAGCCTGCTTCCTTGTCAATTGTACACCATGAGCCCCGTCTTCTTGCTCAGCTACCTGCAATATCCTGTTCAGCTGTATAAAATAAACACACTGAGCTCCCAGGTGATGCAGCTTTTCCATCCAAGAGCACAGCCCACCCAACCCCAGTTCTTCTGTGTGTGTATCTGTCTGTCTCCTCTCTTCATTCTCTCATTGCCCCTAGGCAGGGTTCTGGGACCCAAGCCCTATGAGGATGCAGCACTTCTGCATGAGCCCGTGGCAGGGAATTCGGCTTAATAGCTAGTTCAGGGCATCCTGAGCTCTAAGACCTGTTTCAGATAAATGAAAAGATCATGCTAATACAGTTCTTACATCTTGTATTAAATAGGCTTGTAAAATATATCATTTTTGGGAACCACATTATAATAGAAAGTAATAGTTCTAGCTGAAACAGTGACATTTATTATTGAACGTTGCTGTGTGATATTATACTCATCTAGGAAAAAAGGAACATTGTATTATCTTGTTAATAACTTATGAAACCTACTAGCCATAACCTCAACCAAAAATAAGTGCAGCCGGACAGTGGTGGAGCACCCCTTTAATCCCAGCACTTGTGAGGCAGAGACAGGTGGATCTCTGTGAGTTCAAGGCCAGCCTGGTCTACAAAGTGAGTTCCAGGACAGGCTCCAAAGCTACAGAGAAACCCTGTCTCAAAATCAAAATATTACAAATGATACCACTACCCACCCACCTCACCCATCTCACCGCAAGACCCGTGCTCCCTTGTATTGTCTCATTGGTGCTCTCCACTGCATCTCACTGAAGACCCGTGCTCCCGTGTTGCTTCATCGGTGCTCCCCACTACATCTCACTGAAGCCCCGTGCTCCCCTGTATTGCCTCATCGGTGCTCCCCGCTGGTGTTGTAAACTGTCAAAATCATAACGTACTGTAGGAGTCTGGTGCATATCAAGCCTGAGAGTTAAACAGAATTGATCACACACACCCTGCACTCTGAAATGAATCAGCGGGTTACTCTCATTATCCTTTAAAACTGGTTGGTCCCACCAAACCTTTGCCGGTGCCATGTGGTATTGGAATTCCATCCCGGAGTACCACAGATAGCCAGATGAGGTCTGATTCCGCTCTTGATGTGAGTTTTAGAAGATCTGATCTACACACCACACATGTCTACAATGTCTACAGTTAGCTTTGGTTCCTGGTTTCTGTGCCCTTTGTCTTCCCAGGACTCTGCATCTCCCTCCACCCAGCAATCCCAGCCCTGGCTTCTGTCCGAAGCCCTGGGTCTCGTGTGTTTCACAGAGAAGCTACAGAGCTTTGGTGCTGGTCCCACTTGACTTGTGTGACTCTGAACTTGGTTTCTCCTTCGGCGGAAAGTTTCCAGTGGCCCACAGCCCCATCTCGTTAATCTCAGAACGCTAACCTCATAGCTTTGCCAACACCCCTCAGGAACTGGAAAATTTGTCAATTTCTACTGTGTTGCTGTAGTTCTGTTTCCTGTTTGCCCATCTAGATTTCTAGATACTGTCTGCATTTTCTTTTGTCATCTTTATTCAGAAAAAAAAAATACAGTATCAAGTGAAAGGTAACATGTCAAGTTTTTGCTTTGCTTTTCCTAGTGAAGTTTTGAGTCTCGGCAAAACTAAAGAAGATACAGATTTCCTGTAGGCCCTACCCCCGCACCTACAGGGTCTGTGCCGTCATCATTCTTCCCATCAGAGCAGTGTACTTAGTATGATGGCTCTTTGGTCCGCCATAGTCACCGGAAGTCCCTGGTCCTCAGTAACATTCACTCTTGTGTGTTGTGCAGCCCACGTATGTGTGTAAATGTGTAATGACACGCACTCAACCTTAAGACATGGATAGTAGTTTCACTGCCCTAAGAATCCCCTGCTCAGCCCTTGGTCCTGCACTCTGACCTGACCCTTGGCACCACTGAGCTTTTTAACAACCCATAGCTTTCTGTTTCCAGCACGAGATGATTAGAATCGTACAGTGCAGAGCCCTTCCAGGTTAGCTTCTTCTCTAGCAATAGACCTCTGAGGTTGCTCTATGTCCTTGGGACTTGAGCACGCATTGCCTTTTAGTGTTGAACAATATGTAGTTACCTTGATATATCACAATTTATCCATTCCCCTGAAGGACATCGTGATTGCTCCCAAGTTTGGACATTTATGACCAAACTTGGCAAATATTCATGTACAGATCTTTTTGTAAATACAGCAAAGTGTGCTGGATTTTGTGGTAAAGAATATATCCAGGGTTGTGCTTTTTTTATTGGTGGTGGTGGTGGTGGGTTTTTTGTTTGTTTGTTTGTTTTCTGTTTTGTTGAGATTGTGTTTAATTCTGTAGCTGAGGCTGGTACCAGAAGCTCACCATGGTCTCCAGACTGGCCTCCAGTCCCAGAGAATCCTATTGCCTCGGTTTCCTCAATGCTAGGATTCCAGGTGTGAACGACCAAACCTGGATGGGTCTATAACTTAGAGGCAGAGTCAGTGGCTTAGCATGCTTGAGGCTCTGTTTCTCTCCCCCAGCATGAAAGAAAAAGAGGAGACATCTCCGCTCTGATTAATATGTAATATTATCTTACTGTCGTTTTATTGTATTGGTTTTTTACGTGTTCTAGTGCCTGGGACTTCATCATTCATAATATCAGAAAACAAGGCTCGCTATTAGTGACAGTACCAAGTCTCCAAGATTCTCTCTTAGGTCTTAAAAAGGTATGTAAGCACTTTTCCTTCTGTTGATTGTTTGGTTAGTTTTGGTCATGGTGGGAATTAAAACTAAGCCTCCTGAGTTGGGCAGGTGGGTCTCTGAGTTCGAGCCCAGTGTGGTCTATAGAAAGAGTTCTAACACCAGGTGATGGTAGCACACACCTTTAATCGGGAGGCAGAGACAGGCAGATCTCTGTGAGTTTAAGGCCAGCCTAGTCTACAGAGCGAGTGCCAGGACAGGCTGCAATGCTACAGAGAAACCTTGTTTTGAAAACGAAAGAAAGAAAGGAAGGAAGGAAGGAAGGAAGGAAGGAAGGAAGGAAGGAAGGAAGGAAGGAAGGAAGGAAGGAAGAAAGTTCTAAGACCACCAGGACTACACAGAGAAACTTGTCTCAAAAAATACAAACAAACAAGAAAATCCCTGAGCCATGCATATTAGGCAAGCAGTGAACTACTGATCTGTATCACCAGCCCTTCACCATTTTTCTTATCTAAACTTTGCTTTTTTTCTGATAACTATTATAACATTCTAGACTTAGCAAGACAGCGTTGCAAAAGTTCTGCTTTGTGGTTTATTTTTCTGCCCTCAAAAGCACTGAAATATCATTCACATCTGGATATAGATTCCTTTGTTTTTCTACAGTATTTAATAGCAGTGTGGTTATGGTTGTAGGTTAATAAACACTAGTGAATGTGGGTAAGACTCCCACATCAGCTAAGGGGAAGGGTAACCCCAACCCCATGGGAGACTGAGACAAGAAGACCACTTGAACCCTCTGGTTTGAGACCAGCCTGGTCAACAGAACCCCCGTTCTCAAAATCTAAGCTGGAAAACTGAATGCCCAAATCATAATCCTGTCTTTTAGAATAGAAGAAATGGTTGATGAATGCATTTTTGTCCAGTCAGACTCCATATCAAGACTCTGCCATACAAAATAAAGGGGCTGCAGTGAGTCACAGTTGTCCCAGGATTTCAAGTGGAGGGGAAGGCTGTACTTTTTGTGCAGTTTGATTTCCCAAATCCGTTAGAAATCTTTTTTTCTTTTGAAGTCTGTAACCCAGGCTGGTCTACTTGAGCGTGGTAATGGATGTTAATCGTCAGGTCCAGGTGAATCTAGAATCACCTTGAGTGACTCTGGGCCTCAAGGTTGTGCGGCAAGCATTCTTGAACGTTGCACCATCTCTCATGCCCTAATTTTGCTTCTTAAGTACAGGAAGTAACCAAGAAGTGTGTAAAGAAAGGTATTAATCCCGGTTTACCACCTTCATTTCCTCCGTGAGAACTCTGCCCATTGGTAATGTCATCTACCAGAGTTTTCCATTCTCATAGAAACATCCCTTTTTAAATATATTGTTGGTCAGGCATAGTGGCACATACCTTTAATCTCAGCACATGGGAGGCAGAGGCAGAAGAAAGTCTTGAGTTTGGTCATAAAGTTCCAGCCCAGCCAGAGATACGTAGAAAGACCCTGTTTGAAAAATAAAAAATTCTTTCTAAATTTCTAGTTTATATTATAAGTTTATAAGCCAATTTAGTGGGTTTTTTTTTCACTTACCAAAATAGCAACTTTTTGAAGATTTATTTATGTATGTAACTGCTTTGTCTGCGTGTATGTATGAGAACCACATGTGTGCTTGGTGCTCACATTGGTCAGAAGAGAGCATCAAATTCCTTGGAACTGGACTTAGGAATGGTTGAGCCACCATTTGAGTGTTGGGAACCAAACCTAGGTCCTCTGCAAAAGCACCAAGTAATCTTAACTGCCAAAACATTTCCCCAGTCCCCAAAATAGTTTAATTCTATGTATATAAATCTGTCCAAACAGCCACTGACGCCCTGAGGCCATCCAGAACTATATCAAAAAATTTGATCTCGAAAAAAAAGAAAAAAATGAGGTCTAAAGACACGGCATGTACCACATACATGTCATGTATATAGACAAATAATAAATACAATGAGTTGTTAAAACTTTTAAAAGTTAGACATGTTGGTGGAAGTCTATAAGTCCAGTATGTGGGAGGCTGAGGCATGAAGATTGAGAGTTGGCTGTAGGCCCGCCTGTCTCAGAAAATGAAAAGTTGGGGCTGGAGGGATGGTTCAGCAGTTAAGAGCACTGGCTGCTCTTCCAGAGGTCCTGAGTTCAATTCCCAGCAACCACATGGTGACTCACAACCATCTGTACTGAGATGTGGCGCCCTCTTCTGGCCTGCAGGGATACATACAGGCAGAACACTGTATACAGAATAAATAAATATAAAAAAAAAAATGAAAAGTTGCCAGGCAGTGGTGGTGCATACCTTTAATCCCAGCACTCTGGAGGCAGAAGCAGGTGGAATTCTTATGAGTTCAGGGTTAGCCTGGTCTACAGACCAAAATCCAGGACAGGCCCCAAAGCTACAGAGAAACCCTGTCTCGAAAAACAAAACAAAAGAAAAAAGAAAACAACTCTGAGGCCAGCGCAGTTTGCTCAGCAGGCAGCAACTCTTGCTGTGCAGGCCTGGCAGCTGGGCTCAGTCCCCAGATTGCACGTGGTGGAGAGAAGGGCCTCTGGAGGGCTGTCTTCAAATAGCCACATGTGCGTGTGTGACAATCGCTAAATTTGTGTAAAAGGAAAACTGCTTTAGACAGGTTTGTATGGCTCCAGAGTTTATAGGGTGAAGAGTCCGATCTCTTGCAGGTTGTGGGGGGAGATTGCTCCTGACCAGGGCTATGGGAACGAAGACAAGTTCTCTGTGCTTCTTATGTATTCCTTTTGTTTCTGTCTTCGATTACTTAAGACTATGATAATTATTGCACCACATACATTAAAATAATTATCCTAGAACTAGAGAGGTGACTCAGCTGTTGTGAGCACTACTTGCTCTTACAGAGGACCTGGGTTCAGTTCCCAGCACCCTCATGGCTCACAACCATTTATAACTCCAATTCCAGGATAAACCTCCTTCTGAACTCCTATGTACCAGGCACACGTAAGTGGCGCACAGCCTACTCGCAAGCAAAACACTCATAGACATAAATAAATCTAAAAACACTTTATTTTTTTTTCAAAAAGTCTTTGTAAAAGGTATTTTTCAATTTCCAAAATCAACGTAAAATAAGTTTCCAAACCCACAAAGTGAAAACAGCAAAACTTATTCATGGGGTTCTATGTGACTTGGTGCTGCTCACGGTGATAAAACTCCTGTATTGCAGGGGACCAGACAGATGGCTCCGCACTTTAGAGCACCTGCTGTACCAGCAGAGGACCTGGGTTTGGTTCCCAGCGCCCGTGTGGCAGCTCACAGCTATCTGTAACTCCAGTTCCAGGGAATCTGACACCCTTTTGTGGCCTTCTTGGGGACCAAACACAAATATGGTCCACATACATGCATGTAAAAATTAGTAACTATAAAATAAAAATAGGTCTTTAAAAAAAATCTGTTGTGTAACTTACTTAGGGTGATAATGTGAAATCCCAAGCAATAGGACCATTCTGGGAAGCTTCACATTGTATGCTGTTTCCCCCAGACTGATCTGCCGCTGTCCTGCTGGGTGGAAGAGATGCCACTGAGCCTTGACGTGTGCCAGCAGTCGGAAACTGACAGAGAAGCTCTGGAACAGATTCACTTATATAAGGTTCTCTAGCACTGAAGTAACCTGTGTGTGATATGTTGATTAATTTTTTTGTGTGACTCAAGTTTTTATCTATGATGCTGTACCTGTGAATAGCTGCATATGATTATACACATTCGGTAGTGTATATGGATGTAAATAAACTGTAATAAGATAATTAAAATATTTATATGAAATGTTGTATTTGCCCTTTTATTCTGATACAAACATAAGTGTATCTGTGTTTAGTTTACATACCACCTCCAATAGTTTGTTTTGTTTTTATTTGTTTTGTTTGAGACAGGGTTTCTCCGTGTAGCCCTAGCTGTCCTGAAACTCGCTCCATAGACCAGACCTAATCCCAGGTCAGCCAGGGCTACACAGAAACCTTGACTCGAAATATATATATCCTTAAAAGTGAAAAAGGCCTTTACTTTACTTCCCTCTTAGACTACTAAGATAGAAGACACTATCCCAGCCGAGCTATATCAGTTTCCAAACAGAGCCATGGTACGGAACTGTTTTAACATCGCAGTCCCATGACCGGGTTGTAACTGAGAGGGCTGTTCTCAGCCACCTCTGGTCTAGCTGCCTTAGATCTTGGGATGAGCCAAGAGCTTCCGCCAGCACGCCTGTCAGGTGAGGTGAGCCAGAAGGCTCCGGCCTGGGAAGGAAGGCATAGCGGAGAGGAGCCCTCCTAGAGCGGGGCTAGCCGTGAGCAGAAGTATGCCATACGCGAACGCCGTGGTCCTCCACTAACTCACCGCAGTAGAGCATCGCCGACTCCTTGGGGTCTGATGGGACGGTAACGAATCAAGGAGGGTGTGGCTTCCTGATGCAGCATAATTTTCCAAAATACTTCTACCCTGTTCAGTGAAAAAGAGTGGCATAGCAAATTCCAGGACAGCCAGGGCTGCACGAGACCCTGTCTCAAAAATAAAGACACAAAAATAAATTAAAAATACAAAATCCTATTAGAATTTACCTGATCTTACAGCCTTTACCAGAGAGGCTCTTAGTTCACCTCAATATGTGATACTATAAGGAACCTGACCCTGAACTCCATCCTCCTGCCTGCATCTCCCAAGTGCTGGGATTAGAGACACGTGCCAATGCCCAGCAGTAACTACTATAATTTTTGCCTTTCTTTCTTTCTTTCTTTCTTTCTTTCTTTCTTTCTTTCTTTCTTTCTTTCTTTCTTTCTCTTTCCTTCCTTCTTTCTTTTTTCTTTCTTTCTTTTTTTGAGAAAAGATTTCTCTGTGTAGCCCTGGCTGTCCTGGAATTTTAGACTAGGCTAGCCTTGAACTCACAAAGATCTTCCTGCCTCTGTTGGGATTAAAGGTGTGCGCCACCATACTCAATCTATTATAACTTCAGAAAGTCATTGTGCTCTTTTTTCTTTTATTAGAAACACATTTTTCATTCAATATATTCTGATTATGGTTTCCCTCCCCCAGCTCCTCCCAGATCCTCCCTACATCCCCTTCCCTCCAAATCTACACTCTTTCTTTTTCTCTCTCATTAGAAAACAAACAGGCATCTAAAATAATACTAATAAATAAAGCAAAAACAAACTGGAATAGGATAAAATAAAGAGACTCAAATAAAAAGCACAGGAAACACTTGTACACATGGAGACACACACAGTCTTACACCCAGAAATCTCATAAAAACACAAAACTGAAAACCATAGTATATATATGCAATAATATATAGGTGTATAAGTTGTATATTTGCATAACATGTTTGTAAAGACCTGTAAGGGGAAAAAATAAAGGCCCAAAAAAGCATTATGAGACAAAGAAACTCCAAGACGCCATTGAGATAGTTTTGTGTTGACTGTCTACTGCTGAGCATGGGGCCTTCCCTTAAGAGTGGTTTGTGGACCTGGTGAGACTCCTGCTGTTCAGAAGGCCTTGATTCCCTGGTGTCCTCCATCCCTCTGGCTCTTAGGTTCCTCCTGTCTCCTCTTCTGCAGAGTTCCCTGAGCCAGAGGGCAGGAATCTAATGGAGGACATCTCATGTAGGACGAAGTATTCCAAGATCTATCGTTCTCAATCTTCTATCCAGCTGTGGGTCTCCGTATTTGTTCCCATCCACTGCAGGAGGAAGCTTCTCTGATGATGGCCGAGCCAGACACTGATCTGGGTATAGCAGAGTTATTTTACCGCTATGTTCCTTAAACACAGTGGTTCTCAGCCTGTGAGTCATGACCCCTTTGGGGGCCGAATGACCCTTTTGCAGGGGTCATCTAAGAGTATCAGAAAACACAGATATTTACATTATGATTCATAACAGTAGCAAAATTACAGTTATAAAGTAGCAACAAAAATAATTTTTTGGTTGGCACCACAACATGAGGAACTGTATTAAGGCGTCACAGCACGAGGAAAATTGAGAACCATTGCTTTAACAGAACACTAGTATTTGGTTTTGCCCTAGGTCCTTGGTCTCTCTAGTCTCTAGCTCTTGACCACTCCAGCAGTGTTGGGAATGGGCTCCATCTCATGCAGTGCGTCTTAGATCCAATCAGATGTTACTCCCACAAGCTTGTGCCACTATTACACCAGCACATTCAGGCAGGTCACCATTGAGGATGGGAGGGTTTATAGCTGGGCTAGTGTTTAGCTTTCTCCTTCAGTAGCTTGCTGAGTATTTTCCAGTGCCTGAACACTAGTCAGTAGGGGTGACGGCTCCAGGTAGGCACCAGACTGACTTCTCCGTGTCCACCGGTGCTGCCTTCAGCAATAGGGCCTCGCCGTAAGTTTGTAAAGAGCAACCAATACCCTGGATTGTCATTGTGCTCGTAAAATGAAGCCAGTGGGATGGATAAAGGCACTTGCCACTAACCCTAGGAACGTGAAGATTCCCACATGATAGGAGAGAACCTGCTCCCACATCCACACATGTATGTGCACGTGCGTGTGGAGAGTCCCACTTCTGCACCATGGGCTCTTGATTCCTCTCTTCTGAGACCCCACCCCATACAGTCTGTCTCTGATGTTGAAGCCAAACTCTCCTGCAGTCCCTGCCATGTTGTTGTCCGTCTGTTCATGGCATAAGAACTCTTCTAATAAAGTCCTACCCCCAGCAATTCGTTTCGATGACCTTCTTGAAGCCCCACCTGAGACCGTTCAGTTGTTTCGCACCTATTTGGGGTTTCCCATAGCAACCTGTCAAGCATTTAGGGATGTGACTGACTTCAAGGTTTTCTTTACTGAAAAAGCAAAATAGTGTTTCAGCAAAAGTTTCTAAAGATAGATTTTTAAAAATATTTATTTATTTATTATGTATACAATATTCTGTCTGTGTATATGCCTACAGGCCAGAAGAGGGCACCAGACCCCATTACAGATGGTTGTGAGCCACCATGTGGTTGCTGGGAATTGAACTCAAGACCTTTGGAAGAGCAGGCAATGCTCTTAACCTCTGAGCCATCTCTCCAGCCCAAAAGATAGATTTTTTTTTAATGGATTGTATTGTAGTCAGATAAATCTATGCTGCTTTGAATTACTTGGAAAAAAAATCATGTCTTAATGTCTTGGAGAACTATGTAGTTTTTTTTTCTTTTAAAAATATGGTCTCTCTTTGGAACATGTGTACTCAGGATGGCCTCAGAGTGGTGATTCTCCTGCCTCAGTGTACACTGACACAACAATCTTTGGTTTTTGATTTGTTTTTTCTTTTCTTCTTTCTTTCTTTCTTTCTTTCTTTCTTTCTTTCTTTCTTTCTTTCTTTCTTTCTTTCTTTCTGTTTGTTTTTGAGACAGGGTTTCTCTGTGAAACAGTCCTGGATGTCCTGGAACTTACTCTGTAGACCAGACTAGCCTCGAACTCACAGAGATCCATCTGCCTCTACTTTCCAAGTGCTGGGATTAAAGGCGTGCACCACCACCACCTGTCCTGTTTTAGTTTGTTGTTGTTAACCTGGAAATCACTTGGTAGTAGTGTTAGGAGTTTGTTACTGCAGCCTCCAACTGCGGCTGAGAACATCCCTGCTCTCCCTGCTTTGTACCGTTGACTCGACTTTCAAATGGTTTTTTATTGTTGTTTTTGTTTGAAATAGAGCCTCAAAAGTCATTGTTTTGTGGTGCCCCAAGACTCAGGAAACAGATTTAGCAACAGCATCTTCCAGTTGCATTTCTTGTCCCACTGCCTGTGTTGACGCAACACAGAACCCTTTGCTACACTCACTTCATATCATCCTCAGGGGATAGTGAGATGATCCTTGTAGATAAAAAATCCACATACAATGGTAGCAGATGCTGCCTTCTAATGTTCTAATACAACCGCAATTAAAAAAATATGTATTTTAGATATATGGGTATCTTGTCTGCGCGTATGTCTGCACACCAGAAGAGGGCATCAGATCCATGTGACTGCAGTTATAGACGGTTGTGAGCTGCCATGTGTGTGTACAGTGACCTCAGAAGCCAGAAAAGGGTGTGGGATCCCCCCTGGAGCTGGCTGTGAGCTGACAAACCTGGGTGTTAGGAACTGAATCAGGGTCCTCTAGAAGAGCAGCAAGTGGTTTTAACCACCGAACCATCTCTCCATCGCCCTAATAGCATATTTGGAATATTCGTAGAAAGAATGGTTTCCTGATTTACAAATGACCTTTAATAGCAACGTTCATTCAGATAATAGTTTACAAGGTAATATTTAAGATTGACAGTAGCGTTTGTGGTAAAGTGTTCACCTACTGTAGACAAGTCTAGGCTCAGCCCCACCATTGCCATAAAACAATTCGTGACCAATTGAATTAAGTGTTTTCAATATAAAGTTTTGTTTTAGGATCTAAGATGTAACTTGGTTGGTAGAGTGCCTGTCTAGCACCCAAGAAGCCCTGGGATTGGTTCTCAGCATCTTATCAATGAAGCATGGTGGCACATGCCTGCAATCCCAGTCCTTGGAAAGTAGAGGTAGAAGGATTAGGATTTCAAGGTTTGACAACTTAACCTCGGATCTCTAGAACCCACGGCATAAACAGAGAACACAGACTCCCAAGGCTGGCCTCTGACCTCTACAGGCATGGTATGCATTACACACACACACACACACACACACACACACACACACACACACACACACCAAATAATGTCAAAATTTGTTTTTGGTAGAAATGAATAACATAAACTACCTGTATATACTAAAACATGCCACGAGCTAGAGAGCTCTAGAAGGACAACAAACACTCTTCCATGATTTTCAGGGGTGTAGCTCCTGGGCACGAACTTTGTATTTATCTCTATTTGAACTTACTTAAATGTATTTAATAAGGAAATAAGCACGCAAATTGGAAATATGCAAATATATAACCCTACCATCTACCAATACACACTGGCAACATTTTGACTTTCATTTTTTTAATGAAAGTAATATAAACCAAAAAATAAAGTCAAACACAAAGGCATAGAAAAGGCGAGGCGTGGTGGTTCACGGCTTTAATCAGCACACAGGAGGCACAAGCAGGTCGACCTGTGAGTTTGAGACCAGCCTGGTCTACGGAGTGAAATCCAGGCCAGCCAAGACTGCTTAGTGATATCGTGTCTCAGAAAGGGGGGGAGGGGTGGTGCCAGGTGGTGGTGGTGGTGCTATGCCTTTAATCATAGCGCTCGGGAGGCGGAGGCAGGTGATCTCTATGAGTCTGGAGCCCAGCTGGTCTACAGGAGCTAGTTCCAGGACAACTAGGACTGTTACACAGATAAACCTTGTTCTAAAACAACAACAACAACAACAACAAGAAGTGGGGTATAGAAAATGTACTTCACATGCTTAACACATAGTAGGTACTAAAAAACTTTGTTGAAAATAATGAATGAAAATGAATGCGTGAATGCATTTGAAGAAATGAAATGAAGGTTCCCCCAAAGAAACTGTTGGGGGGGGAATTATTCTTTTTTATTCCGGGAATTATCAGTGTGTGCCACTCTACCCCACTGAATTTGTCTAATTTCCTTCTTCTCTTGACTTTACGATGTAGAACATGATACACTAAGAGCTTGTTCCCTGGAGCTGGGGAGATGCCCGCATGGTTAAAAGCTCTGGCTGCTTTTCACAGGGGAGCCCGGTTCAAGTCTCATCAGTCCTACGGCAGCCCACACCTATCTGCAACTCCAGTTCCAGAGCCCAGTGCTCACTTCTGGCCTCTGCCAGCACCAGGCACCGATGTAGTTCGTAGACATGTGTGCCGGCAAAACACCCATGCGCATAAAATGAAAATACACATTGTAAAAACAAATAAATAGTTTTCAAGGCTTTTATTTCAACGGTTATGAATCTTTTCTCAGGCTAATTATTGAAAATAAATGCTGTCTTGTATGCCTCTAATATAATGCAAAGTAAGTGTTCAATAAATTCTTCCTGGTGACAGAGGCATCCCAAAATTCAGGGAAGACAGGTGAATGCTTTTCTGATTGATTTTGTTGTTTTGTTTTATCTTTTTTCTCTGTGGTTTTGGAGTCTGTCCTGGAACCAGCTCTTGTAGACGAGGCTGACCTCGAACTCATAGAGGTCCACCTGCTTCTACCTCCCGAGTTCTGGGATTAAAGGTGTGTGCCAGCACCGCCGGACCTGATTTGTTTTTTGAGTTTTGAGACTATACTGTATAGTCCAAGAAGCCTCAAAATGGGACTGCTCCCTAGTGCTGGATTCCAAGTGTGTCTCACCACGCCTGGCCCACAGTTGTTTCTGAGTTATAAATCTCAGAACGGCTTTGCTGTCTTGGGGGCAGAAGTGCTGTTCACACAGTCAGAAACAGCCAGGAGCTACACATAGTGAACAACAGTTTTCGATCATGAAACCATCTTTGTTTTCGTGGAAAGTGTTTTTGCTTCGCTCAGCAGCCGTTCCATTCCTGACCACAGAGTCATAAGGGGATCATTATCACTAACACCATCTCTGCACATGAAAGCTATTCCTTCACCATGACTCCTGCGGAGCTGCCTTCTTTTTATTGGTCCTGCAGCAGGCTGCTTCAGCGTGGCTCCGGTGACCCCATCTTCTGTAATTTGCTCCCTCGTGATGGACGAGAACTTGCTTTTAATGTGTGAAATACGGCAACATGAACATGGAACAGAATGCCCTGTCTGGGACAAGAATAACAATGAAGAAACCGACTGTGGAATCTCATTCTCTTCTGCCCCGATGTGTAGGCCCCAGAGGGCAGGTGCGTAAGGCAAAACAAAGCAGGTCAGTGGTGAGCCAGGCGAGCATTGGGCACCTGTAAGCACAACACTCAGGTGGCAGGGGCAAGGAGGTCAGAAGCTCAAGGCCAGCCTTGGCTACATAGTAATTTGAGGATAACCTGGGCTATATGTGATTCTGTCCTGGAAATAAACCAGGAGAGACATAAGGCCATCACTACCACATTCTGGAAGAGAATAATCCTCGCTGATATACACTTTGAAACCACCCCAAAGAGGACTGCGGCAGCAGCCAAACCCCGCGTACAGCCTGTGCAAAGCTCAAACTCCAAAGCTCTGCCCAGCCACTCGGAGACAATGGAGGACACCAGTGGTTTATTGCCCTCTTAGTCTTTTGAGATGTTAGAATGACAGGCATGTGACTCCACCAAGTTTAGTTTCTCTTAATTTTTTTAAAGATTTATTTTGATACATGTAAATCTGTATGCTGTATATGCGTGGGTGCCTGTGGAGGCCAGGGACACTGTTGGGTCCTCTGGAGCTGGGGGACAGGTGGTTTTGAACTACAAGATATGGGTGCTAGGAATCAATTCCAGTCCTCTGGAAAAGAGTAGCCAGTACTCTTACAACTACCTACCCACTCCAAGTTTTATTTCATTCCTTGGAGTAACTTGTTACATAAATCAGTAACTAATGTATCCAGCCATAATAGTGCTGTGGGATAATGCTCTTGTGCACTGTAAAGATTTGTCACTTGTATTACTTTAATAAAAATGCTGATTGGCCAGTAGCCAGGCAGGAGCTATAGGCGATGACCAGACGAAAAGAATTCTGGGAAGAGGAAAGGCAGAGATGCAGTCACCAAGCAGACACAGAGGAAACAAGATGAGAAAGGTACAAAGCCTGTGGTTAAACATATACAAAAATTATGGATTAATTTAAGTAGTAAGAGCTAGTTAGTAATAAGCCTGCACTAATAGGCCAAACAGTTTATAATTAATATAAGCCTCTGTGTGCTTCTTTGGGGCTGAACTGCTGTAGGACCAGGCAGGACAGAAAGTTCCTTCTACATGATAGTGCATGCATT
Organism: Myodes glareolus; assembly: GCF_982192425.1. Taxonomy (NCBI): domain Eukaryota; kingdom Metazoa; phylum Chordata; class Mammalia; order Rodentia; family Cricetidae; genus Myodes; species Myodes glareolus. The sequence goes on from NC_142036.1 coordinate 69,143,625, forward strand.
AATCTCCGAACTCAGGAGGTAGAGGCAGGAGGATCCAGGAGTTCAAGACTAACCTCAGCTACATAATGAATTCAAGGATATCCTGGGCTACAAGAAACCCAATCTCAAAATAAATGAGTAAGATGGGTGAGATGGGTCAGCAGGTTAAAGAGAGAGCTTGCTGAGCAAGCCTGGTGACCTGAGCTCCAATTCTCCCACACCACCCAGGTCCCACAGTGGAAGGAGAATACACTCCTGAAAGTTCACTCTGACCTCTGCATGCACACCACAGTTTCAGTGCACCTCGTGTCTCTCTCTTTCTCTCTCTCTTACATACACCAACACCACCACTACCATCATTTTTAATTAAAAAAGTAAAACTAAAAAGTATAGATTACTAATACAATTTCTGTTAGATATTATTTTAATTTATGTCTAACTAAATTTCACTCAGTTATGAAAACTATATGCCTGGTCTGTATTAAACCATGAGTTTGATCCTTAGCACCTATCAACTGCATATACCCAACCAAAGAAAACAAAAAGTCATTTGTGAGAAAGACTGTATATTCCTTACCCAGTCACGGCATTTATTACTCAGAAAAGGCTTCCTTGCTAGCAAACAACTGTATCCTAATTTTGCTTCTAAGTTTATAAGTAAGAAATGTGGTCATGGTTTTTTATTTAGAAACAAGGTGGTTTGTTGTTGTTTTGTTTTGTGTTTCAATACAGAGTTTCTCCGTGTAACAGCTCTGGCTGTCCTACAACCTTTGTAGTCCAGGCTGGCCTTGAACTTAGAGATCCACACGCCTCTGTCTTCCTGAGTGCTGGAATTAAAGGTGTGTGCTACCACTGTCCGGCTGTTTGTTTTTATAAATTGCAAGTTCCTAATTATTTCTTCATTACCTTGGAAAAGAGTGTACTACTAATTTGGAAGTAATTTGGACCAATTCTGGAAATAAGGACTCCATAGTACACATGATCAGAATCTGAAGATTTAATTGCATGTCTTTTTAATTTAATTTAATGCCTGTTTAATACATCAGCCACCATTGTGTGATAGCTGGAATATAATCACCCTGATAATTCTCATTATTAGTTAACTTAAAAACATATTCTTTGAGCCAGGCAGTGGTGGCACATGCCTTTAATTACAGTACTCAAGAGGCTGAGGCAGGTGGATCGCTGTGAGTTCAAGGCCAGCTTGGTCTTCAAAGAGAGTTCTATGATAGTCAGGGCTGTTACACAAAGAAACCCTGACTTGAAAAACCAAAACACCAAAACACACACACACACAAAAAAAACCCACAAAAAACACAAAACCAACTCCCCCAAAAAACTTTGGAAAGCTGCAGATATAATAATAATAACAATAATAATAATAATGATAATAATAATAATAAAAAATATTATTTATCCTATGAGTCATAGGTGTTTTCCTTCCATGTATATCTGTGAACCACATGCATGACTGGAGCCTGCAGATGCCATAGTGGGTGTCAGGTCCCCTGGAACAGACAGCTGTGAATACCACATGAGTGCTGAGCATCAAACCTGGGTCCCCTGGAAGAGCAGCAGGTGCTTGTAATCACAGAGCCATCTCTTCAGCTTCTGGAGGCTTTTTCTTACCTTCCACTAAACCCATTTATACAGGTCAGCTCATTCTGCTAAAATTGTGTGTTACCTTTTCACTAATATCAGTTACTTTCACTTCTCCAGAGTTGATTCTTTAGTTTAGAGCGATAAAGGATAAAGAAACAAAATTAAAGAGATGCCCACAGATGAGCTGATTGCTCAGTAGCTAACAGCATTTGCCGCCATGTCTGACAACTTGAACTCCACCAGCCTCAGAACCCACATGGTTGAAGGAGAGAACAGATTCCTGAAGGTTGTCCTCTGTCCACCACATACACATCGTGATGTTCATCCGCGGATACAAACACACAAAAGTACAAAATAAGGGACTGGGAGGTGGCTCAGCAGTAGTTGAGCACTGGTTGGCTTTTGGGAGGTTGGCTTTCAAGAGCTCCCACGGCAGCTCACAACTGTTTGTAACTCCAGCTCCAGGGGATCTGGCACTCTCTTCTGGCTTCTAAGGGCACCGGGCATGCATGTAGTGCACACACATACATGCTGGCAAAACACCATCTGCCCTTGCCTGCCTTTAGGGTCCTAACAGGATACATCCTCAGCTGCAGCCACTAAGAGTAGCCCCTGTGCACATTCGCCGTATTCCCTTTTTGCCCACCTCCCATCTCTCTCTCTCTCTTCCATTACCCTAGTGCCTGGGGATTGGTCTCTGCCTCCCTCTCTGGCCCCTTCTCTGCCCTGTCTCTCTCCTCTTCGAATAAACTTCCTATGTGAGCCCTGTTGTATGGCATAACTCCTTCGTGGCGTTTTAAAAATTATAACACCATCCATAAACATAAAAAATAATAGAATAAATATAAAACTTATCTTTACTAAAAAAAAAAAAGAAAAGAAAAAAGAAAAACAACAACCACTTTTTTTGGGGGGGGGGAATATAGGGTCTCTATAGTCCTGACTTAGAATTCATTATGTAGCCTGGCCTCAAACTCAGAGATCATCCTGCCTCTGCCTCCCAAGTGCTGGGATTAAAGGAGTGTACCACTATGTCTGACTAAAATTTAAAAAACAAACGAACACACAAAAAACGAATTAAACAAATGCAATAATGTTTTTGTTTGTTTGCTTTGTTTTCTTGAGACAGGGTTTCTCTGTATGGCCCTGGTCATCCTGGAACTCACCCCATAGACCAGGCTGGCCTTGAACTCCCAGAGATCCACCTGCCTCTGCCTCCTGAGTGCTGGCATAAAAGACATGCGCCACCACCACTCGGGAATAATAATAATAACAAAATTAAGAGAAAAGCCCACACCATGAGAAAACAAGTTTGTCCCTTCATCCTTGTTCATCCTCTGTAGCTTACACATCTCCCCACAGGAATCGATGTCCTTCCTCAAACGCTTAGTCAGACGCCAAGGGCTACCTTTGACGCTGCCTCACAGATCTCCTCCCTTACTCAGCGCTGAATGCTAGTAATTACTTCATCATTTAATTATATCATCCAGTAAGCTAGTAATGCACTTCAAAGTTGGGATGAGGAACAGCTTGAAACTCTGAATGAACCGGGCTTCTTTCAGAATGGGGGGGGAGCCTCTAGAACCTTTGTTGACTGTGTTTTATAAACCCAATGCTTTTGGTTTTCTTTTTAGAGACTTTTTAAAGTCTGTGCAGTGGAATGTGTATATATGTGTGTGTGTACACATTTTCATGTGTTTGGGCATGTGGGGGAGTAGATGTGTGACAGGCACACAAGCATGTAGAGATCAAAGGTTGACTTGAGATGTCTTTTTTTTTTTTTTTTAAGTAATCTCTCTATTGTAAATAGATAAGCAGGGTCACCCACTGGAACCCGGAACTCTCTGACTTGGCTAGTCTAGCTAGTCAGCTTGCCCCGGGCATCTCATCTCTCCTGAATTCTAGGATCACTAACAGGCTGTCATGACTGCCTGTAGTTTACATGAGTATCGGGATCCAAACACTGCCCTTCACACTTGTGTGGCAATTGGGCTTACCTATTAAGCCATTTCTCCAACCACTCAATGTTTTCAAAAATCTCTTAAAGTTCCTTCCCTATTCTTGACTCATTCAACATGCATTTGCATACTTTTATTTTACTATTTGAGTCAGACAGTTGAGGACAGTGGTACAATTAAGTACAATTATGAACCAAACAGACAAGCTAAAAATCTGTGTCTGTAATAAAAGCAACAACAGAAAGAAGCACATAGGCTCCTCACAGCTCTGAAGCACACCTTCTAATTGGCAGGATGGTGGAAATGGAAAAGCTAGACAGGTTAAAAAAAATCACCAAGTATGATTTGGTTTGGCGTAATATTTTTCAATGCTATATGACCTATTAGCTATAACTATATATCTTCGAGTACAGGTATGTAATAAAGTGAAATAGACCACTCAGAGTCCCTTTACTGAGTATACATTAACAGGTTCAACCACACAACTAATGATATCCATCTGGTATATAATTAACATAGCACTCTAGTAAGTAATAGCTTTTTCTCAATGATAGATTGCACTGCACTAAAAATACACACGTTTACACATTAAAAGAGGCTACAGGCATGACACAGTCATTATACACTATGTACATTTTGGTTTTGTGGTGCCAGGAATCCTCCAGGTCTTATTTCAGGTAAGCATTCTACCCTCAGATTCCCCAGACCATCCAACTTCTTCCTTCCTTCCTTTATTTTATTTTTTAGGATGGGGTCTCTTTACATAGCCCTGGCTGTCTGGGAACTCACCACACTGGCCATGAACTCACAGATAATCCACCTACCTCCAAAATGCTAGCATTAAAGGTAGGTGCCACTATGCCCAGACTTCTTCCTTTTAAAGTGTACATAGTTAAAGACTGAAAGTGGTGGCACACACCTTTAATCCAATCACTCGGGAGGCAGAAGTAAGTGGATCTTTTATGAGTTCAAGGCCACCCAAGTATCCCCCCCCCCCACCCCGCTCCAGCTTAAAAGTTTTGATATTCCAAGGTTGGAGAGATGGCGCAGAGAGGTCAAGAGGGTTCAATTCCCAGCACTCACATGGCAGTTCACAACTGTCTGTAACTCCAAGATCTGACACCCTCATATAGACATACATGGAGGCAAAATGCCAATGCACATAAAATAAAAATAAATAAATCATTTTTAAAAAGTTTTGATAATCCAAGCATGTTACTGAGTCCCTATTCTTCAGGCAAATGCAGTACCAATCAAGACTAAGAATGGTGGATTCACTTGGGATTCTACTAGCTGGGACTCTTTACAGATAGAAAATGAAACTTTAAAATGCCCCTTTGTAGAAAGAACTACTAAAAGGATAAAAATAAAATTAAGCAAATGAAAAAAAAAAAAAGAAAACACAAAAGCTGCTCTGCCTGCTTAGGAGAAACCAAGAGTAGGAAGAATTACATATATTCATAGTAAGGTTGGCTGTTCGCATCCACAATCATCAAAGAAAAATTAAGACACAGTCCACTGTGGCAGACAGATGCCGTCTAAACTTAGACACCTGTGACTTTGGTGGCCAATGGGCTAAGCAGTGACAGCAGCAGCTTTGAGTCACGAACATAAATAAGATTGAAAGATACCAGGTACACCTTCTTCTGTTCTGCGCTGTGCCTTCCAGCAAGTCATGTGTTCACTGAACTTCCTTTCATTTAGAAATCTGGGTATTTCTTTCCCACATTACAAGCGTCTCCTCCAAATGCAGTTAACACAATACCACACTTTGGTTCCTTTGGTTATGAATAATCTCAAATCAGCAGTTTTAATCAACGCTAGGACTAGATTGAGAGAGGCAGACTCATGTGTTCCAATCTCCGGCTCTCCATTACGACCAAACAGGAAGTTTCCGAGCTTACCCCCTTCTCAGGAAGTTTAGATCAACTTGAGTATGTGCACCCTGTCCCAGAGAGTCTTTTTTTTTTTAAATATTTATTTATTATGTATACAATATTCTGTCTACGTGCAGGCCTGAAGAGGGCACTGGGCCTCATTACAGATGGTTGTGAGCCACCACGTGGTTGCTGGGAATTGAACTCAGGACCTTTGGAAGAGCAGGCAATGATCTTAACCGCTGAGCCATCTCCCCAGCCCCCAGAGAGTCTTAAATGGTAGTCCAGATACAATTTGGATTAAAATATTTGAGCAACTGCTCCTGAAGTTGTTATGTGTATCTATGACAAATAGACCCCTTATATGACTAATAATAATAAGAAGAATTTTCTTTTTCTTTTCTTTTCTTTTTTTCACCATAAGTGCTTGTAAAATAAATTTGTTTCGAGATAGGGTTTCTCTGTGTAGCTCTGGCTGTCCTGGACCTCGCTCTGTAGACCAGGCTGGCCTCAAACTCACAGAGATCTGCCTGCCTCTGTCTCCCCAGTACTGGGAATAAAGGGGTGCACCACCACTGTCCAAGGTAATTTAATTATTTAAACACCTGCTCACAATGCCTTATTCCTGTGATCTTCCTAGTAGGTCCTTATTAACCATGTCTGTTAATTGTGCAGCTAGTACAACCCAAGACAAGTAAAAGACAAGTACTCCTGTATGGTGCATCCTACAGCATCCCTGAAGAGATGCCACATGGTACAGAAGCAAGGAGGTGAGTGACACAGGGGGGCCTGCTCCTATCAGCGGCTTGTATGACTTACCCTGCAGTTTTCTTTGAATACAAGGCACTAAACGATTTTTGGTACATCCTGTGTTTTTACTATGGGGAGGCGCTAATATTTATTATAGAGGTTATAAAGTCATATTTCTTAAGTTACAAAGCAAATAAAAAATGAATACATCTTTATCTTCTTTCCCAAGTCAGAGAATCAACCAGCTAGTAAGAACACCCATCTAAACAGAAAGCCGTCACCACCATTCAGGTAGTAGTTAGTATTTAAATTATAATGGTTTATAGAAAATAACACATTTTCATGAGGTTGACCTGATCAAAGTTAATTCCATAACCTGGCAATACACAGCCACTTAAAATGGTGACAAGTTACAAATGAAGGAAAGAAAATGGTCATTTTGACTATAAAGATAAAAATAAACAGTTATAGGAATACAGGACCACAAAGGGGTGACTTGTAAGAAATATTTATTAATTTTGTGAGTGCGTGTGTTTTGCCTGTACATATGTCCGTGTATAACATGAATGCATTGCTCAGGGTTGTGAGCTCCTGAGGAATGGTGGGAACCCAACCAGAGTCCTGCAACAGTAGCAGCTCCATGGCAAGCATCATACATGTTACATACTAGACAAATGTGTTGAAAAGTTAACAGACACCACTTCACAGAATACTTATATTTAAGGCCAGTTGCTTCAAAAGACAAAGGGTCAGCACTTGTTCTGAAACCAAGTCCTGGACTTCTTCCTATTGATCACGAACACTCGCTACTACTTGGGCTACATTTAAGCATGTAGAAAAATGAGCTTTCCAGATTATCACTGTGATCATACATCTTACGTAATTTTAACCTGCCTGAACGAGACTTTAGGCATAAAAATCTTTTGAGGTTCCTTTGTGCTTTTTTTTTTTTAACTATAATTAGCTTTTCGATGGGATATTTAGCCACCAGCACAGATTGACTGAGGTAGCCAATCAGAAGTCAGCATTTGTGTACATGATAGGATAGGGTGTTTGTTCCTCTAGGTCGTTAACCCGCTGACTAGGCCTAACCTCAGAGGCTGGGTTTGTAAACATTTCCGGGTCCTCCCGGTTTCCCCAGTTCAGATGGGGCTTGCTTCCTCTGTGACTCCGGGATCTGCCGGGAACTCCTCTTCTCCGCCCCAGTTTACCCCTGGGTGAGACTCTCTGGGATGGGAAAAGCAGAATTAGATCTCCCAACAAACCATTGCGTTGAGTGGGCAAAGAGTCATTCAAAATGTTTTCTGCAGAAACCTGCGCGGTGACTCAAGAGATCTGAAGTCCCCAGCCCGGCCTGTGCCCAGCTCCGGGGCAGAGGACCAAGTCAACCGGTGCGTCCTCTAGGGGCAGCTGGCACCGAGTGTCCAGGGCAGAGCAGAGGCGGCACGGAACCCCCGGGGCACCTCCGACCTCACCCGGAGTCCTCTGCTCCTCAGCCGCTCAGCTACCCGGAGGCAGGGGCGTCTGCAAGGCAGCCCCGCAGCCGCCATGGGGCCGGGAGGACCGCAGCCAGGGATGCGGGAATGCAGATGGGAAGGATGGACTTAGCGCCTGCCCGAGAGTGGCTGCAACTTTCGTTTAAAGTGGTCGATGGCATACGGGTTAACTTTGGGTAGAAAACGAAAATGACCCACAGTAAGCCGCCAAGTAAATCTTTATTCCACAAGATTAGTTATCAGACTGTACTTTTAGATTCAGTTTCTTTCCTTTTCTTTTCTTTTCTTTTCTTTCTTTTTTGGTTTTTCGGGACAGGGTTTCTCTGTAGACCTGGCTGTCCCGGAGAACCATTTGCTCTGACTCCTGAGTGCTGGGATTAAAGTTGTGTGCGACCGCCACCCAGTTTGAGCGTTTTGTTTGTTGCTTATTTATTTAAATTTTTTAATTTTTGTTATTTATTTAAAATTTTAATTTATTTTGGTTTTTCGAGACAGGGTTTTTCTGTGTAGCCCTGGCTGTCCCAGAATTTGCTCTGTAGACCCGGTTGACCTCGAATTGGGAGAACCACCTGTTTTCCTGGATGCTAGCAGTAAGGATTTGTGCCAGCACCATGCCCGCTTTAGATTCAGTTTCTAGTTATAAAATCCTTAATGGCACAAGCCAGGAGAAGGGTCTTGGCACCAATTTCTCACAAAGCCTATTACGACGCATATCGCTAATTTCTCTCATGTTTTCTTTAACAATCTCTCATTGCTTCATTTTAAAATACTGCTTCTAGTGTAGTTCTTTTCCCACAAAGTTGATAGATACCTTTCTAAGCAGCTCAGATACGGTGGTGCAATATATACTCACTGATAACAGTCTCCAGAAACGGCCTTATTGAGTTAACATTCCTCCCTTTCAACAGCCCACAGTGTAAGCTTATTAGCAATTTAATGTACAAAATGTTTTTAATCTCTACGTAAAAGTTTTAATGAAAATATAGGGTGCAGTTGTAACAAGCCTAAATATGTAAGTGACAAAATAAATACATGTACACACGAATATATAGGCTAGGGAGGGATATAAATACATGGGTATTTAAATGTATAATAATGAAGTTGAGCCTTTAATCTACACTTTATTAAAAAAAAATTAACCCAAGGTGACTGGGCAGTGGTGGCGCAAGTCTTTAATCCCAGCATTCGGCCGAGGCAGAGGCAGGTGGATCTCTGTGAGTTTGAGGCCAGCCTGGTCTACATAGGTCTAGGACAGCCAGGATTACACAGTGAGACCCCCCCCCCCCCCATCTCTAAAACCAAAAGCAGACAAACAAAATGAAGACCTTAGGGCTGGGAGTGTAGCTCATTAAGTTCACATAGTGCACAAGATCCCGACACTCCACGGCAGCACAGGGTGAGACAGAGCCTTCAAGAGAGGCCTCAAAGCCAGAGGCCTGCCACAGCATAGAAGAAGGTGTTTGAGAACAAGGCCTTGGACAAGGATGGGTGTGGTGGCACAGGCCTTTGATCCCAGCCCTGCAGGGTGGGGAGCACTCCATTGAGGCACCTGGATCTCTGGGAGTTCATACCAGCCGGTTCACCGAGTCAGCTCTAAGGAAGCTGGGGCTACATAGGGAGAACCTGTCCTGAAAGTGAGACAGCGAGAGGGGACCTCATGTTTCTGTTCCAACGTAACCGGGCAAGTCACTCCATCATGGGACCAGAGATACAAGTGGAAGTTTTAGTTAAGGGACCGTGTGTGTCTGTGTATAGACAATGGGTGTTTTATCTGCATTGGATTGTTCTGACCAGTCTTCCAGAAGCTTCAGGCTTCTGCTTCCTTTCTTCAGGATGCTGCACCTTGGTTGGTAGGAGATAGAGGTGGAAAGGAACTTGGCTATCACAGTCCAGATAATCCCCATCAACTCTCAGTACAGAGACGGCTGACTGGGGGAAGGGAAACAGAATTCCTGCTTTTTGTTTCTCTCCTCTCCAGGCCCACGGAGCTACTTAGTTCCCTCCCGGGATCAGATTGTGTGTGGACTCCCTAACTGCCTCGAGCTTTAGTTTTAATTGTTCAAAGACGTCGCCTGCTGATTCGCTGTACTGGGGTGTACTAAGGACTACTGTAGAATATCAACACTGGACAATTTTTTTTTTCTGAGACAAGGATTTGCTGCATACTCTAGCTTGACTTCGACTTCAGCCTTCAAGTTATGCTCGTCCTGGCTCAGACGTCAGACTCCCTAGTGCTATGATTATAGTTGTACACCACCCTACCCAGCCAGAAAAATAACACCTCCCCATTAACAAGCCTTCCTCAAAAGATTAAGGGCACCCAAATCAGTTGTCATGATCAATGATGTTAGACTCTGGACTGAGAGAGCTAAATCATCTCAGCATTGAATGCACATACCACTTAGGACTTTTGCTCCTATTCCTATGGTAGTTTTTTACTGACTTATTTTTGAGACATCTTCCCTTTGTTGGATATTTACTTTAAAAACAACAACAGAGGGAGCTTTAAAGAGTCCCCCTCTCTAGTAAGTGTTGTGATCCAACTGCGCTCACTCCCCCTGACTGACAGCGGAACTTCCTTGCGGTCTGTAATTGACAAGGATGTTTGTGTTCTTTCTGGCCTTTGGGTCTCCACAGATGGAGTAGAGGTATAAAAGGTTGCTGGGCAAAATAAAGGTTGCTGTTCTTCTTCTGAGAAGTCTCAATATCCATCCATCCATTCCCTTCCATCCCCCCCATCTTCGCTATCCAAACGTGTTTGGAGGTTGTGGCTACAACCCAGACTTACAGTGTGTGCTAAGCATACCTGTTATGCAACAGTTTCCTCCCAGTTTAGAACTTTCCATTTTGGAGGGAAACTTCTTTGTTTGTGTTTGTTTTGTTTTTGTTTTGAGACAGGGTTTCTCTTTATAACAGCCTATTCTGGAATTCAGTTTGAAGACCAGGCTGAGTTCGAACTCACAGAGATCCACCTGCCTCAGTTTCTTGAGTGCTGGGATTAAAGGCGTGCACCACCACTTGCCAGCTAGAGGGAAATTTAAGACAGGATGTTTTACAGGTAGGTGAAAACAACAGTGTATTCTAAGGGAAGGTGAAATATACCAGAGAAGTTGATTCAGACAGGAAGTAAACAATTAAAAATAGCTCAGAAAGTCCCTGAAACTGACTAGATTCACTAGCCCGCCCCCTTGCCTCCCCGAGAATAGCATGAACAGTAAAGAGAAGTGTCTAACTGCCTAGAAGAAACAATGGCTGGCTTAACTGACTGGAAGAGGTTCAGATCTACGGGCCACCTGAAAAGGACCCTTCAACTTATGATGCTGCAGGCACACAGAAGTGTGCTTCGGGTTCCTGATGCTGTGAGCTGTAACGCATGCTGCACTTTGGCTATCTTTGAGTCATTTCTACTTCTGTAAGTAAGCCCTCCATCCTTATTCCTGTAAGGAAAACCCAATAAAACTCATTTGTTTACCAAGTTGGACTTCGGTGTATACATATTTTGGATTTTGGTCTGTCTGGGCTTCCTTTCTGGGGTACGGGTGTGTGTGTGTGTGTGTGTGTGTGTGTGTGTAATCTCTCACACAATGCATGATGCCCTGGGCTCAATCCCTAAGAAAAAATAATATAGAGCATTTCTACTAGATATTGCCAAAAGTCTCACTTCTTATAATGAAGAAAGTATATATCTCAGAGGAGGGAGATTGAGGCAGGCATATCTCTGTAAATTCAAGCCAGCCTGGTCTATACATGGAGTTCCAGGAGAGCCAAGGCTACACACACACACACACACACACACACACAGAGAGAGAGAGAGAGAGAGAGAGAGAGAGAGAGAGAGAGAGAGAGAGAGAGACTGAAAAAACAAAAACAAAGTTTATGTCAAGAAGTGTCAAAACACATCTGAAGTTTGAAATCTCACCTACCAGCCAATGGTATGACCTCGAGTAAGTCACTAATGACTGTTTGATTATTATTTCTTCTTCTACAATCTCGGGGTAATAATGCATCCCTAACCTAGCCAAGATGGAGATTGCATAAGATAAAATAATGGAGTAGTAAGAACTTTGGAAGGTGGAACATATACTTGTAATTAATTGTTATAAAGATAGTGTCCAGCAAAAGCCACAGTAGGGAGGGTAAGAAAGACATAGTCCCCAGTGTGTACAGAGCCACTTGTGGCAATATACAAATATATATGCCTTACCCTGATTTTTTTATTCAGGCATTTTTTGCATGGAGAGAAAGAGACTATGTGAGTTTATGCTGCACGTGTGGAAGTCAGAGGACAACTTCCAGCAGTCAGGTCTCTGCCATTGGAGTTCCAGGGACCAACTGCAGCCTGGGCAGCAAGTGCTCCTACCCACTGAGCCAGCCTTCCTGATGGCTCATAAATAGCTTTGTAACACAGCTGTGCATGTGTGTGCGCGCGTGTTTGTGCATATATATGCCTATCACAAGATGGAAACAGGAAAGCAAGGAATTTCAATTGTAGTGTGTGGCTTTGTTTCACTCAGACATTATTGGAAAGTGGCTGGCACCTATAGCTCAACTTTGTTTAGTCAAATGGATCAGAAACTTACCAGCCGCTCTTTGGACTGGAGGGGGGAGGGAGGGGGAGGGAAATGGGAGGAGGTGGAAATTTTTAATTAAAAAAGAAAAGAAAAAAAGAAACTTACCAGTCTGTTATCCAAATTCTGGATTGTTCTGGAGTTTTCCAGAGTAGAATTTGGATCAATCTAAGGGACTCAGCTCATGGGAGTAAGGGTAATCCAAAGAGCAGAGTCGTTATAGACTTCCCTGGGTATTCAGATCAGTCACCAAACGTGTGCACCTCAGGACTCCCTGCCTCTGTCTCCGTGCAGGCACGTCCCTAGACCTCGACTACGAACTGGCAAATAACTGCGTGTATGCTTTTAAGGAACAAAACCTTAGGAGACAGGTGCAAAGGTCTAGCAGGCTACAGGTTTTTATTTTTCTAAAACTTCAACAGAAGCATGAGAGGAAAGATGTGTGGCTTAGATGGTTGAAAGTAGAAAATAGAGTTGCTGTGGCTGTTTTAAGAAATGTGTGTTTTCATGCAAAAATCATAGAGAAAACTCATCTACACTGTCCCCACAACCTCCCTCACCCCCATCTCATCCCCACCTCGTGCATCAAACTCATACAAAAGAAAAGGTTTAGCTACGCTGCTTTATAACTTTTATCTCCTGTCTTTCTATGACAGCGTGAGGGGTCCCTACTCCTCATCTTTTTTTTTTTGTTTTGTTTGTTTGTTTGTTTTGTTTTTTTGTTTGTTTGTTTTTCTGTTTAGCTCCTGCTGGCCTGGAACTCTTTTTGTAGACCAGGCTGGCCTGGAACTTAGAGTTATCCGCTTGCCTCTGCCTCCTGAATGTTGGGATTAAAGACCACTGCCTGACTCCATTTCTCATCTTCAACTAACTCCCTTCCTTCTTATTCTCTCTCTCTCTCCTCTCTCTCTCTCTCTCTCTCTCTCTCTCCTGTTGTACCTAACTTCTTGACTCCCTCCTCTCTTACCTAGACCTTCCTTTCCCTCCTGAGTTCATTGCTCCCTGCTCTGATCCTGCCCCGGGCTTGCTGAGTACCGCTTCAGGGAGGAGCAGAGCCGTTGGAATTTATTATCACATGGCAAATTCTTGCCCACCCGTTTTGTGGGGCACCCTTCCATCTTGCTTGCGTTTCCTGACTTCCAGGCTCCTCCCAAGTTCAGGGTAGCCACTCAGACACTCTCCATTTCACTTCCTCAATTTCAACTACTTCTGCAAACAGATGGGCAGAAACTTAGGATGGTTCAACTTGAGAAGTCTTCATGTATTAAGGAGCAAAAGCAACCAGTATTCAGTAAAAATTAAACTTTGCATCTGAAGTTTTGTCCTTTGAGGCTAGCCATGTACAGTGTGAGCCCTTGCTTGGAATGCTGGACAGCTGTCACAGCTCCTAGTGAACCATGAAATCCCAAGGAAAACAACTGAAATATTGCTGGAGTTTTTTTTTTTTTTTTTTGGATACAAGAATAAATTACATGAGACATTCAACACTTTTTTTTATAAAATAGGCTTTATGATAGGTAAGATTGACCACTTATAGGTTAATATAGTTATTCTGAATATGTTCAAAGTAGTCTAAGCTAAAAGCAATGATGTCTGGTAGATTAGGTGTAATATGTGTTTAAATCAAGCACTTTCAACTTACAGTAAGTGTATGGGGTTGAAACTTCACCACAATTTAAAAAGCATTTGTATATAATTCTTCTTTAACAGTGTTTTCCCTCCTATCTGACGGTTATCTGTATTCTAAAGCCCATTCTACTGCTCTCAATTTTTAAAATTATTTTGGTTTTTCAGGACAGGGTTTCTCTGTGTAGCCCTGGCTGGCCTACCTCTGCCTTCCCTGCACTGGGATTAAAGACTTGTACTATCTTTTAAATTTTCTGTTATCATATTTCTTCCAATATATTTAACTACTTCTTTTAGTTTCAGAACTATCTTATTTTTTTTAAGATTTTTTTTTAATGTACATTGGTGCTTGGCCTGCATGTATGTCTGTGTGAGGGTGCCAGATCTCCTGCAACTGGAGTTACAGATAGTTGTGAGCTGCCATGTGGATGCTGGGAACTGAACCCAGGTCCTTTGAAAGAGCAACCAGTGCTTTTAACCACTAAGCCATCTCTCCAGCCCCCAGAATTATCTTACTGTTATAAAAATAAATTTAAATTACTTTTTTATACATGAAGATATTTTCCCTTCCTGCCTGATGCCCCAGGGGTCAAAAGACAGCATCATATCCTTGGAACTGGGTTAGAGACAGTTGTAAACTACAGTGTGGGTTTTGAGAATTGAACCTGGGTCCTCTAGAACAGTAGTTCTCAACCTGTGGGTTGCAGCCCCTTTGCCAACCCTCTATCTCCAAAAATATTTACGTTTAGATTCATAACGGTAGCAAAATTCCAGCTATAGCAAGGGATTTTTTTTTTTTTTTGAGACAGGGTTTCTCTGTGTATCAGCTTTGGCTGCCCGGAAACTAGCTCTGCAAACCAGGCTGACCTCGAACTCAGAGATCCGCCTGCCTCTGCCTCCAAAATCCTGGGATTACAGGCATGAGCCCACCACTGCCCAACTTGACAGACTTTGTTTCTTCTAAGGAATACTTTTTAAGAGACTTACTTTATGTGTGTGAATATTTTGCCTGCATGAATGTCTATGAACTATATGTGAGCAGGGTGCCCTTGGAAGCTAGAAGTCATTGGATCCCCTGGAACTGGAGTTACAGGTAGTGGTGTACTGCTATATGGGTGCTGGGAACGGAACCCAGGGCCTCTGCAAGACCAATAAACGCTTTTACCTACTAAGTCATCTCTTCAGCCCCTTAAGGAATACATTTTATTTTATTTTGGTGAAATAAATAAATAAATAAAAGTTAAAAAAAAGTGAAAATATTTTTAAATCTTAATCCTAAGATAAAATTGTTTGCTGTCTTTTTGTATAATCATCAGAATTAATATGTGGAGCTTTTGATCCAATATTAAATTTTATAATTGTGTTTTGACTGCATGTATACCTGTAGACACACCATGTGAGTGCCTAGTGCCTACAGAAGCCAAAAGAGGGCATTGGATCCTCCGAAACAGGAATAACAAATGACTGTAAGACACCATGCAGATGCTAGCAATTGGATCTGGGTCCACGGGAAGTGCAGTCAGTGCTCTTAACTATTGAGTCATCTCTTCTACCCAGTATTAAATTTTCAGTAGTTACAGGCCAGAGTACATTGTGGGCATTCTCGCTACAGCTTGTGACGTTTAAGTATGGTCTGTAAATCAACCCTACTAATATTACTTAGGAGATTATTATAGATTGTTAATCTTAGTTCCCAACCTAGCTTTACTAAGTCATAACCTGCATTTTAATAAGCCCCTCCCCCGGCTTATTGCACACATGTTAAGGTTGGGGAACAGTATACAGCAGGAGCTTCCCCTAGGGAAGTAATCTCTGACTTTCACTGCACATTAAATTCACCTGGGGGAACTTTTGAAAACTCCTGAGGATGGGACTGCTCCCTCTGAGACTGATTTAATTGACTGGAGGTGGGAGCCCTTGGCACTGGTATTTTTAAAGCCCCCTAATTGCACTGGGGTTGGGAGAGAGGGCTCTACAATTACAAGCTGCCATCATTAGGGTTCTAGTTACTTCAAAAGCAGGAAGGATGTGTTTGTCTTCTGACGGGGGTGTCCCTAGAAGACAATAGGGATCTGAGAGCATTCTGTATGAGAACTGTGTCCCCAGGACTTCGTGCTGGTTGTAACTGTTTTGACAAAAAAAACTCACCATTTCTTTGGTTTCCTTGGTAAACAAATTTTACTTCCTGACGATGACCTTCCTGTGCCTCTTTCTGTTCTGGCACCCTTCAAAGATGTTCTCGCCTTGTGTGCTCACTCTGAAACTCACAAATGTGCTTGTGTCTGGATGTCTGTCCTCTGCCTTAAATATTCTTGTCATGGGACAGGAGAGATGGCTCAATGTTTAAGAATTCTTATTGGTCATACAGAGGACCAGAGTTCAGTTTCTAGCACGCACATGGTGGCTCACAGCTACCTGTAACTTCGTTTCCAGGTGCTCTAACACCCTCTTCTTGCCTCTGCTGGCACTTGCCAGCCCATGATGCACACACACACTCAAGCACATACACATAAAATAATGGTCCTTAAAAATTCTTGCCACCGGTGCTGGAGAGATGGCTCAGCGGTTGAGAGCACTGGTTTGTTCTTCCAGAGGTCCTGAGTTCAATTCCCAGCAACCGTATGGTGCTTCACAACCACCTTGTAATAAGATCTGGTGCCAACTTCTGGCCTGCAGGGATGCATGAAGGCAGAACATTGTAAACATAATAAATAGATAAATCTAAAAAAAAATTCTTGCCACCAACCTGATATAATCTGACTTCTCGCTGCTTGAGAGATTTTAATTCCTTGTAAAGTTAAAACTGAATAGCCGTAAGTAGTTCATACTGCAGTTCTCAGCTTTGCTCACTGTTCAACCACCTTGAACAGTGAAGGCAACTGTCCTAGATTCTCCTTTTATGCCCACTAAATAACCTTATCAAAAACTGCATGGGAGGAGGGACGTAGCTTAGTGATGGAGTGCTTGCTTAGCATGCTGGGGACCCTGGGTTTTGTGCCCGACATTGAATAAATAAGTAAATAAAGGGAATTCACTTTGAATGGTAATCTGAGAACCTGTGTTATTTTCTAATGGTCACCATGCATTTCCATAAATGCCCTTAAGCAAATATTTTATGTTTTGTATGTGTATGAGAGTTTTATCAGTATGTATATACACCACCACACCCAGCTTAGAGATCTCTTAAATTAAGATAGCTATTTAATATCTGGGTAGTGGTCAGACAGTGGTGGTGCATGCCTTTAAAGCCAGCACTTGGGGGGGCAGAGGTAGGCGGATCTCTGTGAATTCGAGACCAGCCTAGTCTACAGAGTGAGTTCCAGACAGCCAGGGCTGTTACACAGAGAAACCCTACTCGGGGTGGGAGTGGGAGGGGGAGTAAAAAAATGGGTATTATGTAAAATTCAGTTTGGAGCACATAAAGTATCAAAAGCAGATTTGGACCCAACAAATATTTATAAATCATATAGTACCTTAAAAGTTCCCTTTTTATTCAGTCACGGTAGTGCACACCTTTAACTGGGGAGGTAGAAGGCAGTGGATCTCTGTAAATTCAAAGCTAGCCTGATCAGCAACAGGAAGGAAGAATCAGCAATGTAGGTTACTTTATATTTATTTATTTGTATTTTATGTGCATTGGTGTTTACCTGCATGTATGTCTCTGTGAGGGTGTCAGATCCTCTGGAACAGGAGCTGCGGAAAGTTGTGAGCTGCCATGTGAGTGCTGGGAATTGAACCCGGGTCCTCTGGAAGAGCAGCCAGTGCTCTTGACCGCTGAGCCATCTCTCCAGTCCCACAGTCTAAGTTTTTACACGCTCTGCAGCCTCAATTTTGAGAGGTAGAATTCAAGGTAAAGCCTCGCTGACTTCAAGGATTGCCCTGCAAAATGCTCCCTTGCCTCTTAATGTTCCACGGTGCTATCGTTTGAGGTAAAGCTAGCTTTCTTCCCCTCAAGCCAGCAAACTATTGCAGATTCTGGTTAGAAAGACTTAGAAACCACTAGCTAAGCCAGATGTGGTGGCCCATGGGAAAACTGCATGGTCTGTGCATGACTCTGCAAAGGAGAAGCCTGACTCACAAAGGTCTCTCAGATTTCACCCCCTAATATCTGACTCCGGGTTTTTATTAAGAACAATTAGAATTTGTGCTACAAGGTTCCTCAATCCTAGCACTTGAGAGGCAGAGGCAGGGGGCTCTCTGAGTTTGAGGCCAGCATGGTCTACAGGGTGAGTTCTAAGACAGCCAGGACTACACAGAGAAACCCTATTTCTGGAGAGAGAGAGAGAGAGAGAGAGAGAGAGAGAGAGAGAGAGAGAGAGAGAGAGAGAGAGAATGAAACCAGTAGGTAGCTTTACCTCTCCATGTGTAGTGGTGACTTTCCAAAATGTAGTGTAGCTAGGTGTAGTGGCTTATATCTGTAATCCTAGCATTTGGGAAGCTAAGACAGGAGGATTGCCATGTGTTTTGAGGCCAGCCTGAGCTACATAGCGAGTTTTAGGTCAGCCTGGTGTACATACAAGTAGGCAAATGTGTGAGACATTGACTCAAAGAATCAAAAAGTAAACTGGGCATGGTGCTGCAGGCCTTCAATCTCAGTACTGAAGAGGCAGAAGCAGGCAGATCTCTGTGAGTTCTGGGTCAGCCTGGTCTACATCTTGAGCTCCAGGACAGCCAGGGCTACATAGAGAAACTCTGTCTCAAAAAACCAAAATCAAATAGTAAAAATCAACAAATAAAACCTGCTGCTTTCCTTCAGTGAGAGAGGACAATAACAACAGCAGCAAACAGTGCTTTGCCAGGCCCTGGTGGACTCAGGGGCACCCACAAGACTGACTTCTTGCTTTCCAGTCTCAGCATCCTGCTTGTTTCGGAAACAGAAACATGGACACACGCTGTCCCTAAAGGCCTCAGTCTTGTACGACATTTTCCTCTTTGGAACTCAGCACCTATGGGAGTCCATTTATCAGACTTGTGTATCAAGAATAACAGGAGAAACAGCTGCATTTTGCTGATAATTTATTTCAATGTTCAGCAGTCTCATCTGGTAAGAGGTTAAGCATACCTTTGCCTCACTATACACGACAGGAAACAGCCTTTCCACAGTAATATGGGCTTGGCTACTCCTTCTGATTAGTCTTAATAGAATGTTGAGCTTGCACTGCTTTAGGTTACTGGTTTTTAACTGCTGGAAGGAAAAGACCAGTAAATAGAACACATTCCCAGTCATTTGACAGCCAGCCTGTTGCTTTCCAACACCAAAGAAAAGGTAATTACCAAAGGATTTCTTAGTGGTTTCAAGCTTTGGTTATCTGAAATTGCCCGTAGTGTATGAGATCTATCACATTTGAATAGTTACTGTTCATAGGGCTCACCCTGCTCTCTCCCCCGACTGGGAGGAAAGCCAGTGGAGACGCAAGGCACCGATGGGGAAAGAAGGTGAGGGTGGAGGGAGAGCGCGATTTCAACAGCAGCTAGAAAGTCAGGTGGGATTCTGCCATGTGGCTGGGAAGCAATTTTAGGAGCAGGGTAGAGGGGAGCTAGGTGACCCCAGACAAGTGACACCTTTAAGTGGTGGCATCTGGTCCCTGATCCCCACCACCTGGCACTCATGAAATGCTTTTCTTTCTCTCCAATTTCGAAGATCATTATTTCCTCAGGCTACTGTCTTAGTCAGGATTACCATGGCTGTGATGAAACACCGTTACCAAAGCAACCTGGGGAGGAAAGGGTTTACCTGGCTTACACCTCCACACTGTAGTTTATCACTGAAGGAAGTCAGGACAGGAGCTCAAATAGGGCAGGAACCTGAAGGCAGGAGCTAATACAGAGGCCATAGAGGAGTGCTGCTTACTGACAGGGTTTCTCTGTGTGGCCCTGGCTGTCCTGGAACTCACTCTGTAGATCAGGCTGGCCTTGAACTCACAGAGATCTGCCTGCCTCTGCCTCTCACAGTGCTGGGATTAAAGGCATGTGCCACCTTGGAGACATTTTCTCAGTTGAGGTTCCCCCCGATGATTCTAGCTTGTGTCAGGTTAATACAAAACTCGCTAGTACATAACCTTCAACCACTGCTACTCCTGTCTCCACATCCTGGATGTTGGTATCATAGTGCTGTGCCACCAAGCCATTGGTGGGGATTAAACCCAGGACTTTGTGTGAGCTAGATAAGCCACATCCATAGTCTTCAACCTGTTTGTGTCATTGAGAAACTTGCTGTTCCTGTTCCTCAAGAGACAGGTCAGCCAGGGTCTGCCAGAGCAGCTGCCCCGAGGCCTTCCAGCCAATCCACAAACTCAGGGTAATTGATTTTGCCTGGCTTCAGTACTGCTTGGAGTCAACTGTGTATGTGGAGTATTTCTGAGTTCCTTGAGCTGTTCTGAAATGGGTGGGGTGTTTCCTCCACAGATGATTCTTCTTCT
Source organism: Myodes glareolus (assembly GCF_982192425.1). Taxonomy (NCBI): domain Eukaryota; kingdom Metazoa; phylum Chordata; class Mammalia; order Rodentia; family Cricetidae; genus Myodes; species Myodes glareolus. The sequence continues at coordinate 69,163,900 of NC_142036.1, forward strand.
TCTTCTTCTTCTTCTTCTTCTTCTTCTTCTTCTTCTTCTTCTTCTTCTTCTTCTTCTTCTTCTTCTTCTTCTTCTTCTTCCTTCTCCTCCTCCTCCTCTTTCTCCTCTTCCTCCTCCTCTTTCTCCTCTTTCTCTTCTTCCTCTTCCTCTTCCTCCTCCTCCTCCTTTTCCTCCTCTTCCTCCTCCTCCTTCTTCTGTGTAGCTTTGGAGCCTGTCCTGAACTAGCTCTTGTAGACCAGGCTGACCTCAAACTCACGGAGATCTGCCTGCCTCTGCCTCCTGAGTGCTGGAATTAAAAGCGTGAGCCACCACCGCCCAACCCCTTTCTCTTTTCTTGAAGCACCTTTCTGCAGTCTCCGTCTTCAGCCGCTTGTTTTCCTCTTCAACCTCCCAGACTGCCTGTCTCTCTGTTCCAGGCTCAATTAGCCTGCCAATTGCCCTTTCCTTCTCTCTCCCTACTGGGCTCCAATGTTTTATGTCTTAGGAGTCTTAGACAAATTGGTGACTGTTAAACTAATTTAAACTAACATGTAATGACTGACACCACCTAGGGAATTAGTAGAAGAGGTGTGGGGAAGGTCCGTTCCCTGTGGCTTCCCAATTCCACCTGAGCAGCAGCCTAATTAGTTTACCTCCGAGAATATCGCTGTTCAACTTAATTGACAAGCAGTCTGCATTAGGGAAGACATGGTTTAAATGTAAAATAGTTATTTGTGAGGGGAGCTCTCCTTTGGATGCAATTGTGTCTGCCATGTGGGAAACAAAGCTTTAAACTTACCTAAGTACTCTTCCACCAAGCAGCCTGTCCAGCCCTCGTGATCAGATTTTTAAGCTGTAGTACTTAATTTTAATTGCTCTTTGAAGTTTTACATTTATTTATTGGTTTTTCAAGGCAGGGTTTCTCTGTATATCCCTGGCTGTCCTGAAACTCGCTCTGTAAACCAGGCTGGCCTAGAACTTAGAGATCAGCCTGTCTTTGCCTCCCGAGTGCTGGAATTAAAGGTGTGCACCACCACTGGCTACATTAATTTTTCAATTAGCTAATTAATGAATTAATTTTATTTCTCTGTGGTGGGCAGTTTTGTATGTTAAAGGACAGCTTTTGAGAGAAGGCTCTCCCCTGGTCCTGGGGATTGAACCTAGGTCATCATTCTTGGCAACAGGTCCCTTTCCATGCTAAGTCATCTCGCCTGCCCACTCTTTGCATTGGTATAAGACTTGAAGTAACTTTGAAAGCAGAACTTTCTCCTGTCGTTATATTTAAAGGAACATTTGGCTAACATCATTTAGAGATTTTAATTTTTCTATACAATTAGAACCATGTATTTCCTTCAATTAAACACGTATTTTCCTTCTATTGTGTGTGCATGTGAACACATGTGTGAACAACACACATTTTCCTTGTTTTGTGTGTGTGTGTGCATGTGAACACGTGTGTGAACGTGCACGTGCATATGTGTGTGTGTCTCTTTGCATGCACAGACACAATCGTGAGCGCTGCAGATTGATGTCAGATGTCTTCCTCAATCGTTTTCCACCTGATTTTCTGGGCAGGTCTCACTGACTCTGGAACCCACTGACTGGCTGGAGTAGCTGCCCAGCTGGGGCCTCCTGAGTCACACTACCTGTGTCACCAAGCCCATCTAAGACTCTAAACTCAGCTCCTCACGCTTGCGCAGCAAGCACTTGACCCAGACAGCTTTGCCTGAATAGGGATCAACACCAAGCATGGTTTGCTACACATGTTTTTCACTCATTTCCCTTGTTTAACACTGGTCCAAGCCTGCAGCCTCCTCAGCTGCTGAGGAGCTAAGGCAGGAGAAATTCAAGGTCTGGGCTACAGAATGAAATTTAGGTTCAGCCTGGGCAACCTGGTGAGATCCTGTCTCAAAACAGAAAGTAAAAAGGGGGTTGGAGATGGAGCTCAGCGGGAGAGCATTCGCCTGGCATGTGTGAGGCCCCAGGTTCAATCCCAAATCTGCAAAAATAAATATATGATGAATCAGACTTTTTATCTGACACATTAGCCGGGTGAGGTGGTGCACACCTACAATCCCAAGCGCTTAGGGACCTGAAGCAAGAGGAAGAGACAGTGCAAGGCCAGCCTTTATTTATTTAGCCAATGAGAGCTTGTCTAAATACGGTAAACATTTAGACAAAATATCTCAGCACTTGCTGCCTTGGCTCCCAGCACCTACATGATGGCTCACAACTGTGTATAACTTTAGTTCCAAGGGATCTGCAACCTTTTCTGGCCTCCCTGAACACCAGGCATGCAAGTGTTAGACACATACAGCAGACAAAACACATATACACGTAAAATAAATAAGTCTAGGGGCTGGAGAGATGGCTCAGTGGTTAAGAGCATTGCCTGCTCTTCCAAAGGTCCTGAGTTCAATTCCCAGCAACCACATGGTGGCTCACAACCATCTGTAATAAGGTCTGGTGCCCTCTTCTGGCCTGCAGGCATCCACACATACAGAATATTGTATACATAATAAATAAATAAAAAAAGTCTAAAATAAAGATATAGATATACAAATATGAATAAATACATAGGCAAATGTAATTGTATATTTAAAGGTACAGATTATTATATTCTCTTTTCATTATTGCGTCAAATTATAAAATTTAAATTGGACCCATATTCTTAGCGCATTTAATAAATCAAATATAACAGTCAGAAGTAACTTAGTAAACTCTGTTTTTTTCTTTTTCATCCACTTAAAATAGATATTCCTGTCTGTGAATCCTTCACAAGATTTTTATGCTATATCATTCATTTATATCACATGAAATTTTTAGATCTCTTTAATAGACTTAGCATTTGTCTAAGTGATATTTGACCATGATAATCTTATTTTTTATATATTTATTGGTTTTTCAAGACTGAGTTTCTCTTTGTAACAGCTCTGACTGTCCTGGAACTCGCATTGTCAACCAGGCTAGCCTGGAACTCACAGAGATTCGCCTAGATGTGCTGGAATTAAAGGCATGCCTCATCACCTGGCCTTATTCTTTAGTTTTAAGTTGTTGTTTTGTTTTTGAGAGAGGGTCTCACTGTGTAGTTCTAGTGGCCTGGAGCTCACAGGGAGCGTGTCTCTGTCTCGTAAATCCTGGAGCTAAAGGTGTGCACCACTAGACTAGCAGTCTTATTTTCTAAACTAGAAAAGAAAACCCATCAACAACCCAGGGCTCATACTCTGACAAATACATCTCTAGCAATAGTGTTTCTGGTTGACATCAGGACAATCGAGAAAACCCTAAAGCCCAGTGTAGCCCAGTGTTTCCATTGCATGAAGCCCAAAGTCATCGTATAAAAGAAGCAAGTGGTTTGTTGACTGCCACTCCATGTCACTCTCTTTAGAAATATTATCCTGAGTCTCCATAGCACACCCTCAGATGAGTGTTAGCATTTCCACGTACAGATGGAGCACCCAAGGATGTTCGGGTAGGCATGAAGCAGGTGGTGACTCATCAAAGCTAAAATGGTTGCCGTGTGCCCGAATGGGTCCAATACCAAAGCCTGTGACAGCACGTCACCTCCAGAATGTACAATGCCCTTTGAGCCTGTGCTGTAACCACATCTGTGGTTAAGATAGGTGTGTGTGGGTGGCTCAGCAGTTTAAGAGCATTTGTTGCTCCACCAGTGGCCTGCTAATTTGGTTCTTAGCACCCACATAGCAGCTCACGACCATCTATAATTCCAGCTCCAGGGCACCCACTTCCCACTTCTGACCCCTGTGGGTACCAGGCAGACACACGGTACACAGACTTCCATGCAGGCAAAGTATCATACACTTAAATTAAATCTAAAATGTAGGCAACAATATAGGCGGTGCCCTGGAGAGATGGTTCTACCAATAAAATACTTGCTATACAAGCATGAGGACGCACATGAACTGGGGGTGGTGGTGTGCCTGCAATCCTAAGGCCAGTTGAAGCAGAGGCAGGTGATGCCAGGGAGCTCACTGGATAGCCAGTGCGGCAGAATCAGGGAGCTCACTAGCTGGATAGTCAGTGCGCAGAATCAGGGAGCTCACTCGCTGGGTAGTCAGTGCGGCAGAATCAGTGAGCTCTGGGTTCAGTGAGAAACCTTGTCTTGAAAAAAAATAAGGTGTGGCTCCAAATGCTACAGAGAAACCCTGTCTCGAAAAACCAAGAAAAAAAAAATAAGGTGTGGAAAGACTTGAGGAAGACACCCAACACTGACCTCTGGCCTCCACATGAATAGACACATGTGTACCTACATATAACAGTAATAGTTTGGAGAGTGGTAAGAGACAGACAGAGCTGAGTTTACTGTTATGTTTATGTTGTTTCTACCACTTAGGAGTTGTCTGACTGAGGGCAGATCAATTTTGCTTCTGGAACCCTCTATGACGCAGCTCTTCCAACAAGACCATGCCTCCTAAACAGTCCACCTACTGGGAGTCAGACGTTGAAATCTATGAGCCTAGAGGCCATTCTCATTCAAACCACCGCACCATATAAGCCTCATGACCTGAACCTGATCCCCAAAATCCACATAAAAGGTCCGGTGGCATACATTCGTCATCCCAGCACTCCTGTGGTGAGCTGGGAGGCAGAGTCAGGTGACGCTGGAGAAGCTAACTTGGAGTACACAACTCAGCAGCCAAAACAAACAGGAAAGACCCTTCTTCAAACACAAAAAAACAATGTTGATGGTGCCTGAGGAGCAATCCAAGGTTACCCTCTCACCTACACATGCCTCCCCCATATGCTCCTAGACACACATGTAAATGCGCACACACACATACACACACAATTCTGATATGAGGAACGCTGCAGGAAAGAAGGGAAAGCACACGCAGACATATCTCAAGCAATAAGTTAGCGGAAAAAGAACTGTTGTAACAGCCATACTAGGAAAACGAACAGAGGAAAATGTGGACTATTTATGGATTGAACAATGGGGATTTTAGGAAAGCGTGTGGATTTGTTTATTTAATCTACTAATTTTTGAGGGTCTCATGTAGGTAGTGGCATTGTATTTGTATTTTAATAAGTAAAGCTTGTCTAAAGATCAGAGAGTAAAACATTCCTCCTGGTCAGCCTTACAGATCACGCAGTGGTAACACACACACTTAATCCCAGTAGCCACACTAGTTTGCCATAGAAACAGGTGGTACATGCCTTTAATTCCAATGGTCCACACCTTTAATCCCAGCCCTAGAGAAGATTATGAAACAGGAGGAGACAGCTCTCAGATAGGGTCTCTTTCTGAGATTCCTGGAGACAGGATCGCCATTTCGGACTGAGGTAGAGGTAAGAGCCAGTGGCTAGCTGTTTTGCTTTGCAGATCTTCAGGTTGAACCCTAATTTCTTCCTGAGTGTTTATTAATTGTGCATCATATGTAGCTCAAGGTTTTCTCAAGAATGTAATCTTGATCGTCTGACCCTTCTGCTTCCCCATCCTCTGAATGCTGGCATTACAGGCATGTGCCACCACACCCTGTTTTATGAGGTGCTAGAGACTGAACCCAAGGCCTCTTGCATTCTACAGACTGAGCTTCAGCTCCAGAATTCAACTCCCCCCTCTTCTTCTCTCTCTCCCTCCCCTTCTCCCTGCCTCTCTCCACGTGCATATGCTACAGGGCCTCAAGTAGCCCAGTAGCCAAGGATGTCCTGGGATTTCTGATTCTCCAGCCTCTACCCTCCAGACATTAGGATTACAGATGTGCACCAAGCCCGGACAGGAGCTGTGTAGTTTTGCTTAAATTTCTATTTCGAGGTAGGACTTTATGATGCTACCCAAACTGGCCTCCAATCCATGGTTTCCAAACACTTGCATTACATGTGTGTACCACCACGTCGCCCACACATTGCTCAAAAACGTGGTTTCACCATGAAATAACAGTCATGATTTAGAGATAAAATATATTGGGAACTAATCAATAATCTCAATAGTAAAACAAAACAAAAAACTTCCTAAAATGTAGTTAAGGTCAATTAACCAGCGGTATATTTTGCTGGAAATAATTAATGTAATTAGTAAAATCTAAGTGATTCCCGGGGCAAGAGCGATGGCTCAGTAGTTAAGAACACCGGTTGTTCTTCGAGAGGACCTGGGTTCAATTCCCAGCCCCCACATGGTGGCTCACAACTGTCTGTAACTCCAGCTCCTGGGGATCCCGCGCCTTCCTCTGGCCTCTGTGGGCACAAGTGGTTATGAGTCATGTGCTGCGCAGACTTACATGCAGGCAAACACACACACGCATAAAATAATAATACAAATATTTTTGAAGAATGTAACTGATTTCTGATTTTGCTGAGAGCGGTCTTCTCAGAACACTTGAAATGGCATTGTCAACATATTTTAAATCCGTGCCTGCAGATCATGGCTTCACTGTTGACGATGACGCAATCCTCTTAATGTCTTTCATCCCAGCTTGGTAAAAGCCTGCACAGGTATTCAGGTTCACACCACCTCTGAGTAATAGTTCATGGGTGATTAAATTCTGTGATCTTCCCACTTGACATATGAATCAGTTTCCTGTTAATACACTCTCTTACAGATTTAGGACGAAATAAGAAAATTTAAATAACAATCATGGCATAAGCCACAGGAAAACACAAAGGAGTTGAAAATAAACTTGACAGCTTCTAAGTTAAAATAGAATTCCTTAGAACTGTATGAAGCCGTGCTGGAGAGATGCTCGGCAGTGAAGAGTACTTACTCTTGCAGAGGGTGAGAGTTTGGTCCCTAATACCCACAAGAGGTGGCTTACAACCACCTGCGACTCTAGTTCTAGGGTATCCAACACCCTCTCCTGAGGGCACCTGCACACGTGTGCACATACACATGAATACTCGCCAAGAAAGATATGTGAAGCTTTACTAGTGGACATGTTCAGAGTAGAGCTGGAATATTAAAAATTCGCTACTCAGTATTTGGGGGGCCAGTGAGACGCCTCAGCAGGCAAAGGTGTTTGCCGCCTAACCCCATAGCCTGGGTTTGATGCCGGGACAGTGGGAGGAAAGAACTGAACCCTACAAGTTTTCCTCTGGCTTCCACGGGTGCACGTGGCACTTGCCTCCCTCACAGTAAGCTAATTAAAGTGCAATAAAGAATAGCAAAGAATAGTATACACGTATGGAGGCTTACTGCTTGTCACGTATTTGTTCTTGAGGATCTAGCGGTCTAATAAGAGAAGACGCCAAGGAAATACACAATGCAAATACGAAGTGGCAGGTGCCACCAGAGGCGTTGACAGAGCGCTGTCCTATGAGCTGATGAGAATTAATTCCTATCACTCCCAAGAGTGTGTTAGGAAGACAAACCTTCCCAGAGCACAGGGCACGTGTCTGAGCTATGAAACAGTCGTTTCTCTGGCAAGCTTCTAATTTAAGCCTTGCTTTATAGATGCATTAACCCCACTACCAAGAAAGCAGGACGACAAGCCCGGGCTTCTGTCTGTGCTCCTCTGGCTTCACCAGGAGGGTGTTATTCCATGATTCAGGACAGGAGAGGCCCAATTTCATGACCCCGTGAACTCTTATGAAGGAAATGAGAAAAGCAGCATAGTTGTTTTCCCAAGCGTCCATCCCTTCGCACCAGGTATGCTGGTGTAGGCCTGTGATCCCAGCATTCTGGAGGCAAGGGCAGTATTGCCTCAAGTTTGAGGCCAATGTGATTGTCTTAGTTGGAGTTAACTATTGCTGTGATGAAACCCCCTGGCCAAAAACAACTTGGGGAGGAAGGCATTTATTTGACTTAATATCCTGAATCACAATGCATCGAAGGAAACTGAGGCAGGCACTCAAACCTTCCTGGAGGCGGAGCTGGTGCAGAGGGAGGGTGTCATGGAGGGGTGCTGCTTAGGCTTGTTCAACCTGCTTTCTTAAAGAACCCACGATCAACAGTTCAGGGGTGTCTACATCCACCCCATCTATCACTGATTAAGAAAATGATCACCTACATCCACATTTTTTGGGTTCCCTCCTCTCAGGCCACTCTAGCTTGTGTCAGGTTGACATAAAACTAGCCAGCACGCTGGCCTGTGCAGCAAGCAAGCTGCAGGCAAAGACAGTGAAGATCCATCTGGATCAAACAAAAGTGCTGGTCTGTTCAGAATATGTGTCTATTCAATAAGGAATGCAACTGTGTAAGTTGTTTCAGAGAGGGCCGTTGTCGCTGCCTGCCTTAGAATGTATTTAAACAGGGTCTCACTCTATATATCCCTGAGCTGACCTGACTCACTATGTAGACCAGAGTTACAGAGATGCCTCTGCTTGTCCAGTGCCACCTCGATTTTTGACATATAAACCAATCACAGGATGAGGCTGGGAATGACTCCCCTGTTACCAGGTTAATTGCGGGGCTGGGGATGGAGCCCAGTGGCAGAGGACTTGCCTAGCATATGCAAGGTCCTGGGTTTGAGCCACAGGACCATGGAAAGAAAAAGAAAAGCACACGTGTTATCTGTATTTCTAAACACTGCTTGAAAGAAAGGGACCAGCCACTATGGCTAGGACTGCCTCTCGCAGGTAACAATAAGCTTTTTCCTTAAAGTAAACAATTAGCTGCATCAATAAATTGGTCCCATTTAAATAAAATAAATATAAACAGATAGCTAGAAGACAGTTAAGAGTTTATTATCAATAGTTAGGGTCATCTGGAATTTATTTTAATAATTAATTAATTTAAGAACAAGATCTTACTCTATAACCCAGAATGGCCTCGAACTTGTGGTGATCCTCCTGTCTCAAACTGCTGAGTCAAGTTGGGATTACACACATAGGCCTTCATACCTGGCCTGAACTTTATAGAGTTATGATCAAGTTAATTTACTGGACCCATAATTTTTTTCTTTATTTCTTCCTTCCTTCTTTTCTTTCTTCTTCTTTTTATTTCCCCTGGAACTCACTCTGCAGATGAGGCTGGCCTTGAACTCACAGAGGTCTGCCTGCCTCTGTCTCTTCCTAACTGCGGAGATTAAAGGTGTGCCCCACCCAGTCTGATGTGGAACCACAATTTATCAGAGGCGTAGACTTGAGTTGTATGGGAAATTGCCAGTGTCATCCTTAGAACCGTAAAGGAAAATGCAAAATGATGCTCGGTTGTGTTTGTGTGACCTCAAGTAGAGCGGAGGTGACACAATGGCTGGGATGTTAGTGGGGGAGGGCGCACTGTGGTAGTTAGAATGAAAATGGCCCCCACAGGCTCTTGTGTTTGAATGCTTGGTACCCAGTTGGTGGAACTGTTTGGGAAGGACTAGAAGGTGTGGTCTTGTTGGAAGAGGCGTGTCACTGGGAGTGGGCTCTAAGGATACAAAAGCTCGGGTCATTCCCAGTTTCTCTCCCAGCCTCACGCTTCTTGATCAGTTGTGAACTCTCAGCTACTGCACCAGCATCAGCCTACCTGCCTGCCGCCATGCTCCCCACCATGGTAGTCAGGGGACTCTAACCCTCTGGAAGCAGAGCCCCAAAGTAAATGCTTTCTTTTATGAGTTGCTTAGGTCATGGTGTTTTGTCACAGCAGTAGAAAAGTAACTAAGACTGTCACCCAGGAGAAGTATTTTCTTCTTGTTGTTGTTGTTTGTTTTGGTTATTTGAAACAGGGTTTTTCTGTGTAACAGCTCTGACTGTCCTGGAATTTATTTTGTAGACCAGGTTGGCCTCGAACTCACAGAGATCTGCCTCCACCACCAAGCCAGATGAGATTTTCTAAATATGTGATTACATTGCCAGAGACAAACTGTTTCTCTGCACACAATGAAAAATAGTTTTCCCAAAGCCTACCACGTTTTCTGTGATAAATTGTCTTCCCACACTAATAAAAATTAGGGACTGGAGAGATGGTTCAGTGGTTAAGACCTGGGTTCATTTCCCTGCAACCCACGGCAGTTCACAGCAGTCTGTGATTCTAGTTCCAGGAGACCCAACACCCTCTTCTGGCCTGTGTGGACTCCTGGCACACATGTTGTGCACAGTCAAACATTCACGCACAAAAAAATAAGTAAATAATTTTTTAAAAATTTTTATTAGTTCAGTAACAATTACAAACAAAATCCAAATAATCCTTATTTTGTGCTTTTCACAAAATAGTACATATTCTCTTCAGGAAAAAAAGATCAAATAAAAAAAAGGTAGTTTAATAGACACCATTAATCTCATCCATCCAGAAGTACCTAATTGCTAGTCTGTGTTAAAATTCTGATATAAATTTAAGGTACATCATGCACCCAGCTCCCCTCCCCCTCCCATTTTGCTTTTGAGACAGAATCTCACTGTGTGGCCCTGACTGACCTCGAACTCACAGAGATCTGCCTGCCTCTGCCTTCCGAGTGCTGGGATTAAAGGCATGCGCCACCCCTGCCCGGCTTGGAGCTAGATTTCTAAAAAGTTGTAAGCTACATGTAGGTGCGGGAAACTAAACCCGGTCCTCTGCAGGAGCAGCCAGTGCTCCATCCCCACAACTCAGAAAGAACAAAGAGGAAGTGGAAAGCCCAAGCCGCACGAGATTCCCGTTGCCAAAAGACGCATGTATTAGCCTCGCTACTTAGATCCCTCAGTCTGTTCTATTTCTACCCATCACATCACGCTTAGGCACCAACTAAGGCCGTGGTTCTCAACCTTCCTAATGCTGCGGCCCTTCAGTACAGTTCCTCATGATGTGGTGACCCCCAACCATAAATTATTGTCCTTGCTACTTCGCAACTGTAGTTTTGCTACTGTTATGAATCATAATGTAAATATCTGTGTTTTCCGGTGTGAAAGGGTCGTGACCCACAGGTTGAGAATCACTGAACTAAATGTGTTCTCTAACACACCTTTTCTCCTAATCATACTTCTTAAAATCTTCTTCTATCTGGACTCAAGTGCCCAGGCTGGTCTCAGACCGTGCTCCTCAGCCTCTGTCTCCTGTGTGCCAGGACTATAGGTACGGGCCGTCACTCCTGACCTGGCAGCAGACTCTAAGTCCCAATAATCTGCCTTACGCAGTGTTATTTATAATACAATAACGAAACTTCTATGGAAATGAGACAGACACAGAGATGTAAACGATTTTCCTCACATAGGGCCCTGGTGGTTGAGTGGCATGACCCGTGAGTCACAGTCCCCTTCTGCTTCACAGGGCTGCCTCTTTTGTTTTTATCCCGGTGTCATTTCTGGTCCTCCTCTTTTGTGACGCTGACTCATCTATCTCCTTGTTAAGGGAAACAGAGTTCCTTTACTCGTCGGGGAAGAGAAGACACGCTAGGTTCTGGCTCAGATTTTAGCTCACTAATTCATTGGCGAGGGGGGCGAGGTGTTCAAGGTGTCTGTACTTAAGAACGGACACCCCTCAGCCCGGCGTAGTGACACATGCTTGCCGTGCTAGCTCTTGGCAAGCGCCGGAGGGAAGATTGTGAGTTTGCAGCCATACTTGGGCCAACCTAAGCAGTGGGACCTTTAAAGGGAGCGGCGGCGGGAAGGCAGGGGAAGCAGAGAGATGACTCAGAGGGTAAAGGCTCTGGCTGTCAAGCCTGACAGCCTAAGTTCAAACCCCAAGACCCACATGAAGGGAGGAGAGAACTGACTCTTGCGAATTGTCCTTGGACCTCCACATGTGTGTCGTGGCATGAGCGTGCATGCATGTAAATGCGTGTAATAAAAATGACAAAGATAAAAATTTCAAAGTTTTCACCCCAGACAGAACAATGAATCTAATTTCTCTCCACAATTTCTTTGTGCTTTTCTTGTTTTCTCTACTGTTCTTTGAAAAGATCATCAGTGGAGTCCAATAAAGACCCATTGTAGTCGGGACTCTAAAGAGTCCTGCTTGCTGTTTTGAGACTCAAGTAGTCCAGGTCTCATGTAGTCCTCAAACTTGACACATAGCCAAGAATGATCTTGAACCCCTGATCCATCTGCCTTAAGCTCTCAAGGGGTATGAATTCAGGTACATGCCATCTCCCCACACATCAGCCAAGTGCATTGTTTCAGCTTCTACAACATAAACTTGGTTTCAGTTGCATTAGGATCAAACCAGAACCTCACACGTTCTAGGCAAGAACTCTAAAATTAAGCCATGTCCCTGGACCTATTGTAACTTTTTATTTTGACATGACTGTCAACGTTAATTGTGCAGAGCAGAGCTATGTACCCTTCACCCAGGTATCCCCAACGATAACAGCTTGTGTCTGTGTATGATACAATATAAAACCCAGCAAATAGACATGAATACACTCCATACAGTTATGCAGTTTTAAAAAGCATAAGTGTGTCGTGTGCATAAAATACACAACAGGGCTGGAGAGATGACTCGGAAGTTAAGGGCATTGGTTGCTTTTCCAGAGGACCCAGGTTCAATTCCCAGCACCCACATGGAAGCTCACAACTGCAGGTCCAGGGGCTCTAGCACCCTCACACAGACATGCATGCGGGCAAAACACCAATGCACATAAAATAAAAGTACACAAAACTCTAAAAAATTGCACAGCTTTAGTAGAAACGTGGATCCAAGCGCCACGGCCTGCACTCGCCTCTCTGCCTCCCAGCAAATCCTGGAAGCCACCAAACTGCTCTTCATCTCCCTAGTTTTGCGATTTTGAGATTATTATACTAATAGGATCACACAGTATGTACACTTTTGAAAGGTTTTCTTAACATAAATTAAGAGCACTTAAAGTTCATCCAGGTTGTTGTAGAGAGAAGTTTGTTCCTTTTTATTGCTAAACATTATTTCATGATATACATGCACCACAGTCTGTTTTAATGCTTCACATATGAGTTATTTCGGTGCTGGGCACTTGTTGTAGCTTGCCTGTCTGTTGGGGGAGGAAAGGGGTTCATTTGCCCAGTGCTTCCAGGTTATAATCCATCACTGAGAGAAGTCAGGGCTCCTCCTACTTTCCCTTATTTCTCTTGCTCAGATAGCTTTCTTATACAGCCCAGGCCCACCTGCCTAGGTATGGTACTGCCCACAGTGGGCTGAGACCTTCTATATCAATTAGCAATTGAGAAAATGCCTCACCAGCATGCCCACAGGCTAGTCTGATTGGGCAATGCCAACAACTGAGGCTCCCTCAGACAGCTCTCAGCTGTGTCAAGTTGAAGCCAACTAGGAGAGGAATCAAGAACAAAGCGACGAACACTCACGGGCGGGTTTTTGCTCAGAATCAGATTTTTTTTAAAAAAAAAAAATCTCTCTTTTATAAGGACCCAGAAATAAAATTACTAGAGATCATTTTTTTAAATAATTTATTTATTTTTATTTTGTGTGCGTCAGTGTTTTGCCTGTATGTGTATCTGTGTGAGGGTGTCAGATCTTGGAGTTACAGACAGTTGTGTGCTGCCATGTGGGTGCTGGGACTTGAACCCGTGGCCCTCTGGAAGAGCAGTCAAGTGTTCCTAATTAGCCACTGAGCCATCTCTCCAGGCCCCGTTAGAGAACATTTTTAAATATATATACATATATATACATATACATATATATATATACCACCCTGAGGATACAGTTCAATTGGTAGAGCATACAGGAAGCCAAGTGTTGGATCTCCAGCACCTATAAACTGGCAAGATGGCACAGGCCTAAAGGTAGAAACAGGAGGATCAGGAGTTCAAGGTCATCCTCCTCTACAGAGGGAGTCTGAAGTCAGCCTGAAATAGAGAGCCTGAAACCAAACAAACAATAATCAAAACAAACGAAAACGCCCAGTGCAGAACCACCTTATAGTCTTATCAGCAGTGTTTGAGGTTATAGAAGGTGGCATTCATGCTAAGGTTGGGTGGCATCTCTATTTAGTATTTTATTTTGATAGGTGTGCCGTGATATCACGTGGTGGAGTTTGTTCTTAGGTCTTTTGTCGGTTTTATATGAATAGTTTTCCAGCCTGCCCCGGAACTTTATGTTACCCCTTGAAAAGTGCTTTTAATCCTCGCACTCAGGAGGAATTTTGTGAGTCCCAGGACAGCCAGTGCTACACAGCCTGACCCTGTCTCAATAAATAAACAACAAAATAATAATAAACAACAAAATAAAGGAAAAGAAACTCGTAACTACGCTGAGAAACAGCAAACCCTAAAATTTCTTTCCCGTAAGAACTTGCTTCCTGTTCCTTGTTAGGCAGCTTGGGCATCGGGCAGCTGAACGGTTTTCTTCTCAGCTATTACACCCGGACCTGGGCTCCTCAATTTTCGCTTAATCTTGTGCCATCGTCCTCTAGGCTTGGGGGACCTTTTTAGTTCTTTGGCGGGAAAAGGAGAGGGGAGTGGAGAAGTGTTTGGGAATTGTCTCTAGCAGAGGCACCGCCCTCTCCCGCTGTCCTCCGAGCTGAATTCACCCTGGAGGATCTGCCGGGGAAGCGAGGCAACGCGGTCTGTGTACCCAGGAGGAAAGCAAGCTGTCTGGCGGGAAATGCTGCGCAGCTCTGCGTCACCGCGGGGCCGAGACTAGGTGGCAGTCCTCACAGAACAGGATGAGATGAGACGGAAGGGTTCAGGCAGCAGGAAGCTCACGGGGTTCAGGGCAGGTGTACCCAGCACAGAAAGAGACGCGCCAACGCTTCGGTTTGGGCTCCTTTTGAAGGCACCGTTCATTCTTCTCTCGACTTTCCAAAAGGTGACTGCTCCGATATAGGAAAGCCATCTTGTAGCGAAACCTTTTTGGGCCTCCATTAATAACAGTAGTACATTTCTTGGTTGAGGGTTGAGGTCCCAGTCAGATGAATAGACCATTTATTCCTAATGAAAAACCCCTCCTCCTGGGGCTGGAGAGGTGAGTAATGAGGCTCAGTGGGTGATGAGCTTGCTCTGCAAATGCGAGACTGTGGTCTCCAGGGTCCACAGAAAGGCAGGCGTGGTAGCACCCATCTGGGATTCCACGGTCTTGTGGTGCGATGAGAGGCTAGCCTGACTTAGCAGTGAAAAGAGACCTTTCCAAACAGGTGGAAGGTGAAGACCAGCGACCCCTGAAGTTGTCTCTGACCTCCACATGTGACCTCTGTCCTAACTCCCCCTACACTCTTTGTCTGCACAGGAAGGTTCTCTTCCTCCTGTGCGCGGGAGTGAACAGAGGCTTCGGCCAAAGTTGCTCAGGCTAGCCTTAAACTTGGAGACTTGCTACTCCAGCATCCAAGCAGGCGAATTACAGGTGTGTGTCACTGCACCTTACCCAACTTCTCGGTCTGTTTTAAGTGGCTATACCTCTTGTCTTTGAATTGCTTGTTAGCTGTGTCTTGAGTAGTCATGGAAATAGCACTAAGAGTTGAGACCAGATGTGAGTAAAATGTAGGCGAAGTTACATAGTCTTGCTTGATATGATAGGTTAATGCTTTATTATGTCTTCATTGTCTCTGTTTTCTTACAAACCAGAAATGATCCATCCTGGAGTTTGAACCCCCTCCCCGTTTTTGTTTTTGTTTTTGTCTGTTTGATTTTGTTTTGTTTTGTTTTTGAGGCAGGGCCTCAATGCTCAATGTATTCTAGGTAGCCTAGGCCAGCCTTGAATTTGTGATCCTCTTGACTCGGTCCCCAAACATCAGAATTACAGGCACAGACTACTATCTAGGTACTGGCTTGGATTTTCACTCATCTTTTTACTTTCTTTCCTGGAGACCGGTCTCTCTGTGTAACCCTGGCTGTCCTGGTACTTGCTTTGTAGAATTATTGGAGGCTTTCCTCGAACTCAGAGATCTGCCTGCCTCAACCTCCTGAGTACTGGGATTAAAAGCCTGTGCCACCACTGCCTGACTTGGCTTTTCCCTCTTCTGATCTGCTAGTGTGATGAATTTTATTTTTTGCTCTCCTTGCTTATCCCTAAAATAAGCCCTCTCCTGTTACACTGTGCTACTCAGTATTCCCCTCAACTGTAATGTCAAAGTTTATTGAGGGGTTTTCACATCTGTTTGAATAATTTTTTTCGAGACAGGGTTTCTCTGTGTAACAGCCCTGGCTGACCTGGAACTCACAGAGATCCGCTTGCCTCTGCCTCCCAAGTGCTGGGATTAAAGGTGTGTGCCACCACCGCCTGGCTGTTTGAATAAATGAAATTCATTTCATTTTAAACATTTTTTACAATAAAGTTCTATTAGAATTAATGTATAAAAACTTATGAAATCTTGGTTTAGGAGGGCGAGGCAGGAGAATAGCTGCAAGTTTGAAGTCAGCCTAGTTTACACAGCCAATTCTAATCCAGACATTGTCTCAAAATACAAAACATGAGTCTGAGCCAGGCGGTGGTAGCACACACCTTTAATCCCAGCACTCGGGAGGCAGAGGCAAGCGGATCTCTGTGAGTTTGAGGCCAGCCTGGTCTACAAGAGCTAGTTCCAGGACAGACTCCAAAGTTGCAGAAAAACGCTGTGTCGGAAAAACAAAAACAAAAAACATGAATCTGGAATCTGTCTCCACTCCATAGGTAGTGGACTTTAGTCTCCTACACCGATGTCCTACAGTCCAAGTGTGTGAACTTTTGCAGCAGCCTGTGGTTTTTCCAGCATGGTATCATCCTTAACTGCTACCGAGAGAGCTGGCAAATACAGGAGACTACTCTTGTTTGACAAAACAGAACTTACCCCAAGCATAGAGGGGAAATGAAACTCTTCTTTATTTTTGAATTTCCCAGATATGATCACCTAATGGTCAGTAGTTCCCGCCTCCCAGCTCTCACTATACTCTTTAAAAATTTAAAACAATATACCAGGTGGTGGTGGTGGCACAAGCCTTTAATTCCAGCACTTGGGAGGCAGAGACAGGGAGCTCTGTGAGTGTGAGGCCAGCCTGGTCCATATGAGCCAGTTCCAGGACAGGCTCCAAAGCCACAGAGAAACAAAACAAAACAACAACAACAACAACAACAACAACAACAACAAAATCAATCAGAAAAGAATTCACCCATCTTCCCTGAGTTTGGGGACTTCCTTAGTTCTGCAAGCCAAATGCTTAGAGTCATTTTCTGTGCAAATTCTCTAACTTCAATGATTAGATCACCAGGCATGGTGGCTCACACCTTTGATTCCAGTACTTGGGAGGCATCCTCAGGGAGGTCTCTATGAGTTTGAGGCCAACCTAGTCTACATAGTAAGTTCATCCTAACCAAGGCTCTCTCTATATAGTGAGACCATGTCTCAAAACAAACAAAAAACATCAGGAAGGCAGTTAGTTTATTGTGGGATGGGAGTTAAAGGTTACTCCTTTAGAATATAAGTAGAGAGGTAAGCATATGTACTGAGCAGAAGCCAATACCACCTCTACCAGAAAGTTCTAGAACACTAAATGTATTTATGGAGGAAGACTGAATTTAAATAATGAGGAAAGGAGTGTTGTCATGGCACCTTCCACCTTTCCACCCTATTTCTCACACTAACATTTATGCCTGTTGCTGAAAGGATTGCCCAAGATTCGGTTACAGCCTCACACGAGCAGAATTGCTGCTGTAGACGTCAGGAATATCCTAGCTCTTATCTGGGCATGATGGCACAAGCCTGCTGATCCCAGCACTGAGTAATAGAAACAGAAGGAGCGGGAGTTCAAGGCCAGCCTAGTCCACAGGAGACACTGTCTCAAAAATAATAACTTAAAAAAATGTAAGGCAAATTCTGGCTTGTTGTAACTAAGAGCTCATCACCACCTGACAATTCTGAGTACGTTTACATTTGCGATTTTACCTGCTCGGCAACAGACGGCTGCAAGCAGCATTGTAGCATTCTTTGTTCACTTATAAATGTTTGATTGTAATTTATCAAATGACTTACGACCTATAGAAATCAACATTCTGGAGACTCTGACATGAATCTATAGAACAAACTGGTCTGGTAGTGTACCCCCGTAACTCATCTTTTTAGGAGACTGAGGCAGGTTGGCTCCAACGATCTTGTGCAAAATGAGATATAGCAAAAGGAACGTGGAATGTTGTTCAGGGATAATGCACTTGCTTAGCATTTCTGAGGCCTCAGTTCAACCCTCAGTACCAAAATAAATAAGCAAATTAATCAGTTACTTAATTAAAAACTCACAGCACACACACACACACACACACACACACACACACATTCTCTCTTTATATAAATGTGTGTGCCTGATGCTAACACAAACAAAACTTAGCAAGACTCCAAACAAAGACTGCAGGAACTTATAAAGTTTAGAATACTTGGTAACAAAAAAGGAATAAAGACAAGGTGGTTCAGTGAATAAAGGCACCTGCTGTCAAGGCTGATGGCCTGAGTTCAATTCCCAGGACCCATCTAGTGGAAGGAGGGATATGACACCTGCAAGCTGTCCCCTGACCACATACATGCTGGAATAAGACACAAAAATGGAATAAGATTCCTTTAAAGGAATCAAAGTGAAGGACAAAAAGTGTGTAAGGATAAGGGAGGCTTGGCTATGTTAATGGGTCAGAGGAAAACAATAACAAGGGAATTAGAAGAAAAGACATCCAGGCATAAAGAAGGATCTAGGGTGGACAAAACATGCCAAAGGCATGTGTCCTAGCTTGCTGTCTGTTGCCGTGATAAATGCTGTGGCAAAAGCTGTTTACCGGCTTGTTTCCCTTGAATAGCTCAGTTGCTTTTCTTACGCAGTCCAGGCCCACCTGCCCACAGTGGATGGAGCCACTGACCTCAATTTGCAGTCAAGAACCTGCTCTACAGACATGCCCATAGGTCAGTCCCGTGGAGGGGTTCCTCGACAGAGCTTCCTTATTCCCAGATGTGTCAGCCCGACAGTTGAAGATATAACTCTGACAGCACATCTGAAATTCTTGGGAAGGAGAAAACTGGGGAATTTGCGGTGAAAACAGAGGTCGTGCAGCATGGCCCAGGCCCTGCAAATGAATCAGGAAGCAGGCGATTGTTAAAGGTGAAGGAACTCCGGTCAGAACCTTCAGAAAAGTGGGAAAGAGGTTGTTTAGGAAACCTGTTGTAGGACCTCAACAGAGTCAATGTGAGGTGCATCCAAAGACAAGAACAGGCTCAGTGAAGACCCCTGCCTAGACAGTAACTTTTTGGTAATTTCTAGAAGTGATCACGAAGTTGAGGGATCCCATAGTTCTGCCATGAGATGATGGGCACTTGGGGGCGGGGGGCAGGTGCTTCTTGGAGAAAGGAAAGAGTAGAAACAGACTTGATTAATGGGCAAATATGTAAATCTATCAACTCTGGCACATTCTGATTTCCCATCTCTGGAGACAATTTCCTAATCTGTAGTCTCGGTTTTAATTTCTCTTTTGACTTCAAGTTTTCCAACAGTCTATAGAGCACCTCTGTTTTGATGCAGCATATGTTTTTAATTGTTAAAAATCAATTTATTTTATTACATTTATCCATTTGTGTGCATGTTTTCATATATACATACATACATACATACATACACCCATTATTAATGGACATGGTACACACATACACGATACTCATGTGGAAATCCAAGCACTTGGTGGTTTCCAGATTCTTGCACCATGTGAGCCCGGGAGTTGACCACCAGTGCCTTTACCCACAGAGCCTTCTCACCGTTGTGCTTCCGGTCTTTAAAAACACATTCTTTTCTGAATATCTTTTAAATTTTTCAGGCAGTTTTACTGTCTTGCTCTGAGGCAGGTGGATCTTATGAATTTGAAGGCCTGGTCTCAGGGCGCTGGATTGTAGGCAGGAGCACAGCGGGAGCACGATAGGCGCAGTATTTCTGACCCCTCCCGTCCCTGTCCGATTCCTGGTTCCCCCATCTCGGCTAACGCTTTACCTACCCTAGACTCCTAGGCTTGAAACCTTGGCATCGTCTCTAACCTTTCCTCCTCCTTTCTTAGAGTACCATCACCTACACAGAGGTACTAGGACAAAGTTCAATTTACAGATGAGGCACAATAACAGATAATAATATTTAAGGCAATACGCATAGTATTACACCATAGTAAATGCTACGCTGTCTCTCTCCTAGAAAAAGTCAAGACAAGCGCTATTGTATTTCAGTTGAGAGCAGGTAACTGGAGTCTTCGGGGTGTGAGCACAGAAGGGGGGCGCTGCAGGAGGGTCATTTAGTGATTATGCTTCTGCCTCCACTTTGCCCATCAGTTTCTCTACCTGGAGGCTCTGCCCGGTCCAGTACCTACTACCCCAGGCTCATCTCGATAATGTCTTCAGGAAGCTGTAGCAGGGTCCCCAAGAAAACAAGAGGACCCTAGAGGAGCTCATGTTCCAGTGAGAACGGGCATAGCTACTGTACTTAGGATGAAGTGGGGTGGGAAACATGGGGGTAGCGTTGGAGGGGTGGGGAGGTTTGGGGGCGGCTTCCCTGAGGAATGATAAGGGAAGGGGTAGCAAACACTAGGACTAAGTGATTGGGTTCATAACAAGTCGGCTCGGAGCCTTTCAGGGAAAGGACTGGATCCCTGTGACCAAGGCAGAGAGAATGCTAAGGAGTGGATGATGTCCTCCCTGGGCAGTCTATTGGGTTTGTCGGGATCAAGGGCAGTTTAGTAGCAAATAGGAAGTACAGAGACTAGGTAAAGACGTCACAAATAAAGAGAAGCAGGGAGGAGCATAGATTCCCTTCTGAAAATACTGGTTGAGGAGGGAAAGAGGAGGATGAAAGGCAACATCTTTAGTCCTCCCCTCCCTTGTGAAATAGACCCACACCAGTTAGAGCCTGGAGCATAGATCCCTGGGGTGGAGGAGAAGCTGCTATTTAGAGACAGATGATTGATGGGGGCGCGGTCCCCAAGGGGGTCTGCGGGGGCGGCACCTCATCAGGAAGATGTCTGTTTGTAATCACCCTCTTACTGTATACACGCCAATTTGCGTATGCGTGTAATTGCACAGGCTGAAGATTCATACACTGAAAAGCTTCCAAATCTAGGACTTGGGTCTGGACATGACTGCATAAGTGAAGAAAAGATCCCGGACCTGAATTTGTGAGATGGGGGACAGTCAGAGGCATGTAGAAATGCCAACTGCTTGAGAGCAGTTTGTGTGACTGCATATACAATATAAACTGTAATGGAGGTTAGTTGGCTGTTAAGACTTCTCTCCAGACTGTGACCTGGACATTGTAATGTTATATTGCTATTCTAACAGACTACCATAAACTAAGTTAAGTCAGGCCCCGTCAGGTTAAACTAAATAAAGGTGTAGCAGGGGTGTGTACCCTTTGGACCCTTTCAGGGGCTACTCTTGCTCCTTCTAGCTGCTAGAGACAGCCATAGGGCTGGGGATGTAGCCCAGTTGTGGAAGACCTTGACTAGAGATAACCGCATTCCTTGGCTTGTGGCCCAGTTTCTTCATCCAAAACCAGCAATGTCACAGGCCTCCGACTTTTGTGCAATCTTACAATACTCTTTCTAACCATAGTCAGGGACTGGGGCTGTCACTCAGGGATGGAGTGGTTACCTACCATGTGTGGCTCTGGGTTCCCCCAAGTAGTGCACCCAAAAAAGAAAGGAAGGAAGGAAGAAAGAAAGAAAGAAAAAAAAAGAACAGCAAGAAAAGAAAAAAAGGAAAAAAGAAAAGAAAAAGAGATTAAGCATACTTAGGAAATGTCTACTTTTAAGAATGCCTATAATTAGGTTAGGTGCAATTGGGGAACACAGGGTAATCTGCCCATTTTAAGATCCTTGACCTTAGCCAGGCATAGTGGGAACGCCTTTAATCCCATCACTTGGGAGGCAGAAGCAGGTGGATCTCTGAGTTTGAGGTGAACTATGTCTACAAAGCAAGTTCCAGGACAGCTATGACCGCTCTCAGAGAAACTCTATCTCAAAGAACCAGACCAAGCCAAGCCAAACCAAACCAAAAACCATAACCTTAATTACATTTGTGACCCTTGAGTTTCTTGGCTAGGTAAAATAATATACAAACATGGGCACCTCTGGGGGTCTTTACTCTGCCAACCATGCCAGAACTGATTATGAGGTTCTTATTTTAAGAGGGCAGTTTGAAACAGGAAAAAGTATTTCATATTGGAAAGTTGGGAGCTGGAGCGATGGCTTGGTAGTTAAGAGCACTGTCTGCTCTTTCAGAGGATCCATATTTGATTCCCAGCACCCACACATTACTACCGTCTGTGATTCGATTTCTAGTGGATTGGACACCCCCTTCTGGCTTCCACGGGCACGGCTCACACGTGGTGCACACACATATGCTGTGTGACATTCATTGCACTTTTTTAGTGGTTGCTGCCTTCTCCGCCTGGCTCCTCCCTACAAGTTCCAGTCAGCTAGTTACTGACGCAGCCTCTGGACCGCGGGTGAATTTTATTTAATCAAACACATCTTTGCATCATTAAACAAATGTTCCAGAGCATAAATAAAAGTAACACACCTTAAAATGATATTCTACAACATACGTATTGCAGGCAAACACTCATACATGTAAAACAACATAAATATATTTTTTTAAGTTAAAAATATTGTGAGGTTTGATATTCATACTTGAGTTGGGAAAGATACGTGTTTGGCTATACAGGCAAAGTAGGTTCTATGGGCCAGGCGTGTGGGTGTGGTGTGTAGAGGCTAAAAAATCGTAGAAAAATGGCCCACTGGTAGCTTGGGGTAAAACTTTCCTTTTCAGTCTGCAAAGAGACTACATAGTTGAAAATACAGCTGGAAAAAAAATGAATTTCAGCTCTGCTAAGGAAGGAATAGATGAGCATTTTGAACCAAACATTAGGATAATAGAAAGCATGCTGGCGTCCCAGCTTTCAGGTTCTAGACAGGATACTGGTAACCAACACAAGGGAGAAAAACCCAAGTGTTTTCATTTTACAGGAGCTTGAGGAGGTGTTAGCATGCTTCAGAGGGAATTCTCCTAGGTTAGAATTTGCAAAACTGTATTCTGGACTGGGTTCTGAATGTATCTGATTTGTGTCTCTCCTGTCAGCATGTCGTCTCAGGATTTACGCCTTACCACATGAGTGGATCTCTTTGTAACTGGCAAGGTGGCCAGTTCATGGTGACAAAATCTATCTCTTGGTAATCATAATTCCAATAATAAAAGACAATTTGTAAGAAATACTATTCTAGGGGCTGGCAAGATGGCTTAATGATTAAGAGCACTGGCTGCTCTGCCAGAGAGCCTGGGTTCGATTCCCAGCACCCACATGGCAGCTCACACCTGTCTGTAACTCCAGCTCCAGGGGATCTGACACTTTCATTCAGACATACATGCAAGCAAAACACCAATGCACATAAAATAAGAATAAATAAATCTTTTTTTTAAAAAAAAGGAATTCTATTTTAACTCTAAGTACTTTCAGAAAAGTGCTGGAAGACAGTATTCTGCCACGGTTGGTTTGAGTACCTGCTATGTTCCAGGCACTGTGCTGAATATTTTTTATTTAAAACTTTTTAAAATAAATAATAAATGAATAGTAAGACTTTAAATGGTCCCTGCTAGTAGGCTGTCGCCTGAGCATAAAAGGGAAAACAGAAGAGGAACAGATACATCCTGATAGTTTCTACTCCAGTAGCAAATTAGTGAGCAAATGACATGTCGGAGACCAGTGAAACTTTAGAAAGGTAGTCTTGCCGTTGATAAAAGGGAACCCTGTAATTCGTGTTTTAAAACCACTGATTTATTCCGTGTGTGTCTGAGTCTTTAAAAGAACAATAGATGTGTTTGGCTGAACACAGTCATTTGTCCTATAAGCTAGAATCAGCACAGGCATTCTAGGTGGGTTTTGGATCTGAATTCTATTTCCACATTAAGATGAAAACAGTTGTTCCTCTAACTCTATTTGTATCACTATAATCAAATTAAATTTCTGTTTTGTACACGTCTGTCCAACCACTGACCTAACCGACGAATAAGTGTCCGACCCTTGCCACAGAGAGGAATCTTTCTCCATCTGCATTCCATCTTTCTGTGCGTATTCCTCTCTCTGCCATGAGGCTACCCTGCATCTCTGCTAGCCGCCTCTTATGTTCCTGGAGGCACCAGCATGCTTTCTTGAGTATTGTTCCAGATGTATTTCATCTTTTCAGATTTATTTTGTGTGTGTGAGTGTTTCACCCGAGTGTATGTATGTGTATCATGTGAGTGCCCATGGAGGTCAGAAGACATCAGGTCCCCTGCAACTATAGCTCCGGATAGTTGTGGGTCACAATGTGGGTACTGAAGACTGAACCCGAGTCCTCCTCTATAAGAGCAGCGGTTGCCATCTCTCTAGCCCTTAGATATATTTTAATATCAGGCAAATATATAAGACTACTAAGCCACTCCACATACATTTTTACGTACCTTTTGTTCTTTGACTTTCTCGTTTTGCTAATGTGTGAATACTAGCCATTGTACAGATAGAGCACAATTTATGCAGTTGTCGACATTTTCATTGGGTTTAATATGCTATTCCTAACATTACCAAAGTAAATATTCATACTGAGATGCCTGTGGGGTGTCGTCCTACACACAGAATTTCTGGCATGTGTGTAATCTCTTTGTCTCTCGTCCTCTCTAGAAGTATGCTGATTTCTCCACAGTCTTATCAACATGGTGGTGAGCTTTGCTAACATGGAAGATGAACACTGCTGGCTCAGTGGAGTCACAACCTGCATTTAAAAAGTCAGTTGTATTTCTGTTCTGTTTCTCTCAGGCAATTGTGATTATTAGAATTCTTCATCTATTAGAGAAATTAGTTTTTGTTCACAAGTCGCAAGTATTTTTTTCCGAATTTGACTTTGTGATAGCTGCTGAATTTTGAATTTTACTTTATGGAAACATATATTGTGAATTCTGTGCTTTTTGTTTTTTTAGATTTATTTTATATATTTATGTTCTTGTCTACATGTACATCTGCACATGTAAGAGGGCACTGGATCTCATGACAGTTATGAGATGGTTTTGAGCCACCATGTGGGTGCTGGGAATTGAACTCAGGACCTCTGGAAGAGCAGCCCATTCTTTTAACCACTGAGCCATCTCCCCAGCCCTTTTTTTGTTTTATTTTGTTTTGTTTTTAAGACAGGGTTTCTCTGTGAAGCCCTGGTGTCCTAGAACTCACACTGTGGACCAGGCTGACCTCTATCTGCCCCTGCTTCCCTAGTGCTGAGACCAAAGGCATGCACCACCATTGGGTTGAATAACAACTCTTAAGTACACAATAAGAGTAGGGATCTAGGTTTTGGAGTTAAGAACAGAATCATGGCTTTTATATTTCCAGATTCACAGAGTGGTGTCCTACTTACATAACCCCTCTGTGCTTCATGGCTTCACGGGTAAAATCTAAAAGACAAACTGTACTGAGTTTGAGATAAAAATTGCACGATTCGTTTAAAGCCCACAGGGCAAGCATTCACTAACTGAGAACTATTACTGTGTTGATGATGGCCATAGGCAGTTCTCCAGCTTTTACTCACACCCCACGCTTCCTAGTTCCAAGCAGAAGGAACTGGGTAACAACAAGGACCAGTATGTCTCATACACCTCACAGGCAGCTCTAACCGGCCTTGGAGGTCTAGAGCCACTGTTCCCACACCAGACCAAGGACCTCAGACCAGAGAAAAGAGCAGTGTGGAGCATAGCATAGTCTATGGGGCACGCACTATGAATTTGTCAGAAAGGCATTAAAGCAAGGATGGGGGAGCATTGAGAGGCCAGAGATGGGGAGGAAATCAGCTACAGAGGTGAACGCGTTTCTTATGCTTATGAGGAGCCGTACACCCATGTAACCCTGCTAAGGTAAAGGGCACCGCGGTCTTACGTTAGTCAGGGTTGTTGATGGACTGTGGAAATGGGACCGAGGCTAGCTGTTTAAGATTATTCCACATCGCCTCCTTCTCATAGCTCCATCTCTCTCTCTTTTTCTGTGTTCTGCGGACTTGAAATCCTCAATAACTCTCAAAATCAATTATTGTTTCTGAAAATCAGCAAGACAGCTCTATGCATTTTTGTAGTTTAGGAAGTAGTTTTTGTAGTTTAGGGATTTTTTGAAGTTATGAAGATTTGTAACAGTATTTTAAAGGAAGTATAGCTGGGCAGTGGTGATGCACACCTTTAATCCAAGCACTCAAGAGGCAGAGGCAAAGGCGAGTCTTTGTGAGTTTGAGACCAGCCTGGTCTACAGTGCAAGTTCCAGAACAGACAAAGCCAAAAAAAAAAGTAGACAAGAAAAGATATTATCATTATCAAATCTCACTGAAAATCTGTGGTTTAAAAAGACTGTCTAGGGCCTAGACTCTACTCCATGAAAATCTAAAGATTCCAATGGTTTCTTTTATAGCTAATAATTTCTCACAAACTACTTTTAATTAGCTATGACAATCATCCTAGCTCCAGCTTTTAAAACTTATATTTTTGACAGTCTTATTTTGTCATAACTTGTCTAAAGCAGAATAGCTTCTCAAAATTGACGATTTACCAAACTACACCTTGAGAATGTTAGATTAATACATACCTGTGTTACTAGCATATTTATATCTTACAATGGAGTCTTCACCCAGATGGGTAGCTAATGGAGATGGGAGTGGGGAGGAGGGCTGCATCTTGGATAAACTGGAGTATTTGCCTTTCAAATCATGGCCTACAGATCCTTGGCGAACAGGGGACCAGCTAGATCCTGGGTCTTCCTTCTGCATCTTAATTTTTTTTCTGCTCCTCTTTTTGGATTGCCTTTCTTGTGATTATTAGGACTTACATAATTCTTGTTTAGGTTGTGCTTTGATCTCTTCCTCCCAAGATCCTATGTACTTTTTGGAGGTTGGAATACACTTGCTTTTCTCCTTTTTTTTAAGACTTATTTTATGTGCATCACTATTTTGTCTGTATGTATGTCTGTGAGGGTGTCAGATGCCCTGGAACTGGAGTTAGCTGGAACAGTTATGAGTTGCCATGTGGGTGCTGAGAACTGAACCTGGGTCCCCTGGAAGAGCAGTGCTCTTAGCCTCTGAGCCATCTCTCCAGGCCTGGAAGACACTTACACGATCTAGTATATTGTCTTGGTACAGGAAAGGAGCTTTAAAAAAAATGTATAATTTAACTATATTTAAAATGGTAACAATTTTAATTGCTTTCTTTTTCCTGCTATTTTAGCTTTCATAGCTTATTTTACAATATCTCTATGAAAAATACAAAGTCTCATTTCATGACAGTATATTTTTGTCTCTGAATAAAGTAATGCGCTTCTTACTTTCAAAAACCAGGAAGTAGTAAGTTAAAAAGCAAGGAAGTAGTCATGGTATCAAAATACATAAATAAGTAATAATAATTAGTTAAGCTTTAGTATTAATTGTGTAGAATAACTTTAAGAGAAACATTGAGCTAGGCATAGTGGCACACACACACACTTGTAATCCCAGCACTCAGGAACCTGAGGCAGGAGGATTTAAAGTTTGCAATAACCAGAAGCAGGCCAACTTGGACTATATAGCAAGACCCTACCTAATAAAACAAAAAAAGAGGGGGCAGAGAGAGCTGCTATGTAATGAGACAGTTTGGTATGGATGGTATCAGTTTGTTGATCATAAGCACGCTAGATGGTAGCACACTTGTCTACTGTATGTGAGGCCTTTGGTTCAAAACCTAGTGCTGTCAGGCGGTGTGACACATGACTTTAATCCCAGCACTCAGGAGGCAGAGGCAGGAGGATCTCTGTGGGTTTGCAGCCAGCCTGGTCTACAGAATGAGTTCCAGGACAGCCATGGCTACACAGCGAAACCTTGTCTTGAAAAAACCCAACCAATCAATTAAACCAACCAAACAAACAAACAATTAAAACTGTCTTAGTCACTGTGCTATTGCTGTGAAAAAAAGACCACAGTCAAGGCAACTCTTATAAAAGAAGGCGTTTATAAAAGCGAGGGGCTCGCTTACAATTTCAGAGGCTTAGTCTGTTATCACGGAGGATAGCAAACCTAGCATAGCAGCACAGGCAGACATGGTGCTGGAGATGCAGCTGAGAGCTATATTCTGACCCACAGGCAGAAGAAAAGCCAGAGCCTGAGCCTTGCATGGGCTTTTGAACTCTTAAAGCCCACCTTGAGTGACACACCTCCTCCAATAAGGCCACCCCTCCCAACTCTTCTAATCCAAAGAGTTCCACTCCCTGGTGATTAAGCATTCAAATGTATGAGCCTCTGGGGGCCATTCTTACTCAAAGCACCATAAAAAAACCAAACTTTTAGACATGATAATTCTAATTTTTCTAAGCTTACATAATTCTGAAATGGTAATCAATATTTAAAACAGTCACAAATCAAACTATACATGTAACTCAGGAAATAATCGAATTGAAATCTGAGTATGATTGAGCAGGAAAATTGATTTTGATAGTATTTTAGTAAAAGAATAAAATATCAATTCTGATAGCAAATTAAAAGGATTTAAGTAGTCAATATTTGTGTTTATAATAAAAATAGAATAAATACTTGCTCTTCAAATTTTAAAAAAATTTTAAAATTACACTTATTTACTGGGGGAGTACACAGCACAAACGTGGAAGCCAGAGGACAGTTTATAGGAGTGGGTGCGCTCTACTGCGGGTGTTCTGGAAATGGAGCCTCCGTAGTCAGGCTTGGTGACAAGTGTCAACCCCCGAACCTTATTCTTGTTGATAAAAACTTTAACAAGTTTTAAAATGTAGCGAATAGTGAGTTGTAAAATAGAGTATTCAGAGAATTTAACCTGTTTCTAGTTTAATTTGGCTTTGGGCTGTGATGTATATTGTGTTAAATACAGACCTCAGGCTAGGGGCCTAGCACACTTAGAGCGCTGGGTTCAACCTGCATCGTGGGTGCACATGCATACACAAACATACACATAGAAAAAAACCTCGTAAATGCTGTTTTCTGCTTGCCCCTCTTTCAGGCAACTGTTGTAGGCTCTACTATTTTTACCTGTAAATTAATAACTACTTCCTAGGGAATTCTCACTTCTTACTCTGTTTATTGCTTGGAGGCCAATTTAAAACACCAAATCTTTAAGCATGCACTTTTCTGGAAAGTTTACACAGTCTTAAGTATATATTTGTCACTGGGAGCACTTCTAAACTTCCGCGACTTTGTTCATATATATGTGTGCATGCATACATATTATTAATTTTTTAACTTTCTTTTGTTTTTGTTTTATTTAGACTGGGTTTCTCTGTGTAGCCCTGGATGTGTCGGAGCTTGCTCTGTAGACCATGCTGGCCTCGAACTCAAGAGATCGCCTTCCTTATTAATGATTTTTAAGTGCCCAAAGAATACGTCTTTCACCAACTTTTGTTTTGCTAGCTGTATAATCAGCTAAAAGTATCTTAAGAGAAGTTCAAAAGTGGTAACTAGCCTGCTGGTGGCGGCACCAAATTCGAGACCAGCCTGATCTACAGAGTGAGTTCCAGGACAACCAGGACTACACAGAGCAACCCTGTCTCGAAAAATAAAAAACAAAACAAAAACCCTGGCAAGTAGACTTAAACAGATTATTTTCCCTCAAAGTTATTGAAGTTATAGTTATAGAAGATCCCAGTTTTTGAAATCATTTCACAGTATTAGTTAAAAAAAATAAAGTAACATTCTATTGAATAACAATTCTTCAGGACTATTTTGAGACTTATTCTCACATGCTAATTTGCAAATAAGCAAATAGCAGAGTGGTAGCAAAAAACTATTAAAGTTGGTGAACATTTTGGATGATTTCTAATTTAGAATATTCTTTTCAATTCAAAAGCCCTAAGTCTCATAAACATTAAAATTGTTTGCATAAGTGAAAATTACTGATATGGGAAAATCGTTTTATGAGATATTTCAGTAGTAAATTCAACATCGTTAAGATTCTAATTGAACTAAACATTGATCTTAAATTACTTAGAGGTGTATATATTATTTTTTAAAGTGTGTGTTTAGTTTTAAATATGTGGGGGATCCTGTGTGATGGCATTTCAAACTTTTGCCTTTTTCCTGAGCTATCGAAATCTTTGAACTGTTTTAAGTATTAAGACGAACTGGTGTCAAGAAAGATACTTTCTTCAAGATGGATGTTTACGCATGCAAAATACTTTAAAGAGTTTTAGCAATTTCGTTCCCTAATTCTTCCCTTCGCTTCTCTTCTTCAAAAAGCACTTTAAATCGGAATCGGAATCCCCTTGAAGAGCTGAGCGCTGGTGGCACACTGGCGGAGAGGAGGGCTTTACTTCGTCAGCCATGTGTTTCGGGAACGCTGGCGCTTTCCCTAGATCTTCTGGCTGATAATCTCAAACATGGAGGATGCTTCTGATTCTTCACGAGGGGTTGCTCCATTAATTAATAATGTAGCTCTCCCAGGCTCTCCGCCGTCTCTTCCTGTATCAGTGACAGGCTGTAAAAGTCATCCAGTAGCCAATAAAAAGGTAGAAGCGAGAAGCGCAAAGCTCCTCCCCGCGGTTCTTCCTCCTTCGGAGCCGAAAGTAGCTCAGAAACTTCCCAGGAGCGCGGAGAGGCGGGGAAGCGCCGGCGGGACGCGATCCCCCCGCGCCGAGCCGGCCAGTGGCAGTGCGAGCGGCGGCGGCGGGGAGAGACTCCGGGGCGGGGCGGCCGGGCCCTCGTGGCGTTCCTCGTGGGAAGGTGCGGCGGCGGGCGGACGCTCGCAGGTGAGGGGCTCGCCGGCCGGGGTCCCGGGAACCCGGGAACAAAGCCCCGCGGCGCCCGGGGGGGGACCCGTGGCCGCCCAGCTGCGGGGGTCGGCGCGGCGTCTAGCACATTGCGAGTCCCGGTGCGGCGGCGGCGGCGGCCGGGAGCGGCGCTGGGGGAGGGGGCGGCCGCCCCATTGTGAGGCGCCCGGGGCGCGCCGGGGCCGCCCGGCTGACTGACTGACTGACTGACTCGGCACCCCGGCGGCGGCCGTGTTGGTGGCGGCGGCGGCGGCCGGGAGGACCGGGGCGCGTCAGTCACACAAAAGGCAGCTCAGCTCACCCCGGCGTTCCCCACCTTACCGGCTTTCCTTTCCCTCCAATTTGCTCTAGGGACCCGGGGCGGACGCGCGCAGCCGGGAGATGCCGCTGCTCCACCGAAAGCCGTTCGTCAGGCAGAAGCCGCCCGGGGACCTGCGGCCGGACGAGGAAGTTTTCTACTGTAAAGTCACCAACGAGATCTTCCGCCACTACGAGTAAGGCCGGCGGGGGCGGCGGGGGCAGCGGGAGCGGGGCGCTGAGGCAGCGGGGACAGCCGCCCCCGCGCCCTTTTGTCTGTCTGTTTCTCCTCTGGTCTCTACCGGGGGCTCGCGACCCGGTGCCGGGCCGCCCCTCCCCCGCGCGCCGTGACCGCGTGGGGCGGCGGGCGGCGGGGCCCGCGGAGGCCCCGGGACCGCTCGCAGTCGCCGCGTTCGCCGGCCGGGCTGGCGGGCGGGCGGGCGGAAACTCCCCGGCTCGCTCCTCCCCGCCCGCCGCGCTCGGCCGGCCGCACGCGCTCGCCGGTTCCGGGATCCCCGCCGGTCAGCCGCGCGCCGCCGCCGTCCCGCAGCCGGGAGAGGGAATCCCTGACCCCGAGGGCAGGAAACAGCCGGCCCCCGGGACTGGCTACTTGCGGTCACGCGTGGCTTCTGACTTTTTTTTGGGAGGGGGAGAGTGGGGGCTGCCAGGGCGAATGTGGGGGACCGGGGCAGGAGTGGAGGTTCGCTCCGCAGAGCGGCGAGGGACTCCTCAGCCGGCCGGGAGAACCGGGACCGGGGCTGGGGGCGTTGGGGCCACGGGTGTCCCGAGCGGCGGCCTCGCGTCCCTCGCCGCCTAGGCCTGGGAGTGTGCGACGCGAGCCGCGCTCTGTCACCGCCTCTTCTGGGTGACTAACTCCCGTCCCCGGGGAACTCGGCGTCTCCGCCCCCGGGAGACCGGCGAGGAAGAAGTCGGGCCGAGCGTGGGGGGGGGGCGGAGGAATGGGAGACAGTTGCCCCCCACCCCGGACGCCCCTCATTTTTTGCTTTGGTGTAGACGAGCGCGCGACCGTGGGAGTTGGGAGAGGAGGGTGGGGGTTAGACAGACAAGTTCAACTCCAGCTTCAGTCTGTCGCCTCTTAACCCCCTCCCCTTCCCCGCGCATGTGGGCCGCCTGACATGTGCCACTGCTTTTGTTTTGATAAGAACCCGAAGCTGCTGCTTGCAGACGTAGCTTCAACTCCCAAATTTTCAGTTCGTTGCCGGGTAGAACCAAGAGCTCCGCTTGCTCAGTAAAACGAAGCCGTGAAGAAGTTGGTCTCTGCGATCCGTGTTTAAACGGGGACCCTAATTGATCAGTCACAGGAACAGCCTGATCCTCCCCCCCCTTCTCCTCCTTTATCCTCCACGCAGCCTCTCTTTGTGGTTTGGAAACCGTGTGTTAATAGCAACCAAATACGTGGTGTGTAGGAGGATTTCAGAGTGTGGGGGGCTGGGGGGGGGGCTTGATCCAGGGAGGTCTTCAGGCAAACCCTGCGGCTGCCTGAGAAAGTAGAGCGATTGGAAAAGTCAGTTCCAAGTTACACCCCCTTCCTCAGCTCCCTAGAAGGGGTTACAGGTAAAGGTGTTATCTGGAGGACTAGATGGTACTTTTCACCAAACAGTACCTTAAGTAGGAGTGCACATCTCTCTGGGCTCCTGTACAGACTTGTTTTATTACTGAGTGCACTCCTGTAACTTCGTAAGTGGATTTGAGTTGGCTAACTGTACAAGGCTATGTCTTCCTTCATATTTTCTTCTAAAGTTTAAGCTAACATCCTTAGTAGCATTTCTGATTGTTTTTGAACTTAAGAGTACCGGGACAACAACTAATAGACTTACATCCCAAACTCTTCTTCCCTCTGATAGAAGCAGTCTTTCAAAAAGGCCCTTTATATAGTACTTAGGAGTCTGATCAGGAGGTTTGCAGGCCCAAGGCTAGCTTGGGCCACAGAGTGACTTCTGGGTCAGTCAGTCTGGGTTACAAACTTAGACCCAGACAACAAAAAAGGCTGCCCTCCTTGTAGAGCACAAGGTAGATTTGACTTTTCTCACCTGCAAATTAAACCCTCTTGGTGTACTTTTGGTTCCCGAAATGAATTATTCTAATCACGGAGAAATCTGAAATGCTGAAATGAAAATTTTTGGCAGCCCAACACAAAAAGTGAGGAATTGTATGTTTGTAGTCTTGGGATATTAAAATATTTAAAGATAGCTTAAAGCAAAACACACATCTTTTCTCCTCTAGTGCTGAAGTATTTGAGGCTTTGAGAATTATAGTTTAAGAGAAATTATTAATTTGGTAGCGTAGCTACTTGATCATTTTCCTAAACAAAATTGCATCATCTCCTTAGATATTTAATCATTATTTTTAAATTGACTGAAATAGAAAGCTGCCGTTGTATGGCGTATGCCTTTAATCCTAGCACTCAGGAGACAGAGGCAAGTGGACCTCTATGAGTTTGAGGCCAGCCTGGGCTACAAATCAAGTTCCAGGACAGCCGGGGTTGTTACACAGAGAAACCTAGTCTCGAAAAACCAAGAATATTTTTCCAAAAAAAAAAAAATCATCTTCTCAAACCCTTAAATGGTAAAAAGTCACCTTTTGAGAAATGCATTTAGGTTGGGTGGTATATGATCTGGAGAAATTGAAGGGAGCCTGTTTGAACTAACATCTCAGATAAGTTTGTGTGGATCTGAAGGTTATCTTTTATAGTTTGAAAAAAACCTTGTATTTGTCTGAATATTTATCTGTGCTCACCCAGATACTTCAGTTTTCTTTTTATTTCTTGAATGTAAATTTCTGCTGCAAGAGCTTCCAGCCTTGCTCATTTCTCAACAAACGTTTTACTCATTCGTAGTTTGTCAGAAACTTTTCATTGCTAAATAGTGTTCCACTGGGTTGTTCTAGTCCACTTCCTCTTTCTTCCCAAGCAGCTGTGGTCATCGCCTCCTTCTGTATCCTGTGCTTGATTCCTTTAGTCTCCTTTTCTCTCTCTCTCTCCAAGACCCCATGTGTTCTCTAAGACAGACCATGACCAAGATGGATCGTTAGTGATTATACAGTATAAATTCCTCTGTTGAAGTGGTTTGAACTGCATGTTTCTGAACTAATTGCTAACTCTTGTTTGACCTGCTTTCTGGAAACCTATTACAAATAACACATTGACTGTAGGCAAATTTACATGTTAAAGTGCATAATTTAGTTTCCAGTCAGGTAAAGATTTATACAGTAATTTTGATGGGAACACAATTTTTGTTTTGTGTTTTTTGCTTTTTGAGACAGGGTTTCTCTGTAGCTTTGGAGACTGTCCTGGCACTGCTCTGTAGATCAGACTGGCCTCGAACTCACAGAGATACACCTGTCTCTGCTTCCCAAGTGCTGGGATTAAAGGCGGAGTCACTACCCTCTGGTCAGTTGCTAAAAATAGTGAGACAGTTGAATATTAGAAATTATACATCATATAATTTCCTAATAATTTGTTCTATTATCCACTGACTTATTGTCTTGAACTCTTTTTTTTTGGCTTCTTAGAATTGAAAGTTTACATTTAGAATGTAAAGTTACATTTAGAATTGAAAAGTTTTACATTTAGAATATAAAGTTTACTATTCTTTTCCACCCCAAACTAGTAGACAGTTCAGCTTGTTTCACTTGATTTCCAGTGAAAAAGATTTGATAGCTTATAATACATTTTGCTTTTGTTGCTCATCAATTCTTTGTTGTTAATTCAGCCTTTTTGTAAACGAGGAAAGGTATCAATATTGATTGCGATTGTAATCACATATTCAGCCATTGATGGCACCAGAATTTTAATTCATATTTTAAGGCCCTCAACATTATGCTTTTTGCTGCTTTACTGTCACATGGTGCTTATGTGAGGCTGTAGAGATATGCACAAAGAAGCTAGAATTACAAACTGGGTTTCTGTAGATGGCACCACTTTCTTGTCTGTTCAGCACTGACCTTTACTATGCCCCTCAGCGATTAAGCTCTTGGTAGTAGTGGACAAATTAGAAGAATGCTGTCTGTTAATGAATGACAAGTTGGCCAGGAACTTGAGATCCTCTTGCGCATGAGTGCTGAGATTACAGGCATGTGCCACCACACCTGGTGCCATCAGTTTACCGTGGGGTAAAATGCTTGTCATACCAGCCAGTTCTCACATTGATGATGGGACACATGAAATCTAGCTGTAGTCTGTCTGGTGAGCATGCGCTTTTCGAGGGAATGTGGATAATCTTTCAAGCCAGTGTCTTTAAATTAGATGTATTTAGCTCCTGTTTAGGAATATGTTGGTTACATGTCGCTGACTGTTGAGTACACAGGTCCTTTTTTCCTAGGGTACAGCAGAGATTCCTAAATACTTCATAATTTTCCTTATTTTTTATTGATTTTATTTTAATTTATTTTGGTTTCTCTATGTAACAGGTTTGACTGTCCTGGAATTCTCTTTGTAGACCAGACGGGTCTCAAACTCACTGAGATCTGTCTTCCTCTGCCCCCTGGAGTGCTGGGATTAAAGGGTGCCCCACTCCTCCTGGCTCCTCTGCCCCCTGGAGTGCTGGGATTAAAGGGTGCCCAACTACTGTTTTCAGCTTTCTTTCTTATGCTTAACATGTCATGCTTTTTAATGTTAACACAGTTTTCTTCATTCAAAACATGTATATCAGTAGTATCCCAGAGTTTAATGGATTGAAATAATAATCCATTTTGTTGGTCTCACTATTGTATGGATTCTCAGTTTGGTTTTGCTGTTTCCTCTGGGCTCATCCACTTAACTCTGTCCAGTTGGTGGCAAAACTGATCTTGAATTGAATAAGAAATGAACGCTGACACAAGTGTGGTACTCTAAAGAGATGTCTTTTCTCACCTTAAGAGGGTCTTCTGAGCTGCTCCAGAACACAGAGAGACAGACAGACAGACAGACCTGGGAGGTGGGGAATAGGAAGGAGAGGAGAGAAGACAAGATCGCTGAGGTCTCAATATATTCTCTGACAACTCCTTAAAGGCAAGCACAGGAACAACAGAAATTTTAAAAAGAAAGAGCTTAAATCACCATAGTTAAGACAAGGGCAAGCAATAAAGTATGCCCACAAGTTCTTTAGGATGAATTTTAAAAAGTTTGAGAGTGACTGGGCTGTGGTGCCCTTTACAGAGGCAGGCAGATCTCTGGGAGTTCAAGGTCAGTCTGGTCTACAAGAGCTAGTTCCAGGACAGACTATGGAGAAACCTGTCCGGGGGGACGAGGGGGAGTTTGTGTGTGTGTGTTATGTGTGTTGAGAGTATAAGTATGTGTGATGAAAACAGTGGCCACCCTGGATTCAAGGTCTGATAAAACTTAGACTCCATGTCTAAGAAAATCAGCAATCAGTGTTGGGGCTGGAGAGATTAGTAGTTAATAGCATTGGCTCTTCTTCCAGAAGACCTGGGTGCAGTTCCCAGCACTCATGGTTCTCGGGAATCCAGTGCCCACTTTTGGCCTCTGTGAGCACCAGACACATACAAAGTGCACCATCATACATGCAAGCAAAATATCCACACACATCCTAATAAATAAAGTCATATTTCAAAGGAGTCTGAGCACCTTTAGCCTTCTTCGCAAACAAATTGGGTTTATGGTATTTATTATAATCTGATGTTATTAATCAAAATACAGTCAAAATTGAGCCAGTGAGATGGCTCAGCACTTGCAATGCAAACCAGAGGACCTGAGTTGAATTTGATTCCCCAGAACCCAGAGTAGAAAGACAGAACTGACCTCTGCACATACTCACTGCGACACTTGCGTGCTTACACTCTCAACACATAACACACACACAAACTTTTTTTTTTTTTTTAAAACCAAAACAGGGTTTCTCAGTAGCTTTGGAGTCTGACCTTTCTTTTTAAAATTTCTGTTGTTCCTGTGCTTGCTTCAAGGAGCTGCCAGGAAGAACTTCCTCAGATTCTTAAGCTAGTTAAGTCCTGTTCCTCAGTGCTGAACTTTCTTTAGGTGTTCCTCTGACACTGTCTTTTTTGCTGTTTTGGCATTCCTCTTAGGACAGAGAGTCTCAACCTGTGGGTCACAATGTGACCCCATTGGGATCAAACAACCCTTTCACAGGGGTAGCCTAAGACCATCAGAAAACACAGATATTGACTTCACATTTATAGTAGGATCAAAATTAAAATTATAAAGTTGCAATGAAAATAATTTATGATTGGGGGTCACTACAACACAAGGAACCACATAAAGGGTCACAACATTGGTAAGCTTGAGAACCACTGATTTAGGATCTTCTTTGCACATAAGATCTTGAACAATAAAAAAGTTAGGGCTGAAAGACACTTAAGGACATGTTTAACATCCTTAGTCAACAGAGAGATGCAAATCAGAACAACTCTGAGATTCCATCTTACACTTACCTGTGAGAATGGCCACTTATGACAACTTACGCTGGAGAGGTTGTGGGATAAAGGTAACACTCCTGCGTTGCTGGTGGGAGTGCAATCTGGTACAGCCCCTTTGGATGTCAGTGTGGTAATTTCTCAGAAAATTAGGAAACAACCTTCCTCAAGACCCAGCAATACCACTTTTGGGTATATGTCTAAAGGATGCTCAATCGTGCCACAAGGACATGTGCTCAACTATGTTCATAGCAGCATTGTTTGTCATAGCCAGAACCTGGAAACAACCTAAATGCCTCTCAACCGTAGAATGGATAAGGTAAATGTGGTACATTTACACAATGGAGTACTACACAGCAGAAAAAAATAGCGACATCTTGAAATTTGCAGGCAAATGGATGGAGCTAGAAAACACCATATTGAGTGAGGTAACCCAAACACAGAAAGACGATTATCATATGTACTAACCCATATAAGTGGTTTTTAAACATAAAGCAAAGAAAACCCAGCCTACAAATCACAATCCCAGAGAACCTAGATAATAATGAGGACCCTAAGACAGACATACATGGATCTGATGTACATGGGAAGTAGAAAAAGACAAGATCTCCTGAGTGAATTGGGAGCATGAGGACCATGGGAGAAGGGGAGCAGAGAAAAATGTAGAGCTCAATGAAATCAATAATAATAAAAAAGATTGAAAAAAGTAGGTATATCTTTTGAGTGCATATATCCTATGGCATTTGTTTAGAATTAGCTCATTTAATTTTTACATAAACTGTTTATGAAATATACCCTCATTTTATAGAAGAGGAACCAGGTTCAGAGAGATTGTGTAACTTTACCCAAAGTAAAGTGATAATGCTAGGGTTCAGACATCTCTCTTCCTCTCAAGTATGCATCTTTTCTGCCTAAATGCACATGTAGATAAATGTGGACCGTTCACTGAGAGTGTCTACTCGTGACAATTTTCTTTGGGGAGACTTTGAAGATGCTGAGACTATTTGTCTCCCTAGTGAGAAATGTGTAAGCCACATATGTCTTAGGAAGCCAGCAGAGTGGAAACATCCAAGAGGAAGCTGATAAATGTTTGCTGGGAGTTGGGGAAGCCCTCAAGTAGGAGAATATCTAAATTGGAGCCTGAGAGATGAGGCTCACAGGACATGAAGTGGAGCAGAAAGAGACTCTAGATAGAAGATACTGTAAAGAACACGTTTAAAGCAAGGGAAACTATTAAAAATCAACACTGAAGTATGAGTTTTGAGTTTCACTTAAAATTGGTCTTTCGTTTTTTGAGACAAGGTTTCTCTATGTAGCCCTAGATGTCTTGGAATTAGCTCTAGACCAGGCTGGCCTCGAACTCAGAGATCCGCCTGCCTCTGCCTCCGGAGTGCTCGGATTAGAGGCGTGTGTCGCCACCTGGCTGACATTCCATCATTTTAAGTGAGGACTTGGACCTCCAGCACCAGTCTGTGCATGTCTCACCTTTGTCAAATTCTCCTGAAGGTTTTGAAGCTCGTGGCTATTTCTCAGCCTTTGCATATCATGATCTATTTCAGGTTAGCAATTCCATTTTTTTAGTATATGGCTAATTATTTTTGTTTGGGCAAGGCAATTCTTGAGATCTTTGCTGTTGTCCTGGAGCTCACCACATTTTGTATCTGACTAGTAGACTTTCAGCCCTTAAGTAAAGTGCACTTTGTGTTCATCTGAATTGTATGTGATATTCCTTAATTTTTAAATCCACTAGGCTTTCAGTTTTTCTAACCCCTAACAAATTAACAGCCTGCTGCATTTTGTTTCTTAGCATATTCACCAGAACTGGTAGACTTTAGAAAGAAATTTTACCCTGTAGCTCAGAATTTTTCCTTATGAAACGATTATGAAGAGGAAAAAATATGTTTTTGTGTGTGAGCAAGCAGATAACGAATGTCTTAGACTGTGTTGGTCATGGTGTCTCCCACACTCTATACCACTGAGTGAAAAAGCAAGAGAATACCTCAGAGTGAGGATGTGATTGTGTGCCAGTGAAATCAAACCCAAGAGAAGGCTGCATTTGGCTTCTAGGCAGTACAGATGTAATTTATGTTATCTTAGGTTATTCATATTAAGTAATACTTTGCATTTTCTTTTTGATCAAACTAGTAAAACATAGATGTTGAGGAGACACTGTAACCCACCTTCTTGAATTTGGCATTAACAAACTTCATATTTAAATGTGTATAATGCAGAATTAAGTATGAACAGAATGACAAAGTGGGCTAAAGTGAAGCTGTGTCGATGTGGGATTCCCCTCTGTCTACTGTGAATACGATTGATCAGTTAATAAAGTAAACTGACTTGGCCCCATAGGGCAAAAGAATAGAGGTAGGCAAGGAAAACTAAATTTAATTCTGGGAGCAAGAAGGGTGGAGTCAGGGAGAAGCCATGTAACCCTGCCAGAGAGAGATGCCAGAACTTGAGCCGGTAAGCCACAGCCATGTGGCGATATACAGATTAATAGAAATAGGTTAAATTAATATATAAGAGTTAGCCACTAAGAAGCTAGAGCTAATGGGTCAAGCAGTGGTTTAATTAATACAGTTTCTGTGTGATTATTTCGGATCTGGGTGGCCAGGATGAACAAGTGGAGAGCAGCCGGAACGATGAGGCGGCCCTCCTCCAACAGTGGGCAGTAGATGGCTCTGTGCTTTTTGGGGTGATGGACTTTTCCTCTCTTGTGATAACTTAGCCACAGTGGTGGAGTATACCTAGCCTCCTAACTCCTGAGGGCTGGATCTTTTTGTAGATGGCTATCAGTGTAACAAGAACTATCTAGAGACCAAAGGAAATATAAGAACATGAACATTTTGCAGGAGATGAGGGGGACCTTATGGGAGGAGCAGGGCAGCTTGCATGGGTTCCTTTCCTGTTTTGTCTCATTTTGTACTTTACATATCTTCATGGTTGTGTATGGCAGGAGCTTAGGTACCTCTGAGGAGTGTATCAGTCACAAGGCAGCTTGTGAATTGAGTCTCTCTGCCATGTGGCTTCTGGGGATCAAACTTAGGTTCTCAGGGTGGTGACAGTTTGTTGAACTATCTCACTGCAATATACCCTATTTTTTTTCCACCTGGTTACTTGCTTGATAGCTACATATGGAACTTGTACCATTGCTCACTGAACATTTTAGACAGTGTTCAAGTCTAGTGTCTATGGAAACCTAATTTAAACTTAACTGTCACCCTGCAGTGATTTTACATTCCTTGTGGGCCCCAGATACCCTGGAACTTAGCTGATATAAAAGCTGTTGCCTGGCCTTGTGGACCATTAAGCAGGTGAAATGATTTTATGTGGGTAGTAGGCTTCATACAAAAGATTTAACACAAAAATGTAAATTATTTTAATGTTATTTATATCCATTTTATTCTGTAGGCTTGAAAAAATAACTTTTTATCTAAATCCTTGCCTCTTAGTTAATAAATTATTATGACACAAACTTAATTGCTTATTAAAAACAGGTTCCACCCCACCTCCCCTACTGGTATTCTTTAATTTTACGCCTTCTTTAAGATCAAACCCTTAATACCACTTGAAAAAAAGATGTTCTAGTATTTCCTGCTCTGTTTTGCCTTCCTCTGAAGTCTCTTGTTTTAAAAATAACCCCTCATTATTGCACCAAAACATACTTCAGAAAAGGCTCTTCATATAGAGCCAGGTCATATGACTTGGCATATGTGTTTTTTTTAAATCTTTCTTTTTTAAAAGATTTTTATTTTTGGTGTTTTTTTTTTTTTGAAATAGAGTTTCTCTGTGTAGCTTGGGCTGTCCTGAAACTTGCTCTGTGTAGATCACGCTGGCTTTGAACTCAGATATCCATCTGCCTTTGCCTGCTGAGTGCTGGATGTAAAGGCATGCAGCACCACGCCTGGCTTTAAGATTTTTTTTAATTATGTTTGTGGGGAGGGGGGTCTATGCAGGTGAGCGTAGGAGCCTGAGGCATATGATTCCTGGGAGCTAGAGTTGTGAGCTGCTGACATGGGTCCTGCAGGAGCAGTGAGAGTGCTCTTAACCGCCGAGTCAGCTTTCCAGCTCCTAGTGTCGTCATCATCATATTCTTAGTATTCTTATTTCATTGTATTGGGATTGGTTTCTCTTGGTTTTATATGTTTCTTTTTTCTTTCTTAGAATTTTTGTTGTTCTCTTGATACACGTGCAAATGAAGCAATCCTAATAAACATGCCCCAAATGATCTTTGAAGATCTGAGCGTCTATAGGGATAATCTGAAAGACAGACAGATAGACTAGCCAAGAAGTAGACACAGGGAGAGCACTTTGACTGCTTTGGGAGAAGGGTTCAGGAAGGTGTGAGTTAAAAGAATGACTTGCTCATAAATAGTGAGGTAATTATTGAAGGTAGACCAGTGTATATTTTTACTCTACAGAGCACAAAAGTTTATCATAGCCTCCATTTGGGTATCCATTACTAACTTTTTGCCTATTTCTAATATTTTGTATTTAGAAAAGCCTCCTTGTAAAATGATGAATACGTACATGCTTAAATAAAAATTCAAACAATGTGGAAATGTTTTAGAATCATCCACACACAAAGTTTTCCCTTTCTTCCCAGTCTCTTGCTTAGGAACATCTGTTTATAGCATGTCCATAAAGACACATTTTTATGGTTATAATATGTGTTGGGGCTTTTGTGTATTCAGTGAGTTTTTTTCTACCCAATCTCTCTTTGAAGTTTTTCTGTTTTCTAGGTTTCTTGCACTGAAACTAGGTAGACTTTAGAAAGTAAAGATTCATACTAAGAAGTTACTGCAGTTGCAAAAGGCACTGCATTTAGGATGACCGTTTTATCCCTGTGCCTAGCTCTTACCCTAGGCTGTTTTTTCTGTATAGGACCTCAGGTAGCCTAGGCTAGCCTTGATCCTCCTGTGTTACATTTACAGACGCATGACAGCACTCCTGGCACATTACTTATTTTTTAGACAGTTTTAAATTGTAGCTTAGACTGAACTAGAACTCACTTGGAGGCCTTGAAATTGTTGGAAATCTCCTTCAGCCTCCTGAGTGCTGGAATGACTCATGAGTGAGCCCTGGCCCGGCTTACAGCCCGATTTCTAGTTAGCATTCCAAAAATCTCTGCTTTTGCAAGTTCTCCCCTCCTCGCCCTCTTTCCACCTTTTCTTCCTTTTTTCTGTATTGTTGCTGCTTTCCTTTTTCTATTTTGTTTTTTCTGCAAACTGTAAATAGAAAATAAAGGAAGGCACAAACTTGAAGTAAGGTTGTTTGCCCCTAGTATTAAGAATTCTTTCACTGCTTATTGAATGACTTTTTATCACATAATTCTCTTGTTAGGTACCTAGATTTATTAGTATTTCTACTATTAAGGTCTATTAAAATATCATGGCTAATTGATGTTAGTGTTGTGAGTTCTTTTAAACAAAAAAGCTTAAAAATTGAAAGGAAAAAGAAAAGTTGAATTTGCTTTCAGTTTGGTTCCAAATTTCAGAACTGGTACAGCTTGTTCAACTTCCCTGATAGCACATTTAAGCTGCTGTGTGAGCTTAAAGACCTTTTCTTAGTCTTGTATTATTAAGTTGATGAGGTGGCATAGGGGAAAAGGTCATAATGGTGTCAGTTTTAATAATGTAAAGTTTGTGAAATGATAGGTAATGGGATTTTGTTTTTGTTTCTTATTTAGTGACTTTTTTGAACGAACCATTCTGTGCAACAGTCTTGTGTGGAGTTGTGCAGTGACGGGCAGACCTGGACTGACCTATCAGGAAGCACTTGAATCAGAAAAAAGAGCAAGACAGAATCTTCAGAGCTTCCCAGAACCACTAATTATTCCAGTTTTATACTTGACCAACCTTACCCATCGCTCACGCTTACATGAGATTTGTGATGATATCTTTGCATATATCAAGGACCGATATTTTGTTGAAGAAACTGTGGAAGTCATTAGGAACAATGGTACAAGGTAAAGTACTTTTAATTTTTCCTGTTGATAAGTATAAATTGCTCAAAAGTTAAATTATTACCAGGTGTGATGCTCCATGCCTCTAGTATCAGCATTTGGAAAGTTAAGGCAGGAATATTGTGGGTCTGAGTTAGCCTGGGCAGCATAACACACTTGTCTTTAACAACCCACCCCCACAGGTAAATATGGAAACCTTTCTTTTGCCTTCTTTAACTACCCTGTTAGCCTACAGATATATTTTCCTGTGATAGTTACTTTTTACATATCTTTCCATGTATGTGCCACCAAAAATATGTATACGTCTATATATCTGTACAAACACACATAGACACAGTCCTTGTTTTAATATAATAGGTAATATTTTTTTAGGATATATTTCTGTGTAAACCACCTTCTCTTTAACTTACTATAAAGTAAACCCCATTACATGGACACTCCA
The DNA here is from genome assembly GCF_982192425.1 of Myodes glareolus. NCBI lineage: Eukaryota > Metazoa > Chordata > Mammalia > Rodentia > Cricetidae > Myodes > Myodes glareolus. The sequence continues at coordinate 69,207,489 of NC_142036.1, forward strand.
TGTTTAAAAAGCCTAAAATGATGATATCTACCATAATCCTCATAATAAATAATAGTTTAAATATACTTGTATGTTTTGATGGTTTTCAATATTTTATTTAACAAAACTGGAACTGTGTTGTACATACTCCACTTTTTTGTATATTTCTGTCCCTTAAAAAAAACAAATATATTTTCACATACCTTTATTGAGAACCTAGCACCCACAAAGCCCTTGGTTTGCTCCCCAACACTCCATAACTATTTGTGATGGTGTGAGCCTATAATCTCAGCACTCCTGTATCCTGTAAGGTAGAAGCAGGAGGATTAGAAGTCTGCGGAGACATGACTTCGAGGTTAAGAGCACTTCCACAGGTCCTGAGTTCAGTTCCCAGCCACTGTGGTGGCTCATACTTGCCCGCAGAACATTATACATAATAAATAATTCTTTGGAGAAAACAAAAGTTCAAGGTTATTCTTTGCTACATAGCAAGAATAACAAATTCATAGCAAATTCAAGGCCAGTTTAAGCTAGTTGAGACCATATCTCAGTATCTAAGTAGAATAGAGAAGCAGAGTCAGGCAGACTGCTGAGTTCAAGTCCAGCCCGGGGTGGAGGGGGTGGGAGTGGGTGGGAAGGAGAGGCAGAGTGAGCTTAGTTGGTAAAGTGCCTGCCCTACAAGCATGAGGACCTGGTTCCATCCCTAGAGCCCATAGTGGCATGGGCTTAAAGTCCCAGCCAGAAAGGGGTGTGTAAAAAGCAGATTCCTGGCTTTTGGCCAAGCAGTGTAGCCTATTGGACAAGTACCAGGCCAATGAGAGACACTGTCTGAAAAAAGAAAGTGGATACCATCTGAGCAATGACAACTGAAGCTGTCATTTGGCCTTCATCCTCATGCATGCCCACCTGTGCCCACAGGTGCAGGTGTACACATATGTGAGCTCATGCCTGTAATTCCAGCGCTTGGAAAATGGAGGTTAGGAGGACTGTGGGTCCTGGCCAGCCTGGGCTGTGCTGTGAGTTCCAGGTCAGCCTGAACTGCAGACTAAGATTGCCTCAAAAAAATAAAGAAAAAGGGTCATGTTGTAAATATGATATTGGAATCTACTTAATGGTTCATACTTAATACCTCAAGAAAGTAGGTTGGGTTTTGATCTATATCACCATAGGGAATAATGAAACCATATTTGGGGACTAATTTGTCTTTTCCTTATGACTACTTATTTGTGGTAGGACAAATATGCCCTATAATTTATAAATTATTATAGAACAAACATTTAGAAATATAACTTACATATAAAAATATAATTTTAAAATATTTTTTGTTATTTTAAAATTGGGATATATATAAATACACATATATACACACACATGTATACACCAGTACTTTGTTTGCACCAGTACTGAGTTGGGATCCTTTGTAGAAAGGGAAATTTGGGAATAAACATTTCATTGAAATGCATTAGGAAACAGGCCTATTCTTGTTGAACAGTCTTTGTGAAATATAAGAGATTATTTTCTAGGGAGTTGGAGAGATGACTCAGCGTTAAGAGCTTATATTGTTTTTCCAGAGAACCTAAATTCAGTTCCCAGCACCCGTATCCGGAAGCTCACAACCTCCTTAACAGCAGCTCCAGGGTGTCTGGCTTCCCTGGGCACCTGCGCACGTGGCATTCACTCACACAGACACATAAATCAAAAGAAATCTTTAAAAGATGAAACTGTCTCCTGAACAATAATAAATCTTAAGTTTCCTCCTATATTGGCCATACTGTAGCCTAGTCTGGCCGTGAACTCCACGTAGTCCTCTTCTCAGTTTCCACACTTTACTGGCCTTTGCTTTTTCTTTTTTTCTTGAAACAGGGTCTCACTATGTAGAACAGGCTGGCCTCAAACTCACATAGATTGCCTGATTCTGTCTTCTGAGTGCTGGGGTAAAGGTGGCTTCTTTTTTTAAGCTTTCTTTAATTTCCAGAGTCAAAGTTTCACTATGTAGTGTTGACTGGCCTGGAACTGAGTGTGTAGACCAGACTGGTCTTGCTCTCACAGATCCATGTGCTGCTGCCTCCCATGGATCACCATGCCCAGCTTTTTAAAACATTTGTTTACTTGCTCAGTTTCGTGTGGGGCGTATGCCGTCTCACATGTGAGGGTGAGAGGGGTTGGTCCATTTCTTCCGTGTGGGTCCTGGGAATCAGACTGGTCGTTAGGCTTGGCAGGCTGGCTCACTGAGCCGTCGCACTAGCACCCTATGTTGGCCTCTTCAGTTTTACTTAAAAGTGCAGATACGTGCTTTGCCTGCATACGTGTACCTGTACTGTTCGCATGCCTAGTGTTGATAGAGGTCAGAAGAGGGCTTCGGTTCCCTTGGTTGTTGTGGACCATATGGGTGCTAACAACTAAATCTGTGTCCTCTTAGGAGTTCTTAACCAACCAGTGAGTTATCTCTAGCCTCCCCTCTACACTCACACACACACTTTTTTTTAAAAAATATATCTGAGACAGGTTCTTGTACAGTTCAGACTGGCCTTGAACTTGCTGTGTAGCTAAAGATGACCTTTAACTCTTGATCTTGTCTCTAGCTCCCAGTGCTGTCTGACCATCCTTGAGATTATAGCGAAAGTTTTCCCTCTATTAGATACAAAATTCCAGTTATGTTCTTTAAAAATAATGCATATGTAGCTGCATGTCGTGGCGCCTGCCTGTGTTCTCTGGTACTTAGTAGACGGGGGGGCCAGGGGATCATGAGGGAGAGCTCCAGGGCATTAACATTCATTTGAAAGGTGAATGCCCGAGAAGGCAGACCCTTCAGGGGATCCTGTAGCAACCAGCTGGGTAGGCCAAGAAACAGTAAATGCATTTGAAAGGTGAGTGCCTGACTAGGTAGAACCTTCTGGGTACCCTGCTAGAAACCTGAAATTTATCCCTGGGTTTAACTATAGAGGACAGTACAGCTGTGGTCCACAGGGTTCAGGCTATATCTTGAGCTGGCCGCTGAACCTGTGGCAGCATCTCCTTTGTGTTTTGTAGGTATAAGATTAAGGTTGAGAGGGTCACAGAGGCTTCATCAGTGACCAGGTAATTTATAATAGGATCAGATTTTCTACTTGGAGGGAGGAACGCTGGCTCTCTCTCTCTCTCTGCTTTTGGTCTGCTGAGGCACAGACTGTTGGCTGTCCACTGCCATGTCTTCACCACATGCTCAAAGTTTGCTTCTTACAAGATAGACATTGGACACAACAGGAGAAAAGTAACTGGTGTACACAGCAAAGGAGGCTACTTGGAGAAGTGATGGCAGTTTTATTTTAATGAGCATTAGGTAAGGGCTAAGTAGAGAAGGGAATCTTAAGAACCCAGTGGTAGGCATGTTTAAATTTTTTAATTACTATTTGGTTTTTTGATTTTTTATTTATTGTGTGTATGTGTGTGTATACATGTACATACCAGGTCCAAAGACAATCTCTTGTGTTGGTTCTCTCCTTTGACTATAATACATGTCTTGAGGTTCAAACTTGGGTCCCCAGGCTTGACAGCAGGTGCCTTTAGCTGCTGAGCCATCTCCCAGCCTCTCTGTTTTTTCTTTTCTAAAAATCAACCATAGTTCTCTGGGGTGTGAAGTAACTGCTCTACTTTATATGCATGCTGTGCTTCTGTGTAAGTCATCAGGGATACCGAGCTCTTTCTTTGTGCCAGATGTTGATTTGGGCTATTGATGTAGCAGTGAACAGTTCCCCCATTCACCAGGCAAACGTGTATGTTGCTTCTTGAGGTGCCAGACATGGTCCCTGCCTCGGGGCCTTTGTACTCTTTCAACCAGAAAATTTCCCCATATTATCAAAATTGTGAACTCTTTACTTTTCTCCATGCTTTTTCTCACAATCACTCTTACTGGAGCCTTTTCTCTTTCCTCCTGAAATTCAGCAATTCTTTGTCCCAACACTTTAGGCTTTGGTCTTTTGGATGCTTGCCAAACCAAATGGTAGCTCAGCATTTAACCCAATTGTGTAGATACTTTGCTCCCCCTCTGTCTTTATTTTTTTCTTCCCTCTTCTCTCCTCTCTTCCCCTCCCCTCCCTTCCTCTCTCCTTCTTTCTTCTCCCTCCTTTCTCTCCCCCCTCTTTCTTTTGTTTGTTCTGTTTGGAAGAGATATCTTAAATTCCAGCATGTTAAGTTCTTCATTATATTGCTACAAATGTGGTTTTTTTTCAGGTTTTGTTCATTCTTAAATGAGCCATATGAGTTCTGTCTTCTTTCTTTGAATTGGGCTACCGTTACTATCCAAACCATTATAACTTGGAATCGGATTCCCTCTTGCATCGCTGAAAGACTTGGACGCAGATGCTTAACCCCAGTGTAGTGAATCACAAGTCATACTCTCTTTAGTTTTACTCTAAAAAGAGGAAATATTGTGCATCTAAGACAGAGTCACAACTTCCTCAAATGAAGTAAAGAATGGCTTCAAGTGTGGCATGGTGGAACATGCTTGTAATTCCAGCCCTGAAAAGGCTGAGGCAGGATGATCAGGGGGTCAGAGCCATCCTGGGTGACACAGTGAGTCCCTGTCTAAATAAGTAAATGAAGAAATACGATAAAATTTAGACCAAACTGAGGAAAGATGCCTAGAGTGAGCATGTACCCTTGGAAATACTAACTGAAGAAAAGTTTTATTTAAGAATAAGATAATAATTCCAGTCTGCCAGAAAATACTTTTTTAAAAGATTTATTTATTATGAATACAGTGTTTTGTCTGCATATATGCCTGCAGGCCAGAAGAGGGTGCCAAATCTCATTACAGATGGTTGTGAGCCATGATGTGGTTACTGGGAATTGAACTCATGACCTCTGGAAGAACCACCAGTGCCCTTAACCTCTGAGCCATCTTTCCAGCCCTTAAGTCATTTGTTTATTATGTGTATAGTGTTTTGTCTGCATGTATGCTTACAGGCCAGAAGAGGGCATCAGATCATATTACAGATGGTTGTGAGCCGTGATGTGGTTACTGGGAATTGAACTCAGGACCTCTGGTAGAGCAGTCAGTGCTCTTAACCTCTGAGCCATCTTTCTTGTGATCGGAAAATACTTTTTGTATTTAAGATAATAATTCTCCAGGTAGTCTCCTCGAAGAACAGACAGTCCCAGTTCTTTGGACCACATATGTGAACTTAGAGATAACTGAAAATCCAAGATTGGATAGAAGGTCATTGCTGGTGTTTGTCCACATGCCTTACCTCTGACTAGAATGTACACACTAGTCAAGAACCATTGACCAAAGTCTCCTACTAAAATTAGAAGATTGGTGTTATGACCCTCTCAAATTAGGGGATCGTTTTTATTTTTGGTGTATGTGTGTGCACATACACATGTAGAGTTAGCATCAAGTGTCTGCCTTACTTGTATGTGTATGTGCATACTTGTGCAAGTATGTGCTTGGTTGTATGTGTAGGTGTGAGTGAACCAGAGGTTGATGTTGGTTATCTTTCTGAAGCTTTCCAGATGGTTAGACTGGATAGCCAGGAAACTCTGGGGATTGGTAAGTATCTGCCATCCCCAGCATTAGGATTACAAATACATTGTTTCATCTTTTCAATGGGTGCTGAGGATCAAACTGGGATCCTCAGGTGTGCACGGTAAGCATTTTTTTGACTGAGTTCATTTCCCCAACATACATTTCTTTGAAACAAGGTCATAACTCAACTGTCTACTCAAACTTGAAATATAGCTGAAGATGACTTTAAAGTTGGAATCATCCTGCCTCATCCTCTGAAGTGCTGAGAATAATAGGCATCCATCCCTCAGGGTTTTTTTGTTTTACCTTCTTGTTGTTTAGATTTTATATGTACGAGTGTTTTGCCTGCATGCATATCTGTAACTCCACTTGCATACCCGGTGCCTTTAGAAGTCAAAGGTGGTTTTGATCCCCTGGGACTGGAGTTAAGGATGGCTGTGAGCCACCATGTGGGTGCTGTGAATGAAACGTGGGTCCTCAGCAAGAGCATCAAGGACTCTTAACCATCTCTCCAACCCTAGCTTCCAGGCTTTTGTTTGTAGTATCTTTCTGAATTAGATTCTTTGGGGATTTTGTTTATTTGGTTTGTAGGTTTGGGGGTATTTGAGAGGTGCAGGGGTCAACTTCTAGTGGCTTTTTTCCAAGATGGCCTCACACTGCCCTGCAGCGTCCTGTTAGGTTGGACTGGCTGATTATGAGCCTCCTGATCTATCTGTCCGCAGTACTGGGATTGCACATGATAGTATAACTGGTTTTTTATTTTTTTTTTTTTAAAAATGTTAGCATGGGTTATGGGTCGTTAGGTTTGCATGGCAGATATCCCACTGGCTGAGCTATCTCCCTAGCTCCTGAAGTTATTTTTCATTTGTTTTATTTTTGGTCACAGGGCTGGGTAGCTTTTGTCAATTTGTACATAAAAATATTTGAGTGACTGCCACAGTAAGTCTAAAGAAGATACATAAAAATGAGTCCTGATTATAAGGGTTTGAGCCGGGCGGCGGTAGTGCACGCCTTTAATCCCAGCACTCAGGAGGCAGAGGCAGGCGGATCTCTGTGAGTTTGAGGCCAGCCTGGTCTACAAGAGCTAGTTCTAGGGCAGGCACCAAAAACTACAGAGAAACCCTATCTCGAAAATCCAAAAAAGAAAAAAGAAAAGAAAAAAAAGAAGAAAAAGAAAAAAAAAGACTAGGGTTTGTGAATCACCAAAAGAAACAAGCTGTTTTAAAAGGCATATAGTTAAGGTGTTGTGGAAGCCAAAAGAGTTCAGATTAGAAAAAAAATAGATGGCAAAAGGTATGTTAAAGTATGCTGACAACACCGAGAAGGGGCCATCAATGACTGGCAGAGGAGAAGCTGGTAAAACACCCCTTCCCTGTAAGTGTACTGGCCTAGTCAGTATGTAACCTGGTGGAATCAACATTACAGAACCGAAAATATACAAGAATGCGTTGAGTCTCTAGGGCAGACAGCATGCTAGGTGCTTTCATTTTTAATTCTTATGGGCAGATGATTGGCTCTGAGTTTTTTTTTTAATGTTGTATGCTTTACTTGTGCAGAGTATTTATAATATATACTTTTTCTATTAAAATAAGATAGATATATCTGTCTCCCCTTCTGCACACATACACACACACATACATACATGCACATACATGGTCTTTGGGAAACCCTAGCTATAAATCAGACAACATAGATGCAAATCTAATACTGCTATATAATTTTACCTATTAAAATTATATATGTCTGAGAAATGCGAAAGGCTTAGAGTCTGTTGCTCAAATGTTCCCTTCAGAAATAGCAATCAAAAATTGAGTATATAGTTTACTTTTTCCTCTATTACATTAATTTTAAAAATAGCCAATTTTGACTTAATAATGGTTTGGATGTTATCTCGTGTCAGACGCACAGATGAGCTGGTATGGCGGCACATCTTTTATCCCAGACTTTGAAGGCTGGGGCAGCCAAGGAAGTTCCAGGTCAGCAGCAAGTGAGATCCTTTCACAAAAAAACAAGCAAATCCAATAAGGCATATTAAATGTATATCATTTCTAATTGGTTTTGTAGGAACTGATTAAACTCTTGCCTCCTTAAGACCATTGGATACAGCCCTTCCCTGAGGCTGCAGAAAAGTATTTTTTTTACTGATTTGCTGTGAGTTCTTTGAAAATAAGTCCTTTTGGGTTAACAAGATGGCTTAGTGGTTAAAGGCACTGCCTGTTTTTCTAGCGTCCCTGAGTTTAATTCCCAGCAACCACACAGTGACTCATAACCATGTGTAATGGGATCTGATGCCCTCTTCTGTCCTATAAGTATATATCCAATAGAGCATCATGTACACAAATGAGTCTTTAAAAAAAAGGAGCACTCCTTTCCTCTCCTGCCTGCTTGCGTGTTTGTAGGTGGTCTCACTGCACCCAGGCTTTTCTGGAGCCCACGGGCTCAGGTGCCTCTTCCACTGCATATGCACTGCCATACGAGCTGAAACTGCATTTTCTTTCAGTAATGTTAGACCTTTAGCTGATTGGCAGACTTTTCCCAGCCTAGGTAAAATAAGTAACATAGCACATTTGGATTTGCACCCAAGAGTTGGATTGATATCTAGGGGTCTCATAAATATGATGATCCCTATACTACTTGTAAGTTTTTAAAGAATTTTAAGGATATTTTACATACATGTTTGCTTGCATGTATGTATGTGTATTGTGTGTATGGGCCAGAAGAGAGTATCAGGTTCCTGGGGACTGGGCAGTTGTGAACTCCGTGTGGGTTCTAGGATCTGGCTCCTACATGGGCAGTGTACACTCTCAGTTGTTTCTGTGGCCCCAAGGGAGTTAACTTTTAAAACAAGTATTATTGAGTTTAAAAAAAAGGCATAAGCTGTTATATTTTAATACCATTTTTCTAATTACCTTTGAAAATAAATAATTATAGAATCCTTTAAACCCGGTGAGTATCCCAATTTTAGTATCAAATGGTGACTTACAGGTTTAATTGTTGGTGTTGCTTATCTGTAATTTCATTATTTGAGAGGCAGAGATGAGGGTCACTGCAAGATAAGACCAGCATGGTCTACATTGTGAATTTCAGGCCTGCTTGGGCTATACATAATGTGGCTTTGTCTCAAAAAAGGAAAAGGAAAAGGTGACAGCACTCTAGTACTCGTCACTTTTAAACAATTAAAATATGTTCTCAGTAATTTACACAAAAATCTTAAACGAAAACATCTAATACAAAGAGTGGGCACTCAGGATATGATAATTCAGAAAAACACACGTTTTCTTTTGGAATTCTATGGTTATATATGGAGGCCAAGGCTCAACCTTGGGTGTCCTTCCCGAGTGCCATCTATCATATTGTTTGAGATGGTCTCTAACTGGCCTGGAGCTCATTATGTGTGTAGGCCAGGCTGACTGGACAGTGGACCCTGTGGGTTCCTATCTCTGCCTCACAAAGCTGGACTTCTAAGCAAATACCTCTTTGCCCAATTTTCCCCCTTCTGGGTACAGTGAACTTTATTGATGGTATTTGAGAGACAGGTTCCTTGTTCCTCCCCCTTGTTGTATGGGCCTTTCATGGAAGCTGTTGCAGGGGAGGTGGGAGATGCTCAGTGTTGGGGGCTAAGTTGGAGCAGGGACTTCTCTTTTCTTCTCATGTCCTTTCTGGGATGGGTGGTCCAGGGTCTTAAAGGCCATGTGAATCATGAGGTCTACCACCCTGTTGCTGTGGCCAGATTTGTTGTCATACCAGGACATTGAGGTATGCTAGCACCAGCGTCAAAGTTGGAAGCATGGGTGTTACAGTTTAAATCATAGGTGACAACCCAGTGCTCAGTATAGGCCAGGATGCCCTCTGATGCCTGCTTCACCATCTTCTTGATGCCATTATGCCTGGAAGCCCATCCCTGATAGACTTTGGACCTAGGAATACAGAAGGCAATAGCAGTGAGTGTCTTATTCAGTTCTGAGATGACTTTACCCTACAGTCTTGGCTGCAGGGATGATGTTCTGGGCAGCCTGTGGCCATCATGCCACTGTTTTTCATAGGGGCCATCCACAGTCTTCAGGGCAGTGGTGATGGCCTGGCCTGTGGTCATTCATCAGTTCTTCCAGAGTTGTTGTGGACAACCTTGGCCAGCGATCACTGAGCAGTTGGTAGTGCAGAAAGCATTTTTGACAACTTCTAGTGAGTTGTCATACTTCTTGTAGTTGAGCCCTGTCACAAACATGGAGGGACAGCAGAAGGTGAAGTGTGCTGCCTGCTTCACTTGGACCCTTATCTTCTCTGTTGTCGTGAAGACACCAGTAGACTCCATCGCGTATTTGGTACCAGCATCACCCCATTTGATGTTGGTTGAATCTTATTTCTGGAAGGTGGAGATAGCCTTCCCACTGATGATAGTTTCACTTTCTCAGCCCTGACAGTGCTGTGGATCATGTAGTGATGACCAGTGAAGGGGGAGGGGAGGAGCAGTTGATGGCAGCAGTATCCATGGTACCCAGTTCTGCCCAATCAGTTCACCTTGACCTTAATCTTTGTGTCCCAGGGACAAGTCTGACTCTGGAACTGGGAGGAACAGAGACCCCCCCCCCCAGTATTGGCTTTGGGGATCAAGCTCAGGTTCTTGAGTTTGTACAAGTACTTTACTAGCCTGAGTTTCTTTTTATATTACTACCTTTAATGCAAATTGTGAGTTGTCATTAAAATGTAGTGGCATTGAGGACAAATGGAGCAATAGAGAGTTATTTTGGTTTAAACACATAGATGCTTAATGCCTGTTTTTGGGACGGGGTTAACTAGGTCTCAAGGAGCCCAGACTGTCCTGTCTGGGATTGCAGATGTATTTACTACTCTCGTGTTTGCAGGCATGTCTGTTGAGGATTGTTTTGATTGTTGGTTGATACAGGAAGAACCAGGCCGTGTGGGCGACACCATTCTGTGGTGGCCTGGGATTCCTGAACAAGACAAGCAAACTAGACGAGAAGAGCTTGCAAGCAAGGAAGGGTGTTTTCTCTTCTTTTGCTCCTGATTGTGGGTCTAATGTGACTGGCTGACTGGGGCTCTGTCTTTGGCTTCTCCAAAACAGTGAGCCTAACTTAAGAATTGTGAGTTAAGTGAGTCCCCTTCTCCACTCGGCTGGATTTTGGTCAGAGTGCTTGTCACAGCAACACGGTGAACTATAGTGACTGAAATGACTAGTTCCTGCCGGGAAACGTCCTCAAGAGCACCCTAAAATTCTATCTTTTTTGTTTCTTGATGATGCTGAGATGGTATGTTTTTGTTTGTTTGCCTGCTTTGTTTCCTAGGTTAGACTTGAACTCATGATCCTACTAACCCCTTCAGTATCCTGTGTAGCTGGGCTTAGAGGCATGTAACAGTGCCTGATACATATGTTTTAATTAAAGAAAAAAACTACTCAGGACAGTTGTTAGTTTTTACATTTATGTACTTACTTGGGAAGGGGTATGCCTCATGGAAATCAAAGGATGACCGGCAGGAGTTGGTTCTTTCCTTCCACCATGTAGATTCTGGGCATCAGACTCACATCATCAAGCTTGGGGGCAGGTGTCTGTACCTGCTGAGCCGTCCTACTATATTAGCCTTTGTTTCTTGTTTTGTTTTGTTTTGAGATAGATTCTTCTTTATTTTGCTTAGACTGGCCTCAACTTACTTTGCAATGCAGGGTGACCTTGACTTTGGGGTTATTCTGAAAGTAACATGCATAATATCCATTATTTTTATCCCTTATTGATTAATTTCTCCTGTATGAAGTAAATACTTATAATCATAGTTAATATTTCTTATATTTATCATTAACATCTTAAAACTGCTGTTTTGAGATAAATACTTCACATACAGTTGTAAGATAGTAAAGGTTTTCCCGATGATGTTATCTTGCAAGATGCTGATAACGGCAGCACATCCAGGAAATTGACATTGGTGTACTTTGGATACAGAACATTTCTGTCCCTACAAGCACCTACTCCCATGCTATTCATGAACATTACATCTGCTTCTCTCTTGTCCCTAGAGTGAGAAAGCGATAGATAGATCTCTTGAGGTGCAATTCTTAGGTCATGATTGTTAAGGTAGTTTTCCATTTTCTGAAACAAATACGACTTGAAGCCTATACTGTTAATGATAATTATTTCATGATTCTCTAGCTTTTTTGGTTTGTTTTTTCTTTTTTGAGACGGGGTTTCACCATGTAGCTCTGGCTGTCCTGGCACTTGCTCTGTAGACCAGGCTGGCCTCAAACTCACAGAGATCCGCCTGCTTCTCTCTGCCTCCTGAGTGAGGGATTTCGGACGTGCAACACCACTGCCCACCCTCGAGCTCTTTTATACCTCAATCTTTGGATTCTTTGGAACCAAGAAATAGTAGCAGTAGATTTGAAAGACAGAAGCTAAGTTTCTGGGGAATCTATTAGACTCTAATTTGGCCATGATAAGCTTGGAAAGGAGTGTGTGACACATAGCTAATGGCAGCATCGACAATGGCTACTGCAGTTAGTATAGTAAATATGTATTGTACTCTAGGCAGTGTCTCAATCCTGTACAGGTCTCCTTCCCCCAGTTTCTCTGTAAGGGAATTACTGTTCTTTCTTTGGTTTTAATTCTTGCCGTTCCACGATTCCTGTTGTAGTCAGACTCTTCCCTCTGACAACTGTAAGATTATTTTTAGACCCTGCGCCATATGGACCCTCGGGGCTCAGTAGACCTGGTTTTCCTCTCATGACCGTCACCATTTGTATCAGTAATGCATGGGCTCTGCAGTGCAGAGTGTCACTGTCACAGAGTCCCCAGAAAGCTTCCTGCATTGCCTTAGAAGACTGGGTAACGTGATTCCTGGGTATGAGATTTAAGTCTGCAAGCGTGAGTGAAAGCCGGGCAGTGGTGGTGCACACCTTTAGTCCCAGCACTCAGAGGCAGAGGCAGAGAGAGGCAGAAGGATCTCTATGAGTTAGAAGCCAGCCTGATCTACAGAGTGTGTTCTATAGCCATGATTGTTTCACAGAGAAACCCTGTCTCGGAGGGGGAAAAAAGTTAAGAAAGAAAGATCTGGCAATAGCTAGATCCTACCTAAAAGAGAAAATAAATAAATAAAAATCGAACCTTTTTGATTACTTTCATGTCTCCAGTTTCCGGAGCCTTCAGGAGACTACATCTACTAGACTACCTAGAAAGTTTTAATGTGATTTCCCGCAGTTTTTCCTCTTTAGAAACTTTGTCAGACAATGTGAAAATCAGCATTTAGACAAAAATTTATCTAAATTTAGCATTTAGGTATTTAGACAGCATTTCGATTTGCTGACAGTGTAGGTGTGTTCATTGAAGACAGTAACACAGGTTTCTTTTTCTGTTGTGTAAAACAAGCTTTACCATTTTAATCATTTTTGATTGTGAAATCCTGTGGCATTCACAGTGTTGTATAACTATCATCACTATTTCTAGAACATTTTCATCATTCCAAACAGAAACTCTGTACTCATTAGGCAATAACTTCCCATTCTACCCTCCTCCAGCCCCTGGTAACCTTTATTCGACTTTGTATAAACTTAACTTATTCTGTATGCTTCATAAAAGCAGGCTCAAGTCTTTGTCCTTTTATGACTTATCACACTGAATATTTTCAGGGTCCATTCATATTGTCGAATTTATTAGAACGTCATTCTTTCTATGTTGTAATGTTCTGTTATGTTTATATAACCACAGTTTGTTTATGCATTCATCTGTGAGTGGATATGTTGATTGATTCCATGTTTGATCTATTAGAAACATTGGTGTTCAAGTATCTAAATATTTGTTTTTATTTATTTTTTATTTTTTGGTTTTTTGAGATAGGGTTTCTCATCAGCCCTGACTGTCCTGGAACTCGCTTTGTAGACCAGGCTGGCCTTGAATTCACAGAGATCTGCCTGCCTCTGCCTCCCAAGTGCTGGCATTAAAAGCCTTCACCACTACTGCCTGGTTTGTTTTTAATTTTTTTGTTAAAAGATTTTTAAGGTGGACTTGATGGGTTATATGATAATTTTATGTTTGACTTGGTGGGGAGATGGAAATGCTGTTTCTGTAGGACCGGCTTTTATTTCTCTACAGCCTTACCTATACTGGTTAGCATCTATGATAAACACCACCTTCCTGGATATGTCTATTTACTGCAGTTTTGATTCTGTGTTTTATAGATGAGACAAGCATCTTTTTGTTTGTTTGTTTGTTTGTTTGTTTATTTATTTATTTATTTATTTATTTATTTATTTATTTATACAGTATCCTGTCTATAGGCCAGAAAGGTGGTTGTGAGCCACCATGTGGTTGCTGGGAATTGAACTCAGGACCTCTGGAAGAGCAGTCAGTGCTCTTAACCATTGAAACATCTCTCCAGCCCTGTTTTTTTGGTTTCTCATGTCAGGGTTTTTCTGACCTCGAACTCACAGAGATCCACCTGCCTCTCCTCCGAGTACTGAGATTAAGGTTGTGTGACACCACCGCCCTACCGAGACAAGCTCTTTGTATGCGCTTGCCATTTGTATCTTCTTTGGATAAGTCTTTTCTCAGCTCTTCCAGTTTTTAAAAAACGCATTTTTTTTCAATTGTAGAAATTCTTCATGTATTTACTGTACCTCGGGTTTTATAGAATGAGTTAGGAAGTATTCTCTATTCTAAACTTTTTAAAAAGATTTTTATGTGTATGTGTAATTTCCTGCATGTGTGCATACTGCATGCATTAGATACCCCAGGACTGGTGTTAAAAGCTGCAGTGTGGGTGCAGGAAACTGAACTCCAGTCCTCTGTAGGAGCAAGCAACTGCTCCTAATCATTGTCATTGCTCAGTAATTAAGACTCTAAATATTTTAAAAGAATTATGTTGGGGCTATGTGCATGTGAGTACAGGTGCCCGAGGGGACCAGAGGTGTTGGCTCTCCTTGGAACTGGAGTTACTGGCAGGTGTGACCTTCTGATGTGGGTGCTGGAACTGAACTCAGGATCTCTCTGAGCCATCTCAGCAATTAAAATATTTAAATTAAATATAGCAATTAAAATACAGCCATTTAAAATATTATTTATTTTAGATTTATTTTTGTTACATTAAATTATGCGTGTACATGTGGGTTTGTGTACTTCACTGTGGGTGCCTGCAGAGGCCAGAGGTATTGGAATCCACTAGAACTTGAATTACAGGCCCCTGTGAGCCATCTGATGTCAGTGCTGGGAAATGAACTCGGGTCTACCGCAACAGTGGTGTTCAATGTAACTGAACCATCTCTTCCCAAATTTTATTTATTATTATTATTAATTATTGTTGCTATTATTATTATTATTATTTTGTGTGTGTGGTGTTTGTTTTACACTTGTAGAGGTCAGAGGGCAACTGAGTGGAATCTTCTGACTACCTTTCTATAGGTTCCAGCGATCAGACTTGGGTTGCACACACAGCATGCACACCTTTGCTCATGAAGTGCCATGCTCATGAATAGCACAGTATCTAATATGGGCTCGCCGTGTTCTCGGATAAACCTCATTAGGAATTCACATGATCAGGATATTTTAGTAAGACCTACCTAGATTACCTGAGTTATAGAAGAATGGTAAATGTAATCCCACCAATGCTTGCTCCTGCTTCTTAAATTACTATGTTCTGCAGGTGTCTGCATTTCTGTCTGTGTACCATGTTACAGCTGGTTGTGAGCAGACCTGTGTGTGCTGGGAACCGAACAGTGAGTGCTCTAAACTGTGGAGACATCTCCCAAGTCCCAGCTGTTAGTCTTTTAGTAACTTGAATTTATATTTCACTTGTCATAAAATTAGTTCATTTGAAATGTGTATTGTTGAAATTTTTTTAAAGATTTATTATGGATACAGTGTTCTGCCTGGATGTACACCTACTGGCCAGAAGAGGGCATTAGGTCTCATAGATGGTTGTGAGCCACCATGTGGTTGTTGAATTGAACTCAGGTCCTCTGAAAGAGCAGTCAGTGCTGTTAATCTCTGAGCCATCTCTCCAGCCCCATTAAATGCTTTTTTAAATATACTGTTTTACAGCCATCACCACAGTCTAGTTTTAGAAAATTCAACACCTAGAATGAAACCTGTACACATTAGCACTCATTACCCTTTTCCACTACACCCCCAACCAGCTTCCTGGTATCCACTCCTCTGTTTACTTTCTCTGTGGGTTTTCTTATTCTGGAAACTAATATACATGGAGTCCTACATTGTGTTATGCCTTGCTTTTCATTTAGCATAATGTTCTCAAGATTCATCCGTACTGTATACACCAGTGTGTGGTTCCTTTTGAGACAAATTGTATGTATGGAGCTCAGACTGGCATTAAACTTAAAGTTTCCTGTGCTTCTGCTTCCTAGTAATGGGATCATGGGCACATGCCTCGATGTCTACTCCCCCCCCATAATATTTCATTATATTGGATATTTAACAACACATTTTAGTTGTTTTGCAATTGAGGGACATATGAATCATTTCTATTTTTGGATATTATGAAGAGTGGACATGTGTGTACAAGTGTTTCTTTTATTTCTTTGTGTATGTGTCTGTTTATGTCCCCGTGTGGTTCCTATGTCCATGTGTCCATGCCACAGTGCACATGTGGGGGTTAATGGACAGCTTCCAGGAAATAGATACTGTATGCTGTGTGCATTCAAGGTTGGATTCAGAAAGGGTGGACATTTCATTGACAGAAGATATTTGGCCACGGGGGAAATGGTTTCTTTTCTAATGTGTGTGTGGTTTGGGGCGGGGGTACATAAGGGAGCAGTGGAAAGTAGATTGATTTCAAAACTGGAAGAAATGAATTTGCAGCAAGAGGGATTTTGGAAAAAGCAAATGATAATTTATTTCTATCACTGTTAGTTGATGCAGTTCTCCAGATAGACAAATAGAATATCTATTGGGGGAGGGGGCATGGAGAGGGAGGAAGAATCTTTAAGAGAGCTGGCTCTCTAGGTTCTGAAAATGAAGTCCGCACAGTTGACTGTCTGACAAATGGGTCACCAGAGATCAGCACCGTAGCGTTGCTCAGTCCATATCTGGAGGCTTCTGAAACAGGAACCTGGCTGATGGCACAGCGCTCAGTCTGGAGCTGAATGCCTGCCTGAGAACAGTGGGGTGGGTGCTGCAGGTACCAGAGCCCAGGAAATCTTTGGAGTTCTCCTCAAGGGAGAGTAGGGCATCCCAGGAAGAAAGTGAGTTTACCTTCTCCTGCCTTTTGTTGAGTATAATATTGGTAGAAACTAGTTGGATTTTGCTTTCAGCATGGATGACAAATCTTCCCACCAATTCCACTGGCTCACACTTCTATCTCCTCTGGAAAGACCCTCAAAAACACACCCAGAAACCATGCTTTTACTCGTTATTTGTAGTTCTGGGGGTTGAGTCCATGGATTTGTGTATGCTGACAAGCACTGTACCAGCTGGCCACATCCCCAGCCCAGGAATTATCAACTGAATTTCAAAATTAGATTACAAGTTTTCTTTTTAATTAAATTATTTAGTCAAGCCATAGTCTTCAAAAACAGTCCCTATTGTATATGAATGACATTTGGGTTATATTACTAGTAATATGTATCTCTTTTAGACCTTATTATAACATAAGCACATTACCCATCTGACATGAAATTAAATAAGTAAATACTGAGTTATTCAGAATAGCAGACTTCTGAGTGTTGTTATAAAATGTCAAGTGACTTGTATTTTGTGATTGTTTCTTTTAGGCTGCAGTGTAGAATCTTGGAAGTCCTCCCTCCGTTACATCAAAATGGTTTTGCTAATGGACACATGAGCAGTGTTGATGGAGAGACTATTGTCATCAGTGACAGTGATGATTCAGAAACACAAAGCAGCTCTTTCCAACATGGGTGAGTAGTTTGTGACTTAGTGGTCAGATTGGTGGTTGTCTATTGCAATGTTTCTCTTTCCTTCTTCTCCTTTTATAGTCATAATGTGTATACCATCCATAAATAATACATTTCAACAACAGGTGGTAGATGTTAAAATGTAAACCTGGTTAACTCTGCTTAGCTGTTTAAGATCAGTTTACTTGCTGGATGTGGAGTCCCAGCAGTTGGGAGGCAGAGGTAGGCAGATTTCTGAGTTTGAGACCAACTTGGACTATATAGTGAGTAGTCAGCCAAGGGCTACATAATGAGACCTTGTCCTGGAAAACCAAAAACAAACAAAGCAGTTTGTTTCTTTTTTTTTTAAAGATTTATTTATTATATATATAGCATTCCTTCCATGTATGCCTGCACACCAGAAGGGGGCACCAGATCTCATTATAGATGGCTGTGAGCCACTGTGTAGTTGCTGGGAGTTGAACTCAGGACCTCTGGAAGAGCAGTCAGTGCTCTTAACTGCTGAGCCATCTCTTCAGCCCAGCAGTTTGTTTCTTGTGCTGGAGATTGAACCTAGATCCTCACGGGTGCAGGCAAGCACTTTACTTACCCCTGAAATGGCTCTTCAGCTGCAGTTTCAAGTAAGCTCCATTCTTCTGTGTTCCACTCTGTTCCTGCAACTCCAGGCACCTCTTATTCTTCTGTTTTACGCTTTCCAGAAAGTCGCCTTTCCAGACTGGCTTCTTTCACTTGAGCATATGCATTTGTATTCTTACCATATTTCTTTGCTAAGAGCTTGATAGCTTGTTTCCTTCTGCATGGATAATACTGTATTACCTTAAATTATTAAATTTATTTATTTAGTTTATTCATGAATTTTATGTATACACCAAAAGAAGAGATCTGATCACCACTACAGATGATTGTGAGCCACCATGTGGTTGCTGGGAATTGGACTCAGGATCTTTGGAAGAGCAGCCAGTGTCCCTAACCACTGAGCCATCTCTCCAGCCAACATTTATTTATTATGTTTATGTGATGATGCATGTGTGCTACAGCTTGCCTTTGGAGGTCATAGGATATATGGAAGCCAGGTTGTTTCCTTCTGCCACATGGGTTCTGCGTGTAGAACTCTGATCACTAGGTCCTTGGGGTGCCTTTACCTGAGTCATCTCATCGGGTATTTGTCAGTTAACCTGCTGAAAGACGTTACTTCTCTGTGTTGGCAATTTCAAGTAAAAACTGATGTGAACATATATGGCAGGCATATGTGTGTAGATGTAAGCATTTTGCATATTTGGGTAAATATCAAGGAATATAAATGCTAGACCACATAAGAATGTTTTTGACCATTAGACATAGCATTTTTTAAAAGACAGGGTCTCATGAAATCCAGGGTGGTCTCAAATTCTATATTGTAGTCAAGGATAGTTTTGAATTCTATATCCTCCTGCCTTTACATCACATCCCAAGTGCTGGATTTACAAATAGACATGCACCATTATGCCTAGCTCACAGCATTTAATAGCCTTATAATTAGAATAATATGGAGATAACACTAGCCTAGGCAAGAGGTAACACCATAGGTTAGAATTATTTAACTCATCTTAGGTATCTGTGAGCCATTTTTATTAAAGTTAATTTCCTGGTTATTATTTATAGCACTGAATAAACATTTGAACTGTGTTTTAGAAGTGGTGAGACCAGTGAATGTAATTAAGTAGCCAAATGCTGAAATTGATCTGTAACCACAAGCTCTCTGAACTATAGAGACACTCTTGGCTAAGATATTAACAGCTAGCAATCTGAGTAAGGTGTGGCAAGTATGGGTGAGTTTGTTCTATTGATTTCAAGACAGTGCTTCCTCTGTTCTGGGTCACGACTACAGACTGAAACTTCCCTCTTCCCAGAATTCTTGTTGCCCTGCGCTTACTTCCTGCCTAGTCGCCCCCCCTATCTATACTTCCTGCCTGGCTACTGGCCAATCAGTGTTTACTTAAAATATAAGTGACAGGGTACAGACCATTGTCCCACAGCAAATAATTTTCTTTCTTTCTCCTTTTCTTCCTTTCTCTCTCTCTCTCTCTCTCTCTCTCTCTCTCTCTCTCTCTCTCTCTCTCTCTCTCTTTCTTAAGGTAGGCTCTCACTCTGTTAGCTCAAGCTACCTCAAACTTACTAATCAGTCTGGGTTCAAAGTTGGCATCCTCCTGCCTCTATCTCTTGAGTACTGGAGTTACATATATGATCCATCACACCTTATTTCAAAATTTTACATTCACTGAATTCCTTTCATGTGATATAATCTAGCTGTCATGGTAACTGGATTGTTAGTTAAGGTGATGAGGTTTTTAGAGAGAGGTGTGTGTGTAAAATCAGAGGACAATTTTCAGGAGTAGGTTCTTTCCTTGTGGTTCTCAGGGGCTGAAGTCAGGCTACATGAAAGTTTAATATCTAAATTGTGGTAAACACTAAATATAACCCATGTGTGTATGTGTCACTCTAAGTAGCTGCCTCCCGACAAAGTGACTGTCTATAGGTTCTCACTGCAGCAGGCTTCTAGTGAGCCTAGCTTCATCATTCTCATTCTCTCTCTCTCTCTCTCTCTCTCTCTCTCTCTCTCTCTTGGTTTTTCAAGACAGGATTTATATAACCTTGGTTGTCTTTGAACTAGCTATGTAGACCAGGCTGTCAAACTCACAGAAACCCACCTTTCTCTGCCTCTCTAGTGCTGGGATTAATGGAGTACACCACCACTGCCTGGATAACTTAATGATTTCTTAAAAAGCAGGTTTCATATTAAAAATGCAGTACATTATTCCCAGTCTATTGAAATTTTAATTTTTCCTTTATCAACTATAAATAAATTGCTATTTGGTAGAATGTTTGTGTGTGAGAGAGAACCATTTATGCAACATATCTTGTTGTGAATAAATACAATAAACTTTCCCCAGTACCTGTGGAAGACTTCTTCCAAGAACTCACTACCACCCTTCTTGGCTGCACATGCTCAGTCAAACTCCTAATAGGAAGTGGCACAGTGTGCATATACATGTATTCATTTATAGATTACTTATCATTTCAAATGCTTTGCAAAGTAGGCATTATGCTGTAGTGTTTAGTACAGATGAGCATCCCCCAAACCCCAAATACTTGGATCTGTTGAGACAGGGTCTCACTATGCAGCATAGAGCTCCTTAGGTTAGATCAGGCTGACCTCGAACTTATAATGCTCCATCTGCCTCATCCTTCCAAGTACTGAGATTGCAGGAGTGCTCCACCTCTGGCCCCAAATACTTTGGAGTGGTTTATTGAATCCCCTGATGTAGTGGGCTGGCTAACTGGAGCAGTGATTTAACACCATAGGTATATCTGGTGTGAGTGTGTTACTGCACAAATAGAAACAGATCTGCCCTTGTCAGTTCACAAATGGTAATGAAGTGGCAGGTCAGCAGCTGTGATGGAGATGGAGCGCAAGGAAATCTCTCCTCTGTGTAGACCTAGGCATGGAGCAGCAAGAGAGGGCAGCAATTAAAATAGACGTTAGCTCTGTATTTTCCCAGTTTGCTAGATTAGTTCATATAATAGGAATAATTTCTGTTGGGCTCTGGAGATCATACTTCCTTAGAAAGAATGAAGTTATGATTTTTACCCCAAAGGAAGTTTTTTGAAAGGGCTGCAGCAAAGCTCCATTAACAATACTGCCACCCTCTCTGACTGAAAGAGTCTCTTTCTCCTCATGGTCCTGCTTCTTGTGTTAAATATGTACACTTTTACCTCATTTTACCTCAGGCTCTTTCAGGCTCTTTCAGGCTCTTTGTTTCTTTCTTCCTCCCTCTAAACTCCTTTTTCTTAGATTTACTCATGGGTTGTTCCTCATTCCCTCCATCAATTTACTGGAAGGCCTACCTAGTCAATTTGTCAAGTATAAGGTAGTGCCTTTTTTTTTTTTTGCTTTCGCTTTCTTGTTTTCCCATTGTGTTATTTTTGCTTTTTCCAGACACGGTTTCCCTGGAACTTGCTTCATATATACCAGGCTGCCCTCAAAGTCAGATCTGCCTACCTCTGCCTCCCAAGTGCTTAGATTAAAGGTGTGAACCACCACCTCCAGGCATATCTCCTAGCATTTTTATTTTAATAAATACTGACTTTTGTTATTACCATTAATATCTGGTATGCTGTAGACTTTCAACTGCTGAGTGACGGTGGATGAGTAGATACACCTGTAACGTTAGTGAGACTTTAGTTGGAGCGAGGGTTGGCTATACCGTTTGCCATTTGTGTACATCTGCTTTAGCTAGACAAGTATTCCGCCACTGACCTTTTTACTTTTATTTGGAGACAGGATTTCACTAAATTGCCCAAAATGACCTTGACTCAATTTGTAACCTTGATCGTGTGCCTTAGCCTCCTGAATAGCTGAGTTCACAGGCTTAAACCACCAGGCCCAAGCTTGCTACTATGAAGAAAGTTAAAAGCAATTTTAAGAAACCTACTTTTTCTTTTCCTTTGAAGTACCCAGACTAGCTTGCAACTTTCTACATAGCTAAGAATGATGTTGAGTTTCTGATCCTTATGCCTCCTAGTTCCCAAGTGCTGGGATTGCAGACCGTGTGCCACTGTGCCCACTTTCCCCTTTTTTTTTTTCCTCGTTTCTTCCCCTCCAAGCTTTCTGACATAGAGACTGGGCATAGCTCAGTTGGTAGAATACTTACTCACTAGCACGCATGTTCACTTCCCAACCACACACAAACTGGAAGTGGTGACACCTACCTGTGATCTAACACTGGGAAGGTGAAAGCAAGAAGGCCGGGAGTGAAAAGTTACTCTCAGCTACGGAATGAGCTCAAAGCCAGCCCAAATCATCTGAGGCCCTATCTATCTGTGTATGTGTATATATATAACATTTTTGTAAATTGGATAGAGTTTCACATAGTACTAGCCAAAACACTACAAGGCATGACTGAATCTTAAGTAGGCATTTTAATTATGCATTCATTAAAATTCCCTTGAGTGAATAAAGTAGCTGGAAATTAATAAGTAGTACTTATTATTAGCTAATACATTGTGAAACGCTATCTAACTTACAAAAGCGTTAGTTAAAATAAAACCACATAAGATTGTATTATAGCTGGTGTAGAGTTTATCTTCAATCACAGTACTTAGAAGCAGAGGCAGCTTGTTCTCTGAGTTCAAGGCCATTGAGAGTTAGTGAGCCCCTGCTTCAAAAGAAAAAAGAAAAAGATTCTATTACTACAGTGTTCAAAGAAATGAAGTTTTAAGAATCTCATGTTTTAAAATGATTAACTGATTTGGTCTGTTCCCTCTTCTTTTTAGGAAGAAAAAAGATGCAGTTGATCCTTTATTATTCAGGTACAAGGTGCAGCCCACTAAAAAGGAAATGTATGAGTCTGCTATCGTAAAAGCCACACAAATCAGGTAAAACTCAATGTTTTCTTTATAGGCATCTAAATGAGAAATTTTTATTTAGAACAAGTGGATAATGTTGTTTTAATTGATAGTTGATTCTGTTTTAAATTAAGTGTACGTTTATGTATTTAAAGTAGTAATAAAATGAACTTGAGCCCCTGGTTTGAATTAGTAACTAATTCCAAATTGTTTCCAAGCTAATGAGCTAAGGACTTTGTTAGTAGACTATCTATTACACAAAGTACGAGTGTACATCATATTTTCTGTGTTCATCTCACTGTTCTCTCGCTGCCTACACTGGTCCCCTTCCTCTTCCCAAATAGCCCCTTTTCTACTTCAGTGGTTTTGTTAATTCATGTTCCCATCTGTTAGTATTCAGGCATCTGTACTGGCCCAGCGTTGGGGTACACGTCCTCAGCTGGAACCACTAAGAGCACCTCCTGCACATTCACTATGTGTCCTGCCCACCTGCCATCTCTCTGTCTTTCTGTCTGTCTGTCTCTCCCTCTTCTCTTCTGCCACTCCTGCCCCCAGAGGCGTCTCCCCTCTCCGCTTCCCCCGCTTTTCCCATTCACTTTTCCCCCAATTAAAAAACCCCTCCAACTGAGCTCTGTCACATGGAGTCTTTCTCTCACATGCTGGTTTTTTTAAAATTACACCACCGTTGATAGTGTATATTGGCCCTTTCCCCCATGTTCACTAATGTTTGTTGTTTTGCGGAGGCGGGGGATGTTGTGGTTGTTTTTGGGTTGGGAACAGGATCTCACTGTGTAGTTCTGGTAGGCCTGGAACTCCCTATGGAAGCCAGCCTGGTCTGCCTGCCTGGGCTTAAAGAGTGTAGCACCACAACTGCCGTGCATTCTGTTTTCAAACACTTATAATTATGTGTGTCTGTGTGGGGGTATGTGCACATGACTGCGGGTGCTCATGGGTACCAGAGGTGTTAGATCACCCTGAAACTGGAGTTACAGGCAGCTGTGTGCCACTTGACCTGAGTACTGGCAACCAAACCTGGGCCCCAGCAAACACAGTACATTTCCTTAACCACTGAACCCTCTCTCTCCAACCCATTTTGCTTTGTTTGGCTTTCTTGATGGTAGCAATATTTTCTTGGATGAATAGAACCTTGATGTAGTTTTAATATGCACTGTCATGATGGCCAAGGATGTTGAACATTTTTTCATATTTATTGAACATTTGTATTTCTTCAAGGACTGTTCAATTTAGTGGCTTGTGTATTGTATATTGTATTTTTTAGCTTGTGTAGGTGTGTAGGTGTGGGAGTGTGTACTTGTGTGTATGTGGAAGGCCAGAAGTCAACTTAGGGTGTCATTCCTCAGAAGCCTTCTCTACTCTTGCTTTTTTTTATTTTCTTTTTAAGATTGTAATTACAGCATTTCTTCCTTCCCCCTTCTCCCTCCAAACATACCTCCCATACACCACTCTCCACTGACCTTCAAATGAATACTCTTTTTTCCACTAATTTTTATTCTACACATACATGTATATACATATACCTAAATATAACTTTGTGAATCCATGTAATGTTACTTGTATGTATGTGTTCAGGGCTGACGATTTGGCATTGAAAAACCAGTTGGTGTGCTTTTTCCTGATTTATTCAGCTGTCAATAGTTCTTTATTACGTGTGTGTGTGTGTGTGTGTGTGTGTGTGTGTGTGTGTGTGTGCTAAAGTGCTTAGGCACTGAAGACCTGCGTGGGCAGGGCTATTCGTGTCTCAAAGAGGACGTATGGAATCAGTGGGGGAAGAGAGGGAGGAGACAGGATGAATCGGGATGCCTGTGAGCAGCATTAATTGAAAAGAGACTACACTTTTTATACTATATAGTTACACATAGGATTAAAAGGGAGACGGCTTGTGAGCTGGTGTGGCTTGAGGTCAGTAGTTGAGGAAGCTAGCCTTGACCTTGACAAAGAAAGGGCCACAAGTTCCTCTTGCTAGAGCCTAGAGGAAGGACTGCTTTATCAAGCCGGAACTTTCCTCAAGCCTCCAAGGGAATGGAGACACTATCCTACAGTTTCTTAGTCTTACTATATGTACCACTCCCAAAAGGGAAGGTCCTTATGTCTCTTTCTTTTCCCTTCTGATTTCTATGTATTATTAACTGAACTCTCGCCTTTAATGGCCTCAGGCTCTGGATCTAAATTGTAGACATTTCATCCTTGAGATCAGATGCATCTAGTAAATCTCCAACATTCCTGTTCTTGGTGTCATTAGGAGGATATGATAGAATTTCTGGTTCTGTGGTGTTGGGGTTTTTCCCCCAAAGAATTATCTTGTTTAGAGATACATTTTTATACACATTTTTTATAATTTATTTTTAATTGCATTGGAGACTGCATGGATGTCTTTTTGAGGGTGTCGGATCTTGGAGTTACAGTTGTTAGGTTCCATATGGTCTAGAAGAGCAGTCAGTGTGCTCTTAACCCCGAGCCATCTCTCCAGCCCTCTTTGTTCACATTCTTATTCTTTACCAAAGTCCCCACAAAATTTCCCAAAAGGAAAGGCATTAATATTGAGAATCATTAAAAATGAAAGTGGAAAGGTGCTGGAGAAGTGTGGTCTGCGATGTCGAAATACTGGAACTTTGTCGAGCAGCACTGCTCCTCCTGCGGCCTGTGCCACGTGGTTGTGGGGGGTTGTCAGGGAGTGGGTTCTTTCTTACTGCCATGTTGGTTCTGGGAATCAAACTTGGGTTGTTCTGCTTGCTTTTGAGCGCCTTTACATGATCTCACCTCCCCCATTTTGCTTTTTTTTCTCTTTAAGACATGATTTTTTATTGGCACAGCTACTTGAGGGAACTTAAGTGGGAGGAGAGGGTGGCACTGGTGCTGGGCTAGCTGTCCTTCATGGGTTGGTAGGGGATTAAGAACTCGCCTGGTTCAATTTTGCCTGGTTCAATTTTGCCGTTGTACACGCCCCCCATGCTCCCTCCCACCTCAGGCAGGGCGGCCGGTCAAGTGCCTCTGGTGGGTCTTCGCCACTCCGCCCATGGGTGTCACCTCCTCTTGGCCTTTCTCAGGCCCTAGAGTAGGGAGTGCTGCTGCAGGCGCTGGCCGCCATTCAGGCCTCTGTAAGACACTGCACAACTGCATCAGCTGCCCCTAGGGCGTGACCAGCAGTTGGTCCAGGTCCATGCTGCGGTAGGTGAACTTGCTAAGTACGCTTTTTCTTATGCTCCACACCAGCCATCTTAGCGGCTGCTTCCATTTGGCTTTTTGAGATGAGCTTTCTCTTGGGAACCTGGAGCTCATTGATTGATTACCTAGGTTAGCTAGCCATCAAGATCCCAGGGATACTCCTGACTCTGCTTTTCCTTGCCAAGATTATGTATGTGCAGTACAGCACTGCATTTGTAAATTCTCGGATTAAACACAGCCCACAAGTTTGTGTGGTGAGCACTTCAGTGGCTGAATTACATCCTCAACGAGGGTGTTTCATTTTTTGAATTCTTTATGTATCGTAGATAATTCATTATAAGAGTCAGGTAAATCACTTGCAAAAAGTTTTCTTGCATTCTGCAGGTGCTACTTCACTGTGTTGATTATGGTTTCCTTTGTTACGTAGCTTTTTAAATTTTTAATACAATTTTATTTAGCATTTTTTTATTATTTTCTGCACTGCTGAAGCCCTAGTCAGAAAGACTTCAATCTGAAGAAAGCGGAGTAATGAATACTTAATATATAAAATAACTGGCTCTAGGTAACATTGATATAGTTTGGAATCCCTATTGTTGACTTTAAGTATGCTTCTTGTCATCTGACAATTGACATTTGCTGTAAAATAATTTTTATTGTTCTCTCATTTTCTTTTGCCCCATACTTACCTCAGATAATCTAAGAAAAGTGATATATTAGGTAAATCATGAGTGAGAGATACCACTTTTTTCTTTTTTAGGGATGTGTATGTGTGAGAGAGACAGACACAGACAGACGGAGTTTCTCCCTGTAGTCCTGGCTATCCTGGATGAGTTCCAGGATGGCCTTAAACTCAAAGATCCACCTGCCTCTGCCTCCCAGTGCTGGTATTAAAGATGTGCACCACCACATCCAATTTGAAATGCCACTTTCTTTAAAAATAAACATTTTGTGTGTGTTATGTGCACACATGCAAGTCAAAGGACAGCTTGTAGGGGTCAATTCTGCCATATTGAATTCCAGGGATCAAAATTAGGTCATCAGGCTTGGCATCAAGTGTGTTACCTGCTGAAGCATGTCACCAGTCCAGATATATTCTATAGTTACAGCAGAGTGTCTGATTGGTCTGTTTGGCAGTCCCCATCATTAGTTAGATCTATGGCAGGTGTGTCTCGTCTGCAACCAGTGGGCCACGTGCATCCCAGCAGCTAGCTCAATACAAAATCATAAACTTGCTAAAGTGTTAAAAGTTTTTTTTAATTTAGTTTTTAATTTATTTTTAGAGCTCACTTGTGGTTCTCTAGGATGAACTTTGTAGCTATCAGTGTTGTGTAGCAATGTCAACAGGTGGAACGTATTTGCTAGGCGATAGTAAGAGCATTCATTTCATTGCTTATTGGATTTAGTGTTTTGAGGTATGAGGTCTCGTCAGGTATGGCTGGGTCATGAATGGGGGAGGGCCACGGACGTCGCTCGCATGGACGTCGCTTGCTCACCTCGCTCTTCTCCTTTACTTTTAGTTCTCACTGCAGCGTTACAGTTTTCTTTCCTCTTTGATACTGTTCATTTTCTCCTCACTTTTTGGCTTCTGGTTTGTAAATCTACTAGACTTTGGTTATCCCCATTGGCTTATTTTCTTATTCTTCGTGATGAGCTAGAGAATTACAGAGAAAGAAGTTTATGCTGGACAATAAAGCAGCGAAATAACACTCTTGAAGTTTTTTTTAACTTTTTAGAATAATTTTCTATTTTGTGTGTATGAATGTTACGCCATTACGTGTATAGGTGTACTGTGTGCCTGTCTGGTGCCCATAGAGGTCAGAGAGGGCAACCAGATCTCCGAGAACTTGAGTTACAGTTGTGGGCTGTCACGTGGATGCTGAGAAGCCAGGTTCTCTGCAAGGCAGCAAGCACTCTGAACCACTACCACATCTCTTTAGCCTCTAGGGCTTGTTAGCTCCAAATGCACTGTCCTGTTCACGGAGAAATGGCAGTATTCCTGTAGGAGACTTGCTGCCCTAGAGTAGTCGTAACAAACAGAACTTCCCTTGTTAATGAAAACGCCATATGTGCTGACCCGTGATAGCTTATTGCCATTTATTGCTATCAAACCCTTGAACTGTAACTAGTAAAGTGAGGCGCTGATTTTTTTTTAGTGTATTTCTAAAAAGAAGCCATATGTGGCTACTAGTACCATATCACACAGTGTACCTTCAAGAGTCAGTTTGCTCGTTACCAACAAGTTCCTGCTTCTGTTTGCCAGCTGCTTCGCTGTTCTGAGGCGGCAGCAGAACAAAAACCTTAAAAGGCCAGGAACTGAATGAGTACAGGCTTGAGGAGGGTGCTCATTACACCTCCAGTCAGGTT
Source organism: Myodes glareolus (assembly GCF_982192425.1). Lineage (NCBI taxonomy): Eukaryota > Metazoa > Chordata > Mammalia > Rodentia > Cricetidae > Myodes > Myodes glareolus. The sequence goes on from NC_142036.1 coordinate 69,235,775, forward strand.
TATTGACTGGAAACTTCCTGCTTTTGCCTGAAAGACAGGCACTGAATTTAATGAGCACGTTTGAACGTTTTACCAGGGTTGTTTTCCTTCAGGTTTTTGGCTGTTTTGGTTTGTGTGTGTATGTGCGCGCTCATTGCTGCTTTTGTTGCTTTTGAGGAAAATCCAAAGGAAAATTAAAATTGTTTGCTTGAAACTTAATCCTCTTTAATTTTTATATCTCTAATTATTTGACTGTTGTATGAGTTTTAAATACAAAGGGCTTTAAATTTTGTTAGGATCGCTATTCAGTTTTGCTTTATTCATGTGAATTATTGATTAGTTAATGTTATGTCTTAACCATTTTTGTTTTAATTTTTCTGTCAGTTTCATTTTTTTTGTTTTGTTTTTAGAGACAGGGTTTCTCTGTAGTTTTAAAGCCTGTTCTGGAACTCACTCTGTAGACCATGCTGGCCTCCAACTCAGAGATCCTCCTGTCTGACTCCCGAATGCTGGGAGTAAAGGCATGCGCCACCATCACCCAGCTTCTATTTTAATTTTTTTCTTTCCCTGTTGTTTTTTTAAGCATTTTAGTTTTTGTGCATTGATATTTTGCCTTCGTGTGTGTGAAGGTACCAGATCCTCTGGAACTGTAGTTACAGACAATCGTGTGCTACTGTGTACATATTGGGAATTGAACCTAGAACCTCTGGAAGAGCAGTCAGTGCTCTTACCAATTTTAATTTTTAAAATAATAAAAATTTCCTACTTTCTTGTGGTTTTTTATTTTTGTTCTTTGTTTTGTTTTGTTTATTTTTTGAGACAGAGTTTCTCTGTAGTTTTGGAGCCTGTCCTGGGACTAGCTCTTACAGACCAGACTGACCTCGAACTTACAGAGATCTGCCTGCCTCCGCCACTCGAGTGCTGGGATTAAAAGCATGCTCCACCACTGCCCGGCCTTATTTGTATTTTTAAACAACAAATATATACACTGTTTTTGTAGTAGACTTTTTATAATTGATGCGCTCAGGTTTTCTAAGTTCTGGCATATTCCCTGTCTGTAGAGTTTCTAATAAGGTCTACTAAGTTCCTTTAGAGGATGAATATTCTCCCCTGTGTAGGTCCTTTCCTGGGCTTAAAAGTCATGAAGTAAAGATGAATGGACTTAGGATGTACTGTGTGACTCAACAGTCCACACTACAGCTTTCAGGACAAGGTTATCTTTTTTTTTTTTTTCCTTTGCTTTGCTTTGTTTGATGTTTGGTTTTTCTTTTAAATTTGGTTTTTTTGGGGGGGTGGGGGTGGAGGAAGAGGTTGCAAGGACAGAGGGCCAGTTTGAGGGACCGGGAGATACATGGGATCAGAACGCGCGATGTGAAATCCACAAATAATCAGTAAAGGTTGAAAAAAAATTTAAAGCCATATTTTAAATTTATAGTGATTACAGAGTTCTAAATCATGTGAACTAATTCTACCCTTTTTCCTCCAACATCAGTCGGAGAAAACACCTATTTTCTCGTGATAAACTAAAGCTTTTTCTGAAACAACACTGTGAACCACAAGATGGAATCATTAAAATTAAGGTAATGAAAATAGTGAACTTACTTATCAGGAAGAAATAAAAATAACAGTTGTATGTGCTATAAATTTGTAACATTGCCAAAATGATATCTCAAAGATGGCTAAAGTAGCTCTCATTTTATCTGAGGAACTAATTTTAGTACCTTTTAAATGTATTTTTGTTGAATTGAGTATTGTTTTTAGAATTTTTAGGTGGCTCAGTTACTGCACTTTTTAACTATATATAGATGGTCAACCAGGACAGGTGGAAACGGGAGAACTTGAGAAGCTGCATCATCAGTTAACTGCTTTCTAACGGCGTGGGTCAGCCTTACAGAGAGCAGATGAATTCAGAATAATGCTAAATAAATGCTGAAGTAAGAGAGCTAATCAGAGGCATCCTAGACCAAATACTAAGCCAGTATATATTAGATTAGAGGAAAATAAAGCTGTGTGTATCAGAGACTGGCCTTGAACTTACGGCCCTCCAGCCCTCTCCTCCTAAGTGCTGTGTTACAGGTGTGTATCCTTATGTGGAGTGGGGTTTGAATTTAGGGCTTCATGCGTGCTGAGCAAGCACTTAGCAGCTGAACTGCATCTGCAGCCCTGAAAATCAAGATTTTAAAGACCTATTGTGCATTAAAAAGTCAAAAATGGTCAAATTGATTTTTTAATGTGAACTATTTAAATCATCCTGCATTTAAGAAGAAACCACTCTGCTGCTCGTATAGCGGTCTGCATGCTCAAAGGTACGATCGCAAGTGAGTGTCCTAGTAGAGTCCGTGTGAAATGTAATGGGCTCCTGAGTTATTAGAATGGTCAGAATCAACGGTCCTAGATGCTAAAGCATGTGTTCTACCAATAAAATATACAAATTGTCTTCCTTTGTTAATATCAACATTTTTGTAGCTTTGCTTTCCTGAAACTCTGTGAATGGCTTTTTTCTTTGAGGTAAAAAAGTTATAATCTGTCCATTAAACCAAATTAAATCAGGCTGTAGAGATGACTCAGGTTAAGAGCTCTGACTGCTCTTCCAGAGGTCCTGAGTTCAGTTCCCAGCAACCACATTTGTGGCTCACAGCCCTCTGTAATGAGATCCGGTGCCCTCTTCTGGGGTGCAGGCACACTTGCAGGCAGAACACTGTATACATAATAAATAAATCTTTTAAAAAAAAAACCTTTATAAATAAGTTACGCTGGGCAGTGGTGGCGTACGACTTTAATCCCAGCACTTGAGATGCAGAGACAGGCAGATTTCTCTGAGTTCAATTCCAGCCTGGTCTACAGAGCAAGTTCCAAGACAGGCTCCAAAGCTACAGAAAACCCTGTCTCGAAAAACCAATACATACATACATGAATAAATAACTTAAGTCATTGTCCAGTCCTAAAAAAATAATCCAAATGTTCAGTAGTTGGAAGATGGCTGAGACAGATTTACTGTGAGCTAGGTGGAAGTAATCCTACTGAGAAGACTGAGGTAGGGGAATTACACGTGAGAGACTAACCTGGACTGTATTGAAGCATTATATTATGTTTTATAAGTAATATGTAATTATTATGTGCTAAGTAAAAACAAAATACAGGGTTTTTTAAATGTCAAGTGTATGACTTGAATATTTTAAAGCCGGTGGTGCATGCCTGTAATTTCAGCACTCAGGAGGGAGAGGCAGGCTAATGCCTGAATTCAAGACCAACCTAGTTTAAATAGTAAGTCAAGGCTAGTTAGAGGTATATAGTGAATAAAAACCAGAAAAACGGAGACAAAGCTGGTTCAAACAAAACAGTGCTCTGTAGAGATGGTTCATTGTTAAGAGCTAATCACTGCTCTTGCAGAGGACCTGAGTTTGGTTCCCAGCATGCACATTGGGTAGTTACAACTGCCTAACTCCAGCTCCAGGGGGATCCAGTGAGGGTACCTGCCCTCAGAGGCACTCGCACACACACCAGTATTAAAAATCAATATAAAAGACAGATTATATTGAAATAGTTTTTAGTATTAAAATCTGTAGAAACATTATTGATATTTTTTGGTACTGTTGTTTGGTTTTGTTAGACTGAGTCTCATGTAAGTGGACCTCACTCCCCTCAGCCGAGAACGGCCTTGGACTGATCCTCTTGTCCTACCTTGCAAATGCTGGGATTACAGGCATGTGTCACAATATTCAGTTCATGGTGAACTTTATTTCCTTTCTGGCTGGTATCTCTTGGCTGAATTATTTAAAGTAAAAGAGATTACATAAATCAACTACATAATGGCTTCATTTTTAACAGCATTAATAGGGGTCATGTGACATTTGAACATATTGTATGCAGTCCACTGATGTGTTATTCCTATACCCTATGTGTTTTTAATGAAGGCATCATCTCTTTCAACATACAACATAGCAGAGCAAGATTTTTCTTATTTCTTCCCTGATGATCCACCTACATTTATCTTCAGTCCTGCTAACAGACGAAGAGGAAGACCTCCCAAACGATTATCTCTTGGTCAGGTGGGTAAGAAAAGGTCAAACCACCCTTTTGCTGTTAATAAAGCCCCATTTATAATCAAGGACATGCTTGGTTCCTGTTACGTCTATACCCTGTAAGAATGACTGTTTACTTTCTTTTTTGTTTTTTGTTTGGTTTGGTTTGGTTTTTCGAGACAGGGTTTCTCTGTGGCTTTGGAGCCTGTCCTAGAACTAGCTCTCATAGACCAGGCTGGCCTCGAACGCACAGAGATCCGCCTGCCTCTGCCTCCCAAGTGCTGGGATTAAAGGCATGCGTCACCACCGCCTGGCTGAATGTATGTTTTCTTGACAACTGCTCAGCATTAAGATTTGTGAAGTTTTCAGTGTGGGTTAGAGACAGATTTTATACAAAGGTAGGAACAAATGTACAGGCAATTACTATGGAAAAACAAATGGGATGAAAATCTCGGGAAGTAAGCTGTAAGATTGAAGTATCCAGAGCAATTCTGACTAGAGGACTTGAAGAAAGACTTGAATGACACAGAAGAGTTCTCGGTGTCGGGTTTAGAATAAGAATGGCTCTTACAGGCTCATGTATGTGAATGTTTAGCCCTCAGGGAGTGGTGACTAAGGTTTCCAAAGCCCAGGTCAGGTCCAGTGTCTGTGTCCATGCCTGTGGATCTGGACATAGCTCTCAGCTACTTCTACAGATTCTGCCTGCTTGCTGCCATGTTTCCTGCCTAGAACACTGACTAAGGCACTCAGCATAGGGCAGAGGGTGGGAAGGGTGCTTGAGGTGTGAACACAGTTATGAGAGACTCGGGGCTTTTTATTTGCAGTCTTTGTAGTTCATGTAGCATGGCAGATCTGTAAATATACAGAGAGATAAAATATGTACTATTTTTTACATATTTTATGTAAAAAAAAGAATATGTATTTTTGAGGCTGCAATTTGTAAATAGAATGGTTCTAATATCCTTTTTATAATAATATCCAGTTTGCTTATGTAGTTAGTGAAAATAAACTTTAACTAATAAGAGGTAGCCTAAATCCAAGCAAATAGCAATTTACTGCTGTCTCAAGGTATGTAATGAGAGACCTAGAATGCAAGGTAAATCTTCTCTAAGAAATTTCAGAGTGGAAAGGGAAGGTCAGTGTAAGATGAAAAATGTGTCAAAATTCTGCGCTGACTTCCCAGCTTGCCTTTATTCCTTTCAGCAATAAAGAGTTTTCCTTCATCAGCTCACTGTCATTTCCCAGCCCTGCGTGTCTGAGAGCGAGCAGACTAGTGTGCACAGCTCTCTGCAGTGGAGGAACTCTTGGACTCTCTGGTGCTCCTGTGAGGGGTGCAGGAAGTGTAGACCCTTGTCACTTTGCCCGCACTTTCTGTGTCCTTGTGGGTGAAAACTTTCTTCAGATAATCTTCAACATAGTGACCAGTTAGTTACTTTTATTTCCCAACTCTGGTTCAGTTATAATTATCTTTCTCAGCTGTTTGCAATTTCCACTTTGGGATTTAGCCAAATTTTGAGATTTGAAAGGTATTCTCTTAGAATATTTAACTTTCGCTGTTAAAACAGTTCTCGTATTTTACTTCTTAAGATCTAACTTCCTAGATAATAGATCCATGAGGAAAGGGACCGAGTCTGTCTTGTTTATCACTGTGATTTAGCACTGGCCTAGTGAATAGCAGGTACTCAAATATTAAAATGAATTATTTTTGTTAGATTATAGTATAAAGTAATACATGCATATTAAGGAGCTGGGGTGTGGTTCAGGGTAGAGAGACAGGATGATCACAGCAAGTCCAAGGCAGCTCAGCCTGTATAGAAAGTTCCAGGCCAGCAAAAGAGCTACAAAGCAAGAATCCTGTCCCAAAATGAAATAAAAATTTGGTATTGCTTAATATTGACCAATCATTGTGACATGTCTTTCATATTTGATGTTGTATCATCTAGTTTATAAAGTAATCTTAAGAATGTTTCTAATATATAATATTTTGGCTTTTGAAATGTATATTTTCAGTTATTTTTCTAATTCATGTAAGTGTTGGAATTGACTCATGTTGTAAATATTACTGTGATTAGAATTATGAAGTGTCCATTTATAGCAGATTCAGAACTCATTTTAGTATTTTGAAAAGGTATAATTGGCCAGGTGGTTGCAGCACACACATTTAATCCCAGCACTCGGGAGGTAGAAGCAGGTGAGTCTCTGCGAGTTCCAGGATAGTTGGGGTTGTTATAAAAAAAACCCTGTCTCAAAAAAAAAAGAAAGAAAGAAAGAAAGAAAGAAAAGGTATGTTTTGTTTTGTTTTGTTTTGTTTGTTGCCATTCTGACCATTGATCCCGGGTTTGGGGTGCTTTATGTGTTAGGCAGTACTCTACCATTGTGGTGCACTCACAAGTCCTGGTAGGGGCTTTTGGGAGAACTTGGCAGACCGACCGCCAATTTATGTCGTTTGTGATTTACCACTTGTTTCTTGGTTTATTTTTTAGGAAGACTACATTGTTAGTAAACAGACTGTTACAGGTTGTCGGAGCAAAGCCACTAAAGAAAGAGACAAGCTTTTGAAACAAGAAGAAATGAAGGCACTAGGTGAGTTTTAACATTCTCCTAAACCCTATTTAAGGACAAGAAAAAATGTTTATTTCTCTGGGCCCAAGTGAGGAATATTACTGAATGGTATATCTATCTTTTTTTAATTTTAGAATTATAAGCCTCCTCCCTCCAGATAACTGCCATTTTTTTTTCTAAATGAGATATCATCTCTTCAAAGTATACCATATTTCTGAGTAGACTGCTTAAAGCTAGTCTACTAGCTTTAGTCTACTAAAGCTAAAGTGATTTCAGGATTTAGAGGCTGTTGGAGATCATTGTATCTGAGTTCTCTATATATAGCCTTTACAAAACTGCCTCCCAGCTTGAGTGTGCATTTGAACCTTGTTCACAGGAGAGTTTTAGATGAATCCATTTGGGTTGGGAGGGGGTGTGGTTCTGTATCCTTGCAAATGGATTATTCTATTGTTGTTCTTTGTATGTGTTCTAGTGTCTTTGCTCTCAAAGGCAGGATATGTTTGTTCTGATGTGGGCAGCTTATTGCTTAATCCATTATCTACTAGCTCTTCAAGAACTGCAGTCTCCACTAATTTTATTTAACCTAAATTATTTTAGAACCTCTTTTGTTAGATTAAAAAAACGCTGAACATCTGTTTTTGTCTGCACACAGTTTTAAATTTGACCTTCCCCACAGCTTTTGAAAAGGCTAAATTAAAGCGAGAAAAAGCAGATGCTTTGGAAGCAAGAAAAAAAGAAAAGGAAGATAAGGAGAAAAAGAGGGAAGAACTGAAGAAAATTGTAGAAGAAGAGCGACTAAAGAAAAAAGAAGAAAAGGAAAGACTTAAAATAGAGAGAGAAAAGGTATTCATTGGCGTCTACGTAAGATGTAATTCTTATCTGTAATATAAATTTTCATATTTAAGTGCATGGCTGATTTTTTAAATTAAATGTTTTTACCATCTTCATTCACATTTCTTCTGAGTCTGTGCATAGAACACTGATTTTAAAAAAATTGTTCATCTCTGTTTTGCATCAAAAAAATGTAATGACTGTTTTAAGGGTCAGCACACCCCTGTGTCCTTGGCACTTCACAATCATGGCAGCTTGTCAGTCATTCACAGTCATCTGTATGTAATTACAGTTCCAGGGGATTTTGTTTGTTTGTTTTTGAGGCATGTAACCTAGGCTAGCCCCACATTTGCTCAGTGCCAAGGATGACCTTGAATTCCTGCCAGTACCCTCCAGGTACTGGAATTACAAATGTATGCCACCAAGCCTTGTTTTGTGTGGTGTTGAGGATCCAGCCAAGGATTTGAGACTACAGGGAAAGCTCTCTACTAGCCGAACTTCCCAGCTTCAGTGTTTATTAACTGTTCTCAGGTCCTGTTGATACTGACTAATAAATGTCTTCTAATAATTTTTATTAACCTTTTTTGTTAGGAAAGAGAGAAATTACGTGAAGAAAAGCGAAAATATATGGAGTACTTAAAGCAGTGGAGCAAACCCAGAGAAGATATGGAATGTGATGACCTTAAGGTATGAACGTGCAGTGTATGACACAGATGTGTTTAATTTTTTTTGTATGGCTTTGCTGCCAAAATGCTTGGTTGATCTGGACATGGTGATGGATGCATTTAATCCAGCAACGGGGAGTCAGAGACAGGTGGGTGCATGTCTGTGAGTTTGGGGCCAGCCTGGTCTACATACTGAAATACTATCTCAGAAAACGGGTTTTTGGTGGTTTATTTTTTCCTTCAGTGAGATGGGTGTCACTGTGTAGTCTAGGCAGCCTGGGGCTCCCCTCCATCTGTCAGTCTAGTGTAAGTAGACCCTCGGCTGAGACATATTTTCTCCTCATATTTAACTGAAATGAAACAGCCTGCTGTACACATGTTCATTCTTAGCTTTCCAGGGTTGTTGATCTTATAGCATGATTTCACAGTGGTGGCTGTTCTACCAAAACAATTGGTCAGTCTATGTGATATCTGACATACAATAACTGCTGTAGCCAGGCATGTTTTTAGGTTTGTTGGGGGTAAGAGAATAATAATTATGTTTATTTCAGAAATAATCTAAAAGTATCTAAAAATTCTCATTCACTTCAGTTTATACAGAAGCATTCTAAGTCAGTAGGTAGTCAGTTGTCCTCTGTATTACAAGGTTCACATTGGCAATACTTGCACAGTTTGTCTTCAGAATCTGAGCGTGATGGAAGATCTTTTTCACAGGAGACTTAGTGGGAATACACTTCCACCTACGGCTGTTTCTTTCAGTAGAGGAAGTGCCCTTTCCTCCTAGTTCCTTCCTATGGACTGTGGTTTAGTAAAACCGAGTTCCTAAGTAAGTGTGGTAAACACCAGGGGTGAGGGACAGCTTTACTAGGTAAAGAGTGTGTTAGGCTATGTACACCTTTAGCTTTCCTGCAATATTCCTGGTTCGAATATTACAAGGACTGTTTAACCTTTCAGGAACTTCCGGAACCAACTCCAGTGAAAACTAGACTACCTCCTGAGATCTTTGGTGATGCGCTGATGGTTCTGGAGTTCCTTCATGCATTTGGGGAACTCTTTGATCTTCAAGATGAGTTTCCTGAGGGAGTATCCTTAGGCAAGTACTCAATCACCTGTTGCCGTTTAGAGGCTCCCATGTGATCACAGTGAGAGTGCCTAGAAGTGGGGCCATGAAGGCTTGGCTAACTAGTTGTTAAGATGCCTTGTGTGCAGACTTTCTTCATGGACCTCCCACTAGAAAACATAAGCCGCTAGCTAGGCTGAGAACCGCTATAGACTGCATAGAGCTCAAGGGCTGGAGACTAGCCCGCTTCTGAGTAAGGAATGACATGTGAGAGTTTGAAGACAAATATTGTCTGCTTCCAGTTTATGACTGATTTACCTGTGTGTTTAAAGGCATCGTATAAACATTTATAATAAGGTTCAATATTAAAAGGAGTTTGAATCAAATTTTAAATTTTTATCTAACAAATTTTTCTAAGGTGCATGTAGAAAGCCTCCAAGATGGAATTGCATTATCATTTTTACTTTAATAAGAGTACATTGATCAATAGGGTTTTCAGATTCTTCGGTTTCTCCTTATGGGCTAAGTTTAAGGCATGAAGCATTATGCCTTATGAATCAAGAGCATTTTAGGTAAAATAAATTAGAGAAGAAACATTTAATACCTACACAATATTAGGATTAAAACAATAATGATAATTACCTCTCCTGTGCACTGTTGGGTAAACAGCATCCCACATAGCTCTCATGAATAGTGGGACAATAATAACCAATTTGCTTTATTTATATTTGTTTATTTTGATTTTGAGACAGTATTACTGTATAGCTCTGGCTGGCCCAGACCTTGCTGTGTACTCGGGTGGAACAATCTGCCTTCATCTGTGGCAGTCCTGCCCCACCTCCAAACACTAGCAACATATATCACCACATCCGTCGAAAATTGTATAGTTTTAAATGTAGTTAAAGTTGTGCCTCGGCCTAAATTAGATGTTATATTGGTCCAGAAAGGCTGTTTTGGGTTTCTTAGCACACCGACTTTGACTTATTTTTCTGTGTTGGAATCATAATTTATTTTGGTCTAGATAATAGGCGGACCTACTCTCATAAGCAAACTCTTAGGAGAACACTTGCGTAGGCTGATGTTGGTTGATTGTTTATTATTTTCCAGTGGAGTTGTTTTTCAGTCATGACAGAACTTTAAATTCCTTTTAAACGTTTTATTCGCAGAAGTGTTAGAGGAAGCTCTTGTAGGAAATGACAGTGAAGGCCCACTGTGTGAATTGCTTTTTTTCTTCCTGACTGCAATCTTCCAGGCCATGGCTGAAGAAGAGGAGGAAGTAGCCAAAGAGCAGATAACTGATGCTGACACCAAAGGTCAGAGTTCAGAATCATTGCTCATTGAACTAGTAACGTTGTAGTAAATCTAGATTTGATGATTATTAGATGATGGTTATTAGAAAATACAGGTATTCAGTTTATCTGATGCTATAAAACGTAACACTGGTGCAGCCTGCTTCTGGCAGCCTTTGAGGCTCTTTCCCTGGGCTGCCTTCCTTTTCGTGTTGTTCTGTTTACATCTCCCCTTGTAATTTTGAAGCATCTCACTATGTTGGGAAAACTTATACTCTCGTTAATGCTTTCAACTATAGTACTGTTGCTAATTTTATTTATTGTAGATCTGACTCTTTTTACACGGACATTTGGGGGAAAAGTTTTTACCTTGTGATAGTTTGATTAGAAATTTTGTTCTTTAAACTCTATGCTTTTAAATATCCAAGGTCCATAGTATGTTAACATAGCAAAGCTTTCTAGTAGGAAACCTTTGGAAAACATGTAGACATGCTCAGAAGTTGTAAGTACTGAGTTGTCTATCCCACTTCAATTCTCAGATGCACACTTCCTTTTACTTTCTTAATAAACTGTCTCTATTTCTACCACTTAAACAATATGTGTGGATACGATTACCCATTATCACACCACCTCACAACCAGGCATGGGAGAGCACACCCATAATGCCAGCACTTGGGAGGTAGAGGCAAGAGGATCAGAAGCAGCTCAGGGTCATCCTCAGCAATACGCCGACTTCAATACTGATTTGCCTTCCTGAGTAATATTCTGTGGATTCTGCCACACACGAGATTATGGACTAGGAGCTTGGTTAAATAATGCTTCAGTCTGTTTTGCAAACATCTTCATTAGGAAGTCATCCTGGGAGGAATCTCAACAGCAGAGTGTTGGTGCACAAAGATGAGACTTCCTCCAGCCCCTGGATAGTTTGAGTTCTGTGCCTAGTCCATGGATCAAGAAGATATTGGTAAATTTGTACTAATGTTGTCTGCCTTCTGCCTTTATGGTATGGGTTGAACTGAAATGTATTCTCCAGCTTAAGTGCTAATCACCGTATGTTCCATATCAAGGTTGTTTTAGCAGTTCTATTTTCATCTTAGGTAATAAAGTCAATCAAATGAAAATAGTCAGATAGCCGTTGTAACATTTTATAGTTGTTGGTAAAGTTATGACCTTAACACAAGACATAAGCTGTGTTTAGTCCAGCTTTTAAAAGAGATGTTATTTTGCCCTTTTGAATGCTCTAGGGCAAAAAATAAAAGTGGGTCCAGCACAATAGCTTAGGTAAGTTTAGTTAGCTAAGAAGAGCTTGGTTAGATGGAAACACTGCTGTGCAGGCCTGAGGAGCAGCATGGGATCCCTAGAACCCATGGAGTAAACAGAGCCATCGTCCGAGAAGTTTTCTTCTGGCCTCTACATGCATGCCTGCACTCTTGCACACACACACACACACACACACACACACACACACAATAAGTAAAATGGATTTTTTTCAAAAAGGAAGTAGAATGAAAAAGAAATGGTGTGAAAAATCTGTTAATGCAAGGAAAAAATAAAAAGCTGGTGTTTGTGTTGCCAGTTTTTTCTATTAAGGATTTGCTTGGTCTGTAAAATATATATATATATATTACATATATGAATAGACAAGAGGAAGGAATTGGGTTAGTTTGTTATTTTATCTTTATTTTATATATTTTATGTGCATTGGTGTTTTGCCGTGGGTGTCAGGTACCCTCGAACAGCAGTTACAGGCAGTTGTGAGCTGTCATGTGGGTGCTAGGAATTGAATCCTGGTCCTCTGGAAGAGCAACTGGTGCTCTTAACTGTGAGCCATCTCTCCATCTCCAGCCCCTGGTCTATACTTTCCTATAGCCCTCTTCCTATACAGAACAATCTCAGATATAGAAATACAATACAGAGTTGATGTTTGGGTAAATGCTCAATACAAAATAAGGGTTTCATTTGAAAATAGAAATGTTGGAAATTGGAAAGCAGCATGGTATTCCCCCGCATCTTCCCCATTGCTGTTATTACAGTCAAGATGCGCGGCTCAGTGATGGCAGCTGTCCCGTCTCAATGACAGGAAAACAGTAGAATAGAATTAATTTCTACTTTGACTGATGTTACCAAGAAGGTATTTCCTGTAGGCAATACCTGAAGGTATTTCTAATAAACACAAAAATTAAGCAGAAAAAAAATAGAATCTTACATAGTGGTGAGAAAACTCAAATTCAGTAAGGTTATTTACTGCCAATCACAGATACAGTGGGTGGTGTAAGTCATTGTGTTACTTTGTAACATGAAGGGGCTGGCTTGTTGGGGTTTCTGTCCTGCCCAGTACCCCACAGCTGGCAACTCCCAAGGAAAATCACACACAAGACTCCATAAGGTTATAAACTGATTGGCCCATTAGGTCAGGCTACTTATTAGCTCTTATAACTTATGTTACCCCATTAGCCTTATCTACGTTAGCCACATGGCTAAGTACCTTTTCCAACGGGGCAGCTTACATCTTTCCTCTCCAGTGGTCTGGGCAGAACTGGGGAGGGAGCTTCCTGCTTTCCAGAATACTCCCAGTCTCTTTGCTCCACCTCTACTTCCTGTCTGGCTTTCCCACCTATACTGCCTGCCTGGCCAATCAGCGTTTTATTAAAATATATGATTGACAGAATACAGACAATTCTCCTGCACCATTACTTTATACTTAAAGCACCCAAATGAGGAAGATAATATTTTTTCATTTCCCATGCATGCAAAGAAACAGAGATGTAACTAAAAGAAACATGGCTAATAAGGATGTGATGGACAAGTTCAGGCAGTCTGATCTATAACCCCATGATAACTGTATTGTATTATCTCAAAACAGATAGCAGAGTTCAAAGACTAATCATTTGTCCTCTTAGTATTGTCCATGTCTAATTTCATTAGCCCTTGGACTCCCTGTTTTTATATCAAATCTCTAAGAATTTGTGTACTAACCGTATCAGTTCCTATATTCCTGCATATAGTTTTTGTTGCTGTTGCTGCTTTTCTGAGATAGAATCTCTTGTAACCCATGTTGGCCTTGAACTTGTTATGTAGCCGAGGTTGACCTGCTCCAGAATCTTACGTGCTGGGATCACAGTCATGTTCTGCTATGGCCAGTTTGTTGTCTTTGGTTCTATACCGTGAACTTAAATACACACACACACACACACACACACACACACACACTCTTTGGAGGACAAGAGCATCCTCATTAAATAGGAAAGTTGTGAGTTTTTTTTTCTGGGATATCATTACTACTGAGTATTGGGATAGCATGTGCCTCTTTCTACATTAAAACTATCTAGTAAGGGGGTGAAGAGATGGCTCAGAGGTTAAGAGCATTGACTGTTCTTCCAGAGGTCCTGAGTTCAATTCCCTCCAACCACATGTTGACTTATAACCACGTGTAATGAAATCTGGTGCCCTCTTCTGGCATTCAGACACACATGCTGTTAGAACAAGAACACTATATAATAAATAAATTTTTAAAACATGATCTGGTAAAGCTAGATGTGGTGGCATAAGCCTTAAATCCAGCACTTGGGAGGCAAGAGATGGGAGGATCTCTGTGAATTCAAGGTCAGCCTGGTCTACAAAGCTCAGTGCTAGGACTATGTAGACAGACCCTGTCATAAACTACCATCCCCCCAATCAAATAAGTATAACTACTTTGTACAGTTATACTGGATACAGTTCAGCCAGGTGATACTGAAAAATTCTAAAGAGGTGCTTGGAATTGTCTAGAGTGCAGCATAGTAGACCACACAACTTAAGAGTGTGCGCTATTGAGCTGGGAAAGATGGCATGGCAGCTGAGAGCACTGGCTGCTCTTGCAGAGGACCCTGGTCTGAATCCCATCACCCACATAGAGGCTGACAATTGTCTGTAACTCCAATTCCAGGGGATCTGGCCACCCTCTTCTGACTTCTTTCAGCACTTGTACATACATAATACACAGGTGTACACTAAAGTGAACATCCATTCATAATTTTTTAAAATGTAAATGCATATTTTTAATGTCATTTTTAATGTAATACATTAAAAACAATCATTCTGTTAATGGTTCATTTCTTAAGGTCTTTGTAGCCTTTGTTCTGATTTCTTCTAGATAAATGGTAGGTGTTGGACATGAGTAATACCTACTGAGAAAGAGATCTAGAACACTTGTGTGGCTCTGTCTAGTAGTGTGGGTTATCACAGTGCCTACTATGTTAAATTTGTTAAAAATTTATTTAAAAATTGAAAAATGTGGAATTCTAGATCTTGTATTTTCCTGTCTATCATTTGGGTTAGGTCTGGTAGGTGTGCGTTCGGCATTGCAGTAATTTAATCAGGGAACTCTGTGTGGTCCTGTTTATGCTTTGTATCTTAACTTCACCAGTAATTGTGATCAGATTTGCCTTTTTTCTGAAAACATTGGCTACTTTTCATTCTCTAATGTTCATTTAATCAATCTTGAAATTTTGCTAAGTGAATCACATGTTAGAACATTCTGGAAGCACAGAGCCAGATTAGCTTTTGCGTCATGGTGGAGTGCAGGAGAGGTGACAGGAAGGATGGGTAGAATTCTCACCTCATCTCATTTTAACAAGATTTCTTATGTTGAGCTTCTAATAAATATTTCATTAGAAAACTTAAGAATTGCACCTCTAGACTCACCCCTCAGATTAACTGGCTTGTCTGAAGGACGTACACTGCTTACTGGCAGTGCTAAAACCAGAATATGGCCTGCTGCTTGGAATAACTCGTAAACACTGTTCTGGAATACAGCAAGCAAGTTGGTTTATTTGGTCTTGTTTCAGGCAAGCTTGAGGGGTATAGTTGGCACTTGAATTTTTTCTCTGTGTACTATAATTGGCAAGAATTGTCTGTGTGATGCTTATATATTTGCACCCGTAGATGTGTTCTTTTGTTCTACTGCAACTTAGCAGTTTTCAAGGCTAAAGTCATTCTTTAGAAAATACAGAGAAATCGTCCCCATGCTTCCTAGGTTGACAGGAAGGAAATTTTAATGAAAAGGATGAAAAATTGATAGTGGTGCTGGCTTTTAAAGTTCTTTTGGCAGTTTTTTCTCGGCCTATTTTGTGATAATTCCAAGCTATGCTTTGTTATGATTCAATCTTAAGATGTTTGTAAGATTGGGTATCTTTACTCAACTTTCAAAGTAGACTTTCTGAAGTGACATTGAAAGAGGGATTTGTTTTAATTCTAAAATACACTTGCCATTTTTAAAATATGAAAGTGCATCTTGTGGGTATTTTGGAAATTGCCTTCTGTGTGCTCTCTAAGGAAATGTTAGTGTAAAGTCTGTGTTCCAGGATCTGTTGTAGGTGGAGCCCGAGAGGATGGGAATGATGCTGTGGTGGGCGTTGGCTCTGCTGAGGTCCTTCAATGTTAAGCTGTTTGCTGTTTCTGTCATCGTTTTAAAGGGCATTCTTCCCAAATATTCTTGCGCTAGAATAAAGTATTTATTTCCTTAAAGATTTATCAGAGGCTTTGGATGAAGATGTAGACCCCACAAAATCTGCACTGTCTGCAGTTGCATCTTTGGCCGCTGCATGGCCACAGTTACACCAGGGTATGTGTGGGCTTTATTTTATTTTATTTTATTTTATTTTTGTTTGGCATTTTATTTTAATTTATAAAGGTATATTTACATTGCTGAATATTCATTGCTTATTTTCTAAATGACTGTTTCATTTAACAATATAGGCTGCAGTTTGAAAAGCTTGGATCTTGACAGCTGCACTCTTTCCGAAATCCTCAGACTGCACATCTTAGCTTCAGGTGCTGATGTAACATCAGCAAATGCAAAGTACCGGTATCAGAAACGAGGAGGATTTGATGCCACAGACGATGCCTGCATGGAGCTCCGATTGAGCAATCCTAGTCTGGTGAAGAAACTGTCCAGCACTTCTGTGTATGATTTGACACCAGGTAAACTACAAGCTGGAATTTTTCTAACATGGTTCCTTCCTACCCATCTTTTATCCAGAGAACTAACAAGCCAACAAGAAATTCTGGGTATAGATCAGTCTTTTAAGAAAATAAGAAAAAATAGTTCATTGTTGGTAGGATCCTTTGGCTTTGGTTTGTTTGTTTATTTTGAGGCGGAATCTCACTGTGTAGCCCTGGCTGACCTTGAATTCACAAAGATCTGCCTGTCTCTGCCTTTAATGCCTCTGGCATTAAACAAATGTGCCACCACATCTGCTACTCCTTGTTCTTTATTAGGAGTACAAGTTAGAAATTGTCAAACACTGTTTTGTTTTGGTTTTTCTTCTCATTGATAACACAGAATTTATCTATTTTGACAGGAGAAAAAATGAAGATACTTCATGCTCTCTGTGGGAAGCTACTGACCCTAGTTTCTACTAGGGATTTCATTGAAGATTATGTTGATATATTACGGCAGGCCAAGCAGGAATTCCGAGAGCTCAAGGCAGAACAACACCGCAAAGAGCGAGAAGCCACAGCTGCTCGGTAAGCAGTGCCCACTCGCTGGCGTGTTGAGAGCTTGTGGGGTGTTCTCAGAGCCTGGGGGTAGGTTTCCCCAGCATCGTTTGCAATAGCATTTGGAGCACTTTCTATAGCTTAATAAAGACACAATGCTAAGTGAAGGGTATCTTTGACAGATGGACTGTGATCTTTTATTTGACTTTCAGAATACGTAGAAGGAAGGAAGAAAAACTTAAGGAACAAGAACAGAAAATGAAAGAGAAGCAAGAGAAACTGAAGGAGGATGAACGGCAGAACTCAGCTGCACATCTAGGGTATGGCTTAGTTTCATGCATGTGACTTTATTTATTTACCTCATATACATAAAGAATAAGAATAAAAACCAGACACTTGAAACTCTAAAATGCTTTCAGAGTTTAGAAAACTAATTTTTTGTAATCATGTTAAAAACTTATGAAATTTTTGTAGAGGCTCCTATCAAGAATACATGGGTTAATTTTTTAGCCTAAATTTTGAGAATGTAAGAACTCATTTTCTCCTTCTCCCCTCCCCTCCCCTCCCCTCCCCTCCCCTCCCCTCCCCTCCCCTCCCCTCCCCTCCTTTTCTCTTCTCTTCTCTTCTCTGGTGTCTCTGTAGTCCTTTTTGTCCTGGAATTCACTCTTTAGACCAGGCTGCCTCTTAAGTACCAACACCACCCCCATCCGGCACATTTTCTCTTAAAATTAATGTCGTAAATGATAGCTTTCTAGGAAACTTCAGCGGTTATTTTTAACCAGTTATTTGTCTTGCCTAAATAGTTTGTTTCTCCGTCCACAGCCACCCCAGCAGAGGTGCACACTGTTTCACCGCCCTCTGTGACTTCCAGGGATTAGATTGAAAGATTGATTTCCATCATCCTTTGTAGATATCAAGATAGCCTCAAACGTGAATCCCCGCGCTGCTTCCCAAGTATTAAGTTTATAGATTATTAAGGTTATATTGCCATGGGCAGTCAGGAAAAGGGAATGGGAAATGGCTGTTAATGAATATGAGGTTTTTCTATCAGAATAATTAAAATATTGTGGAATCAGATAGTGTTGGTGATTGTATAATGTCTTAATCACTGTTCTATTGTTGTGAGGAGACACAATGACCAAGGTTACTCTTGCTGTTTAATTGTGGGCTTGCTTCCAGTTTCAAAAGGTTAGCCCACCATTGTCATGGTGGGAAGCAGGGGGGTACATGGTCCTTGAACAATAGCTGAGAGTTGTGGGTCCTTATTCCCAGGCAGGAGGCTGAGAGACAACTGTACCAGACTGGTCTTTTTGAAACCTCAAAGCTCACCTACAATAACACAACAAGGTCACACCTCCTAATCTTTCCCTAAACAGTCTATGGACTAGGGGCTAGACATTGAAATGTATGAGCCTGTGGAGGCCATTCTCATTCAAAACACCACAGGCACTCTTGGAAATATGCTAAAAACATCACTAAGTTGTACCTTTGAAATAGTGATTTTTTTTCTTCTTTTTTATAAGAAGAGATGTATTTATTTATTTATTTATTTATTGGGGCCTGGTCTTTCTACATACTTCATGTAGATCAGGGTGCCCTTGAACTCAAGAGATCTGCCTTCCAAGGGCTGGAGTTAAAGGCGTGCTTTTTATAGTAGATAAATTGGTTTTGTTTCTGTACTGGGTGCTAAACCTAGGCTCTGGCAGGTGTTACGCACGTGCTCTCCCTCTGATTACATCCGAGACCCCTCTCAGTCTTCTGAAAAAGAAATATTAGAACCAGGCACGGCGGCTTGGAGACGAGAGAAGGACGGCTGCTGTGAACTTAACTTCAAAGTCAGCCTGGGCTACACAGCTCTATTTGTGTCCTGGAACTTCTGTTTCAGCTTTGCTAAGTGTTAGAATTACAGGCACCCACTAACATACCTGACTTCTTCATATTTTAAAGTATTGTGTGTTACTGGGCGAAGGGCAGTGGAGTTTGTTCTCTCCTTCCAGCTTTATGTGGATTCTGGGGCTCAGGCCCAGCTCATTGAGCTTACATAGCAAGCATCTTTACCCCTGAGATATCTTGTCAGCCCCTCTATGTTTTCTGTGCTCATCCTGCCCCTCCTTATATGCCTTTTCCCTGTTTCCTCAATGAATACAAATGTGAGCCTGCAAAACCTCACTTTATATGTAGAAACAAAAATGATAGCATGTACTTTGCTTGAGAGTCTTGCTGTTTACGCGACTGACCTGATGCTCCCTGTGACCCAGGCTGACCTCAGACTCAAGGCAGACTTTCTGCCCCAGCCTCGGGAGTACTAGAATTCCAGTTTAAATTGTGGAATTTACTCTGAAGTTCATATATTTTAGTTTAAATTGAGCAACATAATGGAATAAACAGGTTATGTTCATTCCACCCACTTACTGTACCTGCAGTATAGGTGCTCCTTCCCCGGTTGTATGGCTCCTCATATTTTCCTACCCTGAACCATCACCTAACCAGCCTCCTGAGTGTTTAAAGGGACTACATCGTCCACGTTCTCGGCTGCCTCAGCAGCACTAGCCACTCTTGCAGAGAGGACACAGCTTTCATCTCCAGCAGCCATTTGGCACTCAAGGCAGTCAGTACAGTCTGTAACTCCAGTTCCTAGGGATCCAGCCCCCTGTTGGCCTCCACAGGTAGCAGGAGCATACATGGTGCATGTACATACATGCATGCAGAACACATGCAACTCTTCACTTTTCTTCACTGCTCTAGGACAAGCAGGGTTTTTCTCTCCTTTTTCTCATCCATATCTTGAGTCACTCTTCTTTAAACTCATTCTTTTTCCTTTCAGGGAGGAAGGAAGGGAAGATTTTGACACTAGTACGGAGAGCAAAGAAATAGATCGGAAAGATCTGGACCCTGATGTGGTTACTGAGGATGAAGATGACCCAGGATCACTGAAAAGGAGCAGAAGAGGTACCGTCAGGTCGTTTACTGTTTCTTAGCTAGGTCTCAATTCAGCTTACACTCACTGTGTAGTCAGAACTGACCTTGCATCCCTGATTCTCCTGCCTCTAAATGATGGGATTATAAGTATATGCTACATGAATGCCTGTGTGGTGCCTAAACATCTGCCTTACAGCTCATGATGAGCCATAAAAATGACCAGTATGTTATCGAATGTTATAAAAACACTGTTGTATTTCTGGGATTGGCTTGTATTTCATCAAGACAGCCTCATAGTACTCCTCACCACATAGTACGTAACCCAGACTTGCCTGGAACTTACTTTCTTTTTCTTTTTCTTCTCCTTTTTCTTCAAGACACGGTTTCTCTGTGTAGCCCTGGCCATCCCTGAACTTGCTCTGTAGACCAGGCTGGCCTCAAACTCAGATTCTCACCTGACTCAACCTCCCAAGTTCTGGGATTGAACCACTATGCCTATCATATATAAATTAGTGTTTCCTAGCTTCAAATGTTATTTGAGTGGGTGGGGACAGTTGAGACAGGGTCTCACTCTGTAGCTCTGGCTGATTGGAACTCACTGTAGACTAGGCTAGCCTCACCTGTCTCTGCCTTCTGAGTAACTCAGTTTTAGTTAGCAAGTTTCATTATCTGGTTTTACTAGTTTTTCTCTATAATATATTAAAGCAATGTGCAGGCCTGCACACAAAGATCTCTTGTTGTGTCTTCACATACCTTGTTCTGTGCATGCCAGAGAGGAGAAAATCTAGTGTGTCTTATTCTTAGGACACCAGTTCTGGTCAGTAAGGCCCCGGCTTCAAATACAGCCACAGTAAGTGGTTGGGCTTCAGTTTGTGAATCTGAAAAACACACTTCAGTCCATAGCACACTATGGACTAGCTAGCTTTTGTCTTTGTGTCCCATCTTTCTTTTCTTCCTTCTTTCTTTCTCTCTCTCTTTCCTCCTCCTCCTCCTCCTCCTTCTTGGTTGTTGTTGTTGTTTTGAGATCGGGTTTCTCTGTGTAGCCCTGTCTGTCCTGAAATTTACTTTTAGATCAGACTAACCTTAAATGCAGAGATTCACCTGCCTCTGTCTCCCAAGTGGCTGTTACCTGGCATGTTTCATATTTCTTTAGTGAAAATATGAAATATAATGAGGCAGATGCCTTTTAAGAGTTTAAGGCAAGTGGATCTCTGTGAGCTCCAGGCCAGTGAGGTCTATATAATGGGGCCCTGCCTCAAACAATAACAACAAAACCCAAAGAAATAAAGTATAATGATAATAATATATTTTATTTCAACACAGGGAAAGTGGGTCAAGATGGCATTAAGCAATGTGTGAAGCAGGAAGAGATGAGCTGCTGTTCAAAGCAGGAGCCTCCTACTGCTGACACGGAAGAAGCTGTGAGGCAAGAGCAGCAGCGGAAAGAGAAGGAACTCCTAGACAAGATCCAGAGTGCCATCGCCTGTACCAATATCTTCCCTTTGGGGCGAGACCGCCTGTACAGGCGGTACTGGATTTTCCCTTCTATTCCCGGTTTGTTCATAGAAGAGGATTTTTCAGGTCTTACTGAAGACATGCTGTTGCCTAGACCTTCATCATTTCGTCATAATGCACAGTCTCACGATCCTCAGGTTTCTGTTAAAGGTGAAGAGTCCTTCCTGTCCGAATCTACCTCCAGCCTTGACCAAGGTCCATTCGATGATTCTGTGCTGCTGCCAAAACCAGTGCATAAGCCAAATCGGTGGTGCTTCTACAGTTCCCGGGAGCAGCTGGACCAGCTTATTGACGCTCTCAACTCCAGAGGACACAGGGAAAGTGCCTTAAAAGACACCCTTCTTCAGGAGAAGAGCAGGATATGTGCTCAGCTGGCCCACTTTTCTGAAGAGAAATTTCACTTTTCAGGTAAATTTTTGTTTTGCTTTTTGAGTCAGGGTCTCCCTACATATCCCAGACTCTTCTGGAACTTGTAGAACAGCATGACTTTGAAACCCAAGAGATCCTCCTACCTCTGCCTCCCAAGTGCTGGAATTAAAGGCACATTCCACCATACCTGGCTTTCGGGTAAAATTTCAATGAAAACTATTGTGGGTTTTCTTTTTCTTTTTCTCTTCCTATTATCCTAATCATTGAGGATTAAGTCTATTTTAAGCTGTTACATACATGTTAAGATATGTTAGCTTTTATTTTGACCTCCTAGTTTTCAAATGAGTGTGGGCTTATATTTCTTCATACAGAAAAGGCTTACAAAGTGTCTTTGTTGTCTGGATCATGAGGAACCATCCATAGTGTGAGCAGGTCTTCTCGTTCTCTGTCAGAGACTGACTACTTTGCATCGTTATGGCAAAATACTGCACCAAACAACCGGAGGGAAAACAGCGTGAGGCTGGCGGTTGGCAGGAGTGACCAAGCATCACCATGGTGTCTTGGAAGCAGAAGGCTGCAATAGGTGGCTTCTTCCTCCTTGCCCCTTTAATCCACTGGCCTTCCACTCTATTTGGATGGTGCCACCCATTCAAGTTGGTTCTTTGGCCTTCTGCTACTGGCTACTGTCACACATGTTACTGAAGTCTAGAAACTCCCTCACAGACACGCCTGAGGCTTGCTTTACTGATCTACATATATCTCACTGCCTAAGATCTAAAGTGCCAGCAGGTTTGAAGATACTACAGTGAGTGGGATTAATCAAGCCAGATACATGAGTGGTCTCTAAAGGCAGAGTGGCTGCTAGGGCAGAGGAGGGAGCAGTGTTCCTGTAGGAAATAAACCCTTTCCTCCCCAGGCTGCTACTGGCCATGATGTTTTATCACAGCAACAGAAACCTCAAGACAAAGACTTTTACCAAATTTATGTTTGTAACTCTTGAGGATTTATGGTTCTTTTATTTCAGTTATCTCAAAATCATGTCATATTATGTTTTTATGTAGAAAATCTTAATGTAAGAGATATTTGGTTATTTCAGACAAACCTCAAGCTGATAGCAAGCCTGTTTCTTCTCGGGGACGATCTTCCAATGTATGTGACACATCACAGATGTCTGCAGAGAGGCAGCTGGAGCTGAGGCTCAGAGACTTTCTTTTGGACATTGAAGACAGAATCTATCAAGGGACATTAGGAGCAATCAAGGTTTGTCCCTCCTGATGTTTATAGCTTAGCTGGTATGTGTAAATATTTCTAGATGTTTTATATTCCCATCAGATGTTGAAATATATAAGGGTATTATCTTCCTTAACCAACTCCTGCCTTCTCTGCTTAATCATATTGGTGGTTGTCCCATCAGTCCCCACTAATAGGGCCTCGTACATACTAGGCAACAACCCCAGTAAAGTGCATCTCCAAGTGTCAGGCCTTTGTATCTTTGAGACATGGTCTAACACTGTGTCTTTGATTGCCTGGAACTCTCCGAGTGCTGGAACTTGCAGGCTCGCACCATCCTTCCTGTTACATATGCTGTGGTCGTGCCTTTGCCATCATTTGTCAACTTAGTCATTGATAAAGGGGCTGGATAGATGGCTCAGCACTGGCTGATCTTCTAGAGACCCCAGTTCAATTAGTGGTAGCTCACAGCCTTCTGTAACTCCAGTCTGAGAGTTACAGAAAGCTGGCCACCATGGCCATTGGACACTGAAGTGGTGCATAAACTTAGACGGACCATTTGTACATTATTTGTTTTTGTTTCTGTTTCTCAAGACAGAGTTTCTCTGTGTAGCTTTGGATAGAACCTGTCCTGGAACTCACTCTGTAGACCAGGCTGGCCTCGGACTCAGGATCTGTCTGCCTCTGTCTCCCGAGTGCTTGGGTTAAAGGCGAATGCACCACTGCCCAACTTCAATTTAAATTTTTAGAAAATTGTGTAAAGCTGGGTGTAGTAGCACGTGGCCTTTAATTCCAGCACTTGGGAGGCTGAGGCAGGTGAATCTTTGTGAGCTTGAGGCCAGCCTGGTCTACAAAGTGAGCTCCAGGACAAGCCGGACCTACATAGAGAGAGCCTATTTCAAAACACAAAACAAATTTAGCATGATGGCTCACACTTGTAATCCCAGCCCTTTAGAAGTTGAAGCAGGAGGATCACCATGAGTTCAAAGCCAGCTTGGGCTACCTTGTAAAACTGACTCACTTTCTCTCTCTCTCTCTCTCTCTCTCTCTCTCTCTCTCTCTCTCTCTCTCTCTCTCACACACACACACACACACACACACAAAATATGATTTTAAAAATAGACTACTAAAGCTTTCATCTACAAATTATATAAATTTCATTTCATAATTTAGCAACTTTTTTCATTATTTTAAGTTTTGAGTTTATTCTTGTTATATAATCCTAACTTCCTGCCAGTCTTCCTGCCTCAGCCTCCTGAGTGCAGTGACTGTAATTTTTTAGATGCTTTTTGATTCATCATTCCTAGGATGTACATGAATTAATCTTACGCTGTACTCCAAGTACATACGTCTTAGAGTAATGTATTCCCATATTTCAGGGTTAATAAATTCGGGTTTCGTTACAGGTTACAGATCGGCACGTCTGGAGATCAGCCTTAGAGAATGGACGGTATGAGCTGTTAAGTGAGGAAAGCAAGGAGAATGGAGTGATTAAAACTGTGAATGAAGATGTCGAGGAAATGGAAGTTGAACAAGCAAGGGTCATAGTGAGAGACAGGTACAGAGGCTCCTGAAGTCTTCAGTTCCTGCTCGCCCCTGCACTCTGCTATTCACTCACTTGTAATAGTTCTTTGAGATTGGGAAACTTTTTCTTTTTTTGGTTTTTCAAGACAGGGTTTCTCTGTGTAACAGTCCAGGCTGGCCTCAAACTCAATGACATCCACCTGCCTCTGCCTCCCAAGTGCTAGGATTCCATGAGTGTGCCTTACTAATCCCAGTTCTCCCTCCCCTCTTACATAGGTGCTGATACACTTGTGGGGTCTGGGGAGGTGGCTCAGTGGATAAAGCACTTGCCATACAAGTTAGGACCAGAGTTTTGAACAACCAGAATATATATAGAGCTAGGCACGTGCTGTCCCTGGCAAAATGGGAGGCAGAGACGGAGTTCCTGGGAGTTCCTGGGAGTTCATGGCAAACAAACCCTGGCTTGAAGGTAGAGGCAACAGCTGACACCTGAGGCTGTCCTCTCCTTCACTTAGGTGAGGGGCATGAGTGTACATGCGCGCGGGCACACACACACACACACACACACACACACACGTACACACACTTTGGAAGGATGAGTAGGTCCAAGTTTCACCTGATTGTGATTTTCAGTACCATAAACTGTTGTTATTTTAATTGTAGACTTTTGGGGATTAAAACAGAAACTCCAAGTACCAGCAGTACACCGCAGTCAGTGAGCAGTGTGGTTCATCATCTGGCTATGGCCCTCTTTCAGATAGAACAAGGCATTGAACGGCGTTTCCTCAAAGCTCCACTTGGTGAGTATCTTCTTATTACTGGTTACGTAAGAACTCTATGGGCTGGCATGAAATCAATAAACTCATATAATGAGCTTGAAACTGTTTTCGCTGTTTAAAAGATGAGCTTTTCAGGTAAGATGTATTTTAAATAAACATTGCTTTCTGGCATATTCTAAATAAACATTGTCCTAGTAAATGCTTTTAAAACTATTCCTTTTTGTGTAATGTTTCAAAAAGATTACCAAAATGTATTATCCAGACTTCAAATAATGTAAATTATATAAAAACAGGATTTTCTAAGTGACTTAAATTTTTTTTGTTATTGATTTAAATCTATATCATTTGAAGATTTGGTTTAAAAATAAATATTACCCAAGAAATGTCCAATCAGAAATATAAAGTGTTAGGACTATAGATGAAGATTTGTTCTGCCATTTGTAGTGTATGTGTGTCTGTGTGTGTGTGTGTCTGTGTGTGTGTCTGTGTGTGTATGTGTTCCAGGGATTGTACAGGACCTCATGCATGCCAGAAAAACTCTCACTGAGCTGCAGTTTGTGGCTAGAATGAAAGAAATAATACTGTCTACCAGTTTTGGCTATTCATGCAATTATGCAATTTTTTGTTTATTTTTTTGTTTGTTTGTTTGATTTTTTTTGGGTTTGTTTTGTTTTGAGACAGGGTTTCTCTGTAGCTTTGGAGCTTGTCCTGGAACTAGCTCTTGTAGACCAGGCTGGTCTCGAACTCACAGAGATCCACCTGTCTCTGCCTCCCGAGTGCTGTGATTAAAGGTGTGCACCCCCACCGCCTAGTGCAATTATACAATCAATAGGCTTTTTAGGGCCAACCTAAGAACCTAATTATTATATGTCTTCAGAAAATAGGAATTTCAGATTCATCTTTATCAGACTTTAATAAATTGTCATGTTAAAAAGATATGAAAACACACGCCTTTAATCTCAGTGCTAGAGAGGCAGGCAGCTGGGTCTCTGAGTTTAAGGCCAGTCTGGTCTACACATAGTCAGTTCTAGGCCAGTCAGGGCTACATAATGAGACCTTCTCTTTAATTTTTTTTCAAGATGTTTATATTTCATTGGGATTATAGAGGAGATAAAAAAAAAACCACATTCCTTTCTAGTCTCGTTGGAAAGAGCAACCTAAATAAACTAAATTTATTAAATAATTAATATTAATGTGATAAATGTGAGAAATATTAAAAATGAAATGTCAGAGCTAGAGAGATGGCTCGTTGGTTAAGAGCACCCAGATTTGGTTCCAAGCACCAACATAGCAGCTCACAGCTGCCTGTAACTTCATATCCAGGGGATCCAGCACCCTCTGCTGGTCCCTGTGGGCACCAGGAGTACATGTGGTACACAGACAGATGGACAGATATATAAAAATAAATAAAAATGTAAGTTTCTTTAAATAAGTGATTTCTTCCTAATGCTGCAACCTTTTAATACAGTTCCTCATGTTGTGGTGACGAACCATAAAATTATTTTTGTTGCTACTTCATAACTATGATTTTGTTACTGTTATAAATCATTAATAACTGTACTTGCCAATGGTCTTAGGCAACCCCTCTGAAAAGTCATTCGATCCCAAAGAGGCTGCAACCCACAGGTTGAGAACCACTGTTACAGACAGGACCCTCCAATTTCAGAATGTGAATTTGTTCACACAGTGTCCTTAGATTGAAGAATTCATAGCTAATACCTCAGTGTTATAAAGCTATTGATAGTTGTGTTACAACTTAAGAAATCCTATCACACTGACAGTGCGGTTGTAAAACCTGTCATCTTTTAGCACTTGATGTCATGGCATGCTTGGTTTTGCTAGGGTTTGGTTTGAGGACTGAGTGTTGGGCTCCACACATGCTCCCATGAGCTATATCTTTTCCAGCCCTCTTCTTACTTTCTGTTTGACATAGGGTCTCACTAAGTTGCTCAGTATGATCCTGAACTCTTGTGTAGCCTGGGCAGGCCTTGAACTTGGTGTCCCCCCTGCCTTAATTACCCTCCTCTAAACTGTATTACAGACCTGTTATCAGACCAAAAGTTCTTCATATTCCTTTGAATTGACCGATCAAAAAAGAAAGCTCAGAGGCTGGAGAGATGGCTCAGAGGTTGACTGCCTGCTCTTCCAAAGGTCCTGAGTTCAATTCCCAGCAACCACATGGTGGCTCCCAACCATCTGTAATGGGGTATAGTGCCCTCTTCTGGCCTGCAGACATCCACACAGACAGAATATTATATACAAAATAAATAAATAAATAAATATTTTTTAAAAAAAAAAAAAAAAGAAAGAAAGCTCAGATGTTACCCCAGTGTATCCAGAACACTTGAAAGATGAGATGGACTCTCACTGCTGAGCTATATGTTAGTGATGGAGTCAGGGAGGACTAAAATAATGCCCTTCAGCTGTGTGTCCACCAGGCTCCGGTGGGTTGTTTGAACCCAGAATACAGATGTCCTGAGTTAGATTAAATGAATCACAAAGCCAAAAAGTCATGAGCCTGGGAAAGAAACTGGTTGAGGGGAGAGGTGTTAATGGGGATGGAAGGGAGTTAGGAGGGGTTTGGAGGAAGGTGGGGACACGGCTGGGTGGTAGACTTAGCCTGTATGCTCAGAGCTTACTGGCTTTTCTAGTAGGGTCTTAGAAGATAAGAATGCTGAAAGACTGGCAGACAGTGGAGCCTAGGCTGAGGTTTCAGACAGAAGAATCTCTGGACATTGGGATAGGGGTTGTTTGTGTGGCATATCGGACTATGTGTGTGCTGATCAACTGAGACTGGAAAGTCAACTGGTTAATAGGACACCAGCACCACTGAGGAGAAGATGTCTCCATGTCAGCGAGACAGCAGAATCTCAGAATCGGCACACAGAGGCTGTGTCTCATGGCACTGGTTTTGAAGGCTTAAGGGAGTCAGTGGAGAGTGGCTGAGGCCTGGCATCGTGTGTAAGGTTGGAGTCCCTGGGGAGCGGCCAGCAGAGATCAGCCTCAGTTGCAGTGGAGACCCCAGATACTGGAGATGGCAGGGCCATGGCATGTCCATCAAGAACAACAACAGGTGTGAAGTTGAACTTCTAGAGTGGGAAAGGAGGAGTTCAGGAGACTCTTCGCCAACCCGAGATCCCACCCATTGCCTCGGAAGTTGTTGAATTCCTTGTATCCCATAAAAGGTTTTGTCACTCTCTGAACTAAGATAGAGATTTAAGAGAAGCCTCTAATCTTCTTTTTTTTTTTAAGGGGCAAATCCTTTTTTAATATTTATTTATTATGTATACAATATTCTGTCTGCATGTATGCCTGCAGGCCAGAAGAGGGCACCAGACTCCATTACAGATGGTCATGAGCCACCATGTGGTTGCTGGGAATTGAACTCAGGACCTTTGGAAGAGCAGGCAATGCTCTTAACCTCTAAGCCATCTCTCCAGTCCGCCTCTAATCTTCTTGAGGCTAGCCTTGAAAACTTCCAAGAAAAAAGTTGCTTATACGTTCAGAGGGGAAAAATGAGATCTTGTCGTTTAGTTCACCTGTAGCAGTTTCTTGGGGAGTTTATCAAGACCAGCAAAGTAGAAGAGAAGACGTATTTTGCCCTTGGTAGCCATGTAGCCTAGAGAACCAGTGAGGTGTACTTGGCTTGTTAAAGCTTGTCGAAGCTGGTAAAGGAAGCAAATTTGTGTGCAGCTGTGATCCAGCGCTTAAGTGGAGGCTGCCCTAGGGTATGTGGGAGCTTGAGACTCACATGGGCCATAGGAGACCCTGTCTCAACAAAGGGCTGGGGTGGGGGCTTGGAGGAGAAAGTTTGGATTTCTGGCACTCGTTGTAAAAACAGGATAGTGGTGAGCCAGTATCTCAGTGCTGAATGGGCATAAATGATCTCAATCTTACTGTGTAGCCAAAGGTGACCCTGAGCTTCTGACCCTCCACTTTGTTCCCCTAGAACTGTGATTACACTGACAAAACCGGGGGTGGATGGCTCATGCCTCTAAATTTGAGGCCAGCCTGCGCTACCTTATCTTAAAAGTTTCACAAACCCATGAATCCTTCACACTGCTTTCCAAGACTAAAAACTTCTCATAATTGACCTTTCTTCCACTCTAACATGTTGGCCATTCTTCAGCCTTATTTCTTGCCATTACCAAATAAGGATTTGTGCCCAAATTTGTCCAGAAAGATTTCTTCATGATCTTTTAGCTAGCAGTGCTTGTGGGTCCTTCCTTGGAGCTCCTGTTCATTCGTGCCCAGAGCTTTCCATGAAGCCTTTTAACAGAGTCAAGACAAACAGTGAGCGGGCAGAGATAAAGCCAGTCTGTTAGTTAGTAAATCACACACTCCAGAGGTAGACATGAGCTGAAATGGAATTTAGAATTCAACTAGTCTATATACTGTCTACAAAGGTACCTTGGGGTATGAGCTAGTTCGGGATTGGCGTAGTTTTGTAATGTGTGTGAAATCCTTGGTCTAACCTCCAACAACACTAGACACATGGAAAGATGAAGGTGGGAATAGTGTCCGCTTACATCCTAAATATATTTGCTCTTAATGCCCTCTTCATTTTCTCCAGCTCTGAAGACTCATTTGAAGTTCTCTTTAGTTCTTGTTTCTTTGTTGTTGTTTTGGTTATGCTGGGGATCAAACCTCAGGTCTGATGCATAGTAAGCACATGCTCCGTCACTGAACCACACACTCACCAGAGCTCTGACTCGGGTAAACTGCTCATCTACTGTTTCCAAGTGAGCAGAGCAAATGTAGAAAAATAAGAAAGAACTTGAGTGTGGAGGGTTCTGAGAAAGGAATGCCCTATTTAAACTCTTACATAAAACATATTAAACATAGTTTTTCATATTTTATGAAGTTCTGATATTTGGGTTCATTATTAGTCTCATTCTTACAGTTTTCACAATATTTTATTTCCACAATAAAACCGTGCAAGTTTTTGGTTTGGTGGTGTATGGATGGATGTGTGTTGTTGGGGGTGGAAAACCAGGACTGCAGTGTAAAGCAAGCATTCTATGTTTAGTTTTGTTTGCTTTAATTGGTATTATTGTTGCGGGGTGCACTTACACCTGTGTGCGCTCCACCATAGTATGAGGTCAGAGGACACTCTCCCTTGGTTCTTCCTTCCGCTTGGGGTCCCAGGATCCAACTTAGGTCATCAGGCTTCCATGGCAGGCACATTTACCTGCTGAGCCCTCTTGCTGGCTTGGATTTTCATTTTTTGTTTTGTTTCTGTTTTGTTTTGGTTTGGTTTTGGTTTGGTTCATTTAGTTTGGGGCATTTTTGTTTTGTTTTGTTTAGTTTAGTTTTGAGATAGTACCCCAGGATGGCCTTGAACTTCAAATGTCGCCCAGGATGGCCTGTGGTTGAGCCCTTGCCTCAGTCTCGAGCAGGACTATATCAGTTAGTGTGGTGAACTCTCCACAGTCTGCACAGTGGTCTTTAGTATATCAGTTCTCGAGAACACACTGAACCAATACTCTCAGTTTCAGAGCATAGACCATCAGCTCAAAAGAAACCTCACGTGTTCATATTGAAACTAGAAAGCAGTCAATCATTCTTCTGGCAATGAGAAAGTACATACTTGATCCAAAGGAAGGGTAACTTAATCAGTTTTAAATTAGATCAAGATTCAATACAAAGACTAGATTGGGAACACATTGCCTAAATTCTTTTCTCTTTTAACTGTTAAAATCTTCAAGCCTTCGGTTTGGATTAAGTAATTCCTTGTGTCATTAAAAATGTGACTCAGCAGATGTAACATTAGGTGTGGGGAGTTTGAGGGTGAGACAGTCTTGTTCCATTGCAACCCAGACTGACCTGGAACTCATTGCATAGTCCATACTGGAATCACACAGAATTTTAGTTTTCAATATTAAGCATAATCTTTTTGACAAACTTAAGAAACATGGAATTAAAAGAGGAATTCCAGGAGACACTTACGTTTGCCCAGGAACTTGAATCACCTTTCCTCTCTCTTAAGATGGCAGTGACAGCGGACGTTCTTATAAAACTGTCCTGGACCGTTGGAGAGAGTCCCTCCTTTCCTCTGCAAGTCTATCCCAAGTCTTTCTTCATTTGTCAACCTTGGATCGCAGTGTGATGTGGTCAAAATCTATACTGAACGCACGTTGCAAGATCTGCCGGAAAAAGGGCGATGCTGAGAACATGGTCCTCTGTGATGGCTGTGACCGAGGCCATCACACCTACTGTGTCCGGCCAAAACTTAAGGTATTTATCTTCCTTTGTTGCCCACGTCGGAACTGGGGTCTGGACCAATAGATAATGGTTATTTCTGTGATTTGTTCAGGTCATTCCTGAAGGAGATTGGTTTTGTCCAGAATGTCGACCAAAGCAGCGTTCCAGGAGACTTTCCTCTAGGCAGAGACCGTCTTTGGAAAGTGATGAAGAAATGGAAGAGAGCATGGAAGGTGACGATGAAGTTGATGATGAAGGTGAGAGTGAGGAGGAAGAGTATGAGGTAGAACAAGATGAAGAGGACTCCGAAGAGGAAGAAGAACTCAGGTGAGTTCAGTTTTCCACGTGAGGGTCTTCTAGCCCGTGACTCTCAAACCCACACACATAGGTGGGGACATAACTGTTCGAAAAATAACATGTCTGAAACTGCTAGTGATTTTCATGAATTATACATAATTTGGAATATTTCCAAGGTGGGTATTTCTAATCTAAGCAGACCACATTGTATTCTTGTGCTCTTGCCCCATTATCGTTAACAACTCCTTGGAGACAGACTATCACTCGGGGCGCTGCCTGGCTTTTGCACTGGCCTTTTCCTGCTGTGGTAGCACTGGGGTGGTCTCCCTTTCTCTTTTCCCCTTCAACAGTCTCACATTGTTGCTCAGGTAGACTCGAACTTGAAGTAATCCTGCCTTGGCCTCCTGAGTGCTCAGATTACAGACATGCAAAATCATTACCTGCTGCATAGATAAATCTAGTAGGCAGATATTTAAACTAGATGTTTCTATCCACTGGTTCTCCATCAGTAGTCCCAGGTAGAGTCACAACAGGAGGAAGTCCTATTGTATTCTTTGTTCTCGTTCTTAGCTCACCCTCCATTCTAAACATCCGTACCAATCTCATGGAATCAAGAGGCTGAGTATGGTAAGGGTGCCCAAGAGCTGTTCAGTACAGAAAGGCCATTGTCAGAGGAGAGTAATTAATAGAATCCCCCCTTTTATTGTCATTAAGGTTTTTTCTTTTTCATTATTTGAGAATTTCATATATATGTGTTCATCAAATCAACTACATTTTTTTTTTTCAAGATAGGGTTTTTCTGTAGCTCTGGCTGTCCTGAAATTCGCTCTGTCGATCAGGCTGGCCTCGAATTCACAGAGATCCGCCCACCTCTGCCTCCTGAGTGCTGGGATTAAAGGTGTGTGCAACCATTGCCTCGCATGTTTTTTGGTTTTTTTAAAGAGTGTCAGCTAATAGAGACCATCTACCATATAAAGCTTTTGAAGGCAATATCATATTAAACTTAGCAATAAAGAATCTGGGGAGCCTAGAAAGGTGGTTGTTTGATTTTCTTTGACTCTAGCCCCACGTTGGAAATGTTGTTTCCAAAGTGTTGTTTGTTTTTGCTCTTAACTCTTTGCTTTTTTAGAGGCTTGCCACCCAGCTCCCAAACAAATCACACACGTGGAGACTTACTCTTTCTTATAAATTGCATGGCCTCAGCTTGACTTGTTTCTAGCTTGTTTCTAGCCAGGCTTTCTTATCTTAAATTATCCCATCTACCCTTTGCCTCTGAGCTTTTTTCTTTTCCTATAAATCTTACTTTCTCTCTTCCTCCGTGGCTGGCTGGCACCTGACATCCTCTTCGCCTTGTTCTCCTTTTTCTGTTCCCAAATTTCTCTATTCTCTGTCCGCCAGCCCCGCCTCTCCTTGCTCCTGCCTCACTATTGGCTGTTCAGCTCTTCATTAGACCATCAGGTGTTTTAGGCAGGCAAAGAATCCCAGCTTCACAGAGTTAAACAAATGCAGCGTAAACATCCTTAAACAACGTTCCACAGCATAAACAATGTAACACATCTTAAAATAACTTCCCACAACAGATGGCTTCCTAAGTAAACTAGTGACCATGCGAGCATGAGGACCCAGGTTTGGATCCCAACACAGCAGGGTGCCCTGGGATCGGAGTGTGGAGAAGGACGGTCCCAGGGGCTTGCTGGCTAGCTAGTCTAGTCTCATTAGCCAATCCCAATGAGAGACCCTGTCTCAAAACATAAGACACCCACCCAGTGTTGATCTCTGACCTCCACATGTCCATGCGGGTCTGTGCAACTGAACTGCATATACACACGTGCACTACATACACTCAGAAAACCAGCTGGTCAGTCATTTCAGAAAATTCTTACCAATGTTGCAGGTTAAACAGAAGTATGTAAAGAGACGAGTTCAATCTAGTTTTGTATTTGCAGTCATAATCTGAAAGTAATAAAGAGGTTCTTGGCTTGGTCTTCATGAACCACAGGTTTGAGGCCTACTTCAGTGTCAGCCACTGGCAGCACCGTCAGCCGCTTGGAGGAAAAACAATGCAAGTCTTCCGTGTTCAAGGTCATTGGCCCAGTCTGTTTGCCAGTATCCCAAGGATGTTATTAGTTTATCACAATTCAAGACTTGATTTTCATGATGATATCCTAGTTAGTTACCTGAAAAATAAATGTCCTCCACTGTTTCAGAGAAGTACATGAAAGTACAGTTTAGATTTCCATGAAAATTTGTCTCTAAGCAGAAGAACTGACTATAGTTATACGCCAGAGTAATTTATCTATAACCCTGAGTACAAGAAACCATATATATGTTCATCATAGTTTTGTACAATAATTGTGTTTTCCAACAATTTTTGTAGCCCACCCAAACGAGGAAGACCACAAGTCAGATTACCAATTAAAACAAGAGGGAGACTTAGCTCTTCTTTCTCAAGTCGCAGCCAGCGACAAGACCCCGGGCGGTCCTCAAGGAGTCAGCAGAGCACACCCAAAACCACTGCTTCTAAGACTGCTGGCCGGAACCTAAGGAAGATCAGATCTGCTCCTCCCACAGAAACTCGTTCGTTAAGAATTGCTAGTCGTTCAACTCGCCAAAATCCTGGTGCACTGCAGGCGGATGTGTTTGTGGAACTGCTGAGTCCTCGTGGAAAACGCAAAGTACGGAAGAGTGCCGATAATACCCCAGAACACAGTCCCAGCATCACCAACTTCCGAGTCAGCACCTCAAGAGCAAGCGGACACTTGATACCTTTAAATACTGTCGCAGGGCTTTCTCTCCAAGACAGCGACTCCAAGAGAAGAGGCAGGAAGAGACAGTCTACAGGTATGAAGTTCAGCTTAAACTCAAGACAGCTGAGTCGTGGTCAGGTTTTCAAAGCTGTTGCTGTGATATACAGCATACGCGACTGAGTGTAGAAAGCATCCTGATCTAAGGCGGATGTCATTGAAGAGGCCGCTATTGCTGAGTAAAGGCGAAGCACCCTAGTGGTCTCTGCTGGCATGGGGCATTGTATGTATGTACTCAGTTTGAAAATTGTGTGTGTGTGTGTAGATCAGAGGAGGCATAAACCACTATACCTGGCTTTTTACATGACTGCTTGGGATCAAACTGAGATCCTCATGTTTGCAAGGCAAGCACTTTACCGGAGAGCTCTCTTTAGCCTTTAGTATTTCATAAAAACAAAAATATATACAGGTGCCTGCTGAGGTCAGCAGAGAGTCTTGGATTCCTTGGAACTGAAATTGCAGGCAGTTGTGAGCCATCTGATAACGGTGTTGAGAACCAGACCCAGGTCCTCTGGAGGGGAGTTAGCGCTCTCAGTCAGCAGGCCATCTCTTTGGTCCAGGATTCCTTGGAGGGGAGTTTGTTTTGTTTTGTTTTTTCGAGACAAAGGGTTTCTTTGTGTGGCCCTGGCTGTTCTGGAGTTAGTTCCATAGACCAAGCTGGCCTTGAACTCACAGAGATCCACCTGCCTTTGCCTCCCAAGTGCTGGGTTTAAAGGCATGCACCACCACCACCCCAGCCTAGTATTCCATTTTTAATGGAGGAAATTAGGCAGTATTTGAACACACAGTGTAACAAAAACACTTCTCAGAGCTAGGGTTATACCCTAGTAGTGAGATGCTTGCCTCATGCATTTCATTTTCTTTTTCCTCCCTCAGAACACAGTCATTACCACTAAACAAGAACATTATATTATTTGATGAGATTTCCCTCTGTAGCTGGGTATTGTACCACACACCTTTAATCCCAGCACTCAGGAGGCAGAAGCAGGTGGCTCTCTGAATTTGAGGCCAGCTTGGTCTACATAGTGAGCTCCAAGGACATTCAGGGCTACCTTAGAGAGACCCTGTTTCAAAAACTAAGAAAGATTACCCTTTGAAATACTAGACTGTAATGGTGCGGTAGTATTTTCATGAACTGGTCACTTTGTTTTTAATTACAAATTTTGTTTATAGTAATCTTTATTTCATCTTTTAGCTTAGTGTTGGCTGGTTGGTACAAGCCAGATTCCATCTTCAGTCCCTGTTTGGTTCATTGACTTGTGGGTTGATTGGTTAATTGAGATAATGTTACACTGTGCAGTCCAGGCCGACTGCAAACTCAGTGATTCCTGAGCCTCCCAGAAGCTGAGAGTACAGTCAAGATAGAAGAGCCATAAGATATGATTACCAATAAAAACCTCAGACCTAGCCAGCCAGGCAGTGTTGGCTCACGCCTTTAATCCCAGCACTCCGGAGGCAGAGGCAGGTGGATCTCTGAATTCCAGGACAGCCTGGTCTACAAGAGCTAGACAGGACAGGCTCCAAAGCTACAGAGAAACCCTGCCTCGAGGAATAAAAACAAAACAAAATAAAACTCAGACCTCCAGGCAGCTAGACACATGCACATGCACTTTGTATACATACATGCAGGCATGTGTACATACATTTACAATATATGCACGTGAAAAGCAAAAATCTTAGTGTAAAGTATCTATTTTCTATTGAAATTTGACTTTTGTGTCTGTGAGCAGCTTAACTTTGAATCACTGATTTACTTTGATGCTGTCTAAATGTCGTGTCTTCCTTATCCAGAGTCATCTCCTATGCCGCTGAACCGAAGAAGCTCTGGCCGACAAGGGGGCGTCCATGAGCTGTCCGCCTTTGAGCAGCTCGTTGTGGAGCTGGTGCGGCATGACGACAGCTGGCCCTTTCTGAAACTTGTTTCTAAGATCCAGGTAACACTGCAGCTCGGCCTTATAAATATATTCATCTATTGCCTGATTTACATTTATGTCATATGTTGTAATCTTATGGAGATTTTGAAATTATCAAAACACCTGTTGTCTTCTAATCCTTTTCAAGAGCCCACAGCTGGAACGTTGCTTTCAGTGCTGAACAGAACTGAGGCTTCGCAACATTGCCTTTAGCTCTCCTGATCTTGTAACTATTTTGGGTTTTTTAGACAAGGTCTCATATGGCCAGGCTGGTCTCAGACGCTTAAGATTTATGCACTTTTAGTTTTTATGGGTGTTTGTATGCATGTGTACCATGTGTGAGCAATGCCTGAAAAGGCCAGAAGAGGGCATCAGATCCCCTGGAACTTGATTGTGAACCACCATGTGGGTGCTGAGAACTTGAACCCAGATCCTCTGCAAGAGCAGTAAATACTCTTAACCACTGAGCCGTCTCTCCAGCCCTGTAGCTCATTCTTTATAATGATGACACTGTCTTAAAAATATTTTTTTGCTTTATATTACTATTCATTGAATGAATCCAATTAAATATCATTAATAGCATTTCTCTTATATGTTAAAAATTAGCAATCAGACTACAACATGCTTCAGAATTTTTTTAGAGGGCATATTAAAGTATACCTGAGAGCCAGATGTGTGTGCCATTGATCCCAACACTGGGGAGGCAGAGGCAGGCAGATCTCTTGAGTTTGAGGCCAACTGGTCTACATAGTGAGCTCAGAAACAGCCAGAGCTAGATAGTGAAACCCTGTCTCAAAAAAAAAAAAGGAAACATTGGGGTCCCACCTCAGATATCCTTTTTTTTTTTTTTTTTTTTAAACTTAAATGGTCTGGGCTGATTCCTAGCCATTGGTTTGCATACTGACAAGTCCCCAAAGTGAAGGTGTGGCCCTGATCTGCAGATCACATCAATGTGAAAGGGGGTGGCCAGTCTAACTAGGGTGTGAATGAGATGGTCTGTGGACATACGGACAGAATGTGACAACAGGGTAATGGTACAGTACTCTAGTAGAAATCATAATAGCCAAGCCAGAAGGATGGCTCGGCAGGTGAGAGCAATTCCAGAGGACCCGGGTTTGGTTCCCAGCACCCATATAACATACACATACAGCCATCTGTAACTTCAGTTCCCAGGATCCAATTCCCTCCTCCTGGCCTCCACAGGCACCAGGAATGCACATGGTATACACGCATACACAAGGAAACACACACATATAAAAATAATATCTGGGCTTGCACATACCTTTAATCCTAGCACTGGGGAGGCAGAGGCAGAGGCAGGTGAATCTCTGAGTTCAAGGACAGCCTGGTCTATGAGCAAGGTCCAAGATAGCCAGAGCTACACAGAGAAATCCTGTCGTGCGGGGGGGGGGGGTGTCCAAATAAATAAATAAGCCTTTTTTCTAAAGTCAGAGCTAGAGAGATGGCTATGCTGCTCTTCAGAGTGAAAGAACAGCTCCCAGTACCCATGTCTAGAGGCTCACAACCGCCTTAACTCCAGCTCCAGGGAATCAGTGCCTTCTGACCTCGTGCATAAGCATACTCAGGCACACAGACAGACATAATGAAGTGAAATTCTAAAAGTTAGCATTTTAGAAGTAGGAAAAGAAGGATGTTGGTTGAGCATTTTCAGGGGCGAGAGTAGCTGGAATAAAATGTTATATGGGGCTGTTATATATTAGGACTTGCCACTGAAAATGACATGATTTCAGTGCAGAGACATGCTCAGTACAAGATTGTACACAGTGAAATTTAATAAAAAGAACCAGAGTGGCGCATGCTTGTAATGCTAAGGTGGGACAGTTGGAGTTGTAGGTCAGCCTCAGAAAGAGAAATCAGGATTGGGGGATGCTCACATTTCCGGATAAAGGGTTTGTAAATAAGGGCCGAGAGACGATGGTGTGGGGAAAGGATAGCGTCATTGAAGCAGAGGTTGGGGCACCGTCATAGTAAAGACTTCTTGTTGTGGAGCAGAGGTTTCTGAATGAAGAAATGATCAGAGGCTGGAGAGGTAGTTCAGAGGTTAAGAGCACCCGCTGTGCAAACATGAGGGCCGGAGTTCAGATCTCAGTGACAACAAGATGGGCCTTGCACCCATGCCTTTATCTCCAGCTCCAAGTAGAGCAGAGACAGAGAGAGATGAGCCAGTGGTGGTGGTGCATTAATCCCAGCAGTCACAGGCAGGCGGATCCCTTTGAGTTGGGCACTGGACCTGGACTACAGAGTTCCAGATAGCCAAGGCTGTTATATATAGAAACCCTGCCTCACAGGAGAAAAAGAAAAGAAAATATTATGGGCATCTGTTATCAGCTTATAGGGAAAACCATGAGTAAAACTTGCTTCTTTCTTTTTATAATAAAGTACATTTATGATGGTATCAAACAAGCTTCTACATTGTTATAATTACTCAAAGTATGACATATCTTTAATGGAATAATAGTATTCATAAATTGAATTGATTGCTTTTCAGTAATCTTTTTATACTGTGAAATACTGAATTGTTTTTCAGGTCCCAGACTACTATGACATCATTAAGAAGCCCATTGCCTTAAATATAATCCGAGAAAAAGTAAATAAATGTGAATACAAATTAGCATGTGAGTAGCTTATATTTTGCTTTTATTTTGTTTTTAAAAGATGATGCCATTTATTTTGTTTTCAGTGTTGTCCATTAGTATAATTGGATGGCTAGCGGCCCATCCATGCTTGTTCTTGCATACTGAAATGAGAGGTGGTTGGGCTACATAAGTAGACATTTATAGAGTCTTATCTTAATGGGAGGACTGGCGTTAGCCAAGAGCTCTGTGAATACATAATGTATATATAAGCTGGATTTCCCCCAAGACAACTTTAAAATATTTATAACTGAACAGTTTTGAGCCCAAGTTCTGCTACCTTATCTAAGGCTCTTCTCCAGCATTCGTTGTCTTACTGTTGCCTAGCATGCAAAGTTTGTTTCTGATGCGTGTGGTTTCATTCTAATCTTGTTTGTTTCTCTCTCTCCAGCTGAGTTTATTGATGATGTTGAGTTGATGTTTTCGAACTGCTTTGAGTACAACCCTCGGAACACGAGTGAAGCAAAAGCTGGGACTCGGCTGCAAGCGTTTTTTCATATTCAAGCTCAGAAGCTTGGACTCCATGTCTCACCCAGTAATGTGGACCAGGTTAGCACGCCACTGGCTGCAAAAAAGTCACGGGTCTAGTTTTGTCCTTCTAAAGGCTGTATGTGAAGAAAAACAAGAATTGTTCATAAAAATGGAACATTAAATCATGCTCTAAAGCAGATATGTGTTTAAAGCAGTTACAGCTGGTCAACCACAGCCAGGCGTGGCCTGCACTGTTTTCTCAGTTTTAATACTAAGCACTCAGGAGAATGTAGGAAAGATTTCCTTTGCTACAGTTTTTGTTCAGTATCTACTAAGTTTAATAGATGTATTGGATACAGTACTGGTTTACAGAGGTTTTGTACATTTTAAGATCATTCATGTGTTCAGGTATCTTGGAAAATATTTTTTCATCTATGATTTATTTTGTCATTGACCTTTTAGGAGTTACGATATTAAAGAGGATTTATCTGCACGGATGGGTCTTCCAAGAGCACAGTGTAGAGAAAGTGTATGTCTTAAGACTTGTTTAATGAGCACATTGTTTCAACACTACACATGAATGAATCCAGTTTTCTATCCCTGACTTGCTGTAGCCAGTGCTGACTGAATTTATTAACTAGATATTTATTTAGCATTCAAAGTCATTTGTGAATTTGTTTTGTATTTATAAAATTTATACTTGGAAAATGTTCTTTAATTTTTTAAAACATTTTACTATGTTTTTGTTTTATCTCTCAAACATTTTTAATGATTTAAAAATAAAAATGTCCCCCTCTCTCCTCCCTAGCAGCTCCCCAGTTTTACAGATGATAAGTGTCTGTGTACAACTTTTTTCAGTGTACAAATAAAATGATACATTTTTCCACATTTTCTGAATTCTGAAGTTTTTTCAAGTTGAAATCAGACTTTTATACATTAATAAATACAGATCATAGAAACCATGTGTTTTCATTGTCTGGGTGAAAGATGTCTCCAGCTGGTAGCAGTAATATTCTTGTGCATGCTCTCATTAAGAGGAAGGAAGCCTGTTGAATCCTGAGATTGCAGGCACATAGCACTGTGCCTGACTGCAACTGAATTCTTGGTTTCTGTGGTCTGGGCGGCACAGGCTGTAATCATGGTACTCGCTATGCTGAAGCAAGAGAGAAGATCATAGTTCAGGGCCAACCTGGGTCACACAGTGAGAACCTGTCTAGTTGTTTGGATGTGAATATCCCCATAGGCTCTGTGTTTCAATACTAGGTCCCCATTTGGTGGCGCTATGTGGGGAGGCTTAAGAAAGGTGGCCTTAGCCCGGTGGGTGGTGGTGGTGGATGGCTTTAATCCCAGATTTAGGAGGCAAAGGCAGGTGAATTTCTGAGGTCACATGGCTAGCCTGGTCTACAGAGTGAGTTCAGGACAGCCAGGGCTACACAGAGAAGCCCTGGCTCAAAGAAAAGAGAAGAGAAGAGAAGAAAAGAAAAGAGAAGAAAAGAAAAGAATGTGGCCTTGATGGAGGAAGTATATCACTAGGGGGTGGGCCTTTACCTTACCTCTTTTCTCTGCTTCACGCGCCTGCTGTGAGTGCTTACCTTCCAGTGCCTGCTGCCAAAATTCCCAGTCACTGTGGGTCCCGGTGGAGCCGTAAGTCTAAACAAACTCCCACATACGTTGCTTTGGCTGTGGTGTTTAATCACAGCAATAGAAAAGAATCACTAATAAACTGTCTTTTTAATTGCTTGATTGCAGTTGCAAAGAGTGCTGGATGAGAAAGAAGCCCGCACATCCCGCTGTGTGTGCCTGGCCCATTAATGTCAGAACATACAGTCTTTGCACCTAACAGCTGTGAAGTGCCTTTTGTGTTAAATAAACCAATTCTGGAAAACTTTTTTCTTTTTCAGATGAGGTTAAATTTAAAACTCAGGTCAACTTTTTTTTTTAAGTCAAGAAGATGTGACTATACAGGGTTTATTATTTTATGTGTATGGATATTATGCTTGTACACCCTGCCTGTGCATAGTGCCTGTGGAGACCAGAGAGGACATCGGATTCCTTAGAACTTGAGTTACAGACAGTGTAAGCCACTGTAGATGCTGGAGTTGAACCTGGGTCCTCTGGAAGAACAGAGAGTGATCTTAACCTCTGAGCCATCTCTTCAGCCCCGCAGTTTTGTTTTTGTGGACAGCATAAAAGGTTAAGATGTGTGTGTTTCTCTCTGTGTGTGTGTGTGTGTGTGTGTGTGTCCACTTTCATCAAATAATGAGCTACCACACTTT
This sequence comes from Myodes glareolus, assembly GCF_982192425.1. Lineage (NCBI taxonomy): Eukaryota > Metazoa > Chordata > Mammalia > Rodentia > Cricetidae > Myodes > Myodes glareolus. The sequence goes on from NC_142036.1 coordinate 69,277,615, forward strand.
CTAGAAAGTTACAAAACATACAGTCATGATCTGGTTTTTCATTTTATGCCCCCCATTCTTCAAGCTCTAAAGACTAAGCTTGGGCCTTCCATATGCTAGGCACCCAGCACTGAGTTCCAGCCTAGACTGGATGCCTTGTAAACTGGCCGTTTGTAGCTGTATCCTCACCTTACTACCAAGCTGGTGTCAGAATGTGTGCTGAACATGTAGGTCTGGAAAGGTGCTGGCTTCTGTGCCGTGATTTGCTTCCTGTGTCCCCTGGGTCCTAGGATCCTCAATATATAAGCATAAGGAAAATGTGAGGACAGAGTTGGGGTGCTTGTCACCTGATTTTACTATGTGTGTGTGGGTGCAAGGGCCACAGCACAGACGGAGGTCAGAGCCCTACTCTTGGGACTGCATTCCAGAAACTGAATTCAAAATTGTGTTTGCAAGTGCTTTACCACTGAACCACTTCACAGGCCCCATGTTTGTGGTTTGTTCCTTTACTCGCCAGCCGAGGCTGCCCTGGGATGTACTGTGTGTAGCCCAAGCGGGCCTCGAATTCATGGCAATCCTCCTACCACAGCCTCCCAAGTGCCAGGATTGTAGAGTAAGTCATCAGACCTAGCAGGAAACAAATTTAATACCCAGGGAAGCTTCGAAAGGAGCAATTCTCCCAATGTAAATTTGTTGTCCCAGTCACTATCAGAAAGAAAATTCTGCCTTTCTTAGAGAAAGGAGGAGGGATATAGTCACTTGCGCACTCAGAAAAAATGGCAGAATGCTTCAGACAGTTTTAGTAACAGCATGAGGAAGGCTGCACTTGACCTTATCCTAGCCATTGTGCTTGCCATTCAAGAAAGCATGTGATGGCAAAGCACAGAGAAAACGGACATCAGTGTACGAGTCCCACACTAGTCAGTCAGACTGAGTGATTACAACATTTGTTAGCTAAGCCAAATCTGACTACAAAAACAATGTTTGAGAATATGAATGAATGAATCTTTAAATTGAAGAGTTATGAGCCAGTGAGATCCGCTGGGGAACATGCTTGCCCCGTCTGATGAGTTCAATTCTAGGAGCCATGCAAAGGTCAAAGGAGAGAACCAACTCCAAAGAATTGTCCTCTGACCTCTGACATCCACAGACGCATAGTAATAGCCAAGTGGGTCGTTTTAAAAGTCAAATTGTAAGGCGTGATTGACGCCTTTAGTCCCAGCACTCGGGAGGCAGCAGGCAGGTGGGTCTCTGAGTTCCAGGCCAGCCAGGCAGGCAGGCCTACACAGGTGAGACACTGTCTTTATGGAGCAAGAGAGCCAAAATTTGGACCTACTATGTGTAGGTCCAGCTTCAGGAGATCCAAATAAGTCTTTTTGGTTTTTTGAGACAGGGTTTCTCTGTAGCTTTGGAGCCTGTCCTAGAACTAGCTCTTGTAGATCAGGCTGGCCTCGAACTCACAAAGATCTGCCTGCCTCTGCCTCCCGAGTGCTGGTACTAAAGGCGTCAATCACGCCTTACAGTTTGGAGTTTCTCTCTACTCATGACCCCATACCATGTCTCCTCTGAGAGCTAGGCATGCTACAACACCCATCATCTAGCTAGCCCTCATCTCTGAACAGAACAGCAAGGTAGAAAACCAGCAAGAATACAGAGCTAAGTACCATCAGTAGGATCTGTAAGCTTATAGACAACCAGCAACAGAATGTACATCTGAGTACCTACGGAGCAAGCATCAGGAAAGGTGATAGCATAAGCCATATGGTGAAAGCATGGAAAATACATAGGATGTAGGACTGGGGAGGTGGCTCCGAGGGTTAGTAGAGAGCTTGCCACACAAGAGTTTAGGTCCCCAGAACCCACTGCACCTGCATTCCTAGCACTCCTACAGCAAGACAGGAAGCAGAAACGGGCAAGTCCCTGGAAGCTCCCTGCCAGCTGGTCTAAGAGACAAATATCTCAAAATAAATATTATGTGTATCATTGTATTCTATTTTCCAGCCATATGCCTCTTCCCTGCCGCTTATCCACCATTTCCACGCCTGTTTTACTGGATGGAAAACAATGCCGCTTCTTAGGATGAAAAATAAAACAGAGCTCACCAACTAGACCAATTCTTGGTGAGAAATAGACAAACCAAAAATGAAAAGATCTGCAAGTCTGTCTTGTACAGCAGAAAGGAGAGCTGCTGCTGTGGGTTCTGTGTTAATGGGCACGCTACAAACAGTGTGGCCGTGTGTGGTGAAACATCAAAAGACCCTAGCTTACTCTTTCAAATAGAGCTAAAAACATCTCCCACACCAAAAAAATTAGAAACAGCTCTCTACTCAAGTACAGATGCTACTTTGAAGGAAAAAGGTATTTTGACTTGTTTTTTAAATGCGTACATATATGCATGATGCTTTAATATTGCATGCAGTATGCATGCTAATTAACATGCACTACCTAGTTTTATAACGAGAACATTTATAAAGTTTTGGTGTTTTTTTTTTGTTTTGTTTTTTTCTGTGTTTGTTTTGTTGGGGCAGGGTCTCAATGTGTAGCCTTCCCTGGGTAGGAATTCACCAGATGGACCAGGATGGCCTCAATCTCACAGAAATCCTCCTGCCTCCACCTCTCTAGAGCCAGGATTTAGGTGTAAGTCACCAAGGCCAGCTATTGGTAATTTTTGAGATTATATCAACAGTATGTTGTATGATAGCTGAAATGGTGCATCCTTCAATGAAAATCTCCCCCAAAACTTCTACATGCTTGATCCCCAAAATGCGAACAAATTGTCCTTCTGCTTCTCTGTAGATCACTTTCTTTACATTCTACGTATAAATGAGATCAAACGGGTATCTCCCGTCTTCTGTGCCTCACCTGTCTTACCAGCAACGCATTCCATGCTCATCATTTATTGCAAATGACAGAATTTTCTTTGTCTTTAAGAAATATTTTTATGAGATGTATTGATGGGGGGGGGCGTTGTGTGGCGGTCAGAACACACCTTTCAGGAGTCTGACTCTGTTCTACCCTACAGGTGTCAAGCTCAGATCGCCAGGCTCAGAGGAAGGTGCCTTTACACACTGGGCCATTTTGCTGGCCCTTCTTTTTCTGTAAGACTGAATAGTATCCGTGTGTGTGTGTGTGTGTGTGTGCACGACCTTAGGCATGTGGAGGCCAGAGGTTGACATCGGGCTTCTTCATCCTTCACCTTATTTTCCTTTGGGTAAGTCCTCGCCCTGAACCTGAAGAGCACCCATGTGGCTAGCCTGAGCGGCCAGTGAGCTCCAGGAATCTGCCGGCCCTGCTTCCCTACACTGAGATTACAGGTAAACATGGGAATCCAAACCCAGGTCCAGGTCTTCATGCAAGCACAGCAAGCGTTTGACCAGCTGAGCCATCTCTCCAGCCCTAGGAATCTTTTAATAAACCCCAAATACTTCCTTTAATATTTCATAAAAAAGAATGGACTCCGTCGTTCGATTTGGGTGAGAAAGAACAATTCCTTGGGGTTAGAGAGATAGCTCAGTGCTTAAGAGCACTTGCTAGAAAAACACTTAATATACATTCAGTTAAAAAAAAGAAAGTCTCATGGTGTAGGCCTGACTGGCCTGGAACTCAAAAGAAGCAACTGAGCTGGGCGGTGGTGGTGCACGCCTTTAATCCCAACACTCAGGAGGCAGAGGCAAGTGGATCTCTGAGTTCAAAGCCAGCCTGGTCTACAGAGTAACTTCCAGGACAGCCAGAGCTACAACACAGAAACTGCCTGGGGAAAGAGAGACAGAGACAGACAGACAGAGAGAGAGACCTGCCTCTGCCTCCCGAATGCTGAGAGTAAGGGCATGTACCACCACACCTGCCTTTAAAAATAAATCTCATGCCTCTAACTCCACGACTCAGGAGGCTGCGGCAGGAAGACTGCTGAGAGTTTGAGGCAACCTGGGCCACTTGCTGAGTCACAGGCTGACCTGGGCTACACTGTGAGGTCCTTTCTTTAACTTAATTAATTAAATTTAATGGGTGTTTGTTGTCTTAAGAACCTACTGAGTGCTGGGCACTTCATGACTTCTCAAACCCTAGAAGTAGACTGGACAGAGCCATCCTCTCTCTATGTTGGTTTCCCCAAGTGACTTACTTGCCTTTCCTCTCAAACAATAGAAAATCATGTGATTGCAAGTGTAAAACGGATCAAATTCCTGTGATGACCAACAGATGTCGCTGTGTGTGCCTCCCTTAAAATTTAAAACCAGGGCTCGAGAGCCGGCTCAGGGTTAAAAGCAAGTAAAGCCTTCTGGAGGACCAGGGCTCAGTTTTCACCACCTGCCTACAACAGCTCACAACCACACAGTCATTTCAGTTCCGCAGAATCCAACACCCTCTCCTGACCTTTGTGGCTCCCCATGTAAATATAAAATACATCTTTATAAAAGATTTAAACACTCAAGGCACAGGAAACAGCTTAATAAGAGGCCCAAAGCAGCTTGACATTGCTGTACATAGCCCAGGCTGCCTGGACCAGGGGATCCTCCTGCCTCGGCCTGCACGTTGCTGGGATCACAGGCGTGCACCATCACACCTGGGATTCAGCACACTTTTTTTTAATTTGCATTAAAAAGAAGTTAACCTTCAATCCTCTAATCCCAGCACTCAGGAGGCAGGGGCAGGAGGATCACCATAAGCATGAGGCCAGTCTGGTCTACAAAGTGAGTTCTGGGCCAGTGCAAGCCTGGGAGGCAGAGACAGGATCATAAAGCCAGCCTAGGCTATGCGGTGATACTCTTCCAGAAAAAAATAGTCGGTGCTGATAGGGCAGGCCTTTAATCTCAGCACTCAGCACTCAGGAAGCAAGCAGGCAGAGCTCTGTGAGTCTGAGGCCAGCCTGGTCCACAGAGTGAGTGTTAGGACAGTCAGGACTACCAAAGAAGACACTATATTTAAAAAAATAATAAAATAAAATAAAGAGCAAAAGCTAAAATCTTTGTGTTGCAAAGAATACTAAATAGAAAACTAAAAGCTCACAGAACGAAGGTATGTGTTTTCAAACTATGTATCTGGCACATATCCATAATATATAAACAAATCGTATAAATCAATGAAAAGACAACCCAGGGAGCTGGAGAAGCAACTCAACAGTTTGGAGCTCTGGCTTCCTGGAGGCCACAGTTCTGCTCCCAGCACCCACGTCAGGTGGCTCCCGATGGTAAGCAACTCCAGTTCCGTGGACCCAATGTCCACATCTAAACTTCACAGGTACCACACACATTTGTGTGCATACATACGTGTGCCTACTCATGGACACATACACATACATAAAAACCTTTAAAATGTACTTAATTTTTAAAAAAGATAACCCATTTCTAAGACTTTGGATATTTCTCCAAAGAAAATGCAAAAGGCTGAGTGGGGGCTCATGTTTATGACTCCTGCACTCAGGAGGCGGAGAAAGAAGGGTCACAAGTTAGCAGCTAGCCAGGGCTACATGGTGTTTCAGACAGCCTAGATGATACAATGAGGTCTTATCGCTAGACGGGGGCCTGGCAGGACACAGGAGCTGTGAAGAGGAACTGGAAAGGGAGACCTTCCCTTCAGAAGTGAGGAAGGAGGAAAGCAGAAGGAAAGGGAGTGGGACAATAACACCGAGAACGCCTGAAAAGGCCACAGAGAATCATATTTTATATTTATTTAAAATTATGTACAAATTTAGACGACAGTGGTGGTGCATGCCTTTAATCTCAGCACTAAGGAGGCAGAGGCAGGTGGGTCTCTGTGAGTTCGAGGCCAGCCTGGTCTACAGAGCGAGTTCCAGGAGGAGCTACACAGAGAAATCCTGTCTCAAAAAACAAAAACCAAACAAACAAACAAAAAATGCATAAATTTAAATGAAGTTAAATTAACATACACAGTCTAAATGAAGTTATGCCAGTTAGGCTGACAATGCTCCTCCAAGAACCATAGACTAACAAAACCCCAGGTAGGCATGATATCTTACACCTTTAGTCCCAGCACTCAGAAGGCAGAGGCAGGATGATCTCTGTGAGTTCAAGGCCAGCCTAAACTATATAGCAAGTTCTAGGACAGCCAGGACTATGTATAACCCGTCTCAAACAACACACACACACATAGAAAATAGTGCCAGACACAAGAAACTTTGATTTGTATTGTTGGTCAAAGGAGTCCAGAAAGACTCCCAAAACTATAGGCTATTGCTATTGCCTTGGGTGCCTCCCAGAAATTGCAGGTAATTTCCTATTACTGGAGACACTGTGTACTTCAGACAGGATTTGCGGGGATTGAGCTGGGCCTGACCTGAAGTCTCCTCCCTAGGGACTAGCTCCCATACTATCAGAAGGAGCATCCAAAGGAAGAAAGCAAGCAGCAGGCCTACCCAGATGTGCTGCAACCACAATCCAGATGTGATGCTACCAACAACAATGACCAAAATGACAAGCTATCCCAAAAGGTGCGGTAGTGTCACTTACATCCTGGGATTTAAGGCTCACTAGTAAGAGGGAAATTTAGGACTCAGTCTATAGAGTGTGAATGCCTGGTGAGGCTCTGGACCCAGCAGAACCAACTACTGCCACTTTTCCTACACCAGTATGACTCCCGACTGCATTTTAAATACTTATCCATATACCCACGGGCAAGGTAGCTCTCACCACTCGTCAAAGAAGCTTGTTTACATCACACATACATAAAGCCACAACCGGTCACAGTCCAGAGAACAACTGGATGGGGGTGCCCAGCCCCAACTGATACATATAACATAAAACCCCTATACTTAAGGCTCAGGAAGAGTCAATGAGAACCAGAGGACCAGGATGGGATGTCTGCTGTACGACAGTGTCGTCTGTATTTGACATGGAAACCGCACCCAAGAAATCCCAATAGAGTTGTTAAGCAAGACCCAAAAGATGACAACGCCAGTTGGCATAGCAACATAGATGGGGGGATTCCCAGTCTCCAGCCCTAGAAGAACTACAGGTTGCTGAGAGGGAAAGTGTAGTCAACCCCACAAAGTCAGCTGAAAAACATATGAGCTGCATGAGTGATCTCAGCAGACTGTGCATGTGCGTGTGTGTGTGTGTGTGTGTGTGTATGCAATAATTATACTTAAAAAGAGGTCATGAATTTGAGATGGAGTTGAGGAAACAGGAAGAACTGGAGGGAAGAGAGCAAGGGAAATTGAGGTAAATACAGTACTCATATATAAAATTCTAAAAAAAAAAAAGAACAAAAATGAATGGCAAAAAATAAAACAATTAGATACTATATCCGACCACTAGAATGACTGAAAAAGACACACAGACCATCATGTTGGTAAGGACTGGAAAAATTGGACTCTAATCCTATCTTGTATGTAGGATTATAAAATGATACAACTTTTTACTTTGTTTTTAAGACTTATTTTTTAAAATTGTGTGTATATGAGTGCGTGGGGGTACACATACTCGAGGTCAGGTGCCTGCAGAATCTAGAAAAGGTTCGGGTCCTCTGGAAGAGCAGTCTATGCTTTTAACTGCTGAGCCGTCTCTCCCAGCTCTGGCACATGTTTCTTGACGCCTACACTGTCAGGAAACCGTGGAGGAGGGAACATGTGTTTCTACACTCAAGGCTGAACTTACTAGAGCACACAGCAGGCATCGTGTGCTCCAGTGTGAGGCTGTGACTCACTCTCTGAGCCACAACACTCACTGTGGGTCTTACACATCTCACTGCTGGTCCTTTCTAATTTGGGAGCATGACCTCACGGCCCAGGAACTCAGCAGTCTGAGTCACATGAAGGCTCGACAGAAGTAGCCCTGGTGGAATCCTGTTCCTGTCGCGTGCGCCGTCCTGATGGCACTGTGTTCACAGTTGTGTGACACCACCACTATCAGATTTTAGAATATTTTTACCTCCCCAAGGGAGGGAACCCCCATACTTGCTTCGGTCCCTCCACATTCTCTCTTCCTCACCCCAGACGAGCACTAGGCGTCTCTGCAGGCTTTCTGGTTCTGGATTCACCGTGTAATACGTGGTCTTGGGGAACTGGCTTCTTTCGCTTTGAATAGCACTTTTAGGTTCATCCAGGATAGACAACAATGTAAGTCTATTGCTCCTCTTATAGCTAATCACATTCTGTGGCACGGGTACACTTCCTTCACCCATTGACCAGCCAGGGGACATTTCAGTTGCCTGCAGTATGGGGCTGTTATGAACAAATAATGTTTCCATGAATTTTCACATACAGGATTTTGTGTGAACATATGTTTTAATGTCTTTGGGATATGCACATAGGAATGGACTTAGTTGGTTTTATGGAAGCTTAACATTTTCAAGGACTTGGTGGTGCACTGCTTTAATTCCAACATTCAGGAAGCAGAGACAGAAGGAGCTCTGTGAGTTCAAGGACAGTCTGATGAACACAACACAGCAACTTCCGGGTCAGTCACAGCTACATGGCCAGGCTCTGTTTCAAAAATTTTTTTTAAAAACTCAAACTACTTTTCAAAATGGTTTTACCAAAGCTGGGCATTGTCATGCATGGTCCCAGGATGTAGAAGGCAAAGATAGGAAGATCGGGGTATTTACGGCCAGTCTCAGCAAACTAGTGAGGACAAGGCCAGCCTGGACTACAGGAGACCTTGTCTCAAAAAACAAAAATGAGCCGGGCAGTGGTGGTGCATTGCTTTAATCCCAGGACTCGGGAGCCAGAGGCAGGTGGATCTCTGTAAATTCAAGGTCAGCCTGATCTACATAGTGGGTTCCAGGACAGCCAAGGCTACACAGAGAAACCCTGTTTTGAAAAACAAGACAAAACAAAAATGCTGGGATTATAGGCATAAGCCATCATGCCCAGCTGTCCTCTTTAAAAACAAAACAACTTTTTAGATGTGTGTGTTTCATTTGCACGTACGTATGTGTGCCACATCTGTGCTGGTGCCCAAGGCCAGAAGAGGGTGTTTCAGATAGCTGTGAATCACCATAAGGCTGCTGGGAATTGAACCTGGGTCTGCACGAGCAGCAAACGCTCTTAACTGCTGAGCCATCTATTCAGCACATCCCCTACCCCACCACTCTTATTTTGAAGCAGGGTCTCGTGTAGCTCAGGATAGCCTTAACCTCTCTATGTAGCTGAGGATGACCTTGAGCATCAGATGTTCCTGCCTCCCAAAGACTGGGATTGGAGTTATACGTCACCCTACTTAGTTCATGTGATACTGGGGATCACACCATGGCTTTGTATCTATGAAGCAAGCATTCTACCAAATGAGCTATATCTCCAGCCCTGCCCCAGCTTCCCTGTCCTGGAACTAGATCTTAAAGACCAGGTTAGCCTCGAACTCACAGAGATCTGCCTGCCTCTGCCTCCCGAGTGCCCAGCTTCCCTCTTTATAGCAGCGAAATAGTTTAAATTTATTATACTTTGGTTGTGAGTCTAGCTTATAACGGCTGAGCCATCTCTCCAGCCCATCAGCGTCTCCTGAGCATTTACTATGTGCCAGGCTCCAGAAAGTCAAAGATAAGAAGGATTAAAATCCGTAAGCAGCTTACAGCCAGCGGGGCAGCAAAATCTGTAACAAGTTAGTGTAATATAAAAGATATGTGGAGACAGAGATGAAGTCAGGGAAATTAGAATCGTAGAGAAGGAGAGACAGGAACATCTGAGGAGAAGGGAACAGGCTGGCATATGGTTACCGTCACAGTAGGAGGGTCGTTGATGTCTTTGGAACCCCAGCTTCTGCAGCAGCAACCCTGGTCTTTCCAGGACTATTTAAGCTTTCCAGGATAGGCCAGAAGGGAAGCCCAGAAAGGAAGGGCTCAAAACCAGAGACCCACTCAGGCGTGTTGGCGCTCATTGTAAAGCCCAGCACCTGGGAGGCAGAGGCAGGAGGCTCTCTGAGTTCAAGGGCAGCTGGTCTACAGAGTGAGTTCCAGAACAGCCAGGACAGCTACACAGAGAAACCCTGTCTTGAAAAATCCAAAAGGGGAGGAGGGGGCTCTATCAGAAGGAAGGATGCCATCTTAAGAGAGAGGAGGGGGAAAGAGTGGTAATGGGGAAAGGAAAGAAGACAGGGAAGATAAAGAAGGCAGAGGGGAATGATAACAATGTACGAGATGTATCGCGTGTCATAACAAACCCATCATATAAAAGGCTAACAACTGATAAAAATTAGGGCAGATTTATTAATGCCCACCTTTAATCCCAGCACTCAGGAAGCAGAGGCAGGCAGATCTCTGTAGGTCAGCCTGGTCTACAGGGCAAATTCAGGTCAGTCAGTACATATATAGCGAGACCCTGTCTCAAAAAATTAATATATTTTGAAAGAAGAAGCTGCATTGGGCTGGCAATACAGACTTTGCCAGAATAGGCTGTCAGCATCTTTTCGAGTTGAGGAAAGAATTTCTGCTCTTTGCTTATTTGATATCAGCTGTCACACATGGGACTTCGTTGTACAATTCCTGAAAGCAAGCACTATTTCTTAAGAAGAACCACAAAAGGGTGTTGTCATGAGTCTTCATTTCCTAACACCTGCTCCTGTGTGTTATATAAAAAGACCTGGGCAGTGGTGGCTATAGTTGGACTTTCTTTGAACAACCAGCCCCCAAATAATGACATGGAGTCTTCTTATTATGAAAGCTTGACCTTAGCTTAGGCTTGTTCTCAACTAGCTCTGATAAATTAACCCATTTTGTCAATCTATGTTCTGTCATGTGGCTCGTTACCTCTTCTCCATTCTGTATGTCACACTCTCTCTGAGTCTCACTGGCTTAATCCTGTGCACCTCAGATTCTTCCAAGTTCCTCTCCCTCCCAGGAAGTCCCGCCTATCATGCCTGCCTAGCTATTGACCATTCAGCTCTTTATTAAACCAATCAGAAGGTGGCTTAAGCAGTAAGTACCTTCACACTGTACAATTATCACCTCACAACAGGTGGCCCAGCACTTGGGAGGCAGAGGCAGGTGGATCTCTGTGAGTTCTAGGTCAGCCTGCTCTACAGAGTGAGTTCCAGGCTAGCCAGAGCTACACAGAGAAACCCTGTCTCAAAACAAACAAAAAAACTTAAAGAAATGTGTATGCTTTTAAAAAAAAAATACAAGGATGGGCTGGAAAGAGCATTCAGCACTTGAGAGCGCTCTCTGCTCTAGCAGAGGACCCAAGTCTGGTTCCCAGCATGGACACCAGGCAGCTCACAGCTGTCTGCAACTCTAGTTTCAGAGATCACACTTCTGGCCCCAAAAGGCCCCTGCACACACATGGCAGGACTTCACATAGATATATAGACATGCGCATGAGTAAAAATAAAAATTTAAAAAATACTTTTAAAATATTTATTTCTATGTATGTGCGCATGTGTGCAGGTATGTATACATGTACAGGTTCTTGCAGAGGCCAGAAGAGGGAGTCAGAGTCCCTGGAGCTGAAGTCACAGATGAGGATGAGCTGCCTGACATGGGGGGTAGGGTACTACCAAGCCTGGCCACTGAGTTCAACTCCCAGGACCCACATGGTGGAGCAGAAATGTCTCTGACAGGGTTTTTTTTTTACCTCCCCGAGTGTGCACAGCAGATGTGCCCCCCCCCCAGATTTCAACACAATTCCAAATCAGACACTTAAGGCCTTTCTGCCTCCACAGCTGTTAACAGGTATTTTTCTAGTCCTTTCCATAGACCCCATTTACAAGGGAAGAGAAATATCACCCTAGTAGCTTCTGGTTTTACTCAGACTATGATTCTGTCCAAGGTATCTCCAGGGCATCCTGAAAATGCGGCCTTGGTGTCTCTATGCCTGTCCCTTTTCTCACGGCATTACAGGTGTGAGCCAACATCCCTGCTTATCGTTCTCCCTTTGCTGGATAGTTCGGTTAACTGGGGTAATATGTATAGTGTTTATTCTCTTTTCAGTGCGAGGAGGGCTGGTGGTGTGCGCCCGTGTCCCCAGCTCTGGCGGGATGGGGCGTGGCGAGCGGTTCAAGGTCATCTGCCGCTGGATAGCGAGTCCGAGACCTGCAAAGGCTACAAATGAGGTCCTGTCTCAAATCAAAGACCCAAAAAGGAGAAAGCTCCAAACGCGTCACACCAAGCTGGGGGGTCTTCCAAAAAGGACCCGAAATTACAGTCCCGTTCCATCCATTGGAAAACGCAGGTGGAGGAAGCAAAGCGTTCTACCCGACCACTGCACCCCGCTTCCTCACGCTCTAACCCCGGAGCTGAGCGGCGCCCCGAGTCCGCGAACCGCTCGAGCGGGAGCCTCCTAGCCCCGGCCACAGCCCCGGCCCCGGCTGGTCGCTGCGACCGTCCCAACCCGCGCGCTCGGGTTCCCGCCGCCACTGCGCTTTCCGGCTGGCGGCCCTGGTGCTCCGGGGTCAGGCGGAGGACACGGGCGGGCGCGCGGGGGGCAGGGGCGGGGCCGGAGCACGTGACCGCCGCGCCCGCCCTGCGGCCCCCGAGCCCGCCGCTCCCGGCGTGCCCCGCACTCTCGGCTGCCCGCCGCCCGCCCCTCCTTCCTCTCGTCCCAGTGCCACCGAGCCGGAGCCCGAGCCGCCGCCGCAGCCTCAGCCGCGGGCACTATGGTAAGGTGGGCGCGCCGGCGGGGGAGGCTGGGCGCGGCGCGGACCCCCGCGCGGCCGCCATCTTACCCTGCCCGGAGCCTGGGCGGTGGGCGCTCCCGCGCTCTGGTCCCCCGCGGCTCGAGGGCCTGCGGCGGGCGGGCGGGCGGGCGGGCGGGCAGGCGGTTCCGGGCCCGCGGCCGCTCGGACTCCTAAGGCAGGCGGGAGGGCCGGGCGCGAGGGAGGTTTCCCCGGCCGCAGCCCGCGTGCCGCCTGATGGGTCTCGGGCGCGCGCCGTCGGGGCCCAGGGCGAGGGGCCGGGGAGCCGTTGTGCGGAGACGGAGCAGGTGGCAAAGCCGGGTTAAGCCGCCCTCTCGCCGGACCCGTTACTTCGCCAGCGGCTGCCAATGGGCGGTGGGGCGTTTTGCCGTAGCCGCGGGCAGCTGGAGTTTACGCTTGATTCTCTTTCCTTATGAGGAAGCAGCAGCGGCTAAGATGACTTTAAAGAAAAAAAAAATAGTAGAAGCATTAACTGAAATCCCGAAGTGTTTTTTTTTATTTTTTTTTTTTGAAGGCCTGCAGAGTTGACACAATACAGAAGGTATTTTTGCGGCTGCTCCTGAAGCTCTGACATCACCCAGTGAAATAGGAAACATTTCAGGCATGGGTCAACTCGTTATTTGTCCCTTCCCACCTTCCGTTTGCCTTTTTTCTTCGTGCTCCTTCAAGAAGGTTGAATGAGCTAGGAATTTTAGTTGCCTTCTTCTGATGCGAAAATGGGACCGATCTAAGAGGATTGCTTACGTTGTTTGGTGCAGTTTTTTATAGTCCGGCCAAGCCCTGTTAGTCAAACAATAATTCTGGTTAAAACCCAAGAGCTCGTTCTAAATTCCCGTCGTTGGTTTATTTTCAGGCATCTGGAGTCACAGTGAATGACGAAGTCATCAAGGTCTTTAATGATATGAAAGTAAGAAAATCTTCTACACAAGAGGAGATCAAAAAGAGAAAGAAAGCGGTTCTCTTCTGCCTGAGCGATGACAAAAGACAGATAATTGTAGAGGAAGCAAAGCAGATCTTGGTGGGTGACATTGGTGACACTGTAGAGGACCCCTACACATCTTTTGTGAAGTTGCTACCTCTGAATGATTGCCGATATGCTTTGTACGATGCCACATACGAAACAAAAGAGTCTAAGAAAGAAGACCTAGTATTTATATTCTGGTGTGTAAAAACAAAAGAAAAACGTGCTTTTAAAAATGCAAGGATTATTATTATCATAGTCAGTTTTTGCCTTTGTTTCTCTTGAAATTCAACATTTTCTCCCCCTTAGGGCTCCTGAAAGTGCACCGCTAAAAAGCAAGATGATTTATGCTAGCTCTAAAGATGCCATTAAAAAGAAATTTACAGGTATAAACCTTGACTGTTTTGTGCGGAAGAAAAAGGGTTCTTTCTTCGTCAAAATAAGGTTAATGGATGTGGCTTTTTTCTTTTTTTAGGTATTAAACATGAGTGGCAAGTGAATGGCTTGGACGATATTAAGGACCGCTCAACACTGGGAGAGAAACTGGGAGGCAGTGTCGTGGTTTCCCTTGAGGGAAAGCCGCTCTAACGCAGTAGCCAAGTGCCATTCGATGTTAAGGGGCTTCCATTTCTCCAGCTCAGTCCACTGGAATCGAATTGGGTTTTGGTTTTTGTTTATTCCCTTTGCACTGGGCCCTTTCAACACAGTGAACGAATGAATGAATTTAAGAAGCCTGTCAGTGATTGCCATTAGGCTGTTTAATACGGTTACTTTTATGTAGAACCCAAGGAATGCCTTCCCCGTCTTATTTTAGCCAAAACAACTGGTTCCATGCCTTCCTCGCAGTGAGCACTACAATGGATGTGTTGTCAATGTGAATAGCTTAGAGTACTACAAAGGGTAAGCTAAGTGAATGCCTTGAAAGTATTATCCACTGGTCATATGGCAAACCTTTTTTCAGTATTATTTATAGTTGCACTTGACTACAGTTCTCCGAGGCGCTCGAGCGTTTGTACACCTCACCTGCCTTGGCCAGCCTGTTTTGTGATGTGGCAGCACAGGTTTAACACTATGCGTTAAAAGCACTTTTTTTTTAAACAATACATTTAATCCCTTAAAAAGAATGCCAATTAAGTTTCATTACCTGTCATTGATTTATCCTAATACCTCAGTGTTCATTCCTCTTACCTGCATATTTTCTTCAAAGAATAGCTGTGTTGATGTCTTTGGTTTCCCACTGAGTATACACTACTGAATAAATGTAGGAGTTTTATGTTTACCGTATGAGTCTTGAAACACTACAGATATTTTGAGTATCAGTCATGATGGCAATTTCTGTATAAAAGAGCCTTAAATGGAACATTGTTTTGAGATCAAATTCCCTACCCTCACAAAAGTGGCCACGTCGCAATAAAAACTGTGGCATATTACAGAACGTTGCCTTGTTTTCCTTGGAAAATTTGCACATTGTCATGTGAAATTTTAGGGTAAACAGTGATTAAGCTCTGCATTGGTATTTGAAATTTTCTTTTCTTTAAGATAACACTCATGTGTCTCTTTTTCCAGATTGTTGAATTTCTTTGGGTCAAAAATACCTTAAAATCACTTATATACATACAATCATTAAAGAGTGGTACTTTTATAAATATGTTTATTTATTTCTTTATGTTATAATGCAGAGTTCAGATTTTTTTTGCACTTTGGCATACTCCAGTATCTTATTTCTCTAGAAAAATTAGGATATTAATTCATAGTTATATTACTAAATAATTTTTTTGAGAAGTAGAAGTAGGATTTTTTATTACTTGGTCATAATGAAAATAATTTATAAAGTGTCATTTCAAAGGTTTAATGATTCTTATGTTTAGAAGTGTTCATTTCAGCTATGATTCCTTAATAACTTTTCCATGTTGAATTGGAAAAAAAATTGGTATAGCAGTCTTAAACATTAGTAATGGGATTTGGCTGTGGTCCAGAGCGTTCTCCTTATAGAGAATTTGATCTGCTCCGTGTGCGCACTTTGCTATTAGCCAGAGCTATTTATGGCAAACACATGCTTTTGTATCTTGTCATAGTCATCCACAGATGGCAGAGCTGGACTTGTTTCTACCGGTATGCAAGACAGGCGTACTAGTGAGCAGTCAGTTGTGGCTCTGAACTTTAATGCTTTTATCAGAATATAGGAAATGAAAATATCCTTTTTTTGAATGTGTAGAAGTAATTTGAGTATAATTATATTTTTTTCTACCTTTTTGAAAGATTTTTTTTCAGATGAGAACATTAAAACATAGATGTTAAGTATCTAGGCTTCCATTTGAACTATACTAGTGACTTGGGATCTTCTTAGCACCAAGCAATTTTATTTCAGCCTTCCAGCTGCCCCTGAGTTGTTCCAGACCTTTCCGTGGCTTTTTGGTAAGGTTACTAATAAGCCAAGCATGAAAATGGTCATGTGTACTAAACAATATGTTTAACTGATCTTTGCACCAAAGGACTTTCTCACCAAGTTGTTTTGTTCTTTCAAAAGTTAAGAGATTTCTTTAAAAGTAAAGGAATGACCTTTTTTTCTTATAGCTGGTTTCTCAGTTTCCTTATATAGTTTTTAAAAATAATTTCAGAGATTAAATATTGCTTTAAACTATGATACTTTGACTTTGTTAGATTGGCAAATATATTAACATAGTTTAATTCATCTTTAAAGTGCACATAAGTGCCTAGAGCCAAAAAATAATGATTTAATTTAATTAATGATCTTATGTTGGGAATAATTTACATCTTATTTACAATCATTTACAGTGAAACAATGTTCCAGTTAGCTTTAAAAAGTATATGGTGCTAATTAGTAAAATATTGAAGGCAATATTTTACTGCTAGCTTGCAAAATTATAAGTGTTTTAAAAAATAAAATACATGAAAATATTTAAGGCTGTTGAGATGTGTTTACTTCCATTTTATAACATTGAAAGTTGGAAAATTAAGATTGTAGATTAAAGTGGCAACATTATTTGCAGCACTTTTCAAGATTTTAGTTAATAAGCTTTCATTTAGAAATCCTGTTTTCAGGTCAGAGAGCTGGCTTAGCAGACAAAACCACTAGCCATGGAGGCCTGGCAGCCTGAGCTCAATTCCCACTTAAAGGTATAGGAGAACTGACCCTGCAGAGTTGTCTTCTGACCTCTACACTTACAAGTAGCACATACACATGTGTGCACACGCGTGTAACAGAGACATAATAATAACATAACTTTTTAGAAATTCCATTTTCAGAATTAAACTTAATGACACATAGCTGAAATCCCAGAACTCAAGAGGTTTTAGAAACAGAATCAGCACTTCAAGGTCATTTCCAGCAATGTAGTGAATTCAAGCCAGCCTGGGCTACATGGCATTTTGATGTTTAAAAATGGAAGAAAAAAAAAAAGATATCACTGAGTTTTACAGCAATTTTAACATTTTCAGAGAAATAAAATAGTTAGCATTTGTCCTAAACTGGCTGAGCTGTTGTTTTCCATCATTAAAATAGTGTGGCCAGCATTATATATCTAATGTGCCTTTTAGCAGCTTACAAAGAACCTCTTAGGCTTGAGATTCTCTGATACAGGTCCTTTGTAGGAGCTAATTTATGGTGTTTTTTTTAAAGACATTTTTTATATTTTATGTGTATGGGTGTTTTGTCTGTGTGTGGTGTGCCTGGGGCCTGCAGAAGTTAGGAGACCACCCCACCATCCTGTAGAACTGGAGCTATAGTTGTTAGCTGCCAGGTAGGTGCTGGGTCCCAGGTCTTCTGAAAGAGCAAGCACTCTAAACTGCTGGACCTCCTCTCTAGCCCTATGTGATCTTTGTAAAGATGGTTTTTCATTAAGAAGTGGTCTCAGCTGTGGTAAACAAATGAGTGGTTTCCCTCTTGTAAGATGGTGCATGCCTAATCCCAGCACGGGAGCAGGAGGATTGCAGTAAACTTGAGGCTAGCCTCGGTTATGGAAAACAAATAACAAAAACTAAAAAACTTCAGGACTGCCTAAATTAAATGGCTCAGTGGGTAAAGGTCTTGCCACTGAATCTGACATCCTGAATTTGATTCCTGAACTCACATGGTAAGAGAATCAACTCCCAAAGGTGTCCTCTGACTTCTACATACACGGTAGGTAGGTAGGTAAATGGGGAGGAGACTTCTTAGGTCTTTTTTTTTTTTCAAATTTAGTAATAGGATATAAAAAATCACCAAGCAGTGGTGGCGCACTCTTTTAATCCCAGCACTTGGCAGGCAGAGGCAGGCGGAGTTTGAAGTCAACCTGGTCTACAAGAGCAGTTCCAGGACAGGCTCCAAAGCTACAAAGAAACCCTGTCTCAAAAAACAAATATGACATGGACATCTACTCTGAATATAAAAGCTACTAAAAGACTGGTGTCATGGTGCAAACCTATAATCTCAACATTCAGGAGATTGAGACCAGAGAATCAGTGCAAGTTTGAGGCCAGACTTGTGTAACATTGCAAGTTCCAGGCCAAACCTACAAAACCACCCTGTGAGGACCTCTAAATGCAACTGTTGCTTTTCAAATTACTTCTGTTCAAGATTTTTAGTTTTGCATTGTTTGTCTGAGATAGTGTCTGCCTATATCACACTGGGCAGCCTAAAACTTACTGTGTAGACCAGGCTCACCTCAAACTCAGAGCTCTGTTTGTCTCTGCTTCTTGGGCGCAGGGATTAAAGACATGCTACATCACACCTGGTGGGTTTCAGGTTTTTTGAGCCATAATATAGGGAAAGGTAATATCTACCATATCTGGCATCTGAGGATGCTTTGCAATGGTGGGAACCAAACCTGGGTATTGTGCTGTGACGGTCCTGGAAATGTTTTGTAAATGTAAGATTTACTTATGTATACAGTGTTGTGGCCAGAAGAGGGCACCAAATCTCATTATGGATGGTTGTGAGCCACTGTATGGTTGCTGGGTATTGAACTCAAGTCCTCTGCAAGAGCATGAGTGCTGTTAACCTCTGAATCACCCCTCCAGCCCTGGAAGGACGTATTTTGATTTTATGTGTCTGAATGTCTGCATATATGGATGCGTACCATGTGCATGCCTGGTGTCCAGGGAAACAAATAGAGAGCATAGTAGTAAGTGGTTGTGAGCCACAATGTGGTGCTGGGAACCAAACCCAAGTCCTCTCACCAGATGAGCCATCTCTCCAGCCTCACGGCTTGCCTTTAATGGTCAAACAGATACAAAAGAGACAAGAAGCCTGGTGTAGTAGCACACACTTATAATCCCAGCACTTGGGAAGCTAAGGTGGGAAGTAGGCTGGTTTATTGAAGGTCATTGATTCTATTTTTCTAACGCTGCACTTGAGCTCATAACTTTAAGTGCAAATTAGCTGATATAGAACATCTGCTTTTAGAAGCGTATCATATAGGGAGCTATGGTGCCCCTGCTTGCTGTGCACGCATGTAAAAGTCAGGGCCAGCCATGTATTCCTGTATCCCAGCGCTGGGTAGATGGAGACAGGCCAGCTTAGCCCAGTCTGTAAGCTCAGTCAGAAACCCTCCTCAAAAGCTAAGGCAGGAAAGCAGTTGAATACCTGGATGTTGACCTCTGGCCTCCACAGAATTGGACACATACACACCACGTGTACACACAAACAAGTATACAGTATAGTTGATTTAGCTTCTCTATTAATGTCTATAACTTTGGGAGGGGCAGTTTCAAGACAAATTCTCTATGTAGTTTTGGAGCTTGTCCTGGAACTCACTTTGTAGACCAGGTTGGCCTTGAACTCGTGGTGATCTGCCTGCTTCTGCCTCAGAAGTGCTGGAATTAAAGGTAAGCACTACCACCACCCAGCAATGTTCATAACTTTTTAACATTTTGGGTGTCTTTGATGTGTGAGTACTGGAATCTGGTCTTTTTTGGGCGGAGGGGCACTTTTCCAGACAGGATTTCTCTATATAGCTCTTACTGTTCTGGAACTTACGCTGTAGACCAGGCTGACCTCACAATCACAGAGATCTGCTTGCCTCTGCCTCCTAAGTTCTGGAATTAAAGGCATGCACTACCACTGTCTGGGTCTGGCATTTTGCTTCCAAGTAATTGTGAAGTAAAAAGAAAAAAAGTCAGAAATATGCTATCCATGGTGTTGACATCCATGACTTATGATTTTTTTGAAACAAGCCCAGGTTAGCCTTGAGCTCATTATATGTAGGAAGGTGCCCTTGAATTCCTGATCCTCCTGCCTCTGTCTCATAAATGCTGGAATTATGGGTATGTAGCACCAAACCTGGTTTATTTGTTTTGAGAGACAATTTCTGTATGTAACTCAGGATATCCTTGAATTAGTCATTTTCCTCAACTTTCCAAACACTGGAAACCAACACCAGCATGTTCTGCTATACCAGGCTACCCCTACCAGTTTTGAGAAAGGACATTGTAGTTTATAGTACTTGTGCATCTGTTGCCTGGGTTATTGCATACAGACCTTTAATTTTTTTTGTTCATTGAAACAAAGTCTCACAATATACCTTTGGCAGGCCTGGGAGCTAGACAGCATGAGGCCAGCCTATGCTACATGAGACTATCTTTAAAAAAATAAACAAAACAAGATTATCAAAAAAAAGATACAATATAATTCTGAATGTGATAGTATGTACCTGCACTCCAAGCACTTTGATAGGCAGAAGCAAGAAGGTCGCCACAAATTTAAGGTCAGTTATGGCTAGTTATGTATTAAGACAGTGTCTTAAAAATCTAAAAGTAGCTGGGGATTGAGCCCAATTGGTAGAGTACTTGCCTAGCAGACACAAACCTGTGGACTGCAATCCCCATGGGCTGGGAGAGATGTATACCCATGATCCCAGCACTTAAGAGAGAGGAGGCAGGAAAATCAGAAATTCCAGGCCATCCTGAGGTACATAGTGAATGTCAGGCTAGCCTAGGCTACATAAAAGATGTTTCAGAATAAAAGGGTAAAAATAAGATAGGCTATTCAGTAAAAGAGATCTTTAAAAAATACTTTAAAAACAGATTACAGTCTCAGCAGGTAGAGGCCCACAGTAGAGAGCCGACTCTGCAAGTTGTCCTTTGACTCCATAAATGTCATCCTGGCTGAAGGAAAGCAGCTCCCTCCCTGCCGCCTGTGGATCCAGATGTAGAGCTCTCAGCCACCTCTCCAGCACATCTGCCTGATGCCACCATGCTTCCCACTGTGCCAATAAAGCCAGACCCAGTGCAATGTTTTCCTTTATAAGAGTTGCCAGGGACTGGGCTATTGCTGTGATAGGCCTGACCATGCTATTGCTTGGAGGAATGTGAACTTTGGGACTTCCGATTAGAAAATTCAGAGTGCTTTAAGTGAGACTTAATGTCCATACTAGCAGGAGCATGGAAGACGGTGGTGCTGAGAGGTTTTGGAGTAGAAGAATAGTGCTCTGTGGCCTAGAGACTATTCTTGTGATATTTTGGTGAAGACTGTGGCTAGATTTTCCCTTGTCTGAAATATGCCTGATGCTAAATTGAAGAGTTCTGGATTAATTGCTTTGGCAGAGGGAATATCAAAACAGTCTAATATTGACTCTGCCATGTGGTTATTGGTGTTCACTCTTACGAAGATCTATAATGAAAAGATGGAAGGTGAGTAAGGAAAATGCAAAACCTACAGTTCAAGGAGAAAGGGGGCACCAGGAAATGGAATGGAACTAAATCCTGCGTTCAAGGAGATAGATTAAGAAAGGCCTGTCACTAAGTGGAATAAAAGGATGAGACCCCACACAGCTAAACTTCAAATCTGTGAAAAGGAATTACAAAAAAAATTAGGGTTAGGCGTGGTGGTATACACCCTTAATCCCAGCGCTAGAGTAGCAGGGGCAAGCAGATCTCTAAATTTGAGGCCAATTTGGGTCTACAGATAGTTTCAGGACAGCCAAACTTAGGCAGGCAAGGAAATCATTGAGAAAAAAAGCTGGTGAAAATGTATTTGAACGAGGGGCCCATGTTCCAGCCCCAGCAAGCAGCAGAACCTGTCGTCTTCAGCCACATGGTTCTGGCTTTAGAGTCAAGGACAGAAGAAAGGGGTTATGGAATCTAATTCTGAGACTAAGGAAAGCCACTGAGGCCAGGCTTGTCAGGGTTGTCCCTACATGGAGGCCTAGAGAGGCCATTGTGTTACCCCAAGATGTTGGAGGTCCCAGAACCATGGGATGCCTGTCTATGTGGAAGCTCTGCCTCAGCTCCCACTCCTCTCCTTCTAGACCCCTCTCCTCAGAAAGCCAGAACTGATCTAGACTACAGGGTGTTTAAGACCTGGTCACCAGACCTGCCCTGTGATCCCTCTCCTGCCTTTCTGAGAGTCACCTGGGAGTGCTCTGTTTTGCTTTGCTCTGTTTATTAAATATGGATTTATTAATTTGGTCTGATTTGGCTTATTGCATCAGCAGAGGAAACTCAATAGGCGGGGATCCAATGCCTATCAACTTAGTGACAAATACCTGCTAACCAAGAATGGAACCAGGCTGAGAGAGAGAAGTGTGTTGCAGTCAACAAAGCTGAAAGGAGCTGGAGATCTGAAGGGTGCTCTGACAACAGCTGCGGAGGTGTAGAGTTTGCCCAGCTGGTTTTCAGTCCTGCTTTGGTCCAGTATCACCTCGCTATGCTCCCTTCTGGAAAGGTACTATATCCTTGTATGTTGGAAATATGTGGTCTACTTTACATTTTAATGTTACAGGGGATTACAGTTAAGTGAATGCATGAATCTCAGAAGAGACTTTTAACTTTGGACTTTTAAACATTGTTGAATGTGACAGACTATGGGTGTCTTTGAAGTTGGACTGAATGCAATTTTGCTTTATGACGTGGTTACCAGCTGTGGCAGCAGGAGGGCAGGCAGGAAGGCCCAGGCCCCACCCCAGCTGCCCCACTCAGCTGCCATTCAGCCCAGATCCAGTTCTTTGAGTCAGCCCACCCCAACATCTATTCTATGAGCTGCCGGAGCACGTGAAGGAGCTGGTCCTGCAGAAGCAGAGTCACAGTATCACGGGAGAGGAATCCTAGTGATGGTCCAGTATCAGTGGTGTGTTAGCAACCAGCAGGGCACAACCACAGGTGGCACACGCCGTTAATCCCAGCACTCGGGAAACAGAGGTAGGCAGATCTCTGTGAGTTTGAGGCCAGCCTGGTCTTCAGAGTGAGTTCCCAGATAGCGGGTCTACATAGAGAAACACTGTCTTGAAACCCCACCCCCACCACCTCACCCCCCCCCCCCCAAAAAAAACCCAGCACCTTGAACTAGACCAGTGACTTAATGCAGCGAATATTTGCATGAAAAGCTGTTTGGGCGAAAAAGGATACTGTGACATTCTGCAGCTCCCAGTGCCGCTGTGATGAACAAACGTGGAGAGGGGGCAGATGGAGAAACAGCAATGCATGTGTGGTGGAGAGAAGTGGAAATAGACATGCAACAGCTGTGACAGATGCAAGAGAGCTGCAGCTGATGGAGGAGCAGCTCCTTACCCAATAGGGTCAGCAAGGTGATGCAGGGCAGGCTGAGCTTGGCAGACCAAGCCTCTGAATAAGCTGCCCAGCTACACAATCTCCCTGGCTCTCAACAATGACAGGATACTCAAAATGAAGAATGGTTCATCTGGATGGGACCTCCTTGACAAGAGGTCATACTGTGGCCATACTTGGGCAGAGGGCCACGTTGTTGTCTGCAGGCAGTACCGCCATGAGAGACCGAGTGGAGGTCCTTGGCACATGCTGATGTTGGAGACCACGTGGATGCTCATGGTCCCTGCTGTTGCCAGAAACCACGTAGAAGCCCAGGATCCATGTTCTCGCTGACAGGAAAGGGCATTGACAACTGCAGATGCGTAGCTGAGAAAGAGGAACACAGACTTCTGTGACAATCCTTGCCTCCATCCCACCCCTCCCCACAAAAGTAACCGTCTAAAAGAGAAGTCATCAAAGAGAATTCTTACTAGCTCTGTAGACCAGGCTGGCCTCGAACTCAGAGATCCGCCTGCCTCTGCCTCCCGAGTGCTGGGATTAAAGGTGTGTGCCACCACCACCTGACATCAAAGAGAATTCTTAAAATTTGTGGTAAGAATGCTTAATTGTAGCTCTCCACAGTTGACTTCTGGCGGGGGTACTGGTGGAGAAAGACCCAGTTTTCTTCAGGGGCCTGGCCACTGAGAATTTGACCATGTTCCAGTGAGTATCTGAACAAAGCAAAATGGACTTTTTCTTATGGGGGCGTGGGGATGGGAGGCCACAAGAGTCAGGAAGTGGACATGAGAGGACTCGTAAATGATTGTGATCAGGGTGCATGATATGAAATTCCCAAATAATCAAAAAATATATTGGAAAAAAGTGAAAATGTTGATGTTCAACTTTGATACTACTACATTTTCAATAACATGTATCCATTGGATATTTGCTGCTTTAGGGTTTTCTTTATTATGAAGCTGACTTAGTAGTCTCATTCCATGTTTTTGTTTTGAGTTTTTCTTTTTTGTTGTTGTGTTACCACAGGGCTGGGATGGAACCTAGAACTTCACTCAGGTAAGCGAGCACGCCAGCATCGAGGCAGGTGCACATGGAGCTGCGTGGTCTCGCGATTCCGAGATTCCCTGAGAACTGCTGTAGCATTGCTTTAAATAGACTGTAAAGTGAAGTGACTACGAAATAAAATGTAAGTCCTTCCATATGAGGACAAAGAAGGTGCCATCCATAAACCAGAAAGCAGGCAGACAGACACTACTCCAGTCACTCTCCGGCTCATGGAGTACCAGCCTCTAGGACAGTGGGAAACAAATGTTTGTTTTTTATCGGCAGAAAAAAAGAGGCATAGCTAACTTGACAATAAAAACTTAAATTTGAATTATTGAGACAGATGAGGTCACATAACTACTCAGATGGCAGAGGTAAGAGGATGAAGGGACATTCAAGGCTAGCCTGGTGTCCGTTACAAGTTCCAAGCCAGTCAGGACTGCAACAAAGGAAAAAAATAACAGAATTCTGAGAATTATTGAACTCTGTCAAACTAATAAACACAATCAAAGCAATTCCATTAACTATGAATGGAATAAATATGCCAATTATAAGACAGATTCTCATAAATGATTAAATAATAATGTTCAGCCAGGTGGTGGGGGTGCATGCCTTTATTCCCAGCACTTGGGAGGCAGAGGCAGGTAGATCTCAGTAGTTCAAGGCCAGCCTGGTCTACAGAGTGAGTTACAGGACAGCCAAGGGCTACACAGAGAAACCCTGTCTTGAAAAACAAAAATAAATTAATGTGCAAGCTGGGCATGGAAAGGTATGCCTATAATCCTAGTACTTGGGATGCAGAACACAAATTCAAGGCCAGAGTCGATTCCAGAGTTTCAGGCTAACCCAGGATATCTAGCAAAACCCTGTCTTTCAAGAAACATACCTGAGGCTGGAGAGATGGCTCAGTAGTCAAGAGTGCAAACTGCTCTTGAGGACCTGAGTTTGGTTCTCAGCACCCACTGCAGGTAGTTGATAATCACCTGTCACTCCAACTGCAGGCCTTCTGACCTTCATGAGCAACTCCTCAGGTGCACATACACAGATACACATGCATGCATGTAATTAAAATTCTTTTTTGAAAATCCCAGAATAGGGCTGGAGAGATGGCTCAGAGGTTAAGACCATTGACTGCTCTTCTACAGGTCCTGAGTTCAATTCCCAGCAACCACATGGTGGCTCACAACCATCTGTAATGAGATCTGGTGCCCTCTTCTGACCTGCAGGGATACATGGAGGCAGAACACTGCATACATAATAAATAAATCTTTTAAAATAAAATAAAAAAACTCCCAGAATATTTTGTCTATAGAAAATTTTTTTGAGGAGGCAGTGTCTCGCTATATAGACTTGGTTGGCTTGGAACTCACTCTGTAGTCCCGGCTGGCCTCAAATTCACAGAGATCCACCTGATTCTGCTTTCCCAAGTGCTGGGACTAAAAAATGTACACCACCCACCAGATATCTATAGAAATTTTAAATTAAAAAATTACAGATAGTTAAGTAGATAGTAGAAGTGGTAAAAGAAGACAAGAGTAACTATTAAAATTGAATGTTTTGTGTATGATGTTTTTATTTCTAAGAGGTTTTATAATAAAATAAAAATGAATAAAGTAGATGCCAAGAGAAAGACTATTACCAGAGACAGAGGGTTAGCACATAACGGTAAATGAGTGAGTCAATTCATCAGAAAGAAAAGTGACCAGTAGGCACTGAGGTCATGTGTCATCATGGCCTGCTGGCCACTTTAGCACTCAGGAGGCAGAGGCAGGCAGATCTCTGTGAGTTTGAGGCCAACCTGGTCTATCTACTTAGTGAGTTTCAGGCCAGCCAAAGCTACATAATGAGATCCTGTCTCAAGAAAAAATGATCATAAATATATCAGCCTGATAAGAATTTCAAATTACTGTAGGGAAGCACAACTAAAGGGAGGGATAATCTCAGTTATAGTCAGAATGCCATAGAACATGGGATTCTAAACACCGGGGACAGCAAGATAGTTCAGAGGTAAAGGCACTTGCCGCTGCGATAGAAGACCTATGTTTGATCCCCAGAACCTACATGATGGAGGGAGAGAACCATCTTCCACCAATTGTCTTCCGGGCTACCACGTATGAACCATGGCATGCTTGGGCATGTGCACTCACATCCACACATACTAGCTGGGAGTCACAGTTCATGTGCTTTAGAGTCTGTGGCGGGAAGACTGGTAGCTCAAGGCCTGCATGGGCTACATAGCAAGACCCCGTCTTTAACAAGTACAGCTGGGTTGGAGTTGTAGCTCCAGAGTAGAGGATGGGATGTGATGAGCATGCACAGGGACTGGTCTGTTGTTTTAAATGCTTTTTAAATTATGTTTATTTGGAAGGGACATTCATGTACGTACCATGGTGCGCATGTAGAGGTCAGAGGACTTGCAGGGTTTGGTGCTCTACTTCTGCCAGCCGGGTCCCTAGAAGGAACTTGGTCGTCAGGCTTGGAGGCAAGTGCCTTTCCTGCCGAGTCGTCCTGCCAGCCTAAAGGTGTAGCCGAGGCGGCCCTTGAACTTATGATTCTCCTACCTCTGCCTCCTCAGCTTCACAACTGCTAATGTTTTATTTTGTTATTGTTTTTCCATACAGGATGTTTCTGTGTAGATCTGGCCACCCTGGAGCTCACTCTGCAGACAGGATGGCCTCCAGCTCAGAGATCCTCCTGCCTCTGCCTCCCTAGTTCTGGGATTAAAAGCCACTCCCTCCCTGCCCCACAATTGTCAATTTTTAATGTGTCATTTTATTGTGTGTGTGTGTGTGTGTGTGTTCTGGAGGGAGAGCTCTAACCAGAGACAACTTTGGGAGCCAGTTCTATCTTCCCGCCTTGTTGCGGAAGGGCTCTTGTTTCTGCCTTGCTGCTTACTCTAGGCTACCTGGCCCACAAGGTTCTATGCGAGTCTCCTGTCACCCTCTCCATCTCACTGCAGGAATGCTATGATTACAAATTCTAGTCACAGCTGCCTTTTTAGGGTTTCCAGGGATTTAGCTCAAATCCCCAGGTCTCTCTGAGCCATTTTGCTTTCCCAAGCACCGGTTTTGATTCCTGGTGTAGCAGGGTGTAGAGAATCCTAGGAGGTGAAATGAGTGTGTTAGAGCCTGGGCTAGACAGCACATCTTTGTTGTGTTATGTTTTTCTCTTTTTAGTGTGTGTGTGTGTGTGTGTGTGTGTGTGAGAGAGAGAGAGAGAGAGAGAGAGAGAGAGAGAGAGAGAGAGGTTGATTTTGGTTTCTTGAGACAGAATCTCATATAGCTCACACTGTCACAGAACTGGATATGTAGCCAAGGATGGTTGGTCATCAATCCCTGATCCTCCTGCCTCCACTCTCCTAGTAGTGGCATGACAGGCCTGTTGCCACCACAAATATTGCCATAAATATCTGAAACTACAATTTTTTCCTGTATTTTTGTGCTTCCTACTTTTATAGCATTGGGTATTGATAATATGCATGAATTGTTTTACAAAACAACTTCCAATGTATTGAAACTCTGCTTTCCTCCTATTATTTTTATGATTAAATTTAATAGATACTAATTCTTTCTGGAATTAAACCACCTCTATTTTTGTCTTTGCTAAAAAATTAAAGATGAAACAGGATGTCTGTGGTTTGAATTAAGCAGATGCATTCTACAAATGATAAAAAAAAAAGTAATTTATATTATTTCTACTCAAATACTTCAGGCCTAATAGTAACTTCTTAGTTTTCAGTTAGCATAAGAGAGTGTTTGTTTTTTTGTGAGCTACTCCAAGAGAGTTTGTTAATCCCCGGGTTTATGGCAACGTAAGATTTCCGCCTACTGTGGAGAAACTCGATCCCCCTCAGCGGTGGATCACACTGGAAGCCTCGCATCTCTGCTCCTTAATTACTCAGACCAGTGCAATCAGCAAACACATGTGCCATTTTTATTCTCAAGAACGGCTAAGTTTTTGTGAGTGTGCCTTTTCTTGATATGCTGTGCTAGCCCGACAACAGCCTACGCCACGACTGAGAAGAGGGAGGGGGTAACTCTGGGATTGGGATGGGAAGCCTTACCAAAGTCATCCTCCTGCTGGGCTGTAAGGATGACAGTGCTCTGGAGAAGGAAAAGCTGGCTGTAGCACAGCCCCTGCCAAGCAGCACAGCCCGTGAAGTTAGTGTGAAGCCCAGGGATAGGGTGGGAGAAGAGGTGTGAGCCAGGTCCTTGAGGCTGGTGTCACAAGGTCAAATGTGGACCCCCCTAGCTGAAGAGCCTCTTTCTTTCCCAGCAGGGTGGTGGCTCTCTCTGCAGTGCGTCTCTGGCTGACGATGATGGGAATGTATGGAAGAAGAAAACAGAGGGGACAGAGAATCCCAAGGAAACACGGCCTTTGAAACATAGCAAGACCGTTTGCACATAAGAGTTCAAAGATGGGAAGCGTTCACAGGGCCTACACAAACAAGACTGGGTCTGATGAGGTCCTCGTGCTGAGGGAGGAAGTGGACTCAAGCCCACACCCCTAACCCGAAAGCTGTCTCCAGTTGATAACCACCTGCAAATGAAAACTTTTAGTTTTCTCCAGTGGAGCCTCTCTGGATACACAGCTGCTCTTAAGGCCGGGCCCCACGCCCAGCTAGGGCACGGTAGATGGCCAACACAAAGCAAACTCAATGTATTTTTGGAGGGTTACTGTTGTCTTATAGTGCTTTGCTGAGTATTTTCTTTTTTCTTACCCCACAAGTCTTTTGCTTATATATTATGGTTTCCAATTTTGTGTTTGTATGGGTCTTCTGTGTTTACCAGTGTGTATGGCTCTGTGTCTATATAGTTTTGGTGTTTATTAATTGACTCTTTGTTTTTCTACTTGTTTGTTTTGTCCTATTAAGGTTTGTTTATTTTTATCTTATTTTATTATTACTTTTTCTTTCTTTCTTTTTGATTTTTTTTATTTTATTTATTTATTTATTTTTTTGAGACAAGGTTTCTCTGTAGCTTTAGAGCCTGTCCTGGAACTAGCTCCTGTAGACCAGGCTGGCCTCGAACTCACAGAGATCTGCCTGCCTCTGCCTCCCGAAGTGCTGGGATTAAAGGTGTGTGCCACCGCTGGTTGTGACTTTCAAACTAATGATTTATTTGGGGACTGGAGAGATGGCTAAATGCTTAGGAGCATGTACCATTCTCAGTCCCCAGTACCCACATGAGTCAGCTCACAACTATCTGTACATCCTGCTCTAAGAAAATCAAATGACTCCTTGACTCCTCATACACCTGAACTCACATACACACACACACACACACACACACACACACACACATTTATCAAAATAGGAAGAATAAATATTTTTTATAAAGTTTATTTATGTGTATGAGTGTTTTGCCTTCATGTATGTCTGCGTACCACACTCATGCAAAGCCTATGAGTGCCGGAGAGGATGTCAAATCCCTGTCATGAGCCACCATGTGGGTACTGGGAGTTAAACTTCGGTCCTCTAGAAGAGCAGCCGGGATCTTAACCACTGAACCATCTCTCCAGCCCCCAAAGTAAATCTTATTTTTTTTTTAAAAAAAATGATGATTAGGCATGATGGTTCACACCTTTAATCCAGCAAGGGAGACTGAGGCAGGAGCATGTCTGGGAGTTCAGGATGAGTCTGATGATCCACACAGCCATTTCTAGATCAGGCAGGGCTGTATAATGAGATCCTATCTCCAAAAGAAGAAAAATAAAGATTATTGGTCTAGTATTTTGAATATTTTTAGAATATATCCACATGTGTTTGATTAAATTTCTAAAATTTTTATAGTGTGTAATTTATGTATGTGTATGTGTGTGTGTATGTGTATGCATGCGGACTTATATGCCACATATGTGGATGCCCACAGAGGCCAGACAAAGGGATTAGATTCCCTGGAGTTGCAGTTACAGACTGCTGTGAGTTGCCTAACACAGCTGCTAGGAACCAAACTCGGGTCCTCTGCAAGAGACAGACCCGCCCGGCAGTGGTGGTGCACGCCTTTAATCCCAGCACTCGGGAGGCAGAGGCAGATGGATCTCTGTGAGTTCGAGGTCAGCCTGGTCTACAAGAGCTAGTTCCAGGACAGCTAGGACTGTTACACAGAGAAATCCTGTCTCAAAAAACTAAGAGAAAGAGAAATTGTACGCTTTAATTTTTAATGTTCCTTATCATCTGTTCATATAAGGTCACTAGAGAAGGCATGCCTCACTCCTTGCTAGTGATAAATAAACCCAGAAATTTCAGGTTATCTGAGCAACCACTTTTAATTTAAAAAGCTTTAGACCCCCATTAGCCAGGCATAGTGATGCACATATCTGATCCCAGCACTCAGGAGGCAGAGGCAGATGGATCTTCGTGAATTCCAGGCTAGCCTGGTCTACAGAGTGAATTCCAGGCTAGCCTGGTCTACAGAGTGAATTCCAGGCTAGCCTGGTCTACAGAGTGAATTCCAGGCTAGCCTGGTCTACAGAGTGAATTCCAGGACAGCCAGGGATATAGTGAGACCCTGTCTTAAATAAATAAACAAACAAAATTCTTACTAGTAAATTGAAGCTATTTAATCATAATCTCTTAGTTATTTTCGCCAAGAGTATCTAGAGTCAAAGGTCTGTCTTTTTTCCCTCATAATCAAATTTCTTAATCTGTCTTTTATTGGCAAGTAGATTCAGTTTTCTGAAAGACTTTCCAGTCATCAGGAAGCATTTGTTGAGTGTCTATTTGTAGAACACTATTCAGGCTATCCCAAGAAACTCTCAAGGGCACTTTTATAATCCAGCTAGAGACAAACTAGACCTGTGAACTAATGAGCATCCAGTGACGAGCAACTGAATAGCTCATGGGAAGAAAGGAGAAAGAGCCAACAAAACACTGCCAGAACTGAATTTTAACTGTGCTCCGATAGAACACATATAAACCTGAATGATTGCTCGATACACACAGTGTGTGCAGTGAAGTTCTGATAGGCTTGCTCTACACTAAGTATATCTCATCCAGGTCAAGAATAAAAGGGCCAGCCAGGCAGTGGTGGTGCACGCCTTTAATCTTAGCACTGGGGAGGCAGAAACAGAAGGATCGCTGTGAGTTCCAGGCCAGCCTGGTTTACAGAGGAATTCCAGGCCAGTCAGAGTTGTTACACAGAGAAACCCTGTCTAAGAGAAAAAAGAAAGAAAAAACACCAGGTGATGGTGTCACAGGCCTTTAATCCCAGCACTCGGGAGGCAGAAGCAGGCAGAACAATGCGAGTTCGAGGCCAGCCTTGTCTTCAAGAGCTAGTTCCAGGATAGGCTCCAAAGCTACAAAGAAACCCTGTCTCGAAAAACAAAAAACAAAAACCAAAACCTAAAAAGAACAAAACCCAGGCTGTGGATAACTGAACGCTCAGAGCAGATGATCTAGTCAGGCTCTTGTTCTGTCCCTTATATCAACATCTGTAAACTTTTATTTGTAGAAAAGCAAATAAAAAAAGTTTCTGGGGGCTTGAGAGACAATTCAGATCTTAACAAGCACTGGCTGCTCCAAGAGAGGACTTGAGTTCAGCTTCTAAAACCCACACAGAGTCAAACAACCATATATAACGACAACTCCAAGGAATTCAGTGCCCTCTTCTGGATTCCCCAGGCACTAAATGCATGTGGTACACAGACATAGAATGTGGGCAAAACACCCATATACATAAATAAAAATAAATATTTAGAAAATATTTATTAATCTTGGTGACTCAAGCCTTCAAATCTCAACCCACAAGATGAGGCAGGAGAGCTGCCATAAGGTCAAGGCCAGTCTGGTTTACATAGACAGTATACACAAATATACCCCCCCCCATGATGTGGGAGTTCTCTCTGTATGCTGTGATTACCATTAATGAATGAAGAAACTGCTTTGGACCTATAGCAGGGCAGAACTTAGCTAGGCGGAGAAAACTAAACTGAATGCTGGGAGAAAGAAGGGCAGAGGCAGAGAGAAGCCATGGAGCCGCTGCCAGAGACAGACACACTGAAACTTTGCTGGTAAGCCACGACCTCGTGGTGATGCACAGATTAATGGGGATGGGTTAAATTTAGCTGTAAGAGTTAGCCAATAAGAAGCTCTAACTAATGGGCCAAGCAGTGATTTAAAGAATATAGTTTCTGTGTGATTATTTGATTTATTTTTTTAAATATTTATTTATTTATGTATACAATAATCTGTCTGTGTGTATGTATGCCTGAAGACCAGAAGAGGGCACCAGACCTCATTACAGATGGTTGTGAGCCACCATGTGGTTGCTGGGAATTGAACTCAGGACCTTTGGAAGAGCAGGCAATTCTCTTAACCACTGAGCCATCTCTCCAGCCCCTGATTATTTGATTTAAATAATATAGTTTCTGTGTGATTATTTTCAGGCCAAGCAGCTAGGAACCAAGTGGCCTCCTCCAATACCCCCCACCCACATTCTGGTTAATAACTTTTTTTGAGGCAGGGTCTCACAGTGCAGGCTAGAGTAGCCTGGAACTCAGGCAACCCCCAACCTCTCAAATCCTGGGATTACAGATGTGACCCGCCCTGTTAAGCTTTGAAAATAATTGTGTGAAAAGGATAGCTCTTCACCTACCTGGCTCTTATAACTGTAGACTGATTTCTTTTGTAAATGTTCTAAGCACATTTATAATCCTAAGAAGAGCATTTGGGAAATAACAACATGTAGCTGAAGTCAAGCGACAACAGCTAAGTGCCGACCGAAAAACATACGAGGACAGTGAGGGATGGATAGGCCATGAGCAATAGAAAAGACGTCTCAAAAGACAGGATTGTCCCCGAGGTGGAAGAGCGCAGGCTGCGCTTCTTCCAGAGAGAACAGACGCGGCAGACGTGCCGCACATGAGGACAAAATAGAGTCTAAATTTGGCCCTAAGATCAGGAGGCTTTCCTGTGGCATTTCAGCAGAGAATAGGTGCCAGCTTTAAACGGCTTAAAGGCTGAGCAAGAAATAGAGGCGAGGGATGTGGCTTAGTGGTAGTGACTGTCTAGTTCTTGGGACTTGGGACTAATTCGAAAGACCATACACAGAGTATAGTACCTTCCAGACATCCGTGAAGCAGCCTTTAGTCTCCAGGGTGTCATAAACGGACAGCAGGAAGGGCTTGGTGGTACCTGCCTGCAATCCCAGCACTCAAGAAGTGGAGAGACGGGAAGTCAGAGCTCCGGTTCATCCTCTGCCACAGGGGACCTAAAGTAATTAAAAATAAGGGCTGAGGGCCGGGTGGCGGTGGTGACGCACGCCTTTAATCCCAGCACTCGGGAGACAGAGTCAGGTGGATCTCTGTGAGTTCGAGGCCAGCCTGGTGTACAAGAACTAGTTCCAGGACAGGTTACAACGCTTCAGAGAAACCCTGTCGAAAAGCTCCCCCCCCCCAAAAAAAAAAAGTGATTCTGTGACCCAGCACTTAAGAGGCAGAGGCAGGTAGATCTCTGTGAGTTCAAGGCCAGCCTGGTCAACAGAGCTCATTACAGGACAGGCTCCAAAGTGACAGAGAAACCCTGTCTCGAAAGACAAAGAAAAAATCTCAACAAAATCCCCACTCGACCCTCTCCCATCATCCAGTTTCTACCAGCTGATATTCAGTTACTAGAGTAACTAATGCGCACCGAACCGTGATTAAAAGCCTGGCGAATACTAAAAGCAGCGCGTTCAGGAGGCTGAGGAGCAGAGGGTGTGTCCTTACTTGAGTGGGTGGATGCTGAGGAATAACTGGAGCTGTCACTTCCCTTGATCTGAGAAGCAAACACTTTGCCGTTCTACGCTGGTGGCAGACTTGTTTTTACTCTCAAATCTATGGTGGGAACCACTCTGGATTAGGAGTGACCACCAGGGCAGCACATGCGCTAAAACTGGAACTGTTCAGAGAAGATTCGCATGGCCTCTGCTGAAGAATGGCAGGCAAACCCATCGAGTGGTCCTTAGTTTTTTCTAGATGGTGCGTTCGAAAGCCTACAATAGAGCCTAACGACCCACGGGAGCCATGTGTCACTTCCCATCTCTCATGACAGCCCACGGAGCAAACGGGATGTTTCTGTGGGGAGAGACGGAGCCCACCTCCGCTATCAGGTGTCCATCCATCCAGTAGACAGAGCTCTGGGCAAGCGGCTGAGGTGTCCGAGAGGGGCCTGATTCGAGGCTTGCCCTTAACAAGCGACATCACTAACCAGCCAGTCCACCATCCAACTGTTCATGGAGCTTTCAAATAGACAGTGATCTCATTAGCTTCCTTGGATGGTTACACCTCCGAGGCTTCTAAATATAAAACGATACACTCTACTCATCGGAGAATGAGTGTGCGCGTGCGCACACTTCGTCCCGAGTCAGCCTTTCTCCCCAGTGTCATGGCCTTTCCGCAACTGTTCATTCTGAAAATTTTCAAATATGCAAAAAACATTGCCGGCCAGTGGTGGCGCACACCTTTAAACTCAGCAGCACTCAGTAGGCAGAGACAGAAGGATCTCTGTGAGTTCGAGGCCAGCCTAGTCTACAAGCGCTAGTTCCAGGACAGGCTCCAAAGATACAGAGAAATCCTGCCTCAAAAAACCAACCAACCAACCAATCAACCAACCAACCAGAAACATTAAGCCTCACACCTGTAATCAGTCTCAAAAACCCCAAGCAGAACTGGAAGGCTAACTCAGTGTCTGAGAGCCCTTGCTGCTCAAGTGTGAAAACTTGGGGCAAAATTCCCGGATTCTAGAAGGAACGTAAAAGGCTAGAAATGACTGCAGATCCTGTAACCCCAGTGCTGTGGGGAGCAGAGAGAGATCACTGAGTCTGCTAGCCTCTAGCCTAGCTACAGGTCTGTGAGCAATCCTGTTTCAAGGGAATACAGCAGTGAGTAATAGAACGTTTTAGGACACTCAATCTCCTCCAGCCTGCATGACCACACCTACTTATGTGCAGGAGACCCTGTTAAAAACAAAAAAACAAAAAAACAAAAACCAAGGCCAAAGAAGTGTCTCAGCAGGTTACACACTTGCTCTGCCTGAAGGAGAGAACCGACTCCACAAAGTTGTCCTCTGACCTCTACACATGCTCTATAGCCCACACATACACATATCACACTCACGCTAACAATAATAATAATAAATAGCAAAAATAACAAAATTAGTCCACATCCTAGGGAATCCAGAGCTCTCTTTTAGCGTCTGTGGGCACTAGGTGTGCACCTGCTGTGGTCACGCATGCAGGGAAAACACTCGTACATTCAGAAGAAAACAAAAATAATTTTAAAAAAAGAAGTCACCTGGAGAGATGTGACGGGGTCCCCAAAATGGGTGATTTTTCTCAGAATAGACACACACGTGGCCGAGTAAGTGTGAACTCTGGAGCTTCTGGGAACAGGAAAAGCAGCAAATCCTGCTGGAGTCCCAGAAAGATCAGGGGAGCAGGACTTCCCATGCGGGAATGAAGGAATGTGGGACCAGCCACAAGTCCCACTCCCAAATTTCTGACGGTGTTAACTCAAGATGTGGATTTGCTTTTTGTTGTTGCTGTTGTTTGTTTGTTTGTTTGTTTGTTTGTTTTTGTGACAGAGTTTCTCTGTATAGCTTTGGAGTCTGTCCTGGAACTCACCCTGTAGACCAGGCTGGCCTCAGACTCACAGAGATCCCCCTGCCTCTGCCTCCTGAGTGCTGGAATTAAAAGTATGTGTCAGCCAGGTGTGAGGCAGAGGCAGACAAATCTCTGTGAGTTCGAGGCCAGCCTGGTCTACAAGAGCGAGTTCCAGAACAGGCTACAAAACTATAGAGAAACCCTGTCTCAGAAAAAAAAACAAAACAAAAAAGAAAAAGAAAAGCCCTGGGGCACACCAGCTAATCAGGAGGGGTAGAGCAGAGGTCAGGAGGAGGTAGTCCCAGCCCTCAATACCCCTGAGGCAAGACTCTTGGATTAGGGGACCTGAGCGTGCACTGGAGCTAGGAGCCAGGGAGAGGAATTCCAGAAGAATCATCAGGAAGAGGAAGAGGCACTGAGGAACTCACTGAGACAAGTTAGAAAAAGCACCAATCCAGTTGGGGTGGTCAGGGAGAAGAGGGAAGAATCTGTGCCCACTGAAGTAGCCAACTCCAAAAGCAACACAGGGATCAACAGGACAATCACCTGCAGCCTGCTATACAGAATCCATTTCTGTACTGGTAAAAACAAGGGCTGGAGAGATGGCTCAGCGATTAAGAGACTTTCCCACTCTTATGTTCTGTTTTTACTTGTTTTTTTTTTCTTTTTTAAAGATAGGGTTTCTCAGTAGCTGTGGAGGCTGTCCTAGAACTCGCCTTGTACACCAGGCTGACCTCGAACTCACAGAGATCTGCCTGCCTCTGCCTCCCGAGCGCTGGGATTAAAGGTGTGCATGACCACCATCTGGGGAGACTGTGCCATTCTTACAGAGAACCAGAATTTAGTCCCTGGTACCCATACAGGCTTGCCTTTTAAACCTAGCTCGAGAGGATCTAACTCCCCTCTTCTGGCTTTCATGGTCATCTGGAATAAGTGTACACCCCCTATGCACATCATTTTTTTTAAAGACTTATTTATTATGTATACAGGGTTCTTCCATGCCTCCCAGCCAGAAGAGGGCACCAGATCTCATTACTGATGGTTATGAGCCACCATGTGGTTGCTGGGAATTGAATTCAGGACCTCTGGAAGAGCAGTCAGTGCTCTTAACCTCTGAGCCATCTCTCCAGCTCCCTATGCACATAATTAAAAATAATATCTTTTTTATGGTTTTTATTGAGCTATACATTTTTCTCTGTTCCCATCCTTTCCTCCGCCTCCTCTTCTCCCCTCTCCCATGACCCCCAAGCTCCCAATTTACTCTGGAGATCTTGTCTTTTTCTCCTTCCTATGTAGAACCATGAATATCTCTCTTAGGGTCTTCTTTGTTATCTAGGTTGAAAATTAATATATTTTAAGAAAGAATTAATAAATGTTTGACAGGCATGATGGCACTTGCTTTAATTCCAGTACTCAGGAAAGTCAGTCTTGTCAGTACAGTGACTTCCAGGACATCCAGGGCCTCAAAGAAACCTGGTCTCGCCAGACGGTGGTGGTGCACGCCTTTAACCCAGCACTCGGGAGGCAGAGGCAGGCGGATCTCTGGGAGTTGGAGGCCAGCCTGGTCTACAAGAGCTAGTTTCAGGACAGGCTCCAGAGCTACAGAGAAACCTTGTCTCAAAAAACCAAAAAAAAAAAAAAAAAAAAGAAAGAAAGAAAGAAAGAAAGAAAGAAAGAAAGAAAAGAAAAAAGGAAAGAAAAGAAAAGAAAAAAACCTGGTCTCAAAAAAGTGAAAATTGTGTATGTGTATGTGGTATGTGTGTGCATGCGTTCATGTTATAGGTTGGGGGCCTGTGCCTTGGCATTCACAAAGGTCAGAGAACTTTTTGGCGTTGATTCTCTCTTTTGACCTTTTCATGGATTCCTGGGATCAAACTCAGTTTATCAGGTTTGTATCATCAACAGCAAGCACCTTAACTCAGTGAGCCATCTTTTTTTGTTTTTCCCTTTTCAGATTCATTTTATGAGTGCGAGTATAAATCTATTTTATACGTGTATTTTGCCTGAGTACATGTATGTATATATGTACGTACGTACGTATGTATGTACGTATGTACATACGTATGTATGTATGTACATGCTTCGTTGTCCATGCAATGTCTACAGAGGCCAGCAGAGGACTTTGGAGTTACAGTTGTGTGCTTGCTCTATGGGTGCTGGGAACAAAGCCTGCGTCTTCTGGAATAGCCAGTGCCCTTAACCTCCAAGTCATCTCTCTAGCCATTTTTATTAGCTCCTAAAAGATTGGTTTTTAGCTGGGAGATGGTAGCTCACGCTTTTGATTCCAGCACTCAGGAGTCAGAGGCAGGGGATCTCTGTAAGTTCAAAGCCAGTCTGGTCTAAAGAGCAAGTTCCAGAACAGCTAGGGTTGTTATATGAGAAACCCTGTCTCAAAAAAACAAAACAAAACAACAACAACAAAAGGGATTTACTAATAGATTTGCTTAGAAGACATTAAATCACCCAAA
The DNA here is from genome assembly GCF_982192425.1 of Myodes glareolus. Taxonomy (NCBI): domain Eukaryota; kingdom Metazoa; phylum Chordata; class Mammalia; order Rodentia; family Cricetidae; genus Myodes; species Myodes glareolus. The sequence continues at coordinate 69,315,722 of NC_142036.1, forward strand.
GTGGAGTTTAACTAATGGAGTGCTGCTTCCAAAATACTACAAAGATAAGCAGTATGCTAACCGGGCCTGTCAGAACCCAGGGAAACTCAGGACGTTAGGCTGTAAATGTCTGCTCACTAGTATTGACCAGGCTTAAGCTCTGTTCACATAACAAAAGAGACAACCCTGCTTTGCAAACCCCTTTCTCTATCAGAGAATTTACTTCTGTGAGCAATTTAAGGCAGCAGGGCAGGGAGACAGCCATTAAGTCTCAGCCTACAATAAAGCCCCCCCCCATTTTGTTCCTTAAGAAAAGAATAATTTGGGGGCTAGAAAGATGGCTCAGCAGTTAAGAGCACCAGTTGCTCTTCCAGAAGAGCTGGCTTCAGTTCCCAGTACCCGGTGGCTCACAACCTCCTGTAGCTTCAGTTCTAGGGGAATCAGACCCCTGTTCTGCCCTCTGTGGGAACAAGGCACACCTTAGTGCACAGACATACATGCAAGCAAAACACTCACATTTTAAAAATGAAAATTAAGAAAAGCTTAATTCTGTCAGGTGGTTAACAGCTCTTCAAAGCACAACAAACAACATTGTGTACTTAAAATAATTCTAGGAACATGTAATCCTGTGCTGTGTAAATCTCCTGTCTGTCTAAGCAGCCGGACTAGCAATTTCCTGTCTCTGTTTAAATGGTGGCACAGGCCTTTAATCCCAGCAGAGATGGGCAGATCTCTGTAAATTCAAGGCCATCCTGCTTTATGGAGGGAGTTAGGTTCCAAAGCCACAGAAACAAACAAGCAAAAATTGGTTCAAAGTGTGACCTGGGACCAGGATTCGAGAGAAACTTTAAGATAACAGTGTTTGTGGAATGCATAAAGGCAAAGCATTTGTAAGATAGCAGAATCTAGAATCTATTCATGGCTGGTTCCTCCGTGAGTGTTAGCCAAAGCTGGATGTGCACTGCAAAGCTTTTCCCTCTACCGAGTTCTCAAGGTGAGGCATAATTTCTCACCTGGATGACGTAGTCATACTAATTCTAGAACAACAGGAGGATGGGAGCTCACTGGCCAGCCAATCTAGCTGAATAAACGAGCGATCCTGACTCTAAAAATAAGGTAGAGGGGCCAATGAGCTGGCTCAGAAGACAAGAGCACCTGTCACCAGGACTCAGGAGCTGAGTCCAAGTCCCAGGACCCACATGGTGGAGGGAGAGAATGGATTCTTACAAGTTGTTCTCTGACCCTTCACCCCGCGAGGGGCCCACAGCCACGGTCTCTGCAGTGAACTCTTCTCATCAGGGTGAGATAATTCATGACTAAGAAACCAATCCCTGGCCCTGCACTGTGCCTTCAATTCCTCATGGAAAGGCACGCGCTACAGCTACGGAAAAGGGAGCGAGGAGTGCGTCTCAGCCTCTGATTAACGGGAGAGAGCTGTTCACTGGAAGCGTTTTATTTAAAGTAGAATGGAGTACTCCGGTTCCTCCAGGCCCTGGCTTTCCAGTGGGGGTGGGGTGGAGATTTGAACAGCTGCACATTGCCAACATAGTATTCCCTACATGGTGTCAAGTGGCTGGGAATGGAGTTCCAGCCACTCGGGAAGACTTACTCAGCCCCTTAGTCACCAGCCGGCCAGAGGCAACAATGAGAAGCTTTTGTTTGTGTTTCTGTGTGAAAGGTACCAGGGACAAGGAACAACAGAGACCCATATAATGCCATGCTGGTCCTCATTTTTCCTCTTAAAAGCATCCATATATATACATATGAATGCCTTTTTTACTTAAATTATTTTTTACTTAAAATTTTCTTTTAATAATTAACCCTTTTCAAAACAAATTATACAAGACAGAGCAGCTGGTTGGGGGTTGCTATTGTTGCAATTGTCTTTTTTTACATTTTTTTCTTAAAAAACTTTTCATAAAATATATTTTGATCATATTTATCTTCTCTCAGTTCCTCTCAGATTCTCCCTACCTCCCTACTCACCCAACTGTATGTTCTTTCTATATCTATATCTATATATACATTTGTAAATTCTTGGTTGGGCAGTGGTGGTGCACACCTTAAATCCCAGCACTTGGGAGGCAGAGACAGGCGAATCTCTATGACTTCAAGGGCAGCCTGGTCTACAAAGCAAGTTCCAGGACAGCCAGGCCTACACAGAGTAACCCTGTCTTGAAAACCAATATGTAAATATTCATTTATATATAATTGTGTGTGCATATGTGGCTAAAAATAGAATATATACTATATTATAGCTCTATATTATTTCTGAATAGCTGTTTAGAAAGTTCCTTTTCCCCTTCACTATTAAAAAAAGTCACACACCGGGCGGTGGTGGTGCATGCCTTTAATCTCAGCACTTGGGAGGCAGAGGTAGGCGGATCTCTGTGAGTTCGAGGCCAGCCTGGTCTACAAGAGCTAGTTCCAGGACAGGCCCCCCAAAGCCACAGAGAAACCCTGTCTCGAAAAACCAAAAAAAAAAAAAAAAAAAAAAAAGTCACACATGGACTCATTCTAACTGTAAAGTATTTTTAAATTACAGAAATTTGCACAACCAGTCTTCCATTACTGCCCTCATTCAACCTCCCTCTCTCATGACTCTGCTCTACATAAACAAAACCCCACGGCCACCCTGGCTTTGGCGCTTTGCACAGAAGGCAGATGAGTCACTGTGAGGCCAGCATGGACACAGCCCTGGGAGTGCTGAGGAACAGAGGCAGAGAGTCTGAATATAGATGAGGATGGTTCCCGGTAATCCCTGGGATTGCATCTCCCTGCCCTTGCCACAGGCCAGCTGCTCTCCCTCAGACAACGCCAGTCTCCCCAGACGTAAGTAGGCACCGTCCCAGAGCCGTGACGTGAGACCGGATGTGCGGAACGTGAGCACGCCACCTTGGGACTCCAGCCGCTGTTAGTTCTCCGTCCTCCTCCATGTGGGCTTTGCTGCAGCAGAAGCATGTGCAGATTTATTCCTAAAGAAGCTCTAACTAAGCCCCGGGCTGTGGTGGCCCGCGCCTTAATACCAGAACTTGGCGGCAGTGGCAGGTGGATCTCTGAGTTCGAGGACAGCCTGGTCTACAGAGGGAGTTCCACGACAGCTAGGGCTACACAGAGAAACCCTGGGGGTAGAGAAAAATTCTATTTCTCTATTATGTTTGCAGAGAAAATGATAATCCCACAATACCCCCTTATAAAAGGTAAAAGGGGTGTGCTCAGAGCATGGCGGGACACAATTTACCTACTAGTAGCTTAAGTAGAGGAACGGGGACATACATAGAATTTCTGTTCAGAAAGGAGTATTAAGAATTCAGAAATCCTGTTAATTATGCTTACGTTATTGCCTGGAAACCTGCACAGCTAAGTAACTGATTCAAAGAACATGCTACGTTACTGAGGGATGCTTATTCCTTCCTCAGGAGAATTGCATTTTTAAAAATATAGACTTTTTTTTTTTGAGACAGGGTCTTTCTGTGTAGCCCTGACTATTTCAGAAGCCCCGAGAAACTGCTTCATGAACAAAACTGGCCTCTAACTCACAGATATCCTCCTGCCTCTGCCTCCTGGGAGCTGGAACAAAGGTGTGTGCCACCACACTCAGTGTTAAAAAGTAGACTTTTGGTGGGGGGTCTTTTTTTTTTCTTTTTTAATTAATTAATTTATTTATTATGTATACAATATTCTGTCTGTGTGTCTGCCTACAAACCAGAAGAGGGCTCCAGACCTCACTACAGATGGTTGTGAGCCACCATGTGGTTGCTGGGAATTGAACTCAGGACCTTTGGAGGAGCAGGCAATGCTCTTAACCTCTGAGCCATCTCTCCAGCCCCCCCCCCCCTTTTTTTTTTTTTTTTTTTAGTTTTTCAAGACAGGGTTTCTCTGTAGCTCTGGAGCCTATCCTGGAACTGGCTCTTGTAGACCAGGCTAACCTCGAACTCACAGAGATCCACCTACCTCTGTCTCCGGAGGATTAAAGGCATGTGCCACCACCGCCTGGCATAAAAAAAAGTAGACTTTTTAGACAGCACTTTTAGGTTGATGGCAATACCGAGCTGTGGGAACAGAGACACCTCATATAGCTCTACCCCACACAGTAATATCCTACACCACACTGGAGCATGTTCCATTCCACGGATCTACACTGGTGAGTCCCTGTCAGTCAACACTCAGAGCTCACATTGGAGATCATCTTTACTAGTACAGTCTTAACTTTGACAAATACGTCCGCCATTATATGTAATAGAAAATAATCCCAGCACTCAGGATGCAGAGGCAGGTGGAGGGCTTGGGCTTGGGCTACAGAGTGAGACCTTGTCTCAAAAGGAGAAAGAGAGAGAGAAAGAGAGAGAGAGAGAGAGAGAGAGAGAGAGAGAGAGATTCAATTGTCTGCTGGTTATTATTCAAGTTTTTCTCCTCAAATTGTATTTGATGGATAGACGGACAGATCTCAGATCTGCTCTGGGCTCTATCTTCTCTCCATTGCCCCCTGCTGGAAGTCCTGGCAATCCCAGTCTTGTCTACTAGCTCCACGGTTTTTTCATTTCCTAAGTTGTAATTGGAATCATGGAGCCTGCAGCCTTGCTTTCTTTTATTAATAGGTATTTTAGGGGCTTTCATCTTTTCATGGCTCTCTTTTTAGTTTAGTGCTGAATTAATAATATTCCATTACCTGGACACACTGTGGTTTCTCCCCTCAACTGTGAAGGTCATTTGATAGAGTGTCGTTGAGACAGGGAGCCCACGATGACCTCGGACTTCTAATAAATACTCCAGCCTCCCGCTCCCGAGGGCAGAGTTGATTGCAGAGGTGTATCACCATACCTGTCAAGACCTGTCTGTCTTGGTGTGTGTGAATGTATGTGTATATTTGTGTGTGTGTGTGTGTGTGTGTGTGTGTGTGTGAGAGAGAGAGAGAGAGAGAGAGAGAGAGAGAGAGAGAGAGAGAGAGAGAGGTGTAAGTGTGTGTGGTGTATCAACATGTGTAAGAATGCACCTGCTTTATTCTTTTAAGACAGTGTTTCTCACAGGGTGGTGGTGCAAACCTTTAATGCCAGCCCTTGCAAGGCAGAGACAGGCAGATCTCTGTGAGTTCAAAGCCAGCTTGGGGGGCTGGAGAGATGGCTCAAAGGTTAAGAGCATTGCCTGCTCTTCCAAAGGTCCTGAGTTCAATTCCCGGCAACCACGTGGTGACTCACAACCATCTGTAATGGGGTCTGGTGCCCTCTTCTAGCATGCAGGCATACAAAGCCAGTTTGGTCTACAGAGAACTCTACCCCCAACAGTGAGGCCATGCTCTGGTTTTTTGTTTTTGTTTTTGTTTTTGTTTTTGTTTTTGTTTTCGTTTTTTTTGAGACAGGGTTTCTCTGTGCAGTCCTGTCCTGAAACTCATTCTGTAGACCCAGCTGACCTCAATATTGATCTCGGAGATCTGTCTGCCTCTGCCTCCTAAGTGCTGGCATTAAAGGTGTGCTCGCTACTATCCGGCCCCCGGCTCTGATTATAATTTGCTGCTGGATCCAAACTCAGGTCTTTATGCTGAACCATCCCAGCCCTTCTGAGACAGGATCTCACTCTGTAGTCCAGGCTGGCCTCAAAGGCAACACTGGCTTTAAACTTCTGATTCTGCCTCAGTCTCCCAAATGCTGGAATTCAGGTCTGTTGCCAGCACACCCATTGGAAAGGCTGCGTCTTTTACAAATGTTTCCCTGCAGTCTGTGGCTTGCCCTCTGATTCTCCAGAAACCATTTTAAATGATTTGTTTAACGTTAATTAGCGCACCCAAATCCATTCTATAGGTCAATAGGCAAGCTCATACAGTAAGGCCAAAGGATCTTGCTGAGTATATAGGAGGAATCCCTAGCTGTTCGCATGGTGTATAAGGCCAAGCGTGCCCTCTAGCGGTTACCTCAGCAAAGCCAAGCACCACTAACGCTTTAGACTTCAACGTTTTGGATAATTACAGTTCTCTATATCCGGTAGAAGGCATAGCCTATAAAAAAATAGAGAAATTTTTTTTTTAGTGTCAAATTTATTTTTTAATCAGAAGCATGCCTGAGCTACTTTTTTTGAGAAAGGGTTTCTCTGTACAGTCCTGGCTCCTGGAATTTGCTCTGTGGACCAGGCTGGCCTTGAACTCTGAGATCCACCTGCCTCTGCCTCCCAAGTGGAATTAAAGGTGTGTGCTACCACTGCCCAGTTTTTTTAATATTTGAATTTTTAAAATATTATTTTAATTTTTATAAAAAATAGTATTTTATTGAGTATTTTTGCGTGAGGGAGATTGGTCTGTAATTCTCTTAGTTGTGTCTTTGTGTGGTTTGGGTATCAGGGTAGCTGTATCCTCATAGAAAAAGTTTAACAATATTCCTTCTATTTCTATTTTTTTATTTTGCTTTTTTGTTGATTAATTTTCTTGTTGATAATTCCATAATATATAAAGATTACTTTTCCCCAGTCTTTTTGTCCCTCTCCCATCCCTATCAACAAAACCTCCTATCCCCACCAGTCTTTTTTTTATTGGTTTTATTTATTTATTGTGAATGCTGAGTGTGTTTGTTAGCCTGCATAAACCCCATGGGATCAATACTTTCACAGGTGAGAAGACGGTGTCAGATTCCCTGGGGCTGGGGCTACAGATGGTTGTGAACTGCCGTGTAGGTGCTGGGAACTGAAACCCAATTACAGAGCTATCTCGCCAACCCCAGATTTTACATCTTGAAAATAAACCTTTTTTCTTCTCAGGTATAGTAGCACAGGCCTATAATCCCAGCAACCTGGGAGACTGAGGCAGGAGAATCAAAAGTTCATGTTTTTCAGAATATATCATATACAATTTTTTTTTCAATTAAAAAAAAAGTTGCCAGGTGGTGGTGGTGCATGCCTTTAATTCTGGTCTATAAGAGCTAGTTCCAGGACAGGCTCCAAAGCAATATAGAAACCCTGTCTCAAAAAGCCCCCCCTCCCCCAAAAAAGCCAGGTAGTGGTGCACACTTTTAATCTCAGCACTCGGGGCGGCAGAAGCAGGTGAATAGTTCTGGGTTCAAGGCCAACCTGGTCTACAGAGCAAATTCCAGGAGCCAGGACTACAAAGAGAAACCCTGTCTCAAAAGACAAAAACAACAACAAACAAACAAACAAACAAAAGTTTAAGGCCTATGTGGGCATCTTAGCAAGACTTTGTCTCCAAATAAGAGCTCAAGAGCACTAGGGGTGTGTGTCAGTGTAGCAGTGTAGAAAGCCTGTTGCACTCAACAGGCCCTGGGGTGAATCCCCAGCACCACAAAGATGTACTTTTTATTGAATAATATGCAGGCTCTCGTTGTACAACTTTCTATGAATCTAAAATTATCTCAAATGAAGTACCATGGACTGGGCCCAGAGATACATATCTATAATCCTCCTCACACGGGACAGGGGCAGAAGACTCAGAAGTCCAAAACGATCCTGAGCTACGTAGTGAATGTGAGGGAGGCTATCCTGGACGACACGAGACCACGTCTCAAAGCAAAAGGATCAGGTGTGGAGGCGAAGTTTACAATCTCAGTACACAGTGGGCTGGAGCAGGAAGAGAACTGTGAGCTCAAGGCCAACATGACCTGTGTATAGGGAGATCTCGGTCAGCCGGACTAGAGGGGGACCTTGTCTCAAAGATAGATAGATGATAGATAGATAGATAGATAGATAGATAGATAGATAGATAGATAGATATAGATGATAGATAGATAGATAGATAGACAGATAGATAGATATAGATGATTGATAGATAGATAGATAGATAGATAGATAGATAGATAGATGATAGATAGATAGATGATAGATAGATAGATAGATGACAGATGATAGATAGATAGATAGATAGATGATTGATAGATAGATAGATGATTGATAGATAGATAGATAGATAGATAGATAGATAGATAGATAGATAGATAGATAGATAAAAGCAAATCGTATAAACAAAAACAGAAAGGAAAAAAGGCCAACAGAGGCAGCTTAGTGAATAAGAATGTTTGTGACATAGACCTGATGACCTGAAACACAAGTAAAAAAGCCCAAGATAGTAGTGCATGTTTATAACTTCGGCATTTCTGGTGCACACCTGTAACCCCGGCAGTCCTGGTGCAAAGAAAGGCAGAGACAGAACTGGCCAGAAGTTTGCAGACCAACTAGCCTGGGGTACCCTGCACAGATGTCAAAGCTAGAGACTTTGCCTCAAAACAAGGTGGAAGAAAAGAACCAACTAACTCCCAAGAAACTGTCATCAGACCTCCACGTCTATCTATCTATCATCTATCTAACATTCTCTTTCTGATTAATTTACTAATTAAAAATAAAATAGTGCCAAGCAGGGGTGTTGCATGCCTTTAATCCCAGCACTCGGGAGGCAAAGGCAGGTGGATCTCTGTGTGAGTCTGAGGCCAGTCTGGTCTACAAGAGCTAATTCTGGGACAGCTAGGGCTATTACACAGAGAAACCCTGTCTTGAAAAACCAAAATAAATAAACAAAATAAAATAAAATAGCTGAATATAGGTGCACACACCTTTAATCCTCGTTCTCGGCAGATAGACACAGGTAGATTTAGTTGAGTTCCAGGTCAGTCAGTCTCCAAAACAAATCAATTAATAGCATATAGTTCATGAACTCCATCCTGGCCTCTGAAACTTGGACTGAGATTGATTTCCATGTACAGTGTTGCCCCAATTGTTTTCTGCTCCCGACACCTGTAGAAGGTCCTAGAAGATGAGTGCAGTTTTTAATACTCACAGAAAAGGACAGAAATCCAAAATAGCTTTACAGTACAACCACATGAACACGCGTGCCCCCAGCTGATTCTCCACAGAGGATGCCTTGAGTTCATGACTTCTGAATCCCACAAAACAAAGCGCTCTATCTTGTGTGCATTCCCCATTGTCAGCTTCTGACTTTTTTTTAAATATTTATTTATTTGTCATGTATACAATATTCTGTGTATCTGTGTGTATGTCTGCATGCCAGAAGAGGGCACCAGACCTCATTACAGATGGTTGTGAGCCACCATGTGGTTGCCAGGAATTGAACTCAGGACCTTTGGAAAAGCAGTCAATGCTCTTAACCACTGAGCCATCTCTCCAGCCCCTGACTTTTTTTTTTTAAGATTTATTATCATGCTGGGTGGTGGTGGCACATGCCTTTAATCCCAGCACTGGGGGAGGGGGCAGAAGCAGCCAGATCTCTGTGAGTTCGAGGCCAGTTTGGTCTACAGAGTGAGTTGCAGGACAGGCTCCAAAGGTATAGAGAAATCCTGTCTCAAAACAACAACAACAACAACAACAACAACAAAGATTTATTTATCACATATACAGTGTTCTGCCTACACGCCAGAAGAGGGCACCAGATTCCATTACAGATGTGAGCCACCATGCAGTAGCTAGGAATTGAACTCAGGATCTCTGGAAGAGCAGCCATTTCTCCAACCCCATCAACTTCTGTCTTATCTCATCACACATAAGTAGACAGCAGGAGAGATGTATGTGGCGGTTTGAATAAGAATGGCCCATGGACTGCAGAGATGGCTCAGCAGTCAAGAGCACTGGCTGCTCTTCCAGAGGTCCTGAGTTCAATTCCCAGCAACCACATGGTGGCTCACACTATTTACAATGAGATTTGGTGCCCTCTTCTAGTGTACAGCCTACATGTTGGCAGAATACTGCATATATAACAAAAATAAATAAATCTTTAAAAAAAGAGAGAATAGTCTTGTGGTGATTTGAAAGAAAATGGCCCCCTAAAGGCACTAATGGGAGGTGTGGCCTTGTTGGAGTGGGTGTGGTCTTGAGCGAGGAAGTGTATCACTATGGAGGCAGACTTTGAGGTCTCACGTATGTTCCAGCTATGCCCAGTGAGATAGTCTACTTCTTGTTGCCTGCAATCAATATGTGGCAGATGCCTCTCCAGTTCTATGTCTGCCTGCACACCACCGTGCCCCACCATGATGATCATGGGCTGAACCTCTGAACTGTAAGCCACCACAATCAAGTGTTTTCCTTTGTAAGAGTTGCCCTGGTCATGGTGTCTCTTCACAGCAATAGAAACCCTAACTATGGCAGGCCCCCATAGGCTCATATATTTGAATGCTTTGTCACCAGGGAATGGAACTCTTTGAAAGGAATAGATGATTAGAAGGTGTGACCTTATTGGAGGAAATGTGTCACAGGAGGTGGGAGAGGGGAGGGCTTTGAGGTGTCAAAAAGCCCAAGCCAGACCCTGCCTCTGCTTCTCTCAGCCTACAGATCGGGATATACCTCTTAGCAACTTCAACACCATGCCTGTCTACCTCCTACTCCCTGACCTGAAGATAATAGTCTAAGTCCCTGAGTCTCTAAGTCAGCTCCCAATTCAATGCTTTCCTCTATAAGAGTTGCTGAGGTCATGGCAGCTCCTCAAGAGAACAATAGAACAGTGACTAAGACATCTTATCTCTTTCTTTTTCTACCCTGGTAGGGGCCACTGGAGTAATCACGGAGGAACCACTGAGCTTATGGATACACTTTGAAAGACACTGATCATAGCTGGACCTGGTGATACGCTGGGAATGCCAACTATTTGGAAGACTGAGGCCGCCAGTTCAGCCGCTCAAGGTCAGTTTAGATCACGGAGCACAGTTAAGACAAACCTTAGTCCTTGGACTTCTCTCTCAAAGAGAAAAGAAGGAAGAGCAAGTCACCAATGTCCTTAAATTCTTCATTATCGGAGAGAAAAATCGTGACCCAGAGCTTACAAGTTGCTGATCTGGCCCTCAGGCTGGGAGTGTGGCGCTCCAAGCGCTGGTTCCTGCTGTTCATGTTTCTTCTCTCTCAGCACAGGATCCATCCCACCAAGCAGGACCCGACCAGTGAGCTCCACGCCCGGCTGCCTTAGATCTCTGTGAAGACGTTTGCTCTCTGTCCTGTCCCCTTGAGCCCAGCCAGGGTCATTAAGCCTTGACAGCAGTTACATAAACTAATTTGTAATTGGATGTTTGTGGACAGGCTTAGCTTGATACATTGCTTCAATCAAGATGTATCTGTCAAAGGCCCAGGAGGAAGCAGGTGGCAGACTCAATTAGGAGAACTCAAGGGAGGGCCATTGAAGATGTGGTTTCCACAAGAGTGTGCACGGCTGTCTGGGAAACAGCGAGACTTTTATTGCTAGGGGCTGGAGGGAGGGAGGGAGTTGTGGAGAGGCTCCCACTAGCCCTAGCTGAGCTTTCGAGGATGAAAATGGGCATTTAACCCCATCCAATCTGACCTCTCTCTGGTCTCCAAGGAGTTTCTTTGACAGGACTCGAGTGGATCTCTTACATTGTAAGAGATCAGAATCAACACAGGACCTCCAAGACCAAGTTCTCAGCACAAAGGAGATTTATTTGCCCCTGAGGGATGGAATAAGAGACAAAAACAGGAGATAGAAGGGGAGGGAGAAGGGGAGGGAGTAGAGAAAGGGTCAGGGGTATAGTTATCCCAGAGGGACAAAGGACTGTCTCTGGGTATTGAGGAGACAGATGTAGCACATGGGAAAATGGCAGTTTATAAAAGTACAACGGGAAACTCATGCTAGGATGAGGTGTTAAGTTTTCTTTTTCTTTTTCTCTTTCTTTCTTTCTTTCTTTCTTTCTTTCTTTCTTTCTTTCTCCCCCCCCCCCCAGACAGGGTTTCTCTGTGTTGCTTTGGAGCCTGTCCTGGAACTAGCTCTTGTAGACCAGGTTGGTCTCGAACTCACAGAGATCCACCTGCCTCTGTCTCCCAAGTGCTGGGATTAAAGGCGTGAGCCATCACTGCCCAGCTTCTTTTTCTTTTTTTTAAATATTTTTTTAAGGCTTATTTATTTGTTATGTATACAGTATTCTGTCTGCGTGTATGCTTGCAAGTCAGAAGAGGGCACCAGATGGTTGTGAGCCACCATGTGGTTGCTGGGAATTGAACTCAGGACCTTCGGAAGAGCAGGCAGTGCTTTTAACCACTGAGCCATCTCTCCAGCCCAAGGTGTTAAATTTTAACTGGGCATGCAACATTCTGTTCTTAGCATTCTTTAGGTCATCTACATAAACCATTATACATTAAACAAGTATATTCAGAGCAACAGAACATACTTAATATATAGACTTCAATATATTTAATAATTTTATTATAACAGTCATTCATTAAACCTAACACTCAGCTAATAAAAATTAAATTGGCCCAATATTTTATATTCTCTCTCCCTGTCTGGAGGTGATGGGGAATAACCAGGGTCTTCTGCATGCTAGGCCAGTGCTCTTCCAAACCCTTCTCTCCCTAAATCAGGACAAGACTCTTTTTTCTTCCAGCCTAGCTCCCAGCCTAATGCTCAGCATAAACTCCTCTGTGGAACTGGACTGAATAATGCTTGGATAAATGCACCCCTAGCTTCTCTCTGCAGTTGCTTTTAGGTTGCTGCAGAGTAATAGAAACTCTGTCAGGTTTCAGGCCCTATGCTGTGTTCTTCATCATTATTCCTACATTTTGTCATCATCACCAGTTTTATGGGATGAGACCTTATTTTACCCAATGCACAGATGAGTAAACTGAGGCTTGGGCTGGAGAGTTGACTCAGCAGTGTTGAGTGCTTACCACTCTGGCAGGGTAAACGAGTTCAGTTCCCAGCACCTACTCTACGTGGTTCACATCCACCTCGAACTCTAGCTTTAGGGAGCTTGACACTGTGTTCTGATCTCCCCAGGCACTGAATTCACATGCATGTACCCACATAGACACAGACTAACAACAACAAAAAAAAACCACCTTCTTAAAATAAAAGAGAGTCCAGCATAGTAGCACACACCTTTAATCCCAACACTTGGGAGGCAGAGGCAGGTGGATCTTTGAGTCTGAGGCCAACCTGGTCTATAAAGCAAGTTCCAGGATGGTCAGGGCTACACAGAGAAACTATGCCTTGAATAGTAAGAAAGAAAGAAACAAACAAAAAAATCTACCATGAGTTTGTTTAATCACAATACATCTGAGTATATGTATATACATACATACACACACACACACACACACACACACACACACACACACACACACATCCATGAGAATACTTGTAAAGTATGGAAGCAGCAACTCCTACTGCACTATCTGATTCTAAGACACCATTTCCTTCATCTTATTTCAGTCTGAAATCAGAAGGCAGCTAGAGTTGGCACGGACGCTGACGCGCCTCTATCTTCCTCAGGAACTGTCAGCACTTATTCGAACTGCAGAATAAACTGTGTCCAACGGCGCCTGTGTCTCTCTCCTTCTTGGCCACAGGGAGAATATGATGACTCCAGCAATACATGTGCTCCGTAAAGCGAGGCGCTCACATCCTGCTGCCTTCCAGGAACCGCTGCCATTCTGCCCTGCGCGCACATTTACAGAAGCCATCTGCCCTGCGCGCACATTTACAGAAGCCGGCTGCCGAGTTAAGCATTTTTTTATATTAAAAGCTAAAGAGTTTAGAGACACTAGCTTACATTTCACAGTGAGCAGCAATATCTCAATGTGTCAAATCAAAGGCCGCCTGTTTTCTTGGGGGGAAAAATGTCCCTTTTTCTTCATATAAAAACATACTCACTTGAGAGCGATTGTCTCTGCCTTTGTATGTGAAGCAGGGCGAGGCAATCCCAGCTAACCCCAGTATTAGAATTGTAGACATTGAGGAGTACATTTTAGAATTAATTGCAAAGATGAGATCCGCTGAAAATAAGCTGAATGGCCTGCAGTTCAGTAGAGACAAAGTTAAACTAACTGTCCTATGAAAAGTGAACAAGGGCCAGCAATGTGGCAATGTTGTGCTCACACGCCACTAACACTAATGACCAGAGTTCAGTCCCTGGGACCCACGGGGTGGGAGTAGAGAACTGATTCCTCACAAGATGTCCTCTAACCTCCACATGTATCTCGTGGCACACACATGCCCCCCCCACACACGAATACATACATACATACATAAAGTAAGAAAGTAGTAAAATATTTTTTATCATGGCTGTGGTGGCACATACCTTTAATACCAGCACTTGGGAGGCAGAGGCAGGAGAATCTCTGTGAGTTCAAGGCCAGCCTGGTCTATAAGAGCTAGTTCCAGGACAGGTTCTAAAGCTACACAGAGAAACCCTGTGTTGAAAAACAAAACAAAACAAACAACAACAACAACAAAACAATAAAACCCCCCAGTTAAGAATTAGGTAGTTCAGGCTGGCCTTTCATGATCCTCCTGCCTCCACTTCCTTCAGCAAATCTGACTGGCATGTGCCCCCACAGTGGGTGAATTTGAGGGTTTAAAGACAAGAGGAGGTGGGGAACTTGCCTACTTCCTGTTCTCAAGCCTCCAGGTATGCAACCCCCTGACATTGTGGTGCCTTATGCGCAGCAGGGACCCTTGAGAAGGACCCAGCACAACATCTAGAGACTGCAGCCTGAAAGGAGAGACAATACAGCCTGTCTCCTCCTTAAGAGAGAACAAACCATTGTAGACAGAGTTTTCCTGTCCCAAAAGTGCTCCCAAATAACCACTCAAAAACACAATCTTAAGGGGGATGGAGAGATGACTCTGAGGTTAAGAGTATTGGTTGCTCTTCCAGGGGACCTGAGTTCAATTCCCAGCAACCAAGTCCAGTTCCCAGCAACCACATGGTGGCTCACAGTCATCTGTAATGAGATCTGGTGCCCTCTTCTAGCGTGCAGGCATATATGCAGGAGGAACACTGAATACATAATGAATCTGATTTGTTTGTCTTTTTAAATAATTTAATTTTACTTTATGTGCATTGGTGTTTTGCCTGCATATATCTCCGTGTGAGGGTGTTGGGCCCCCTGGAACTGGAGTTACAGACAGTTGTGAGCTGCCATGTGGGTGCTGGGAATCGAATCTGAGTCCTCCAGAAGAGTAGTCAGCTCTCTTAATTGATGATCCCTCTCTCTAACCCATAATATTTCTTTTAAAAAATGTAATATTAGTTGTAAATGCTGGCCTATAGCTCAGGCTTTTAATTGATGATCCCTCTCGCTAACCCATAATAATTCTTTTAAAAAATGTAATATTAGTTGTAAATGCTGGCCTATAGCTCAGGCTTATTACTAACTAACTCTTACATTTAACTTAATCCATTTCTGGGGCTAAAGAGATGGCTCAGAGGTTAAGAGCATTGCCTGCTCTTCCAAAGGTCCTGAGTTCAATTCCCAGCAACCACATGGTGGCTCACAACCATCTGTAATGAGGTCTGATGCCTTCTTCTGGCCTGCAGGCATACACACAGACAGAGTATTGTATACATAATAAATAAATAAACATTTTTTTAAAAATTAATCCATTTCTTATCTACCTTCTGCTACATGGCTCGTGGCTTGTTACCTCATTTTCTACACATCCGGCTTCCTCTGTGTCTGCTTGCATCTTCTCTGATTCTGCCCCTCTTTCTTCCCAGTCCTTAGTTTGATTGTCCCACCTATATTTCTTGCCTGGCTACCAGCCAATCAGTTTTTTGGGGTTTTTTATTTTTATGTTTTTGGGCATTTTTGAGACAGGGTTTCTCTGTAGCTTTGGATCCTGTCCTGGAACTAACTCTTATAGATCAGGCTAGCCTTGAACTCACAGAGATCCATCTGCCTGGGATTAAAGGCATGCACCACCAACTACCAGCTTGTTTTCATTTATTTTTTTGTTTATTTGTTTTTCTTTTTAAATATTTATTTATTTATTATATATACAATATTCTGTCTGCGTGTATGCCTCCAGGCCAGAAGAGGGCACCAGATCCCATTACAGATGGTTGTGAGCCACCATGTGGTTGCTGAGAATTGAACTCAGGACCTTTGGAAGAACAGGCAGTGCTCTTAACCTCTGAGCCATCTCTCCAGTCCCTGTTTACTTGTTTTTCAAGACGGGTTTTTTTGGTGTAACAGTTCTAGATGTCCTGGAACTAATTCTGTAGACCAGGCTGGCCTTAAACTCACAGAGATCCACCATCCACCTGCCTCTGCCTCCCAAGTGCTGGGATTAAAGGCGTGCACCACCACTGCCTGGCTTCAATCAGTTTTCATTAACAGTGAGAGCAATATGTTTTCACCAAGTACAGGATTAGTCCACAGAATTTCCCCCCTTTTCGTCTAATTACAAAGGAAGGCTTAACTTTAACATAGTAAAACTATATATAACAAAAACAGTCATTAAGTAAGAATTACAGTTACAATATCCAGTTCATTTATTTGTATTTGGCAAAATTAGAGAAAATATTCTATTATCTATTTTATCTTTGTGACTCTAATGTTTTATACCTAATTTATCTTTTATTATAACTAAGGAAAACTTTTACTATGACTATCTAGTCTTCAACGTCATCAGAGATCTCAAAAGGGTGAAACATTACCTAAAATAGGGACATCTGGCTGCCTGGACAGTCATCTTAGATTCTTCTGTAACATTGGGGCATCCACCTTTGACCTACAGGCCTGGTATATCTGACAGACTTTTCTGAGAAGCAGGGAATTTGACATACTGTCCTATCATGTCTTGGCAAAGGTCAGCAATCACCTTTCTTGCATTTTGCTGGTCCAGTTTGGGCAGTATACTGTCAGCGACTGAGGCAAGGACAGTTTCTTTGTACAAATGGCCATCGTTTGCCATAAAGAAAACCAACTCCATGAGGAGTTTCTTCAGTGCCCATCAACCTCTCTGAAGTTGATTGGTGCTGCCAGGAACAGATGTCTCACTGTCATGAAAGGCCTTAGACTATTGAACATATTAAATGCCATATTCTGTAGGTTTTGAAGTGTTGGAAGACCATCGATCTACCTAAATATATCTATTTATGACCTTGAAAAGATACCTAATGTGACTACAGATAACAATTTTTTTCAAGACAGTGTTTCTCTGTAGTTTTGGAGCCTGTCCTGGAACTCATTCCATAGACCACCAAGTGCTGGGATTAAAGGTGTGTGCCAACACTGCCCAGCTTTATAAATGACTGTTAATTTATATTTCTTAATTATATATTAAACTTTAGACCAGGTGGTAGTGGTGCACGCCTTTAATACCAGCACTTGGGAGGCAGACGCATGTGGATCTCTGTGAGTTCAAAGCCACCAGCCTGGTCTACAAGAGCTAGCTCCAGGACAGGCACCAAAAGCTACAGAGAAACCCTGTCTCGAAAATCAAAAAAAAAATTATATATTACCTTTTTAAATTTACAATTTTAAATTTATAATTTATAATTTTAAATCATATATTACATTTCAAATGAATTGCATAACATAATAACCCAAACAAAAGTAGAAATAGCAGAGGCAGAGGCAGGCAGATATCTGTGAGTTCGAGGCCAGGCTAATCTATAGAGTGAGTTCCAGAACAACCAAGGCTACACAGAGAAACCCTGTCTTGAAACACACACACACATAGAAATATACATACAATATAACAAAATTAATTAAATTTTTATCAATAAACCAAAATCAATACCAATGTAAAATATTTTGGAATTAGTTTAAAAGTAAATTCAGTGATCTACCCTTTTAACCTTATTATTTTTTAAAATTTATTTATTATGTATATAGTGTTCTGAGCACCAGATCTCATATAGATGGATGTGAGCCATCATGTGGTTGCTGGGAATTGAACTCAGGACCTCTGGAAGAGTAGCCAGTGCTCTTAACCTCTGAGCCATCTCTCCAGACCTGTCTTTTTTTAATTTTATTGATATTTATTGAGCTCTACATTTTTCTCTGCTCCCCTTCCTGCCTCTCCCCTCCCCGCTACAATCCTCACCCAAAGTCCCCCATGCTCCCAATTTACTCAGGAGATCTTGTCTTTTTCTACTTTCTACTTCCCATGTAGATTAGATCTATGTAAGTCTCTCTTAGTGTCTTCATTGCTGTCTAGGTTCTCTGGGATTGTGATTTGTAGGCTGGCTTTCTTTGCTTTATGTTTAAAAACCACCTATGAGTGAGTGCATGTGATAATTGTCTTTCTGTGTCTGGGTTACCTCACTCAAAATAACGTTTTCTAGTTCCATCCATTTTCCTGCAAAATTCAAGCTGTCGTGATTTTTTTCTGCTGTGTAGTACTCCGTTGTGTAAATGTACCACATTTTTTTCTTATCCATTCTTCAGTCAAGGGACATTTAGATTGTTTCCGAGTTCTAGCTATGACAAACAAAGCTGCTATGAACATAGTTGAGCACCAGACCTATCTTATCATTTCTATATTTCCCTGTTTCTTTTCAGAAAGAGATCCTTGAATCTAATCTTCTTTGTTCGGCTTTTTTTCCTGGTCACGGCCATTACTGATCCTTAGTCTGGTCACCTGCCTGTACTTCCTGCCTGGCTACTGGCCAATCAGCTCTTCATTAACAGTAAGAGCAACATAGGAGCATAGGAGTATTCCATGGCAGACCACGGGTTTGAAGTTCAGACTCATTCCATTCTAATCTGGGTTCCCTGACCCCAGCTTTCTGTGGTTCCCAGAATTTCAGCCTTCAATCGTATCTGCTCGTGTCTACTAGGGAGGAGTGGGGCTTCAGAGAGGACACAGGCCGTGTTACAAGAGATTTAGTCTGCTTTCCTCTGCTGCAATAACACCATGATCAAAAGCAACTTTGGAGGAAAGAGTTTATTTTGAAAAAAAAGAAACATCATGACCTCAGTTCCAGCGGATCCAACAGGCACATAAGTGGTAAACATATACACATGTAGGCAAACATTTGTATGCATAAAATAAAATAAATAAATGTTACTTTATATTGTAAGTATTTTCCTGCTTGTTTGTGTGTAACACATGTGTGCCTGGTTCCTTCAGAGGCCAGAAAGGGTGACATCAGGAACTGCAGTCACAGATGGTTGTGAGCCACCGTTGAGGATACTGAGAGCCAAATCCAGATTCTCTCCAAGAACAGCACATGCTCTTAACTGCTGAGCCATCTGTCCTGACTGGTTTATGTCAACTTGACACAAACTAGAGCCACCATCAGAGAGGAGGGAGGGTCAGTTGAGACACCGCCTCCATGAGATCCAGCTGTGAAGCATTTTCTAAATTAGTGCTTGATGGAGGAGGGCCCGGCACATGGGTGTGGGCCCATCTTTGGGCTGGTGGTCATAGGTTTTATAAGAGAAATGAAGGCTGGAGAGATGGCTCAGAGGTTAAGAGCACTGACTGCTCTTCTGGAGGTCCTGAGTTCATTTCCCAGCAACCACATGGCGGCTCACAACCATCTGTAATGAGATCTGGTGCCCTCTTCTGGCCTGCAAGCATACATGGAGGCTGAACACTGTATACATAATAAATAAATAAATCTTTAAAAAAAAAAGAGAGAGAGAGAGATGAGCCGGCGGTGATAGCTCACACCTTTAATCCCAGCACTCGGGAGGCAGAGGCAGGCGGATCTCTGTGGTTTGAGGCCGGCCTGGTCTACGAGAGCTAGTTCCAGGACAGCTAAAACTGTTACACAGAGAAACCCTGTCTCAATAAAGAGATAGATATCTAGATATCTAGATATCTAGATATCTAGATAGATAGATAGATAGATAGATAGATAGATAGATAGATAGGTAGGTAGGTAGGTAGGTAGATAGATAGATAGATAGATAGTTAGATAGATAGATAGATAGATAGATAGATAGATAGATAGATAGATAGATAAAGCAAATCAGCAGTAAGATCAGCTCTCCCTGGCCTCTGCATCAGTTCCTGCCTTCAGGTTCTGACCCTGTTTGAGTTTCTGTTCTTACTTCCTTCGGTGATGAACTATGATATGGAGGTGCAAGCCAAATAAACTCTTTCCTCCCCAGGTTGCTTTGGTCATTCATAGTGTTTCATCATAGCAATAGAAACCCTAACTAAGTAAGGTAGGGCTGTTGGTGGTACAGGACTCTAATCCCAGCACTCCGGAGGCAGAGGCAGTTGGATCTCTGAGTTTGAAGCCAGCCTGGTCCACAGAGTGAGTTCCAGGACAGCCAGGGAGGACTACACAGAGTAACCCTGCCTTGAAGAAACCAAACAAAAGAAACCCTAACTAAGACGCCATCCCACTAGCCCCCAAAACTGAGCAAGGTTTTAAACTACTGTGTGAACTTCAAAGGATTTGGGAAGATCTATGAAGCTGCTTTGTGCACTATACATTTGTAGATATGCTCTGAGGTCATTAAGGTAGTCACATCTAGGAGGGAAACTAACTTGTTCAGGGAAAAAGTCCTCCTGCCCTTGTCATTGGAATGTTGCTCTGACTTCCGCTTTCTGCAGGCTGAGTAACAGGAAGTAAATTTGCTACAGAGCTTTTAATATTTTTCTTTTCTTCTTCTTTTTTTTTTTACTTTTATTTTTCCATTCAATTATTTACACTTCCTTCCCGCCTCCCAATCTCCTCCTGCTCCCTCACATCCCCCTCCTCCCTCCCCCACCCTGCTTGAGAGAGGGCAGGGAACCCTGCCCTGTGAGAAGTCCAAGGCCCTCCCCCCTGCATCCTGGCCTAGGGAGCTGTGCATCCATACAGACTAGGGACCCAAAAAGCCAGAACATGCAGTAAAAACAAGTCCTAGTGCCTTTATCAATGACTTCTCAGTCAGCCCCCATTGTCAGCCACAATCAGAGAGTCTAGTTTGATCACATGCTCATTCAGACCCGGTCCAGCTTGATTTGGTGAGCTCCCTTTAATTTTTTTAAAGGAAAAAAAGTTTTGAAAGAAGAGTTTATAAAAACCAGGAGTCGGATAAAAAAAGAAAGAAAGTAGAGTTTAGATGTTACACGCCAGTTGTCTTTGAAAGGTGGTAAAAGCTGGGCCTCAGCTTCCCGAGTGCTGGAGTTAAAGATGTCGCCGCCACACCCAGCTGGCTTCCACTGTGAGAGGGAACAGTAAAAAGATGTAGGTAGAGTTCAACAGATTTATTTTATTTCTGAAGATCTGAACATTTTTCTCTAATGAGGAGTACTGTTTAATGACACAGGAATCTTGGCAAACTGAGTTGCGCAAGAACGAAACCCAATTCAAACTAGCTTCAGTGAAAAAGGGCAGCAGAGGGGATTTGAGCTCCACACAGTTTAGAGAAGCAGGCATATTACTTTCCTGACGGGGTTGTGCCAAATCTCTCTAAACTTGGAACTGGGGGTGTTGCTCAGTCTGCCTGCCTAGCGAACCTGGCAGAACCCTGGGGTGCTCTCTGGCTCTGTGTAGAGTGGAACAAGCCTGGAATTCCAGCACTGAAGGTGTGGAAGCTGAAGGATCAAAAGGTCAAAGTTGTGCTCACCTAAGTAGTGAGTCCCTAGGACGGCCTGGACTAATAGGACCCGGTTTTAAAACAAAACCAAGCATGGTGTGGTAGCACACGCTTTTAATCCCAGCTTAGGGAGGTAGAGGCAGATGGATCTCTGTGAGTTCAAGGCCAGCCTGCACAGAGAAACCCTGTCTCAAAAAAAAAAGAATCAAAAAACAAAACAAAACAAAACTTCAAACAGCACAAAAGTAACTTGAGGTTGTAGAATGTCAGAGTACAATAGAAATGTCACTCAAATCAAGGTCTGCAATCTGCAAATTTAATTGTCCTTTGGAGATTAGGAACTGGGGAATGGATCTATGCATTATCTTGCCTATTGTACCACATAAACTGTGGGCATAGATGTGTGCCTGCCACCTCTATGGGACAGCAAGATGGCTCAGTAGGTAAAAGGTGATTGCCACCAGCTCTGAAGACCTTAGTATAATCCTGGAACCTACCTACATGATAGAGAAAAAAAAAAAAAAACTCCCAGCAGTTTGTCTTCTAACCTCCACACTCACGTGCCCCCCAAATAAATAAGTAATACACAATACACAAAGAAACAAGTGTGAGAAGTGCATCGCTCTAACCGTGTCTGGAAGGATCCCAGGAAGTGTTGGTCTCAGGCAGGCCCTAGGCAGCTCTACTATAAAACAGCCCATCAGGGCCTTTAGATGGGCAGAAGACAGAAAGACAAGGCTTCATGAGAGCTTCCAGGCTTTTTCTTAGGGTTTCTTTGTATAACATCCCTAGCTGTCCTGGAACTAGCTCTTGTAGACCAGTCTGGCCTTGGACTCACAGAGATCTGTCTGCCTGCCTCTGCCTCCCGAGTGCTGGGATTAAAGATGTGTGCCACCCCTGCCAGGCCCAGTCCTTTTTTTAGCACTCAAAGTTTAGCGTTTTTGTTTGTTTTTGCTTTTTCCTCTATTTTTCTTTTATTAAAAATAGATTTTTTTTTCAGCTGGGTGTGGTGGCACACATTTAGTCCTAGGCAGAGGCGGTGTGGGGGGGGGGTGTCTCTGTGAGTTCAAGGCCAACCTAATATGAGTTCCAGGACAGCCAGGGCCATGCAGAGACACCTCGTGCTAAGAAAAAGTCATAAAAGACTCCTAAAAAAACCCTGCTATAACTCCTACACCAGTGTCTTTCTCAGTTATCGTCAGAGAAGTTGCAGTAGAGGAAAAGGAAGACAGAGACCCAGTGCTGAACCACGTGTAACAGTCAGGTCTGAGCAGGATGGGGTCTCTACCAAATCCCTCCCCGCAGAGCACAGGAAACACTTCAGAAGAAAGGGAAGAAAGACTGTAAGAGCCAGAGGGATGATGGGTACCAAGGAAACAAGGCCTTCTAAACACAGCAGCTGCATCATAGCAGAACATTAATGGTATTTTGCTTTTCCCTAGGTCCCTGGTCTATCTAGTCTCAGGTACTTGGTCACCCTGTTTGTTTTGGTTTGAGAAAGGGTCTTACTACATGAAGCTGTTCTAGAACTCACTATGCAGACCAGGCTGGCCTTGAACTCATAGAGCTACACCTGCCTCTACCTTCCAAGTGCTGGAACTAAAGTCATGGGCAACCACACTTGACAGCAACACTCAAATTTTAGGCCTGCTAAGACTGTATTCTAAGAAAGACTGCTTGTTGGTTCCTGGCTGCTCAACCCTGAAATAACCACATAGTGTTAAGTTGGGAGCGTAGATCCCAGCCCCTCACATGTATCCCAGCCCCCAGGCCTGAGAGTTGTTTTGGTCTGGACTCCAAATCCCAGCACTCCAGGTCAGGACTACTCCCACAGGGTATTTAAGTGAACTCCCAAAAGAGGATCATGTGGTCACTTTTCCTTCCTCCTGGTGGTCACGTTCGAGGCCTCCCAGTTTCCCCTGGGGCCACCCGAGAGCACAGGAATCCCATTAAATCTGGATATTTAATTTGACTTGTTTTGATTCAGCTTGATTGGGAATTTGCATTGGCATAGAGCTTGCATTAGTAAAAAATTCCTAACACACAGAAATTGTGTTAATTAAATCACTGTTTGGCCAATTAGCTCTAGCTTCTTGTTGGTTAACTCTTAAATCTTAATTTAACTCATTTCTATTAATCTGTGTATCGCCACGTAGCTGTGGCTTACCGAGTAAAGTTTCATCTGGCATCTGTCTCTAACAGGGCTACATGGCTTCTTCCTCACTCCGCCTTCTTCCTCCCAGCATTCAGTTTAGTTTTCCCCACCTAGCTCTGTTCTACCCTATCAGGCCCAGCCAGTTTTCTTTATTCATTAATGGTAATCACAGCATACAAACTCACAGTGACCTACCTACCTTTGCCTTTTGAGTACTAAGATTAAAGGCACGCAGCACCATCCCTAGCTGGATTGAGCTGGATTGTAGTCTTTTTTTCCTTTTTTTTTTTTTTTTTTTTTAAGAAAAGGTCTCTAGCCCAAGCTGTTCTCAAACTTCCTATGTAACTAAGTATGGCTTTGAATTCCTGGTCCTCAGTCCTCTACTTCCCAAGTACTGGACTTGCAAGCATGTTCCTCTGTACCTAGGTTATGTGACCTCATTATAGTAACAGAAAAAAGACTACCCTAAGTGAACTTACCAAATACACCAGTGGGGGCATGAGATATACGGGTTACAACAACGAGGACAGAATTCCGTAGGTTTCAGGAACCACCAGCTGACATTTTTAGCTTTAAGATTGGTGGAAGCTACAGGTCAGCTAAGTTAATACAATCCAAAGATTCTACTTGAGAGCACCATTTCTCAACCTGTGGGTCTCAACCCCTTTGGTGTCAAATGACTCTTTCACAGAGAGTCACATATCAGATATCCTGCATATCAGATATTTACATTACTTTTCATAACAGTAGCAAAATTACAGTTACGAAGTAGCAACAAAATAATTTTATGGCTGAGGATCACCACAACATGAGGGACCGTATTGAAGGGTCTCAGTGTTAGGAAGGCCGAGAGCCGCTTGCCTAAAGGATGCTAAGGCAGACACGGGGATGGTAGTAAAGGACTACTAAGGAGGGGAAGGATGCCCCAACTGGCTCTGGGTCTCTTGATTCCAGCCTCTGCAATTGTCACATTCCATCAGTGTGTGGAGTTGTCACACAGGGGACGCTTTTACAGGGAACTTCAGTTCGAAGGGCAGTCTGACAGCTGGAAACGCTCTCCAAAGTTATCTGATGTTTAACTTTCCAGTCTCAAGACCAGTCTACCCGGTCAGCGCTGGCTCAGGTGCTTGTCATGTGACAAGTCTTGCATTCCATCTCAAGCTCTGTTGTCACCTTTGGTTTGCTTATGTCTGGTGCGCTTGGCCTCCACTTCCTTCCACACAGGAAGGAACCTTCAGTCTGTCAACGGAGGACAAGCTGCTCCATTAGAATAAGATTCCCAGTCTCCACTCTGGCTACAAAGTTCCTTTTCCCAGCATCCTCGCTCACTGACCTAACTCCTGTTTTTGTTGTTGTTGTTTGTTTGTTTGTTTGTTTTGTTTTTCAAGACTGTTTCTCTGTGTAGCTTTGAAACCTGTCCTGGTATTCACTCTGCAGAGCAGGCTGGCCTCTGCCTCCCGAGTGCTGGAATTAAAGGTGTGCGCCACCACCACCGGGCTCTCACTCCTGTTTTATGGGAATCATATCTGTCAGCGTTAATCCCACTGGATGAGAATAAGACTACTACCACAATTTTTGTTTTGTTTTGTTTCATTTTTTGAGACAGGGATTTCTCTGTCCCTTTGGCACCTGTACTGGGAATTCGCTCTCTAGACCAGCCTGGCCTTGAACTCACAGAGATCCCCCGTTTTTGCTTCCCAAGTGCTGGGCTTAAAGGCATGCATCACCACTGCCTGGCCCACTACCACAATTTTAAGCCAAATCTGAAGCAAGCTTTAATCAAACACTGGCCAGGCTGATGGACTCTGGCCAAGTCCACTCCAGAGTTCCTCGGAAATGGCTACGTGTCCCATTTTGCTGAGGCTAATAAAGGCTACGTTCTGATTAAGTCCAGTCAGGGACATATTTCCTGCCCACGTACCTCCCATTCATGCATGATCAAGCACATCCGGTGCAGACGGACCAAGTAAATATAGGAAAAAAGGAACTTATTCTTAACTGACTTAACTGCAAACAGAACCCTTAGCCTGCAAGGGGTACTTTTTCCTGCCTTGGTCTTATATCAGGTCTGTGGAAGCCCACAGAAGCGGGTCACCAAAGGTCAGAGAGTTCAAGTCTGTTCTTGCTCCTTCAAGGGTTTGACAGAAGGTTTGACCCAGGGAGTGACTGCCTACAGGATGCTTAGCCTAAGGTGTGGTCACTGCACAGCCCGCCTAAACAAGAGAATGCTTAACTCAGTATATAGTTACTTGTTGCTTCTGGTATTGAAGAGGTTAATTGTTCTGTTCTTTCATGTTAAAGCAGTCTTTTGCCTTCTTCCCCCCACCCTTTCTCGACTGGATATATAAGCATATGGAAAATAAACACAGGTGAATTCAGAATTCACTGGTTTGCCCTCCTGGATCTATTCCATGTCTCTGTCTATTTCTTTTGTCTATGTGTTCTGTCTGCCTGGCCTTTCTAATCCTCGTGTCCCTAATCCTGGAATGTGTGAACTCTGTCGAGGCTGGACCCTGACACAGGTCCCGGAAGAAACTCAGGACAAATGGCTGACTGTGGTGCCCGCTTAACACACCAGCATGCATGCTGCTGCCTGGCTCTCTCAGTATCACAAGCACCTGTAATAGAGTCCTGGCTCCTCTCAGCACTTTCCATCCCTGCCCTCTCCCTGCCGAGGAACCTGCCAGATACCATTTTAAAGGTAGGAATCATTTTGCTGTATTTTTAAAAATAAGTTTCTATTTACTGTGAGAGTTGAGTAGCCGTTTCCTGGAACCTGACCTTCCACAACCCATGACCTCGATTTATTTTTGAGAATACCCTAGCCCTCCCTACCCCTCCCTGATCCCTCCCTGACCCCTCCTAATCATATGGTGAGTGATCACGTGATGTTTAAGGTGTCTTTTTTGTTTGTTTGTTTTGTTTTGTCTCTTTTCGGTAAAACTACTCATGATTTTACTCCTTAAAAGGGGCCCAAGAGGTGGATTTGGGATTGCATAACCCCTCTTGGGTGTACTCCAATAAAAACCAAGCTTATTTCAAATTCAGATCAAATTGTGGTAGTGGTCTTATTCTCGACGTTGGATTTAACACTGTCTCCAGCCCTGAGCTTGCTTCCTTTCCCCCAGCTTCTGACTCCTATAAAAACCTTCCATTTCACACGCCTTTAATCCCAGCAATTGGGAGGCAGAGGCAGGCGAATCTTTATGAGTTCGAGGTCAGCCTGGTCTATAAGAGCTAGTTCCAGGATGGCTAGGACTGTTACACAAGGAAACCCTATCTCAAAAAAAAAAAACCTCCTCCATTTTAGCCCTAGTCCTCTTTGTCTTCCTGGTCCCCTCTCTTGGCTCCTGCTTGCCTCTCTCGTTCCTTTCCTCATTGTCCTCTCCCCTCTCATGGTCCAGTCCTTTCTGCTGATCATGTTCAGTCTAGATTCTTCCAGATGGCTCTGACTGTTCTCTCCTTCATATATACAATAAAAACCTTCTCAGCGGGGCAGTGGAGACACACACCTTTAATCCCAGCACTCGAATCTCTGTGAGAAGCAGGGATCTCTGTGAGTTTGAGGCCAGCCTGGTCTACAGGGTGAGTTCCAGGACAACCAGGGCTACACAGTGGGAGAAAGATAAAACCTCAGTCTCAAGTGGGAGGTATACTAGCATGTAGTCTCTGCACTTCGAAGACTGAGGCAGGAAGAGCACCTTGGGTTCAAGGCCATCCTAGGCTATATGGTGAGACATTGTTTTAATAAAACAAAAAATAAAATTCAGTGTTTACGTCAGCCAATACTTTCAAGTAAGCTACCGTCAACTTTATCGATTTCCAACCACTGTCATTCAGCCAGGCATTGTGACTCACACCTGTAATCCTAGTGTTCAATGGCAGAATCATTGTCACAGATTGGAGGTCACGTAGTGAGTTCTAGGCCAGCCTAGGATACAGAGTGAGCTCCTGTCTCAAACAAGCTGATAGCATCTCAGTGGGTATGGTAGTGATGCACAAATGTTACCCCAAGACTGGAGGGTGAAGGCAGGAAGATTGGGAGTTCAAGGTCATCCTTGGCCACCTAGTAAGTTTGAGGGCAGCCTGGGCTAAGGAGACCGTCCTCCTGCCCTCCCTAAAAAGAACAGATCTGTGGGGTGCTGGGCCAGAGGAGTATGGTTGACCTTGACTGGGCTGAAGCTCAAGACAAAGGAGGCACCAACAGTCTTGGCCCAGGAGCCCAATCATTGCTACTTGTGCTGTAGGCTTCCCAAAGGGTTAAACAAAGAAGTTCTCTCCCAGAACTTAGCTTCTGGCTTCTTGCCTGAGGAAACTGCAGATCAAGCCTCACTAATAATATGTTACTCTCCCTTCCCTCCAACCAACACTGTCCAGCTCTAGGCAACAGGAAGCAGGACACTGTGGTGGGAGGCCAAAGAGCACAGAACAAAAATATCAGAAGGAATGGTAGACATGGGGTTAACAGGTTTATTATTGTAATGTCCTGTCTCTTTAAGAGACAAGCCCCGCCCACTCCCCCTCCATCCCCTGAGGCAGGCTGAGAGGCTGAGCCCCTTCCTTTCTGTCTCTCTCCCTTCTCCCCACTCCTTTCTCTCTCTCTCTCTCTCTCTCTCTCTCTCTCTCTCTCTCTCTCTCTTTTTCTCTCCGCTCTTCTCCCCTCTTCCCTCCATAACCTGTAAGATTTTAGACAATTCTGAAGCCATTTCTGACAATTCCAAACCCTCTCAGCCTCTGTGCCTCAGTGCTTCCCCTCCTCCCCTGGGAACCAAGGACCTAACAGCTACACATGCACGTACTCAGTTCCTGAACAATTACCCATACACATATGTTTTGACTCAGTCCTCTGGGAAACGGGGTCAAAATGACCTCTTACCTCATCTGATCTGACAATAGTTCTCCAGTCAATTATTGGTATTAGCCCTTTTGGAATAAGCCAATCATAATGGTCAGGGAACAACCCCTCTTGTTTCTATGGGGCCTTCTTTAAAAGTAGACTGTACCAGTTAGTCGAGGTCTCTCAGCTTCCCGAATGCTGGGGGACCCTGTCATGACAGAATTAATAAAATCCTCATGCTTTTGCATCGGCTGTAGTGTATGAGGTGGTCTCTGGGGGCGACTCCTCAGTTTGGACGCTAGAGTCCAACAAACCCACTAAATAAATACCCACTTTCTCTGTATTGCTTCCCTAATAGGTCTCTATCTCTCACCCTCTGCATGGCTCCCTGCCTGGACCTGCTAGTCCGCCGTGGTCTCATGGTCCGCTGCCCACTGCTGCCACTCAGGGACCTGCAGTATTTTACTTTTACAATTACAATTATGATTTTAAAATCTATATGATGCCTCTGTGTGTGGAGGGCGGAGGACAGTTGTGTGGAGGGAGATAGCTGTCTCCTTCACCTTGCAGACGGTTCAGGAGAGGAAGGGCTGGATTCTTGGACTTTATGCAGTAAGCAAGCATGTGGGTCCCAGAGATCAAGGCCAGATTGTTAGGGTTGGTAACAAGCGACAAGCACCTTTAACTGCTGAGCTAAAATGTATTTTGTCAGCCGGGCGGCAGAGACACATGCCTTTAATTTCAGCACTTGAGAGGCAGAGGCAGGCAGATCTCTGTGAGATTGAGGCCAGCCTTGTCTACAAGAGTTAGTTCTAGGAGAGGCTCCAAAGCTACAGAGAAACCCTGTCTTGAAAAACAAAACAAAAACAAATGTATTTTGTTTGTGGGGTTTTTGTTTTGTTTTGTTTTGCTTTTGAGACAGGTCTCAAAAGACCTATATGGTTGGCTTTATAATTCACAAAGCTCCACCTGCCTCTGCCTCTCAAGTACTAAGATTAGAAGCCACCGCACTTAGCTAAAATGTTTCTGAGGACCAAGCTGCCTCAAACTCAGCAGTCCCCTGCCTCAGCCTCTTAAGTGTCAGGGTATAAACATGGACTGCCATGTCCAATTTCTGTTTTCTTTTAGGTTCACAGAGTTAGGGAGGCCTACAGACCTTTGCAAAAAGCAAGATTAATAAACAACCCTGGTGTTCACTCACATGAGACCTGTTCCCTCTCCTTTTGCAGAATTTGCATAATAGGCTCATCTAAGGACAAGGAGTCTAGCTCAGGAGTCAAGCATTTGCCTCACATTTTCAAAGCCCTGGATTGGCTCTCTAGTGCCACAAAGAAACAACAAAGGAAGGTGATGTGGTCAAAGGAAGCCGGGCATGATGGTGTATGCCTGTCATCTTACTACCAGGAGACAAGCCTGGTCTGTAAGTTAATCAGAAAAGGGGATGCCTGCCTGTGGAGTCGCTTCTCCTTTAGGGGCTTCCATTTAGGTAAAGCCAGACCCTTGATCACGTCCCAAAAAACAAGTTCCGGATGAGTCTGCGTGAAGGAGAGTGAGTGTGAATTTATTAAGATAAGGGAGACTGAGCACTTTAGCTGTAAATGGAGGTCTTAGAAAATGGAGAGTGCACAGCCGAAGGGCTTTGCATGCAGGATGGACGCATATGTATCTACAGACAGACAGATGGACAGTTTACATTTATGTGTCTGTGTAAATTGTGACTTTTTTGGGGGGAGGGGAACGACAGGGTCTTATGCAGTATAAGCTGGCCTCAAAGTCAAGGATAAAAGGATGACCTGAACTTCTGATCTGCTTACCACCATGTGCTGGGACCTTAGACATTTACTAGAACTAGACTGTGGCTATTTAAGTTACAGTGTCCATAGGATATAATTTACAACAGAGTTTAAAGATTAAGCAAAGCTTAAAAAATAAAAGTTTAATAATTAAGTAAAAATCTGGTTTACTTATTTCTTTTCTCTTAAAGAATTTCCCTTTGTAAACGTGGTTGAAGGGTGGTTTTATGAAGTTTAGAATGAAGGATCACAGAGGAAAGCTAAAATAGTAAAACTCGGGGTTACAAACCTGCTGGCCCTGACTAAGCAGAGTTTGTTGCTGTTTTAACAAGTCCCGGTTTGAAAAAAAATCTTTTGGGAAACACAGATTATCTTTGCAGGCATTCTGGGCATTATCAACATTATCAACTGTGTTCAAATCTCTTGACCTTTGGTCAGCAGGAAAGGTAAATTGGATCCTAGGGTGTCTCTCTTCTTTTGTCCTCTTAACTAGCTGTTCTTGTCTAGAGCGACAACCTATATCCTGTCTCCAAAAACCAAGCAACCAATTAACCAACAACGAAACAGAATAAACAAAAGGAAGGCATGAGGATCAAAAGGGGGCAGTCATGGTGGTGACAATTGTAATCTCACACAGAAAGGAAGCTGAGACAGGAGGATTTTGAGTTCGAGACCCAGCCTTGGAAAAATACTGAAACCCTGTCTGGAAAACAAACAGGGCCCTGCAAGATGGTTCAGCAGATAAAGGAGATTGCCTCTAAGCCTGAGGGCCTGAGTTCCATCCCCAGAATCCACAGGAGGAAGGAGAAAAAGGACTCCTAAAAGTTGTCCTCTGAGATCTACTTGCTCACTCCCCACCCCCAGTCAATACAGATGTAAATAAATATAAACACTTTTAAAAAATCCAAAGTCAGAGTAGGAAGAACTATGCAAGAGACAGAAGACTGAATACTTGGAGCCCTGCAAGAAAGGGTCATAAAGCTGGGCAGTGGTGGCACATGCACCTTTAAGCCCAGCACCTGGGAGGCCGAAGTAGGCGGATCTCTGTGAGTTCGAGGCCAGCCTGGTCTACAAGGGCTGGTTCCAGGACAGGCTCCAAAGCAACAGAGGAACACTGTCTCAAAAAACCAAAAAAAAAAAAAAAAATGGCTCATAAAGCCAAGGGATGGGATGCAGAAGGCAGAAGAGGCAAGGGCATACAGCTTCTGCAAGTGTCTAGAAAGATCCAGGTCTGCCAAGCCTGACTTTAGCTGAGTGAGAAGATTAATCGGGTGTAGATGTAGTCACATCATTTCCAGTCATGTAGTCACATCATTTCCAGTCATGGTCCATTGACATCTCTTACACAGCTGCTCCTGTCTGCAGGAGTGAGGCCATGAACGAAGACATCTGGAGAATGTCTGACCTGCCTCTCTGACAAATCTACCGACTCTTTTTGTTTTGTTTGCTGAGCTGGGGTTTCTCTGTGTAGCTCTGGCTGTCCTGGAACTTGCTCTGTAGACCAGGCTGGCTTTGAACTCACAGAGATCCACCTGCCTCTGCCTCTTGAGTTTTGGAATTAAAGGCGTGCGCCACCACTGCCTGGCCTTTTGGAAGTTTTGAAGGCCTCCCACGACACAGGTTAGGGAAGAAACCTGCTCTGTTAAATGTAAGAGGAGAAAAGAAATAATCTGAACAATTTAGAATTCAGCATATGCTGCCAGTGTGCTATTTTGTTCTGTTTTGTTTTGTTTTTTGAGACAGGGTTTCTTTCTTTTTCCTCCTCCCGCCCCCCACAGGGTTTCTCTGTATAGTCCTGGCTGTCCTGCTTCTGCCTCCCAAGTTGGGATTAAAGGCGTGTGCCACCACTGCCCAGTGTAAGTGCACTTCTAAAGTGAGGACACACATACTCTGTGGGAGCTGCCTTTAGAAACTGCAAGGCTAAGGGAATTATGTAAACAGCAAAGTCAGGGAAGTGATTGACTAATCTGGTTGTAGAATCTGAGAGTAAATTATTCATTTCTGGGCTGGCAGAGCAGAATTGAGCCGCAGGAAGTCCTGGGTACTGACTCTAGGTTTCTCAGAAGGCCTGGACTAAATGCACCCTAGATATGGTGAGGAGCAGGAACAGATAGAGGGTAGAAACAGGAAGAGAGATGGTCTGAGCCAGTCATGGAAGCCATTACATTATGGCATAACCTTTCTTTTCTTTTCTTCCCCTCCCTCCCTCTCTCCCTTACTTTCTTCCCTCCCCCCTTTCCCTCCCACTTCCTCCTTCTTCTGTCTTTCTCTCCCTCTTCTTCTCCTATTTGGAACAGGTCTCACTATGTAACCTTGGCTACCCTGGGACTTGTTATTAATATATAGGCCAGGTTGCCCTTAAACTGTAGCAATCCTCTTTCCTCAGCCTCCAGACTCAGGGTTCCAGGCCTGAGCCACCATGACTGGCTGTGGAGGTCTCCAGAATTTTGTCCGTGTCCTCTGAAGACTTCTTACAGATTGACCTCAGTCCTGCTTCACCAGGAGCCTCACCCAGGAAGACCCGCTGCACAGTCTCAGTGGCCTCCTGAGTTTGAGGAAGGTCTCTCTCAGGTTGAGAAAGGAAGATTTGTAACTTCCATCATAGCACAGGGAAAGCCACACCTCCAGACGTCCCCTGCCTGATGGAGCTGCAGCCGAGCTGAGGAGTAAAGGGGCGGGCTGTTTGTTCCTCACTGCACAGTGTTCGTATTGTTGTAATCATTGTGCAAAGGCGTCTGTCACAGGCATTCTGCTGTAAATATACTGCTTATATAATGTATGTGTTTTTGAGGTTTCTCTGAAGCTTTGGAGCCTGTTCTGGAACTAGCTCTTGTAGACGAGTTCAGGTTGATCTCGAACTCTCAGAGATCTGCCTGCCTCTGTCTCCCAAGTGCATGAGCCACCACTGCCCCGTTGCTTTTTCTTTTCTTTTGGCTTATTATTTTTTTTAAGATTTATTTATTTTTATTATGTATACAACATTCTGCCTCCATGTATGCCCGTGTGACAGAAGAGGGCACCAGATCCCCTTTCAGATGATTGTGAGCCACCATGTGGTTGCTGGGAATTGAACTCAGGACCTCTGGAAGAGCAGCCTGTGCTCTTAACCACTGAGCCATCTCTCCAGCCCTCTTTTTTTTTTTTTTTGAGATAGAGTCTCTCTACCTAACTCCAGCTGTCTTAGAATTCACTATATAGATCAGACTGACCTTGAATCTAAAGAGCCCCCCCCCCCCCCCCCCCCCCTCTGGCTCCCAGTGCTAAAATTAAAGGTGTGTGCCGCCAAGCTCTACTGATAATTACTTTTTATTGCTTCCAGAACATTGTTTGTGACCTTTGCTCACAAATGAAGTTTAGGCATTAGCTAACAACTTTATTTTTTTTTTATTGATTCATTCTTTAATTTATGCTTTTTCAGCTTTATTATTTCAAGGACAAGTTCTCTATGCAGTGAGATTTCTGCTCTGGATGACGGCTGCAGTTATCACCGCGTCTTTGTTGGTCATTTTTATTGTGTTACTTGTATTTTCAATGCTGTCCTGTATGGTTTTTTAAGTAGGGATTTAACTCTTTGGCACTTAAGGCTTACCGTCTCTGGACCACATTTCAATGCTAACATTTAAATCTCTTGGATAATGACTGAGACAGGGACGGTGAGATGACTCAGTGGGTAAAGGTGCTTCCTTGCAGGCCATGAACTCAGGTAGTCACAAATGTGAGGACAACCTGGACTTCACAGCGACCTGGAAAGTCTTGGGGAAAAAAATAATCTCAGCACTTGAAAGACTGATAATTGCAAATGACCCCAGAAGAGACATGAATGGTGACTACTGAGCAAGCAGAGAAAGAGGGACCAATTCAAAATTTACTACAGGAAGAAAGAAAAACAAACATAACAAAAAGAAGCCAGGTGTGGTAGTAGAATTTATAACCCTAGCATCTGGGGAAGCAGAGGGAGAAGGGTCTCTGAAAGTTAAAGGCCAGCCCTGTAGACAAACAGGTAGGCCATTCAGAGTTACAGGTCTCAAAATATACAAAGTAAGGATACGGCCGATCCAAGGGAAGGTTGAGGGGAAGGTTTTCATTGTAGATATGAGGGAGGGTGGAGCCTGAGACACCTGAAAGAGTCTAGAGCATGGAGAGAAAGTCATAGACTGAACATGGCCAGTAGACTGGGAGAGAGGGGTGTAGAGAGAGTGAGAGAGGAAGGGAAGAGAGAGAGCAAAGAGGAGAGAGAGCAGAAAGGGGCTGAGCAAGAGAGCACACACCAGAATGGCAGGGTTATACAGGAATGAGAAGCTGGGGAAGAGAAGCCCATGAGCCGGAGAAATTTAGGGTATGGGGCAGGAGGGGAAGAGCTGAGGGGAGCCAGGATGCCATCATGGACTCTGCAACAGGTACTTGCAATCCTGAGAGAGCTTGGAGGCCGGCAAGTACTTTGGTGTACTAATAGGGACCACAGTTGGCCATGGCTCTGCAGTTTCTTGGATCTGACATTCCAGACTTTTTGTTGATGATATAGGGTGATGTAATCTCTTCTGTAACTCCTTAGCTGAAATTAGGGTGCTATTGTCAGGGTCCAGGAAGGCAGGGATGCTGGTAAAAGGCTAGGAAGAAGTAGGGGGAGGATGGGTACATATGTATGGTCAGGAGATAGATCCATACATGTATATATGTATGTACAGGAAGGGAGGTGGAGATACTGATTCAATTGTAGACATAATGGTATTTGTTTGAATTTGAGGAGTGAGAAAGATAAAGGATTTGAGGACAGGCTCCAGAGCTACAGCTAACCCTGTTTCGAAGAAAAAAAAAAGATAAAGAATTTAAATAGGATAGGATTCTGTCTGTCTTGAACATCTAAGGTGCTGACATCATTAAATGAATGGAGACATAGGATTGTGTGAGGGTTCCTTTGTAGAAGTAAAGCACAGTAGGTTAAAATTTGTTTCTTTTAAAATTACATGTATTTATTGATCTCGTGTGTGTGTGTCTGTGTGTGTGTGTGTGTGTGTACACGTATGTGTTAAAGAACAGCGTGCAGTACCTTTCTATCTTGTGGATCAATTCTGGGGATTGAACTCAGGTCATTAGGTTTAGGAGCAAGTACCTTTCCTCACGGCTAAGTCATGATGCTGGTCCCAGAAATTATTTTCTTGTTCTGAAGAGCTTATGGGTACTGGTTTGGCGTTATCCATCCGGACAGTTCTAAGTCTGTAACACCCGATTCTATGTTACCCTCTTGGTACAGTTCACGAGCCACTGTACCGTCTGCGTGTCGTGCAAGGGCCTGGAGATTGAAAGAACACACGAGAGACCTGGGTCTTTCGAAAGGAGATCAGTTAAATGCAGTTTATTTAACTTTGGGAAAATCCTTATATACCTAGCTGCTGCACAAGGAATTCCCCCCAGGCAGGAGGGAAATTGCCACACCTAAAATGGAGTAAACAATGCCCAGGCGGAGCAGAGGGAGCACTGAAACAAACAGAAACTGTTTGACCAGAAACTGTCCTCTAGACGAACCCCAGGAGCAGGGGTAGACCCTGGCCCTACATAAGTCTGGGGATTATTTCTTAGTATAAAGGCAAGGGATACTCTTGTAATGAGAACAGCATTTTTTTTTTATAGTGCTCAGTCATTAGCACCCCAAACTGAGGCAGTTATTACTTCCCCAGCAGTAAAAGCTTGATTATAGCCCCTGCCTGCTTACTGTGTGAAGGCTCTCAGCTCCTTAAACTTCCACAGGCAATGTGGTATTTATTAATGGTGATTAATCATCATATAGCTCCCTACAAAGACAAGACTATTTACTGAGGGTGCTTGCACAGTTTTTCTGGGCCCTTGGGGCAAGAGAAGAGGACGACTTTCCCGGTGGCCCTGGAGCCTTCCCAAGCCTGAGCTAGCCAGCAGCAAGCGGCTACCATGGCTCTGGGCCTGACCGGCGAAAACGATCCAGCTTCCTTTCTCCTTCAGGGACGCCCCCTACCCCTCCGCCTTCTTGAGGACAGAGGGCGGGCCTGGAGGGGGCGGGCCTGGCATAGGCTCCGCCCCCGCCCCACCCGCGGGGCCGGCTCGTTCCTGGGCCTCGCTCGTGCGCCTGCGCGAGCCCCGGACTCGAAGCAGCCATGATGGTGGGTGTTCACGGCGGCGCCGAACCCGGGGCGCGCGGTGGGGGCGGCGGGCGCGGGGACGGCGCGGGCCGGGCGCTAATGTCTCTCTTTGTGTCTCCCCTTTCCCCTCCTCTCCCTCCGGTGCGCCGGGACGGCGGGCTCAACAGGAAGGCCTGGATGACGGCCCTGACTTCCTCTCGGAGGAAGACCGCGGAGTAAGTTGTGCTTTCGGTCGCGTAGGAGCCCCGCTCCCTTCCCCGCAGTGGCCTGAGGAGGGGTCCGGGCTGCTGCGCTGCTGCCCGGCGGCGCCCTCGCGACCCCCGGCGGCGCGCGCCCCGCCCTTCTGCAGCCCTTCTTCCCCGGGGTCGTGCGCTTCTCGGTGCCGCTTGCTCGCCTTGGGCGGGCGATCCAACCCTGTGCTGAGCCTGCTCTTCCCAGGCCCCGCTGCAGGTGGGGTGGCCAAGGTGGAGGCCGGCTTGGAACGCCCCCATTCCCGGTGGTACCGTAGGAACCTCTCGGTGGCTTCCTGGAATCCCCGTTCCTCTTTTCTTTGCTGAAT
This sequence comes from Myodes glareolus, assembly GCF_982192425.1. Lineage (NCBI taxonomy): Eukaryota > Metazoa > Chordata > Mammalia > Rodentia > Cricetidae > Myodes > Myodes glareolus. Next base: position 69,352,371 of record NC_142036.1, read on the forward strand.
GGTATGGACTTAGTCTAATTTTGCCCTTTTGTAATTTTTTGCGATCAGCAAATCTCAGCTGTGCCTTACCAGATTTTGCAGACAACCGGTAGCCCTCAGTATCTTTACTTTTTCTGGTAAAACCATCCTTTTCGGGGTTCTCTGGATATTGTTTTCTTTAGCTTTATTGAGGTGTGACTCACAAAATAGTAACTTATATATTTAAAATGTACAGCGTGATATTTTGATGCACATGGAGGTTGTCAAATGATTACCATTGTCAGGTTAATTAGTATATACCTCGTCCAAGCACCTTCAGTTTCTTTTTGAGAACGCATGGTCTACTCTCAGCAGGTTTCAAGCGTACATTATTACTAATCACCGTGCTGTACATTAAGTATCCAGAAGTTAAAACTGAAAGTTTGTATCCCTTGCTGTTTCCCCATCCCTGCCCGTAATTTAAAGCTCTGATTTCTCCCTCCCACTCCCTCCCCACCATTGCACCGTTTGCCTTTGAAGGGTAGAAATGCATGTAGTGCCTGGTGGGAGTGCTTGCTGTATTGAAAACTATTGATAACTGATAAGTGATTGCTGTCACCATTTTACCATTTAACAGCTCATGCTTTTAAACTCCCCTCCACCCCCCAATGGTTTTTCCATAGTCCTGGCTGTTCTGGAACTCACCTATAGACCAAGCTGGCCTCGAACTCACAGAAATGTCCACCTGCCTCAGCCTCCGGAGTGTTGTGATTACTTGTGCAGCCACCACCCGCCTTTTTTGAGACAAGTTTCCATGTAACCTTGTTTGGCCCGGACCTTAAGACGTTTTTTCCTGCCTCTGCCTCCCAAGTGTGTATTCATAGGTAAATGCCACCCAACTTAGTTTTTACTTTCCTTTTCTGTTTTGCTTTTAGTTATCCATCCTAGATAAAGTGAGAGATGCAGGTGTTGGTTGATGTTGTAGATGGTAAACATTGTAGGAATTTGCTAAGAGGTTAGGTGTTCATGAACTGGTCAAGGTGGCTCATGCTTTTAATCCCAGCACTCTAGAAGGCAGAGGTGAATGGGTCTTTCTTAATTAGAGTCCAGACTTGGTTATATAGCCAGTTCCAAGTAAGCAAAGCCTACCTAGTAAGACCCTGGAAAGAGAGGAGCTTACGGATTTATTATTAATTCTGTGGGTAGGTGCACCTGTGTGCAGGGGCCTGTAAAGGCCACAAGGGGTCAGGTCCCCTGAAGTTGCAGCTCCTGTGGTTATGAGCAGTCTGTGGGTGCTGGGACCCGAACTCAGGTCTGTAAGAGCAGTGTGCTCTGAGCTACTGAGGTCATCTCCCCAGCCCCAGAAGCAGAATCTTTAACATTTGTTATCATGGAGGGCACATGCTACCGCTGATCTCTTTTCTCCGAATAGTCTCCTCTCTGCTTGTGTCACATGTGTATCCGTTACAGAGAACAACCCCGTAAAGTCAGCCCTCCCACTTTTCCCATTGGTTCTGGGCTTGAACTCAGGCTGCAAGGTTGCCTCACAAGCGCTTTACCCACTGAGCCATCTTGCAGGTCCAAGATGGGGTTTTATAAAGATATTTAATACAGGCCTAAGCATGAGGGTTGAGAAAGAGACAGACACACACAGAGCATGGGGTGTGATCTCTGAGTCTCAAAAGGACACTTAATGGGTACAGACTTTTATCATGGAAGCCTTGAGAGTAGCAGCCAGATGCTTTTGTAAATGATGAATCAACTCACTCTGATTACATATGAGCATCATATGACTTCTGCTTTCTAAAAGTTCCAGATAACTCCAAAACAATGTTTATGTATAATATATGTATATGCAATTCTTGGATAAGACAGAATTTACTAATTGTATTTTGGGTTGTTTCATATTTTGAGAAAAGATCTCACTTTGTAGCTCTGACTGGCCTGGAACTTGGAGACATTTGCTTGCCACTGCCTAGTGTATTTTGGTAGGGAAGGGATTAGGGTTATAAGTCAGTGGTGAGTGTGCTTGCCTGGCATGTGTGAGACCTTGGCCTCGATCCTTGGTACTGGTAAAGAAAAGAAAATAGAAGGAACTAGCAGTTATTGATGAAATGAGGTTAGTTTTAGTTCAGTTAAACTGATTTTCTGAAAGCATAGAGCTTTGTTTAGATTTAAGATTATCTTTGTGGTCTTCCATATAAAAACAAACAGCAGTCGTTCATCAGAGTGTTAACTTTTTTCCCTCCCTTTGGTTTTCGAGACAGGGTTTCTCTATAGCTTTGGAGCCTGTCATGGAACCTGCTCTGTAGTCCAGGCTGGCCTTAAACAGAGATCCGCCTGTCTGCCTCCTGAGTGCTGAGATTAAAGACATGCACCACCACCACCTGGCCCAAGTGTTAACTTTTTAAAAAATACTTTAAGTCAGTGACATGAAAAATGGAATGTTTCCTAATGCATTTGTGTTGGTAGCTTTTTGCTTTTGCAGAGTTTGCTTACAGAACTGAAAGTGCTTAAGTGATTTATGTCCGAGAGTTTTTCACTTGTCATAAATTAGAGGGGGAGGAAGTGGAGCGCAGCTGACCAGGGGTTTGTTGTGGGAGGTTGTTTTTAGTAGAACAAAGTCGATTTATTATGGAAAAGTGAGAAAGACCAGAGAGTTAGAGGGGTCCACCCTAGGTGAAGATGTTAGTATGAAGGTGAAAAAAGAAACTCAAAGAGAGACAGACTGGACGTGTAGGTCAGTGCCCAGCACGGGGATGTGATTGGCTTTGAGCTTCCTCCCCTAAGAGGAAAAAACCATCATGAGTTAGAAATTTTGGACTGTAAGGTGGTTCAGTGGGTTAAAGCACTTACTACCAGGTTGAAGGTCTGAGGTCAATCCCTTGCGTCCTGATGATGGAGAAGAGAAAACCAGTTCTTACATATTGCCCACTTTTGCCCTTCGTGTACATTCTGTGGCATGTCTGTTCGCCTATTCTACTACTAACTCTCAGGCAAAAAAGTAAAATATTTAAAAAAAGAAGGCCTTAATCTCTAAAAAGAGAGGAAATGTTTTGAGATGTGGCAGTGGCGGTGAGCACCTGTCCGTTTCTTCCTGATGTTGGTGCTGTGGAGCTGATGAGTCAGCGGGTACAGCCGGACCCCGTGTTGGTCCTGGACAAACTTCGTCAGTATCTGAAGCCTCCTTCTCTCTCTGTTTACATTTACTTATTTAGAGCCTGTGTGGTAGAGTCTGTGTTGTCGGATGGTTGCGGCACACACCTTTTGTCCCATCACTTGGGAGGCAGAGGCAGATAGATCTCTGTTGAGTTCGAGGCCAGCCTGGTCTACAGAGCAAATTCCAGGACAGCTAGGGCTATACAGAGAAACCCTGTCTCAAAAAAAATAAAAAGAGGGAGTGTGTATGTATATGGGGCACATATGTCACGGCATACGTATGGAGGTCAGAGGACGATGTGGTCCCTGGGGATCAACCTCAGGTCATTGGACTTGGTGGCAAGCACATCTCCCTGCTGAGCCATCACACTGGGTCCCCTGTGAAACCTTTGTTCCTCATAGTTGAGTTGAGAAATTTAAAACGGAAGAACTTTAGTAGTATGGGGTCACATAACAGTATTCTTGAAATACTTTTGGATCAGGTTAATTGTGTTAGTGTATGCCTGTAATCCCAGCATTTGATAAGAGGATTGCCGTGAGTTCTAGGGTAGACTGTGTGTTACCTAGAAAATGCTGGGGTCAGCCTAGGCTACAAACCAGGTCCTCGTCTCAGCCCCTGCCCAAGGAAAGAAAACACTTCAGGGTCACCTGGTATCCTAGGTGTAGTAGTGTGTCCTGTGGCTCTCCAGAAACAGGCAGGAGGACTGTCAAAGCCGGTCTGCAAAGCAGGACCCTATCTCAAAAACAAAAAAGGTCCACCCAGACGAGAATCACTTGGGATATTTGAAAAGCAAAACAAAAAGTTTGGGGTCCTTGCCCTAACTAAATTGGAGTCTCTTGTTTGGAGAGGGCAACAAATTTTAAAGTTTATTTTAGAATTTATCTTACTGTTTATGTATGTGTGGGTTTGTGTGTGTGGGTTCTAGAGGTGGCCAAGAGAAAGCTTACAATTTTGAAACTGGAGTTAACAGGCAATTGTGAACCGCCAGTTCGAGTGGTTGGAATCAACCTTGGATCCTCTGGAAGAGCAACAAGCTCTCTGAAGCACTCATCTATCCCTCCAGCCCAGTTTTTAAAGGTTTTTATCTTTATTACATGTGCAGAGGTCTGAAGGCAACCATCAAGAGTTGGTTCTGCACTGGACTGTGGGGCCCTGGGATTGGACACAGGCTGGCCGACTCCCAACGCCGCTTTTTCAACACTGGCACACTAGCACCTGAGAAGTTTCTCCTGTTCACTGAAGTTTGATTGCTGTTGCACATTTAGTTTGCTGTTTGCCCATTTTAGGGACAGAAAGTTCTGGCCTGTTTAAGTGTCCCTGTGTCAGTCTATCCTGGAGAAATAGATGCCAGTATTCAGGTTCTAAGGCACTGCAGGTTTTCAGACTTTAGCGGTTCTCTGCCTGTGGGTGGTGACCCCTTTGGGAATCAAATGATCCTTTCATAGGGTGTCGCCTAAGACCTTTGGAAAACAGACATTTGTATTACGATTCATATCAGTAGCAAAGATATGGTTATGAAGTAACTATGATTTTTTTTTATTTTTTTGAAACGGGGTTTCTCTGTTTTTCTTTGGAGCCTGCCCCAGAACTCGCTCTGTAGACCAGTCTGGCCTTGAACTCACAGAGATCCATCTGCCTCTGCCTCCCGAGTGCTGGGATTAAAGGCGTGCACCACCACCACTGCCCCATTGTTACAAAATAATTTTATGGTTGGGGTCACCACAGTATGAGGAGCTATATTAAAGGGTCGCAGCATTAGGAAGGTTGAGAACCACTGATGTAGGTCATTTTGCTCAGCTTTTAAAAAAGGGAATGTCTTTTTTATTTCATACTTTGTTTTGTGTGTGGGATGCGCGTGTGGGGGAAAGAACAGCCTTTCACCACATGAGGATGCAGGCTTGGCTCCATTACCCACTGACCCACTGCAGCAGCCCCTCCTCCTCCCTCACCCCCTGTCTCTTTGTGTTGTCTTTCAGATAGGTCCCTATGTAGCCCCCCAAATCCTGGTTTTCCTGCTTCCTCCTCCCAAGTACTGGGACTACCTGTGAGCACCACGACATGAAGCTTTTGAAGAGGAGTCTTAGAGAGAGGTCTAAAGTGAATGTTTGATCCTTGTTGCAAAAAGAGACATCAGAGATCCAGAAATAACAGACATGCAGAGGAAAAAGTAGGGAAAACTAAAGCCAGTATTTTAAGCAGACATAGATTTTCATCATGGTATTTTTATTTAAATTTTTTGTTGCCTTTTTTTGTTTGTTTGTTTTTTGAGATAGTATTTCTCTGTATATCAGCCCTAGCTGTCCAGGAACTCACTATGTAGACCAGGCTGGATTCGAACTCACAGAAATCCCTTTGTTTCTATCTCTCGTGTGCTGGGATTAAAGGCATAGGCCTCTACTCCCAGGTCATTATGGTATTTTTATCAGGACAGGCTTTTATGACTTGAAGAAAACGTTTTATGGCAACTAAAAAGAATAAAATAGTATAAGCTGGATATGGTGATACACACCTATAAGCCATGCTCTTGGGAGAACTGAGACAGAAGGATGACCAATTTGAGGTCAGCTTGGGCTAGAGTGAGACCTTATCAGTGTGCTTCCATACCCCCAAAAAGTTAAAAAACAAAACAAAGCTTGACAGTATTGGAAACTGTTGGCTGAGCTTTATATCCCAGCCCCCCCACTTCCACCCTCGCTTCAGAAGCCACATGTGGAGAAATGAGGAGTCACACAGTAATAAACAAGCAAGCCGTTTGAACGGGTGCACGTTGTTTTGATGTACAGTGCATGTCTGAGTGGTGGCTCTTAGCATGTGGTTTTAATTCTAAAAAATGACTTTAGGTGGAGTGACTGTGTCTTCTGGACTCAGTCCTCCTGCTCCTCTGTGTTCCTTATCTTAGTGGAATCATTTTCCAGTTGTGCAAAGAACCTCTGAATCATACCTATATTTCATCCTCATATCAGAATAGTCACTGAGGCCAACTTAATTTCACCTTGGAAATATTTACTCTTTTAAAAATTTTAAGACTTATTGTTACTGGAAGTGTGGAGGTCAGAGGACAACTTGAAGTTGACTCTTTTTCTACCTTTACGTGGGCTCCAGGAACAGGTCCTCAGGCTCGTGTTATTTTGTGTGCACGTGCACACGTGTGTGATAACTTGCTGAAAGTCCTCCTTCCTCTATGTGGGTTCCAGGGATCAGACAGACTTGGGTCATCAGACTGGACACAAGCACCTCTACCCACTCAGCCATCTCAGCAGCCTGTGAGTGTCTTTTTGTCTGAGCAGTTAGAAGTGGAGAATTAACCAACCAGCAACTGGTCATCATCTTTTTTCTTTTTGTGTCCTGCCTCAAAGCAGGGTCACGCATAGCACAGACTGGTCTTAGTTTCCTCTATAGACAAAGGACAACCTTGAGCTTCTGCTGCTCAGACTCCACCTCCTAAGAACTGAAACTGTTTGTGTGCACCACTACACTTGACTTAGGGTCTTTAAATGATTATCATCATTAGTATTATAAGCTGTGTGTGTGTGTGTGTGTGTGTGTGTGTGTGCACGCTTGTGCTTGTGCAAGTGTCTGCAGTGCAGATACCCTTGAAAGTCAACTCTGGAACTGGAGTTATCACTGGTTGTGGGCCACCATGTGCTATAAATCAAATTCCTGTCCTCTGTCCTCTAGAAGAACAGTAAGTTCTTAACAGTAAGTTAAGTGCCTGAGCCATCTCTCCGATTTTTATATTATTTATTTATTTGTATGTATTTTTTGAGGCAGAGCTTGCTATGTAGACCAGGCTGGAATTCTCAGAGATCTGCCTGGCTCTGCCTCCAGTGCTTGACTTAAAGGTGTGTGCCACCTCCCTGCCTTTAAATTACTTTAATGATACTATATTTTTGTTGCTTAATACACATTTTGTGTCCTTGTCTTTCTTATGAACAGCAACACAAAATATTTAACCTATTCAGTCTCTTAAAAAAAGGTACAGAGTTTATTGGTCCAAATAAAGATTAAACCAGTTAAAGTCTAATTAGGAAGTTCTTCAAACTGAACTCACTAATTGCAAAAGTTTAATTAAATGTTGATGATCACAGGTTGTCTGCATTAAGTGTTTCCCTTAATAAAACCTTAGCTCCCCACCCCCGGAATGGAAAAAGAGTACCCGAGAAATCTGTATAATTTATGTAATTAACATCAAATTTACAGTAGAATGTTTTATGAAGTCTAAGTGAAGGTGATTGAAATTTTTTTCAGCGTAATACAAAAAAATAGTTAAAATGTAGTTTTGTCGTTAACTGGAAGACCAATTTTAGTATGTTAAATTATAAAAATATGCACTGAAGCTGGGCAGTGGTGACACACGGAGGCAGGACAGGTAAATCTCTGAGCTTGAGGCCAGCCAGGTTTATAGAGAGAGTTCCAGGACAGGTCTAAAAGCTACAGAGAAACCCTGTCTCAAGGTCTCCTGAGTAAATTGGGAGCATGGGGACCTTGGGAGAGGGTAGAAGGGGAGGGGAGAGGAAGGGAGTCGGGTGGAGAACAGCATGTAGCTCAATAAAAACAACTAAAAAAAAGAAAGAAACCCTGTCTCAAACAACAACAACAACAACAAAAGGCACTGAATACCAGGTGGTGGTCGTGCATGTCTTTAATTCCAGCACTTGTGAGGCAGAGACTGAGTTGGCCAGCATGATCTACGTAGTGAGTTCCAGAACAGCCAGGGCTGCACAGAGAAACCCTGTCTCAAAAACCAGGGGGAAAAATGCACTGAAGCGATTTAGCAAATTGACTTTCAGTGAAACTTTGTGCTGATGTGGGAGGGATTTCACTTTATAATAGATTGAGGTAAGGAAGCAGGGAATTTCATTGTAGAGACTGGCTTTTATGTTATTTATCTTGGTTATTATTAACAGGAATTGGAAAAAGAAACAAGTCTTGCTGGGCAGTGGTGGTGCACGCATTTAATCTCAGCACTTGGGAGGCAGAAGCAGGTGGATCTCTGAGTTTGAGGCCAGCCTAGTCTGCAAGAACTAGTTCCAAGACAGGCCCCAAAGCTACAGAGAAACCCTGTCTTGAAAAGCCAAAAGAAAAAGAAAAAAGTCTTATATATGTGAAGTGCAACTTACTGTCAAGCAAAATAATCCTTTATGACTGCTTTTCTGTGTGCTCAGGAACTGGGAAGTAATTATTGAGGTGTAGGTGAATGTAAAAACCAATTACAGGAAGAATTAGATGGAACACTCTGGGTGATATTTAATACGTGAAATATACGTGAAAGAAGTCAGGGGGTTCTCTTTGTGTCAAGAAGTGCTGAAAACAGTTTCAGCACTGGAGATTGCTTCGTACTCCACCTGCCCCCACCCCCAGCCTTTAGTTTTTCAAGTCTGGGTTTCTCTATGTAGCCCTGGACCAGGCTGGCCTTGGACTCAGTCAGATTCATCTGCCTCTGCCTTTCAAGTCCTGGGGTCAAAGGCGCACACCACCACCCAACTGGTATGTACTTTCTAAGATCAACTCTAGAACTAGGTTTTATTTTTGGAATGGGTAATGAACTCTGCTTTTAAAAGAGTGAAATAAACATGGTAGATTGAATTAATAACTGTTAAGGCATTAGTAAAATATATAATGCTTTAATAAGTTATGAAAAAAAGAAGTAACAGAAACCTTAGGAAGTCAAGAACTGGGGCTGGGGGATGACCCACCATGTGACTGTTGGCTGCACTAGCACGAGGATCTCAGTTCAGATCTTCAGAGCCTGCTGAAAAAACATGTTTGGCATGGCAGTGTATGTTTGTGACTAAGTACCGGGGAGCTGGACACAGGCGGATCCCAGGAGGTGGTTGACCATCCAGGCTGCCAGCTTCAGGTTTGGTGAGAGATTCTATCTCAAAAATTATGAGCTGCTTTAATCCTAGCTCTTGGGAGGGAGAGGCCAGCCTGATCTGGATTGCAAGTTCCAGTGTATCCAGGGTTATACAGTGATACCTTATCTCAGGAAAACAAAACATAGTGAAGAGTGAGAGGATGAAACTTGACATTGACACAATGTCACGGCACAAGCATTCCCTACATAGGCACAAGCCACACACAAGAATGAAAAGGAGAAAGTTAAATTTGTTAAAGAGACACAAAGGGACACTCTGGAAGTAATAGAAATGTTCATTATCCCAGTTTGACGTTTTGTAATATGTTGTTTGTTAAGACTTCAAATTATTTTTTTAATGGATTTATTTATTTACTGTGTATACAGTGTTCTGCCTGTATACCAGGAAATGGTACCAGATTTCATTACAGGTGGTTATGAGCCACTATGTGGTTGATGGGAATTGAACTCAGGACCTCTGGAAGAATAACCAGTGCTCTTAACCTCTTAGCCATCTCTCTAGCCCCTCAAATTAATTTTAAGACTTGCATATTATATGTAAACTGTATCTAAAAATTTGAATCATAGACTAAATCAGTATTTCTCAATCTGTGGGTTGAGACCCTTTTGGGAGTTGAACAGTTCTTTCACAGGTTGCCTAAGACCATCAGAAAACACATATTTACGTTATGATTTATAACAGCAGCAAAGAAATAATTTTATGGTTGGGGATCACCACAGCATGAGAAACTGTATTAAAGGGTTACAGCATTAGGAAGACTGGGAATCACTGAACTATATAAAAGTGTTCATTGTGTGATAGGGAAAGAGCATTGTATTTAGTATAGAAAGGGGAAGTGAAAGAATCGGAGTAATCTGTTTTCTGGAACAGGGTCCTGTATTGGCGCTCAGGCTGGCCCATTGCTCAGTATGTAACCTAAGCTGCCCTTAAACTCCCTGCTGTTGTACCTTTGTCTGTGGGATGTTCTTCACACCTGGTGTCAGTTTGGTTTTTATCAGTTGTGTTTGGGAATCTAGGCAATGGAGACTGGACAGATGAAGAAATGTGAGCTGGGGATGTAGCTCAGTAGTGGAGCACTTGCTTACTATGTTCAGGGATCAACCCTGACACCCTACCCCACTCCGCCCCACTCACCCACAGTTTTGTGTATGCCCGCAGGTTAAAAAAAAAAACAAAAACCAAAAAATGTAAAATAGAGAAATGTAAAGTTATTCCAAAAACTATATGATTGATATACTAGTCTGCTCTGGGTGTTGCAACAAATTACCACAAATGGATTAAACAACAGTTTATTCTCATAATTCTGGAAGTTAGAAATCAGCATTAGGGACTGGAGGGATGGCTCAGTGGTTAATAGCCCTGGCTGCTCTTCCAGAGGACCTGAGTTCAATTCCCAGCATCCACATGGTGGCTCACAGCCGTTTGTGGTGCCCTCTTCTGGCCTGCAGGTAAACATGCAGAGCACTCATAGATAAAATAGAAACAAATAAAATAAATAAATTAACATTAACCCAGGTATCGTCCCTCCAGAGTCCTGTAGGGTCATTTCCCTTTCTTCTTGGAAGTAGCAGCCAGCAGTCCTTGCTGGTGGCTGCAGTGCTCTGTTTGCAGTCACGCTGCCCTCTCTCCGCCGAACTGGTTAGTCCTGTTTACAATATCTCAAAAGTGTATAGCCATGGTGACTTGAAACTTGATTTGTAAATCAGCCTGCCTCTAACTTCAGAGCTCCACCCGCTTCTGCCTCCAGAGTGCTGGGCCCACCACGTTGGGTTGTTGTCCTTATAGATTTAAGGTATACCTAGATGAGCCAGGATAATCTCATCTCAGAACTCTCAGTTGAATCACATCTGCAAAGGCCTCTTGGCCACATACGGCCCATTCAGAGCTTGCAGGTTTGGATAGAGCTACTTTTAGGAGCCGTTGGCCAACCTGATACAGTAATTATTTTAAAAGTAGCTTGGACATGAGTTTAAAAACAAGCCAAAAAGTAGAAAGGTTCCTTACATTTTTGATGGTGGAGGTTACGATGGATCTAGGTATGGAATCCAAACTGGTCTTGTATTTATGATTCTGCCTCAGTCTCCTTGTGTGGGGACTACAGGAGAGTTCATGGCCTGATCTTTCTGTTTTGGCCTTGTGTTATTTTATTGTTTGCCAGGTTTGGTGATGCATACCTTTAATTCCAGCCCTCAGAAGGAGAAGACAGAAGGATCACAAGTTTGAGGCCAATGTGTCTGTCTTTTAAAAAAGAGAAAATGGGACTGGAAAGACAGCTCATCGGTTAAGACCACTTACTGCTCTTGTGCAGGACCCTCGTTCAGTTCCAAGGGGATCCTCCGTCCTCTTTGAGCCTTGTGGACTCCTTCGTGCACATGACGCATACATGTACGCTCAGGCACATACACATAAAATAGAGACTTTTTTTACATTTTATTTATTTGGTTTTTCGAGACAGGGTTTCTCTGTAGCTTTGGGGTCTGTCCTGGAACTAGCTCTGTAGTCACTGAGATCCACCTGCCTCTGCCTCCCAGGTACTGGGATTAAAGGCCTGCGCCACCACCGCCCGGCTTGAGACAAACTTTCTTTACAATGTGCTTTCTCTGTTTTAGCTTAAAGCAATAAATGTCGACCTCCAAAGTGATGCTGCTCTGCAAGTGGACATTTCGGATGCTCTTAGTGAAAGGGATAAGGTCAAGTTCACTGTTCACACGAAGGTAAAGTGGGCGTGTGTGATGTTCCTTTAGAAATGCTGTTTCTTGTGGAATATATCGGTTGGAACGTAAATTTTGACTTAAATTGACTGCTGTTTTAACAAACAAACAGGGAAGTTCCTTTTTTTTTTTTTTTTTTGAGATAAGTAGTTCTGCCTCTGGAAACTGGCTGTGCAGACCAGACTGGAGAAGTTACTTATGATTTCAGGAATTAACACAGAACCTAGATATACATGTAATTTCTAGGTTTGTGTGTGTCTGTCTGTTGGTCTGTCTGCCTGCCTGTCTGTCCATCTATCTCACTATGTAACTCTAGCTGGCCTGGAACTCCCTGCGTAGACCAAGCTGGCCTCAACTTTCAGAGATCTGCCTTCCTCTGCTTTTTGACTTCTGAGTGAAAACACCCAGCTAATAGTATAACTTCTAAGTGATGATAACAGTACAAGATCCAAGGATAATTTTACTTTTATTCAAGAAAATTGCTGTCTTTGCAGAGCTCATTGCCAAATTTTAAACAAAATGAGTTTTCGGTTGTTCGACAACATGAGGAATTTATCTGGCTTCATGATTCCTTCGTTGAAAATGAAGACTATGCAGGTTACATTGTGAGTATTTGTTTCATTTTCTTAAGATTTTTCTTTCTTTTTTTTTAATGTGCATGCATATAGGTGTGTGTGGGGGGGGGTGTCCACACGGGCCAGGAGAGACACTGTCAAATTGGAGTTACACAAAATTGATGAGCTGCCTAACATGTTTACTAGGAACCAAGCTAGGGTCCTGTGGAAGAGCACCAAATTGCTGAGCCATCTCTCCAGCTCTTTTTTAAATTATGTATATGTGTGTCTGTGTGCAAGTCAGCACAGGTGCCTGTGGAGGCCAGGGGCATCAGATGCCCTTGGAGCTGGAGTTAGAGGTGGTTATGAGCCACCTACCAGTATCAGGGCCTGATCTTGGCTCCTCCACAAGAACTCCATCTTTACTGCTAGCCATCTCTTCAGTCCAAGTTTTCATTGTCTAAGAACATTTTAGAAACTCATGTGGTTTTGTTTAACATTTTTAGTTAACTGATGTGATTTGTAAAAATGTCAGTTTCTAGGCACTGGCTTACCACCTTTTATCCTGAGTTGTCTTGTCTTACTTTGAAAATGTTATACCTTTTTTGCTTAACCTTGAATTCTTTTTTGTTTATTCAAATTAGAGTCTTGCCATGTTGTCTGTGTTCTTGCTGGTCTGAAACTTAACTGCATTCTCTAGGCTGACCTTGAACCTGCAACAGTCTTGATTCTGCCTCGTGCTAGGGTTATAGGCATGAGCCCTTCTAAACAGGATAATTAGTATTGGAGTAGGTAATTAATTGAGGAATGCTACTGTACTTGTTTTTGGATGCTTAAGTGGACAGAAACTTAGAGGTTGGAAGGCTCCTTAAGATGTAATCAGACCGCCAGGTGGTGGCAGCACACACCTTTAATCCCAGCACTTGGGAGGCAGAGGCAGGTGGATCTTTTTGAGTTCGAGGCCAACCTGGTCTACAGAGCGCGTTCCAGGACAGGCCCCAAAGCTACACATAGAAATCCTGTCTTGAATCAAAAGTAAGTGGCTATTCTTCCTCAACTGTTGTTGGGCACATTCAGTCCTGAAATTTATGATTTCCCTGGGCCCATCATGGGCTGCCTGTGTCTCTATCATGAGGCCAGCACCTCCTTGAATCATGTTTTTCTGCAGCTCAGGTTTGGGGACTGACCAAAGGCTCTTTTCCCCCTCTGTCTTTCTTTGTGATAATGCATTTTTTTTCTACTTTATCAATTAAGCTAAATATTCCTCATCAATTAAGACTGTCTTATTTTTATATACCCTTGTTCACCATTGTGCCTGCTGTATCAGCTGCTCAGTATTTGCTGAACCCGCTGCTCTCTGACCTTGTCCCTTTTCTCATAGCAATTTTTATCTTTAAATGCTTTTTATTTAGGGGTCTGGACAGATGATTCAGCAGTTTGGAGCCCTTGCTGCTCTTGCAGAAGATCCAAGTTCAGTTCCCAGCACCCACAGGGCAGCTCACAATTATCAGGGATACAATGCCTTCTTCTGGCCTCTGTGGGCAGCAGAAGGCACACATATGGTGTGCAGACATACAGGCAAAACAAGAATGCACATCAGGGGGGCTGGAGAGATGGCTCAGTGGTTAAGAGCATTGCCTGCTCTTCCAAAGGTCCTGAGTTCAATTCCCAGCAACCACATGGTGGCTCACAACCATCTGTAATGAGGTCTGGTGCCCTCTTCTGGCCTGCAGACATACACACAGACAGAATATTGTATACATAATAAATAAATATTTAAAAAAAAAGAATGCACATCAGTTTTGTTCATTTAAAAGTTTAATGAATATCTTTTTATTTGGGGTTTTTTAAAACCGAAAATGGATTTTTTTCCTGCAGTCTATTCTAATCATAGGTTCCCATTATCTCCCAGATCCTCTCTACCTTCTCACCCATCCAGCCTCAAACCTTCTTTCTCTTTCTCTTTAAAAAACAAACAGGCAAGTAAAACAACAAATGAAGGAGGTAAGGCATGAGAAACACACACAGACATGGACACACACGAACTGGAAACCGTATAAGCAGAAGACCAATTTATTTATTTATTTTTAATATTTATTTATTTATTATGTATACAATATTCTGTCTATGTGTATGTCTGCAGGTCAGAAGAGGGCACCAGACCTCATTACAGGTGGTTGTGAGCCACCATGTGGTTGCCGAGAATTGAACTCAGGACCTTTGGAAGAGCAGGCAATGCTCTTAACCACTGAGCCATCATCTCTCCAGCCCCAAAAGACCAATTTTAAAAATGCCCAGACAAAACATTATAACACACACACACACACACACAAATCTCTAGCGATACCCTTGAGTTCCTCTTGTGTTGTCCTCTACTGCTGCACTTAGGCCTGCACTAAGTGTGGTGTGTATACCTAATGAGACCATTGGGAAAAACTGTTTCCTTTCCAAGAGGTCATCTATTAGAGGTAGCTTCTGGGTTAGGGTGGGAGTTCTTGTCTACTTCCTCCTCTCACCACTGGGACCCCATCTGGCTCGGACCTGTGCGGGCCTTGTTTCCTTGATGTCATCCATCTCCCCTGGCTCTTCAGTCTCCCAGTCTCCTCTTCCGTGCAGTTCCCTGGGTCCTGAGAGGACGGATTTGATAAGCATCCCATGTTCGGATCGGGTGTCTCTGTGCATTGGCCAGGTGTGGTCTCTATTTGTTTCCTTCAGCTTCTCTGAGGACTGAACAAGAAGACACTGATCTGCCATGTGTGCGGGGCCAGCCTGGTCTGCAGAGTGAGTTCCAGGACAGTCAGGGAAACCCTGTCTCAAAACCAAAAAACAAACAAAAAACCACTGTCTGCTTCCCAGGGCAGCGCAAACACTGTCTTTTGAGTCAAAATCTCATATGACCAAAGCTGGGTTGGGTTTGCTGTGTCGAGAATCCTGGCTTTGAGCTCTGTTCCTCTTTTCTACCCTTTGATTTGTTGTCCTCATGCCTCAGCCTGCCAAGATTGGTTATATACTTGAGAACTACCTGTTTAATTTTATTTTTGGTGTGTACTATGATTGGCTATTTCCTTGTTTTTAATATTTGTGCGTGTGTGCGTGTGTGTGTGTGTGTGTGTGTGTGTGTGTGTGAGCTGAGGTGTTACTGTGATCCAGGCCGGCCTGGATCTCCATATGGTGCTGGAACTGGCCTTAGAATGATCTTGCTTCCTCTGTCTTGTGCTGGCTCATAGATGTGTGTTGCTGCTGTTTTGTTTTTTTAGTTGAAAAAAAATTTCATGCAATTTGTTAATCACTACAACATCTTACCCTTTTGTCCTTTTCTTTCCCTTTTTTGAAACAGGGCTTCATTATGCAGCCCTGGCTGGCCTGTGTTAAACTCTATGTTTATTGTTTGTGTATGAGCATACCCATAATTCAGAAGACAGCTTGTAGGAGTAAGTTTTCTTCTTCCACCATGTGGGTTCCGTAGAAAATACTTAGGTAATCAGGCTTTCTGTTCATTGCCATTATCCTCGGAGCCGTCCTGCCAGCCCCACAGCTCATTTTTATTTTATTTTGAGATCGGTTCTTACTGAGATGCTCATGGTTGCCTCATGCCTCAACTGCCCAATACGGGATTATATGGTCCTTTACTCCTGGCTTGAGAACCTCCTGTTTTGTTTGTTTATTTATTAGTTTCTCAAGACAGGGTTTTTCTGTGTGATAGCCTTAACTGTCCTGGAACTCTGAAGAGCAGACTGGCCTTGAATTTACAGAGATCCATCCAGCCTGCCTCTGTTTCCCAGCACTATGTAGTTGTCGCTGACCTTTAACTCTCTATGTAGACCAAGGTAACCTTGAAAACCCAGAGATCTGCCTGCCTTAGTGTCTTTGAGTTCTGGGGTTAAAGTTGTGCACCAGGTCTACACCTGACTAGAACTGTCTAATTTATTCATTTATTTATTTATTTGGTTGGTTGGTTTATTTTTTGTTGTTGTTGTTGTTGTTGTTTTCCAATGCAGAGTTTCTCTCTGTAGCTTTGGAGCCTGTCCTGGAACTCACCCTGTAGACCAGGCTGGCCTCAAACTCACAGAGATCCTCCTGCCTCTGCCTCCTGAGTGCTAGAATTAAAGGCGTGCTCTGCTACCACCTGACCTGTCCTAAATTTTAAAATTTTAGTGTTTGTGTGTGTGTGTGTGTGTGTGTACATGTTTGTGTGTGGAGCATATACATGGGATTACAGATGTGTGCCACTGTGTCTGGAGTGTACGTGGGATAAAAATTGAACCCACCAGGCTTTGCTCTGCAGTGCTTTATCCCTGGGCGGTATCTCCACTCAAGGACTATCCTGATGCCAAAATAAAACAGTATTAGGGGAGCTGGGCACTTGGAGGGGTGAGGTGAGAGGGTTTGCTTTAAGTTGTAGGCCACCCAGTGCTACTACTAGTGAAACAGTGTTATGCTATATTTCTTCCTTGATATAAAGGAACCCACAGATCTTGATTTGTAAAACTAGTTTTACAAAGTTTCCTAATCTCAATTTTGGTATTTCTAGTTCTCAATTCGTTTGTTATACTTTGGCATTATCAATTCAGTATTGTGCTTTTATTTATTTTTTTATTTTGAAGACAGGGTTTCTCGGTAGTTTTGTTGCTTCCTGGAACTAGCTCTTGTAGACCAGGCTGGCCTCAAACTCAGAGAAATCTACTTGCCTCTGCCTCCCTAGTACTGGGATTAACGGTGTGCACCACCACTGCCCAGTCAGTGTTTCTGTTGTTTGAGGCAGGGTTTCACTTTGTAATCAAGGCTGTCCTCAGAAGTATTAGGTAGGGCAGGTTAGTCTCAAATTTGCAGCCATTCTACTTCAGCCTCCCGAGTACAGGAACCACCACCTTCAAATAGTGTGGTTCAGTGCTAAAAGACATCACTTAGGGCTGTCAATGGCTTACTAGGTTTAGTCATGTCTGCTACCAAGCCCTGAAAACCTGAGTTTGATCCCTGGGTCCCACATGGTGGGAGGGGAGAACCGAGTCCTGCAGGGTCTTCTCTGACCACTGCACATGCTTGGGCATGTGTGCGTGTGTACACCTAAAACAGTGTTAGAGAAATAGTTTCTTACAGGTAGCTTTTTGGTGTATTGTAGATCCCACCAGCACCACCAAGACCTGACTTTGATGCTTCACGGGAAAAACTGCAGAAGCTTGGAGAAGGGGAAGGATCGATGACAAAGGAGGAGTTCACCAAGATGAAGCAGGAGCTGGAAGCGTATGTGATGGGCTTTTGTTAGTTGCGTTAGCTTTGCTGTAATGCCTTTTCTGAGCTCTCTGATATCCATTCTTTTAACCATTTCACTGTACTGACTGAAATATCCAGGTTAAGTCATACACCTATGTTAAATGATCAGACAGTTGTCTCCTGTCACTGTCAGAATTTTAAATTATTTAAATAGACTCTGTAAATTGAAAAAATGAGGGATCTGAAACCTTATTAGAATATTAGGAAGGGAACATAACTTTTTTCTTTTTTGTTTTTTTCAGGACAGAGTCTCTATGTAACAACTCTGACTTTCTGTCTTGGAACTTGCTGTGTAGACCAGGCTGGCCTCACTCCAAGAACTCTGCCTTCCTCTGCCTCCCAAGTGCTGAATTTAAAGGCGTGTGCCACCACCGCACGACTTGCCTCCTCTTTTATTAAACTTGGAACTTTCTACTTTTGGGAGTTATGAAAATTATTTTAATTTATTTTTACAATTTTTTAAAAGATTTATTTATTATGTACACAGTGTTCAGCCTCCATGTATGCCTGCAGGCCAGAAGAGGGCACCAGATCTCATTACAGATGGTTGTGAGCCACCATGTGGTTGTTGGGAATTGAACTCAGGACCTCTGGAAGAACAGTCAGTACTCTTAACCTGTGAGCCATCTCTCCAGCCCCCAATTATTTTAGTTCTTACGATGTCAGCATCAATCTGATATGTGATCTCAGAGCGCCCATCCAGCTGCTTGCAACAAAAATACCTATTAGGTTTCTGGATCTTTTTTGGTTTTTAATTTTACTTTTTCAAAGTAGCAAGAAAACTTTATTCATAAAGAAAGGGAAAGTAGACAGGCAGTGGTAAATCTGAGTTCAAGGTCAGCCTGGTCTACAGGGTGAGTTTCAGGACAACCAGGGCTTCACAGAGAAACCCTGTCTCAACAAACAAAAACCAAAAGAAGGGAAACTCTAGATCAGAGATGCACTGTGACACTGCTGGGAATGGGGTAGCCGCAGGCAGAGCACTGGAGTCCCCAGAGCTCACACAGGGCGGAAAGAGAGAACTGACTGACTCTTCACTGTTGTTCTCCTACCCCACACACGGGTGCGTGCGTGTGTGCATGCATGCATACAGTTAAAGGAGGAAAGAAGTGATAGCAAGCCACGTGAGGGAAAGAACACTCACGGCCCTCGTCAGTGTCTGGAGTTGTCCAAGGGAGAAAATCTTCTTGTGTTGTCACCTCCATTTCTCTTTTGCTGGCCATTTTTCCCTTGTGCATTTTCTTTACTCTTTTTATTTTATTTTTATTTATTTTATTTTATTTTTTCAAGCATCTGTTCACATGCTACTAAATTCCTTTTCAAAATGCTAAGAAGTTAATGTGAAAAGATAAATGCAGAAGCTAGGTCTTTGTTAATGTGTAAAGGGGCATGTTAAAGTTCTGTCCGTTCTGCTGCTGCAGCAGTCTCATAGACTGATGGAATTCATGTTTAGAAGACTGAGAGCTGGGAATTAGCAGAGCACATGATTCTGAAGGCCCTGGTTTTCAGTGGCCCTGATTGTGGTTCTTCTGTGGTCTGGTTAGGGGTTGGATAACAGAGAGCCTTGGGTTTGTCCCACTGCTACCTCCATACTCTGCACCCTTCTTTTTTGTCTTCACTGAATGGCTACCCTCACAGAGATCAAACTGCTCTCAACACAGCCTGCTGGTGTGCTGATATGTAAAGCTTATGCTTCATGCACGAAGTTAAAGCAAGAATATTAAGATTTTTCCTTGTTGGTTCCCCCACACTCACACATACACGTACATCTGTTGCGTGCTGCTATATGGTTGCCATTTCTTCAATATAAATAGTTACTCTGTGGTTGGTCTTTCTCACATACTTAGGTTACAATACAAAAATAATTATTAGCACTGAAAATATGATAGAGATTTTTGTCTTAAGGTGATAATTACATAAAATTTGAGTTATTGAGGTTGTATCAAATAATTTTTCTAGAGCTAAAAGAACACATACCCCAGTAGTGACCTAACATCAACTTGCATAATAGAAAAGTTTGTAAGACTTGATCTTAACATTTAGATACATAAATACTAAAATAGCATGAGGCTGTTTCAGAAATGAGTTTTTCATTTTTACTAAACTGTTTAACTAAAAGCTCTGTTGATATGAATTATGTCTCTGCCTTCCTGGTTTACATTTAGAATGCTCCGGAGAATAATTACTGGAATGACTTCTTGTTGATGCCATTGTTCACTTTTAATTTTATGTTGTTTCTAGTGAATATCTGGCAATTTTCAAGAAGACGGTTGCAATGCACGAGGTGTTCCTGTGTCGTGTGGCAGCACATCCTATTTTGAGAAAAGATTTAAATTTCCACGTCTTTTTGGAATATAATCAAGATGTAAGTGTCAAATTAATGAAACCAGTGATGGCAGTTGTTGCTGTTTGTTATTCTTTCTGGAGTTTGAAAGGGCAGAAGTAGCACTAGCCAACATGAGCTAGGCCTTGGGCTTGACAGCCTGCACCACGCTTCATAGGCCTAGAAGGGGCAGGGCCATCTCACGGGTCCAAAGGCTTTGGTTTTTCAAGTGCCACATTTTTAGTGGTGAAGCAAAGAGCTTGAGTGGCTCAGCTAAATCAGTTACAAATTAAACTTCCGTAATCCGAAAGCCCGAAATTAACTTTTGTTTGTTTCTGTGAGACCGAGGCCCAAGTATCCTAGATTGGCTTCAAACTGTGCAACCCTGGATGACAGAGTTTACACAGCTCTTCGCTTTGTTCCAGACAGGTTCCTAAAGTAACCCTGGCTGTCCTGGAACTTGCTCTGTAGAGCAGACAGATCTTCCTACCTGCCTCCCAGAGCATCATGCCTGGCTACAGTTCAGTTTTTTTTCCTTTTTTGAGATAGCCTTTCCATGTAGACTGTCTACAGCTCTGACTGTTCTAGAACTCATTATATAGACCAAGATGGCCTTGAACTCACAAGAGATCTGGCCAGTGCTAGGATTAAAGTTATGTGCTACCACACCTGTCTGAGTTCTGGGGTTTTGTTTGTTTATGTTTTTTATTGTGAGCCTGCTAAGCCACCTCTATCTCTCTAGCCCATTTTTTAAAATAATTAGTTGATTTTTTTTTTTTTTAAGACAGGGTTTCTCTGTGTAGTTCTGACTGTCCTGGAACTCACTTTCTAGACTGGCCCTGTTTGTGGAAGAGCATGCTATCTTTAGCTATCTTTAGCATGCTGCCACCTCTGGGGGTAGGATATAGCCAAGAGCAGCTGCAATAGACTGTATGCTTTGGGAATCTCTTGGACAGCCCTGGCCAACAACTCAAGAGGACTTCTCATGTTTGATATTGGGAGTTTTGTTAGTTTCCTCCTGGTAATCTTTCATGCTGTTCCAAGTTATCTTTTATTTCCCTTGTACTTTTAAGTTGCTGACCCGCACAACACAAGACTAAAGATCCTGTTCAGAGTAAGGGGGAGTAAAGAATTTGCCTAGTGTATTGTAGAGCTATTACAGCATCATGATGATGCACGTACTTACTCCGCTACATTTCTTATGTTTGGAGGAATTAAACATATTTTTAATTATGGACTAAAATTTTACTTATTTATTTTGTTTGGGTTATTTATTTTCGGTGGGGATTTTATTGCTGTTTTGAGACAGGGTTTCTCTGTGTAGTCCTGGCTGTCCTGGAATTCTCTATGTTGACCAGGCTGGCCTTGAACTCACAGACATCTGCCTGCTGCCTCCACCTCCTGAGTGTTGGGGTATGTGCAGAATATAACAATGTCTAACAGAAAGGTGAGAGAGCTGTTTGCAACAAGATCAGATGGTCTTGTAAAATTAAGTTGGCCTTTTCCATCTGAAAATCCTGGAGAGTGACATTTGAGCATTTTATTTCTACCAATTTCCTCTTTTATTTACTTTAAAATTTAAAAGAAAAAGCAGTCTTGTGTAATCCAGCCTGCACTCAAACTTGCTGTGCGGCTGAGAATGACCTTGACCTCCTGTTCCCTCCCGAGTGCCAGCTGTGTGCCACCATGGTTGACGCTCCTACAGATATACACGAGATTGCTGCTTTTGCCAGGCGGTAGAGCATGCCTTTAATACTAGCACTCACGGGCAGAGCTCTGAATGAGTTTAGCATCAGCCTGGTCTACAGAGCAAGTTCCCAAACAGCCAAGGCTGCCCAGAGAAACCCTGTCTCAAGAAAACCCAAAGTGGGGGAGGAGCTCCTAAGTTTAGAAATTGACGTCCTTTAAGATTTCTATTTAAGCTGGGTGGTGGTGGCACGCGCCTTTAATCTCAGCACTTGGGAGGCAGAGGCAGGTGGATCTCTGTAAATTTGAGGCCAGCCTGGGCTACAAGAGCTAGTTCCAGGATAGGCTCCAAAGCTACAGAGAAACCCTGTCTTGAAAAACAAAACAAAACAAAATTTCTATTTAAAGGTCTAAGAATAAAAGAATTATTGCTGTTTGAAGTTTCCAGAAATGCTAACTTCAATTCTCCTTCTCTCTTTTTTTTTTCCAGTTAAGTGTTCGAGGAAAAAATAAAAAAGAAAAGCTTGAGGATTTCTTTAAAAACATGGTTAAATCAGCGGATGGAGTCATTGTTTCCGGAGTAAAGGTGAAATTTAGCAGCGCTAGTTGGAAGTACATACTTTCTGTTTTGGTTTCACTGTGTGGCCCTGGTTGGCCCGGAACTGAGAGGCACCTGCCTGTGGTTCTTGAATTCCAGGATTAAAGATGTGTGCTGCACACCTGGCTGCCCGGTCAGACTGTGAGACAGCTGGGCAGAAGAGAGGGCTGAGGGGCAGTGCCTGTAGGGTGGACTGTTGAACCACAGGTGCATGGGGTCTTCAGCTGCGGGTGGGCTGCCTCTGAGTGCTTGCTCTTGCTTGCAAATGTTGGGGCAGACTCGGGATTGGATTTAGTCAGCTCTCAGCTGAGGTTTTGGTAGTGTCTTCAGATAAAGACATGATCTTGGGTAAAACTGTTTTTCCATCTTCAAAATGAAGTAATATCACTTGGCTCTCAGGATTGTGGGAAAGATGGAATAAAATAATGTGAAAATATTTTAATAGTCAGATACTAAGTAGTGACTTTTTTTCCTTGATTTCTTTTTAAATGGTATGAGAATTTCCTTTGGTAAATTTTTTCAGTAAACATTATAATATCAGCAAATATTAAGAAAGGTGAGTGAATAGTGCTCCTGTTTTCGTTGTTACTGCTCCCATGCCTGCAGGGAAGCTTGTGTGCACTGTCTGACTTCCACGCTGGGCTTGTGTTGACTATCCAGGTGCCATGTGCTCTCTATTGACAATGTGTAATTTTGATTGCAGTCTGCATTAGATATATTTGTTCCTAATTTTTTAAAAAAAATATTTATTTATTTATTATGTATACAATATTTTGTCTGTGTGTATGCCTGAAGGCCAGAAGAGGGCGCCAGACCTCATTACAGATGGGTGTGAGCCACCATGTGGTTGCTGGGAATTGAACTCAGGACCTTTGGAAGAACGGTCAGTGCTCTTAACCGCTGAGCCATCTCTCCAGCCCCTTGTTCCTAATTTTTATGGTTAAAAAACAGACACATTTGAAGTGATGATTAAATACACTTTTTTAGTGCAGATTTTGCTGCTCAGAATCCATGCTGTAAATTCTAAATTATGTCAGTAACACTTTCTTTTTTTGTGGTTTTTCAAGACAAGGTTTCTCTGTAGCTTTGGAGCATGTCCTGGAACTAGCTCTTGTAGACCAGGCTGGCCTCCAACTCTCAGAGATCCGCCTGCCTCTGCCTCCCGAGTGCTGGGGTTAAAGGCATGCACACCACCATCGTGTGGCTGTCAGTAACACTTTTAAAGAGCAGTTGCTAGAAAGCACTCTTAGCGAATTTTTAAAAATTTAAAATGGGGGCTGGAGAGATGATTCAACGGTTAAGAGCACTGGCTACCTTTCTAGAGGACCTGGGTTCAAACACTCCCAGTACCCATATGGCAGCTCACAACTGTCTGTAACTCAGTTTGGATCAGGAATCTAACACTAAATTAACCAGTGTGCTTAAAATTAAATAAATTAAAAAAATTAAAAATGTATTTCTAGCTTACTTTCAAGAGATTGAGGGCTGGAGAAATGGTTCGTTCAGAGGTTAAGACCACTGACAACTCTTCCAGAGGACCTAGGTTGGATCCCCAGTATCAGTGTGTTCAGTTCCGGGGAATCAAACACCATTCTTATGTCCTATGGGCTCTGGGTACTCAGGTAGTATGTAGACATACATTAAAGCAAAACACTAATACATATAAAATAAAAATAATAAGTGTTTAAAATTAAAAAAAAGATTGAAAATGGAGTTTAATTATATCATTGCTCCCAAGTGGCTCGTGTGGCTGAGTTCATCTAAGCAGTTAGTTAGGCCAGGCGGCCCCTGAAATGCATAATAAACCAGGAAAAGTAGGTTTTTCATTACCAGAAACATTACCAGAATGTTTCTCCCTTTAACTCAGAAGCCATTTGCTCGCTCCTGGCAGTGTTTGTAGCAGCAGAGCACAGGCAGTGCCTGTTTCAGGACAAGCACACAGGACGCTCCAACCTTCAGCTGTAGACCACAGGCTTGTCTGTTAGTCTTCTGTGTGGATGAGGTCAGTGGAGGGCCTGGGTGCTAGAGATAGCTGTACTTTCCTGGTGAAGTTTCTGTAATGATGACAGGGTATCCTATTCCATTAGCGCATGCATGTGTGTAAAGCTAGCTCTTTCCTCATCCTGCAGGACGTAGATGACTTCTTTGAGCATGAACGAACATTCCTTTTAGAATATCATAACCGAGTTAAGGATGCATCTGCCAAATCTGACAGGATGACAAGATCTCACAAAAGTAAGACTTCTGTGGTAAAACTTTTTTTAAAGATTTGTTTGTTTTGTTGAACTTGGTGGCACATGTCTTTAATCCCAGTGCTCTGAAGACAGGGCAGGCAGATCCTCTGAATTTGAGGCCAGCCTGGTCTGCAGAGTGAGTTCCAGGACAGCCAGAGCTTTATAGAGATACCCTGTCTTGAAAAAGCAAACAAATGAAAAGATTTGTTTTAAGTGTATTTGTGTGTATGTGTCAGCATCTGTGTGTGCACAATAGAGACCAGAAAGATGGCATCAGATCCTCTGGAGCTGGAGTTACAGGTGGTTGTGAGCCACCACGTGGGTGCTGGGAACCAAACCCATGTCCTCTACAAGAACAACAGATGCTCTAATCCACCTAGTTAAGTTACCCAGTTAACCACTGAGTAACCATCCTCATCCACACACACACACTTACATTTTAGTGGATATAATTTTGAGCAGACATGTTACAGTTTTTGTTTTGTTTTTTCAAAACAGGATTTCTCTGTATAACAGTCCTGGCTGTCCTGGAACTTGCTTTGTGAAAAACCAGGCTGACCTTGAACTCCCGGAGATCTACCTGCCTCTGCTTCCCAAATGCTGGGATAAAAGATGTGCCACCACCAACTATCATTTCTTATAGTTTTTTAAAAATCTGAATTTGGAATAGTGGTTCTTAAATTGTGGTCTGTGACACTCAGCAAACTCATATTTTGTGGATGCGAAGCTAAACACACCCAGTTGAGCTACAATCCTGGCCCCCAACACATGCTTTGATTCGGTCTGGTCTTGAACTTGTGAGTCTCCTACCTCAGCTGCCCCCAAGATCCTTTTATGATATGTCTTCTGGTTTTGTTGGTATATACTTGTAATTCCATTTCAAGAGAGATAGGATGGCTCAGTGGGTAAAGAAAGATGTTTGTTGTACAAGCATGATGACTTCAGTTCAGTTCCTAGAATTCACATAAAGAAAAAGAGAGTTGACTCCACAAAGTTGCCCTCTGGCCTGCACACTTGTGCTATAGCCTGCCTGTACCCATACTCAAACACACACATCACAAACATTCCAATAATAGGAAAGTTTATAAGTTTTTAAAGAGAAACCTTGTCTCGGAAAAAAAGAAAAACCAAAAGAGAGACAGACAGATACTGGTGAAAATACTGCTACTCTATTTCCAGACATGTATATTAGGTAGCTAGTGTATGGTAACTACTTTGTACTGTGTTCTTATATAGCATGTAATTTATAGTCCAGATACTTTGTAATATTTAATAACTCATTTAATCCACATAAATTATGATGTGGGTATTATTCATTTCTACAACAGGCTGCTAAGACAAGTGACCCAAGATTTTAAGGATTATTGCACATTGCACTATATTCCTTTCATTCTGAACTAAAAGAAGTACTTACTGAGGTCCTCCCCCAGTAAGTGAGCTGCCTGTGGGTAAATCCTGAGACTCGTGTGAAGTTGATGCCTTTGCCCAGTAGCATCTGAATAAAGGAGTGTTGTGTGGTGTTTTACTCTTTTGACTCTTTGGGTATCCTGCTACCCAGTTCCCAAATGAATCACATACGGAGTCTTATTCTTAGTTATAAACATTCGGCCTTATTTTGGCTTGTTTCTTGCCCGCTTTTCTTAGAGTATCCCGTCTACCTTTTACTGTGCTTTCCAATTCTCTTACTTCTGTAAATCTTACTGGTGGATTGCTGTGTAGCTGGATAGCTGGCCCCTGATGTCCTCCTCCTTCTCCGGCTACTTCTCCAAACCCCTTCCTGCAGTTTTCTCCTATACATTCTCTCTCTGCCTGCCAGCCCTACCTATCCTTGCTCCTGCCTTACTATTGACTGTTCAGATCTTTATTAGACCACAGATATTCGAGACAGGCAAAGAATCACAGCTTCACCGAGTTAAACAAATGCAACATAAATAAAAGCCCCACACCTTAAAATAATATTCCCAACAAAGGGGCTATCATTTGTGTCCCTGTGTATGTCAAGTCTGTTGTTCATAATTCCTACCTGTCGGACCTCCTCAGTGACCTACAGCTTGCCAGTATCTATGACCAGATTCTTGCAGCAGTTTCTTGGTTGTCACTGTGCCTTTTCTGCCTTTCCCCTTTTAGACTGTAGGTAGCAGGTGGGGGGGAACGGGGTGAAGGAGCTCCAAAATTCTTTTTAGGTTGATTTTGCCACCTTATGACTTAAATATTTAGTGATATCTATCCCAGAAACACAAACTCTTTTGGTTTGCAAGACCTTGACTTCCAAAATATTTCCAGTTTTTCTGTCTTCGCTTCATCCACTTGCCTTTGTCTCTAATGGTACTGAGTCCCACCTGCTCTGACTGGGTGTGCTGTTCCCCTTGTGCCTGTGACCTTCCCAGACACCTGTGTGTCCGCTCTTCGCCTGGTAAAGGTCTGTTCATCCTGATCACTTCAGTTCATTCTTTGTTTCCGTAGTCTTCTCCGTTACACAACATTACATCCTCCTCCTAAAACAGGTCTTACATGTCTGATTTATCCGTCACACTGCGTTACAGTTGCTTGTATCATTATTTTCTTTACTGGGTATCTTATATTACATTTTGCAGATACATAATAAGTATTTTTAAATCAACAAGTTAATATATTATTAAAACTTGATTTTTAATTCTTAAACCTTTCTCCGTAGGTGCTGCTGATGATTACAATAGAATTGGGTCTTCATTATATGCTTTAGGAACTCAGGACTCTACAGATATATGCAAGTAAGGACTATAGTTAAAACATGAATGTAAGTAAAGCAGAGGAAGAAGGAAATAGTGCTGTAATTTACATACACATTTTAGGATATTTTTATCGATCCATTTGTGATAAACTGGGTTTTTTTATTATCATAAATGGTTGATTTCTTTTTTGCCTTCTCATTCTCTAATTATTATCCTAAAATAATTCAACACTTCAGGCTGGGCATGGTAGTGCATGCCTTTAATCCCAGCACCTAGGAAGCAAAGGCAGGCAGATAGCTGTGAGTTTGAGGCCAGCCTGATCTACATAATTAGCTCTCGTTCAGCCATGGCTACATAATGAAGCCCTGTCTATAAGTAAATATTGAACATTTCACAAATTTGCTATATATTTCATTGGAAGTCAAATTAAACTTTTTTTTCAATTAAAGTAGTCTACCACTGAGCAAATTGCTCCCCTAGCTGCCCCCCCCTTGTCACAAGGTCACACAGGCTACAAACTTGCTGTGTAGTCAAGAATGCCCATGGTCTCTGGATTCTCCTGCCTCTGCTACCTGGATGCTGGCTGTTGCAATTTACATGCACACACCGCCATTCCTAACATTCCAATTGACTATTAAGCAACAACAAAAATTTCTGTTTATTGTGTGTGTGTGTGTGTGTGTGTGTGTGTGTGTGTGTGTGTGTGTATGTGTATATGCTAGGGATGTATATCACAGCAGATCATGTAATTGAGGCTAAAATTAGTCTGGTATACATGGCGCTTTGTCTCAAAAAAAAAACCACAACACATTTAGGGCAGATTTGATTCACTTCTCATCTCAGGGCCTGGGAGACTGAGGCAGAACAGTTTTAAGTTTAGGCCAACCTAGACTACATAGTAAGGCCCTGTCTCATAAAACCAAAAGAGAAGGAAGCAAATTAATCTTGGAACTGGAGAAATGGCTCAGTTTGATTCCTAGCACAACCACCTGTATTTCGAGTTCCAGGAGATCCAACACTCTCTCCTGCACATATATGACATACTTCCACAGCGTACCTGTGTATAAATTTAAAATTTTAAGTGTACTTACATGCAAACAGAATACCCCACATAAAAACAATTTAAAGAGTGTGTGTGTATCTGGATGGTGGTGGTGTACGCCTTTAATCCCAGCACTCGGGAGGCTGAGGCAGGCGGATCTCTGTGAGTTCGAGGCCAGACTGGTCTACAAGAATTAGTTCCAGGACAGGCTCCAAGGCTACAGAGAAACCCTACCTCAAAAAAAAAAAGAAGAAGAAAAGAAAAGTAAAAAGAAATTGTGAGTGTGTATGTATGTATTTTTTTGTATATTCTATATATCTACATACATATTTTTCTTTTCATTTGTATGTATGTGTGAATGTATGAAACCAATGTGCTAGTGCCTTCGAAGGCCAAATGGTGTGTCTAGAGCTGGACTTAAAGGTTACTGTGAGTTGCCTGACGTGGGTGCTGTAAACAGAACTCAGGTCCTCTGGAACAGTGGCAAGGCTCTTAACTGCTGAGCCATCTGCTCCAGGCCCCTTCCACTCCACCCTCTTTCTTTTGAGATGAGTCTTTCTGTGTGACTTTTGCTGGCCTTGAAATCACAGAGAACTAACTGCCTGCTTCTGCCTCCTGTGTGTTGGGATTAAAGGTATGAGCCTACTTGCTCAGCCTGGAATTTTTTAAAACTGATTTGCCATGCTGTGTATTTGAAAGTGAATTTTGAGGTAGCAATTGGTTATTCCTTTTTGTTTTCAGAACAAATTTGCTATATCTGGAAATGTTTAAACTGGGGCTGTAGCTTGGTCGTAGAACCCTTAGCTATCATGCATGAGACCCTGGGATCAATTTTAATGCTAAAAATAAATAACCAACAGTATTATCAGAATCTAAGATCTGTTTCATCTTAAGTGGTTTCCTTTAATTGCTCTTTAAAAAAAATAACATTAAGTGTGTATATGTGTGTGTGTCTCACTGTATCTCTGGTTAATTGTCTTTGTAGACCAGGCTGGAATGGAACTCAAGAGCTCCACCTGCCTCTGTCTCCTGAGTGTTGGAATTAAAGGTGTGCACCCAGGCCTGGCTATTTATTTGGCATGGGGCACACATGTAACAGCGTTGAGTGTAGAGATCAAAGACCAGCTTGTGGGAGTCTGTTCTCTCCTGACACCATATAGATTCTGGGGAATCAAAATTCTGGGGATTTTAAATAAGCAGTTGATGTCTTTGGTTAACGAGATCATTGGGTACCTTGTGTGATGAAACAGGAATTGTCTTTCATTAATATGGTTTGGGGTTATTGTCTCAACACTTCAGGTGGAAAATGCATCAGATGCTGCTTCTGAAGACGGTATTTTTCCCTTGCAGGTTTTTCCTCAAAGTTTCAGAACTGTTTGATAAAACCAGAGTAAGTACCGGGCTTGAGGGCTGCTGCGCAGGCTTGTGTTTGTGTTAGCAGGGCTGGGGTGTTCCCTGAGACGGTGCCGCCATGTCAGCAGTGGAGAGCCACACCAATACCCGAGCACTCAGAAAGACAAGGCTGAACCTCCATAGCATGACCTATCTCCCCCTGCCCCGACCCCCCCCCCCCATTTATCTTTTTTTTTAAATTATGACCAGTGAAGTGGTTCAGGGGTTAAAGGCCTTTGCTGTCATGACCTGAGTTTGATCCTTAGAACCCACGTGGTAAAAGAAGAGAACCAACTTCTAAAGGCTGACCTCTTACCTTTAGCATTAGCACTATGGCACAGTTAGTACCACATTTTGCTCCCACTAGAATGAACAGGAACATTCAGGTTGCTCATACTTGGTGTTTTTTGTTTTTTTTTTAAACCTGTGTCTTAGCTACTCAGTGAGCATGCCTTTAAGGAAAAATAAACAGCCAGGCCATGGTGGCACACTCCTTTAATCCCAGCATTTGGCAGGCAGAAGCAGGATGATCTTTTGTCCTGTTTTGTTGTTTTTGGGGGGTTTTGTTTTGTTTTTTTGTTTGTTTGTTTTTGAGACAGGATTTCAGGCTGGCTTTGAACTCAGAGTCTGCCTGCCTCTGCCTCCTGAGTGTTGGGATTAAAGGCTTGTGCCACCACTACCTGGCAAAGAGTTCTCTTCATTTCCCTTCCGTCTTCTCGCACTCCTTCGTCTGTTGGTGAGCACCTGTCAGTTGCTGTTGCAGAATGTTAAGGAAGCCAAGTTTCCAAGTGTCGAATTTTTTCATAAATTCATGATTTTTCTGTTTATTTCTTGTTGGAATTTTGAAAGATGCCCAGATAAAGCAGAGTAGATTCTATAGTTCCTCAACATCTCTATATGTTAAAAATATTTTTGTTTAGAGCAGAATGTAACATGATTTAATGCCATTTCTCCTTTTTCAGAAAATAGAGGCCCGGGTGTCTGCTGACGAGGACCTCAAGCTATCTGACCTGCTGAAGTACTACTTACGGGAGTCTCAAGCAGCTAAGGTAACCGGTTTGTTTGCAGAGGTTATTGGATGTAAGGTCGTGAAGAGCAGATTCTGGGATTCGTGGGTTTTCAAGATGTGTGTGATGTTGTGTGCTGGCTGGAGAAATGAGGTGAGGCTAGCTTAGGCTGTGCTGTGAGACCTTGTCTCAAAAACAAAGAAATGGTATAGGGAATTGCTTTTCTCAGAGCCAGGCATGGTATAAGGAGACAGGTGGATCTCTGTGAGTTTGAGGCCAATCTGGCCTATAGGGCACCTTCCACGACAGCTTAGGCTACAGGCAGGCAAACCCTGTCTCAGGAAAGAAAGATGTGCACCACCACCACGCTGGCATGAGCCTGGGTCTTGCGCTTGTTCTACTACTTAGCTACATCTCCAGCCCAGTTCTTCACTTCTAGAGGCTTTATTATAAAATATAGTTGAAATAAATATCTTTTCAGAGCATGGCCTTAAAAGTGAATCTAGCTGGTGCTTGCTTCAGCAGCGCATATACTAAAATTGAAATAGTCAGAGATTAGCGTGACCCCCATATAAAGATGACTTCAAATTTGTGAATACTTCCTCTGTGGGGGTGTTGAGATGTAGGGACAGACTCTAACTGGATTGCTGCGATGGCCTCCTCCTCCCAGACTTCTGTCTTCCTCGGCCTCCCCAGTGCTTGAATCAAAGGCATGCACCAACACACCCAGCTTGGAGATCAGCATTTATCTTTTAATAAATATTATGGAATTTCAATGTTCCTTGTTTTTTGTTTTGTTTTTGTTTGTTTCCTTTTGTTTTCAAAAGAAGAAAGAAATCTCCTGAGTATGGTAGCCCTCGACTTTAATCCCAGCTGAGTTAAGTCTGGGAGGGCAGAAGCAGGTATATCTCTGAGTGCCAGGACATCTAGGGTTACATAGTCAAAAGATTTTGTCTCACAAAAAGAAAGGCGGTGGGGTGGGCGTGTAAATCAGGCCTATTATGGTGCATGCTAGTAATTCTGACCTTGGAAAGTGGAGACTTAGGATCACGAGTTCAAAATCATCTTCAGCCTTGTAATAAGCTTGAAAGTATCCTGACTTCTCGAGACCCCGTCCAGATGGGCAAGTGCGTGGAGGTGGAAAGCTGAGTGGGAGTCTCTGTGCTGAGCGTGGGTGGTGTCTGAATGGATGAGCGCTTGTGCAGCTGTACACATAGCACAAGCCCTGGGTTGTTTATTTTAGATGCATGAATTGTAAAGTATGTGAATTCTGCTTTAATTAAGCTATTATTTATTTTAAAAAAGCATTTAGGGACTGGGCACATAATTAGTGGTGAAGCGTGAGGCCCTGATTCCTGCCTCAGAACAGTTAGAAGTTCCCACTGGTTTCATCTGTGAATGTTCTGTTTTGCAGGACCTCCTCTACAGAAGGTCGAGGTCACTGGTGGACTATGAAAATGCCAATAAAGCACTGGACAAGGCAAGAGCAAAAAACAAAGATGTCCTACAGGCGGAAACGTCCCAACAGTTGTGCTGTCAGAAGTTTGAAAAAATATCTGAATCTGCAAAACAAGGTACTGTTGACGTGCATTCCGTGCGAGCCGCTCGTTGTGATGGTGTCATGCTGATTCTTGTGTTTCCGTTCACAGAACTGATAGATTTTAAGACAAGAAGAGTTGCTGCGTTCAGAAAAAATTTAGTGGAGCTTGCAGAACTAGAACTAAAGCACGCAAAGGTAGTGTCGTTAAATATTTAATCATTTACGTTTTAAACTGAGTCGGTTATAAAATGGATGCTCATCCTTTGATCAACCTCCTCCGGGAGATTGACACAACTCTCCTTGGTTTACTTGGATTTTTTTTATGCTGTGTGTGTGTGACCTCTACAAGGTCAGAGGACATTTGGGATTTTGCTTCTCCCCTTGTATAAATTTGCAGATTAAACTCAGGGCAGTAAGTGGTCCTACGTGATTGGCCGTCTCACTGGCCTTATTTGGGGTTTTGTTATTTTGAGTACTAGATTATGTGTGGAGTTCTGTGCATGCTTCCCAGCACTCTGTCACTAAGCTACATTCCCATCCTGACAGAATGAGAATTAGTTGTTTGCTGTTTCTGAGGCAGCTTCTCACTCTGTAGACTGGGCTAAGCTCATTAAGTAGATGAGGCTGACCTTGAACTCAGTGACCTTCCTGCTTCATCCTCTACTTGGGAGGTTGTTCTGTGACTTCCATACATATTCAAGACATACGCAAATACCCATAGATACACAAAATAATGTAAAAAAAAAAACCACTACCTGTAGGATGCACTGAAGAAGAGGAGACAGGGTCACAGGTTCAAGGCCAGCCTACACCTGTGGATCTGGGGGGCTGACACAGCTGTTAAGATTGCTTGCTGCCCTTCCAAGGACTGGAGTTTGATTCTCAGTACCTACATCATATAGCTCATAATCATCCTAACTCCTCATCCAAGAGATACAACATCCTTTTTGGGTGTAAATAAGCACTTGGGTGTGTGTGGCGTACACACGGCCACCCCCACCCCAACACACATATGTAAAAACATCTTTTTGTTTCAGATTGTTTTTTTTTTTTTTTTTTTGTGGAAGTGGTGTTTATGGTTTGTTTGTTTTTGACTTTTTGAGCCTAGGTTTCTTTGTGTGGCCTTGACTGTCCTGGAACTAGTTTTTGTAGACCAGGCCGGCCTCGAACTCACAGAGATCCGCTTGCCTCTGCCTCCAAAATGCTGGACTAAAGGCGTGCACCACCACCACCCGGCTTTGAAAGGTTTCTTAATTGGTGTTCTATTGCTGTGAAGAGACAGCGTGACCACAATAACACTTGTAAAGGAAAAATGTAATTGGGGCTGGTATGTAGAGGTTTCTTCAGTCCATTAGCATTACAGCGTAAACCATGGCTTTGGGCAGTCGGACATGGTGCCAGAGGTAGCCGAGAGTTCTATATCTGCATCTGAGGCAGCAGAGAGAGCCATTGGACCTGGCTTGGGCATTTGAAACTCGTAATGCCACTCCCTATTCAAAAATGAGTTCGTGGGAGCTGTTCCTCTTCAGACCACTGCAGTTAGGTTTGGGGGAGTTGTGGCAGGAACTCTATGGAGTCCTGGCTAAGCCCCACTTTTTTAAAAGTCAGACTATGTAAACCATTAATACTGGTCTAGGTAGAAATTTATTTGGTGAACAAGCTTGGTTGTTTGTGTCTTTAAACTGTCATAGAATGTTTCTAGCTGGGCAGTGGTGGCGCACGCCTTTAATCCCAGCACTAGGAAGGCAGAGGCAGGTGGATCTCTGTGAGTTCGAGACCAGCCTGATCTACAAGAGCAAGTTCCAGGAACAGTTCCAAAACTACACAGAGGAAACCCTGTCTGGAACAACAAACAAACAAGAAAAGTACTTCTAGAATTCTGACACCAGAATACAATTTCTTTTCTCTTTTCTTTCTTGGTTGCTCAGAGATGCCTTTGGCGGCAATGGGTAAACCCGTGGTGCCCAGACATACATGCAGGCAGAACACCCATACATGTCACACAACTATAAAAATTATTTATGACTCTTTCAGGCTATTGGGACTAAAGACATTGATGGTTGATTTTATTTCCTCCCTTCTAGGGCAACCTCCAGTTGCTGCAGAACTGCCTTGCAGTTTTAAATGGAGACACATAGGCCACACTGCCTTCTGCTGAAAAGGGCTGCCTTCAAATCTCCTTTGATTTCTTGCTGATGTCTGGCATCTAAGCTCACTGGGAACAAGAGGAACAGCTGGCGGGTGCATCAGCCTTTCTTCTGAGAGACAATGGAGCAGCAGGGCTCACTGGCCCCAGGGCAGTGGCCTGCCACCCGCACTTGACCTTCCAAGAAGCCCAAAGTTCAACTCTTTTCTTTAAATCGCCTGTCTTAACCATGTGTGTTTCCTCCTTTCCTTTGAATCACTTGTCCAGTTTTAACATTCTCAAGAGTCCCTTGATCACACAAGGTAAACGTTGCTTTCTGGGTTTTGTTTTTGTTTTTAAGCATCCTGTGCCCTGAGTTCTTTCATGTATCTATGTAAAACATCTTAATGAGACTTACTTTGAGTTAATGAGCATAGACGTTTTGGGTCTGTTTCTGTGAGCTCTATAAGTATGGTTGATCTCTGAAGAAAAGCAGATGCGGTAGTATGTTTGCCTTAAATTTGTGGACTAAACCAATATTGTGAAACGCCCAGCGATACCAGTGGCGTTTTAACTCCGTGCTCCTTGTATCGCTCTGGAATTTGGGGTAGTGATAATAAATCTACTCCAGTATTATGCTTTACAGTGCAGGGTTTTTGTTTTCCTCACCTTGTTTCTTTTGAAATGGCCAATTGAACCATGTTCACCGAATGCTTTACCATAGGGCGACCTGGTCTTCCTGGGTGCACTAAACAGAAGGGGCAGCTGGACAGAGGCAGACAATTGGCATTTCCTAATGATGCAGAAGCATCATTGTTCACTGGATCCCGTCCCTAGCTCAGCCAGTTGGCTGAGAGACATCTGTCAACCAAGCTCCTCCTTAGTTTACCATGGCAGCCTATCCTGGCATGGAGGGAAAGCATCCTGCTAGCAGAAAGAGCTCTTGAGTGTGGGGAGGGAAGTGGATTCCCTGGGACGAAAGTTGGTTTGCAGCTGGGATGCCGAGGGCCAGTGGACCCGTGTCACGCATGCCCGGTCTTTTCCATGGGGCAGACGTGATCATCGTTCCCAGCGTAAAGTTAGGGCAAATGGACTTCCTGTCTTTTTCCAAGTCCTCCCCTATTTGGGAAGCCACGAGGATTTGAGCTGATCACCCCTGGAACGGGTTCCTAGTTTGTTTACAATTTTCCAAACCGTCCCGAAGGTTGCAGGTCCCCTCGCAGGCGGTCGCCCTGACCCACCCACCCAACCAGCCTTTCTCAGTGCATGTTCTCTTGCCTCGTGCGCTGGTCCGTGTCCTCTCCGACTGACACTTCCCCGTCCTGTTCAGAGTCGGTTTCCCTGTTGTTGACCGAGAGATCCTTTCCGTCCTTCCTGTATGTGACTTTCGATGTCTGCCGGTGGTGAGTGCAGGCCCAGGATCCCCTACTTCTGGACTTGGTCCGGCCCTTCCCAGCTGCCCTTGTGGCCACAGTCCGGTTTGGGCAAGATTCTCAGTTCTCTGCTATAAAGGACATGTTGACCTACCTCACAGGGGTGTTGTGAGGGTTAATAAATGTTGGTTCCGTGCTTTGGAAATGTGAAGATGCTGTGTAAATACAGGGGCGGCAGAGGGCCATATTGTCCGATGTTTTTCTTCCCCATTGCTTACTGTGTTTTATCAAAGCGGTCTCTTTGACGGGAAAGAAGTAGAACGCACCCCCTTAGCCTCTGGTGTGGCTTTTCGAGACAGGGTTTCTCTGTTTAACAGTCCTGGCTGTCCTGGAACTAGCTCTTGTAGACCAGGATGGCCTTGAGCTCACAAAGATCCACCTGCCTCTCCACCACCCCACCTGTCTTTATATTTTGGAAAGAAATTTTAGTTTTACTGCTTAAGGATGCTTTTATGTGACCACTGTCTGTGTGCCACCTGTGTGCAGTACCAGAAGAGGTGGGTTGGGGGAAAGGAGGGCATGGGGTCCCTCAGAAGTGGAGCCTCGTTGTTGGTACTGAGAAGGGAACAGAGGTCTGAGGGAAGAACGAGTCAGGGCACTCAGTTGCCAAAACATCTCTCCAGCAGATGATAGATAGGCAGGCAGACAGACAGACAGACAGATAGATGCTCTGTGTAGCATTGTCTGACCTGGAACTCACTCTAAATCAGGCTGGCCTTGAATTCACAGAGATACCTCCCGAGTGCTGCTGGTGTCGAAGGCATGTTTAAATCCCTGAATGTAATGCACGGGCTCTCTACATGCAGTGACGGTCAGAGGATGACACCTGTGAGTCTCATACCAGGTGGACGATGGGGATCAAACCCAGGCTGCCAGCCATGACAACAAGTGTGCTTACCTAAGCCGATTTGGCAGGCCCTGGATCCGTGGTTGGAGTGCCTCTTGTGGGGTGGGGATGGATAGCAGCAGCAGTACGGACTAGCCAGCGGGCCTTGGATGAGGTCGCTATAACATACAGAATGAGTGGACAGTGTGCCAGGGTTTCTCACCAACACCTTGAAAAATAACATGTAAGGGGCTGGGGAGATGGTTCCGTTGTTAAGAGCACTGGCTGCTCTTCCAGAGGTCCTGAGTTCAGTTCCCACCAACAGCGTGGTAGCTCACAGCCATCTATAGTGGGATCTGATGCCCTCTTCTGGCGTGCATGCCTACATCCAGATAGAGCACTCATAAACATAAAATAATGTTTAAAAACCTGTAGCTGGGCACTGTAGTGCCTGCCTGTAATCTCACAGCGGGGGGGGGGGGAGGTGGGAATCGGTGCTGTGAGTTTAAGGCCAGGCAAGACCACAGGGGGAAACCGGCCTCGGAAAAACAAGGGAAACTATGTGTGGTGGCATACAGCTTCAATGCCAGCTGCAGCAGGTGCCAACTCTGAGTTTGAGGCCAGCCTAGTCTATACAGCAAGTTCTAGGCTAGCCACGAGCTACATAGATGCTGCCCCCTAACCCCAATCCCCACTCCTCCCCCAAATGGTTTGGGGGCAGCAAGGTGGCTCACAAGGTAAAGGTCACTGCTGTCAAGTCTAACAACCTGAGTCTGATCCCCAGACTGTACGGGGTAGAAGGAGAGAACCAACTCCCGGAAGACGGCCTGGACACGCTCGCTGTGGTACCCACACATGCCCACGATTGGATTCAATGAATGAAACCCAAAGCAAAAAGAATGGGGCACACTCAGGAAAGTCACTCTGTGCCTGAAAAACAGGTCATTGACTAGCTGGCTGCCTGTCCCTGCAAACATAGCCTCTCTGGACTCACTGCTGTGGGGGTACACTGAGCCTTTCCCTGTCATCCCGGAGTCGAGGGAGGGGTGGCGCTAGCGGTCGCCAGAAGCGACCAGAAGCAGACTCTACCTACCTGGGAGGAGGCATAGGATGTGAAGCTGAGCAGTCAAAGTGGCCTTTGACAGCGCGTTTGAAGAAGGGCCGACTTGCTGACTTCTTCAGCCAGTGAGGCTGGAAGAGTGAGTGTGAAGAGTCCAAGAATAAGAAAATAAGAATGCAGATTCCAGAAATAAGAATGTAAAGATGAGGAAATATAAAGTTATAAGTCTAGGAGAATGAGAACAGACTATCAGCAGCTTTCTCAGTAGACTAAAGATCAATCATCCACAGTGAGCTATTTTCTCAGATGCTTAAAAGGCCTCTATCAGCCTCGGTCATTTCATTTTACAACTGGCTGTCTATTTACAAGGTCTGAGCTTCTCTCTGCAAACTGAGAGTAGTATTCTGGCCATCCTTGATGAACGACAGATGAGAACTGAGTTAGCCTTTAGGAGACAGAGATACGTGACCTCTGGGTTAGGCACTGTCTCTGCTATGGGAAACTGGCATCATTAAAGGGGAGGCATGGGGCTCCAGTATACACTGCCTGGAGGTGCCAGGAGAAACAGTGGGCAAGAACAAACACCTCTAACTAATGAGCTCTGATAATGGAGGTCATAAAGTATTGCAGTCTGTTTCTGAGTTTTACCTTGGATAGTTTGGAGAACTTTCTGCTATCTTCTAAGTTCCCAGACTAAGAAACAATTATTATTATTTATTAACCCTCTGATATTACTAGCAGTCCCTTTTTCTAACTAATTGCTAGACATTTGTTTTCTTACATCAGAAGGAAGGTTATGGTCTTTCTTGGAATCCAAATCTCAGTGGGCACTTACTCGGTGCTTCAGATGAGCATAGCATCTGCCTATGGGACATCAGTGCAGTTTCAAAGGAAGGAAAAGTGGTGGATGGATGCTGCGGAGCAGAAGGAGTTAACAGAAGACTGGTGAGGCCTAATGGGCTGTCACTCAGAGTGGAGTGAGAACCTTTGAAAGAGAGGGGACATGACTTATATACAAAATAAATGATTAACGCCACTGCACCGAGAACAAAAGGAAAATCAGAATCTAGGAAATCAGTTATGACGTACTACTAACCATCCACAAGACAGTAGCGTGGACAAGGCTGGGAGAGAAGTAGTTGATCACAGATGAGATAAAGAGAAAGAATTTAAAATTTTAATTAGAGCAACTCAGAGAGAATAGGTTCGTGGAACTACAGAGATACTCAGCAGTGAGGAGCGCTGGCTGCCTTGCAGAGGACCAGGGCTCCCAGTACTCACATGACAGCTCACAATCAGCATAGCTCTAGTTCCGGGGGCCTCTGTGGGCACTATCCATACAGGGTAAACACAGCCATACATTCAGGTAAAACGCCCATAACACTAGATGGATGGATGGATGGATGGATGGATGGATGGATGGATAGATAGGCAGACAGATGATAGATGACAGACAGACAGACAGACAGACAGATGATAAATAGAAGAGACAGAGGGAGAGAAAGATGAATGAATAAAACAGTTACCATAAGACAAAGAGAAATGTGATAATAGAAAGTTCCGAGGGAAAAAAAATGAAAACTAATCCAGCAATCCCTCCTTGCATACTTTCACTTTTCAAGATTTCATGACAAAAAAAAAAAAAAGAAAAAGAGAAAAAGAAAAAAAGAAAAGAAACAGAAAAAGCAGGCTTTGGAATGGAAGGGAGACGAGACACTTCTTGAACTCAGAGTTGTATGGTGGAGCATGTCACCCCAAATCCACCTTTTTCCAATTTTTTTTAAAGATTTATTTATTTGGGCTGGAGAGATGGCTCAGAGGTTAAGAGCACTGTCTGCTCTTCCAAAGGTCCTGAGTTCAATTCCCAGCAACCACATGGTGGCTCACAACCATCTGTAATGGGGTCTGGTGCCCTCTTCTGGCCTGCAGGCATACACAGACAGAATATTATATACATAATAAATAAATAAATAAATAAATAAATAAATAAATAAATAATTTTTTAAAAAAAGATTTATTTATTTATTATTTGTACAGCATTCCTTCCATGTGTGCCCAAATACCAGAAGGGGGCGCCAGGTCTCATTACAGATGGCTGTGAGCCACCATGTGGTTGACTGGGAATTGAACTCAGGACCTCTGGAAGAGCAGTCAGTGCTTTTAACCACTGAGCCATCTCTCCAGTCCCCTTTTTTCCTTTGGAACGACGAGCAAAATATAAAGAGGTGGCGAAGAGCTTTCTGTTGGGGTTTATTTAACCTTGATTGAGGGTAACTAGAAGTGAGCACCTCGGACAGGAAGGACTTTTTTCTCTCACCCAGGATGTCGGAAGAACCTCTGCAGTGCTGTGAAGCAGCCCACCTACCTGTCAAGTCGGTTGCCCGAGCTCCAGACCTCAACCTGATTTCCAAGTAGAACAGTGGGGAGGAGGAAGACTCGGGCAGGCTCTTTTGAAATTTTTATTTCCTGGCAGATATAAAAGCCAAAAGCTGTTTTAGTTGGGGAAAATGGGTCGATATTCTAGGCCAGAACTGTCACCCAGCAGACCCCACAAGGTGACTCAGAAGCTGAGGGAGAGCCAGGCTAGCCTGGGGCCAAATAGTAAAGGAAAAGAAGGAAGGAAGGAAGGAAGGAAGGAAGGAAGGAAGGAAGGAAGGAAGGGAGGGAGGGAGGGAGAGAGAAAGGAAGGGGAAAGAAATCATTCCTCCAACGTATGCCAATGGTCTGGGGTCAGTTAGAGGGAGTGAGAGGGCGAGCACGAGGTGGCTCCGCGGGTAAAAACTGCTTAGAGTTACAACCACGCCTAATGACCTGAGAGGACTCCCCCGGGCCCACGCACCAGCCGTCCGGGCCTCCCTCCACTCCTCTCCCCCGCCGCTACGAAGAGAACGTGAAGAATCAGGACGAGTAGGTCCGGACAGTTCTCTCGGGTCTGCTTCGCAACTGTTAAGATTCCAATGTGAGCCGCTGTGGTCAGTTTAGTGGCCCCGGGGAGAGGAGAGGAGGGGTGAGGGAGGGAGAGGGGGCGTGGCGTATGCAGATGATCTGTCGCGCAGAGGCTGCCGGTCCGGCGGTGTCGGCGGCGCGTCCCGCGCGGTGACCGTTTCGGGTGGGGCGGATGGATGCCCGTGAAGAGCTCTGAGGGCGGCACGAGAGGGCGGCGAGGCGGCGTCGCGAGGGCGGTGACCGTTGCTTATAAGTGCGTGTGTGGTGAGGGAGGGCACGGTCGGGGCGCGAGCAACTCATACTTACCTGGCAGGGGAGATACCATGATCACGAAGGTGGTTTTCCCAGGGCGAGGCTTATCCATTGCACTCCGGATGTGCTGACCCCTGCGATTTCCCCAAATGCGGGAAACTCGACTGCATAATTTGTGGTAGTGGGGGACTGCGTTCGCGCTCTCCCCTGGAAATGCTGTTGAAAATAGACTTAGTATTCAATAGTACCTTGTATATTCATCCTTTAGTACGTCTTACCTACCCTTACCTATTGTAATAAGCTGTTGAATCTCTAAGTAGGATTGTTTGCTTGGTATTTAATAGGACTTGCTACTTTGCTACTGTTTATGACGTTTTCTGCCCGCTCATC
Source organism: Myodes glareolus (assembly GCF_982192425.1). Lineage (NCBI taxonomy): Eukaryota > Metazoa > Chordata > Mammalia > Rodentia > Cricetidae > Myodes > Myodes glareolus. The sequence continues at coordinate 69,393,469 of NC_142036.1, forward strand.
AGCGTCACATAGCCCATTCATTCAGCCGGGCTGTTTTGTATTTGTAGTGGGAATCTCGCAGTTAAATTTGACATTAGAACGAAAGAGTTGTTTTTCTAAAGGTATTTAGACTGTGAAGAAATCCTTGTTTGAAATAGTGATGGGTAAGGCTGTACAGAATGAATGCCTTTAATCCCACACTTGGTAGGCAAGGCAGGAGGATCTCTGTGAGTTCGAGGCCAGCCTGGTCTAGGACAGCAGGACTGTTTCACAGAGAAGACCCTGTCTTGAGAAACAATAAAATAATACCTGTAATATTTTTAAAATAAATATATTCGGGGTTCAGTCCGTCGAGACTGGACTTCCCTGCTGCCTCAGACCCCAATTACATCCTGGAATGACCCTCTTCTTTTGATCTTCCCGCACGTTTCATGCTCAGCTGCTGTAATTCGGGGTGTGTCTGTCCCAGACCTTTCCAATTAAGTTAAAATCCAGCACTTTCTAATGAGAAAGTTATAATCATGTTCTTCCTGAGGGTCTCAGGTCCGTCCATCCATCCCTCAAGTCGGATGACTACCCAGCCTGGCAGTTAGTTCCTATGTAGCCCTGGCTGTCCCAGACTCACCCTGTAGACCAGCGCAGCCTCCAGCTCAAAGAGATCCTCCTGCCTTTGCCTCCCGAGTGCTGGGACCTTTGCCTATTTGCAACCGTCCACATACGACAGCTACACATCATAATTCGATTCATTAATGACGTTTCCATACGTGCACAATGTATCTCAACCGTGTTCACAACTTGCGTCACCCTTGTCCCCCTCACAGTCCTGCAGATTCCCTTCCTCTTCCCAGCCAGCCTCCTCCACTTAACATTTTTTTATATTTTTTATTGCTTTTATTGAGCTAAATATTTTTCTCCATTCCTCTCCCTTCCTCTCCCTTCCACTCCTACCTTCTCCCCATGGTCTCTATGCTCTAAATTTACTCAGGAGATCTTGTCTTTTTCTACTTTCCATGTAGACTAGACCTTCTTAGGGTCCTCACTGTTGTCTAGGTTCTTTGGGATTGTAGGCTGGTTTTCTGTGCTTTATGTCTAAAAGCTACTTATGATATTTGCCTTTCTGGGTCTGGGTTACCTCACTGGATATGATGTTTTCTAGATCCATCCATTTGCTCGCACATTTCAAGATGTCATTATTTTTTCTGCTGTGTAGTACTCCACTGTGTAAATGTACCACATTTTCCTTATCCATTCTTTGGTTGGGGGCATTTAGGTTGTTTCCGGGTTCTGGCTATGACAAACAATGCTGCTATGAGCACAGTTGAGCACATGTCCTTGTGGTACGATTGAGCATCCTCTGGGTGTATATTTTTCTTCTTAAGCTATATCCCCAAGTCTTTCAGATTCTCCAGTAAGTGGCCAGAGTGGAAAAGGAATAGAGAGCCAAGTGAAGGTGTCCGAGGCAGAAGTATAAATATTGCAAGGTGTCATCTTACAATATTTATAGAAAAATAATCACACATAATAATGCCCTATCTCTGAAGCCACTTTAGACCTGGGCTGTTACTAGAAAATTGCCGAAGAAAAATTTAAATATAAGTCTGTGGCTTTGTTGAATTAAGCCCCCCAGTTAAGATTTTAGAAAACACCCATGGTTTGGGCTAATAGTATTGTTGGTGGCACCTATTGTAGCGGGATAGCTGGACAAGTCTGTGTCTCAAGACAGTGTTAAATCCATCTCAGGGTTCAGAAGAAAACCAGGGGAGTCTAAATCACAAGTGCAGACATGTCGAGGATCCTTGTCCTTCTGGGTCCACGCTTCCTTCAGGGTTTTCATCATTGTGAACATTCTCTGCCAACTGCCACACTTGCATGATATTGTCTTCTGATACAGAACAAATTACCCAAGGTTCATATATCTTGAGAAATCAGATATCTTGGCAGTGCAACCACCATGAATAAACAGCACTCTGGTGGGCCATCTTCTGCGTCTTCTGGGGACTGTTCTTCTCCAATCTTATTCAAATCCCACACATCAACCTACGATCAGTACCGCTAGACACCAAAATAGTTTCATTGTGAGGTGACCACTGAACTTGAAATATTTCATCCTTATGTGATTCAAAGGAATGCAACTTGAGTTTCAGATTTCTCAGATCCCACAAGGCAACAGTCTTGTCAGCTGATCCTGTGGCAAGAATAAACTCACTGTAAGGATTGAAAGACAGGCAGTTCACTTCAGCAGTGTGAGCATCGACTGAGTGGCTTGGCGTGGAAGTATTGTTTGAACGAGTATCCCAAATCATAAGTTTCTGGTCATCAGCAACTGACCCAAACAGAGACTCGAGGAACAGTTGCCAGGGAACGTCCTCTACTACTGCCGCATGCCCTGTGAAGATGGTCTTTGCATCCATCTACCACTTTTCCTTCCTTTGGAACTGCACTGATGTCCCATAGGCAGATGCTATGCTCATCTGAAGCACTGAGTAAGTGCCCACTGAGATTTGGATTCCAAGAGAGACCATAACCTTCCTTCTGATATCCGCTGAGATGCAAATCTGGGTTGCACTCTCCAGAAGGGTCTGGTATAAAAGGATGCTTTGTGTAGTCAAAAACAAGCACGTCGATGAACGGAGTCTTTGTTGCAATGATGCAAGGGTTCTGGGGCATGTACCGAGCTCTGTTTACTTCTCCTTCATGGTTGATTGTGATTTCTATTTCAATTTTCCCGCTGACTGAGCCAAAACCTCCAAATTCTCCTTTTTCACTGTCATAGTGTGAAGCGTCAAACTGAGCATCGTCATTAGGGAGCTGGACACTGGCTGTCACCAGGTGGTTTTGTTCATCCGATGTGTGTGTTCCCAGGACAAGTTGATAAATGCTGAACTCTTTCCCCCTCAGGCCTGGTAACATCTGGAAGTTCAACTGGGCCACTCCAGGGCATGGCTCACCACCAAATCATAAAGAAAAGGGGTGTTTTTCTTCCATATTTTGTACTCCTTGTTGATCACACGTTCTTTGACCGTGTCGTCAACGGTTTCCTTGTCAGCCATGGCGGCAGGCGAGCCAGGACGGGTTGGGGGAATCCTGGGGTCGAGCATTGCAGGAGGGAGGAGGAGCAGACGGTTATCAGTGTTTTTGATCTTGGCCATTCTTACAGGTGTAAGATGGAATCTCAGAGTTGTTTTGATTTGCATTTCTCTGCAAAAACCAGATGTTTGTAGGTGTGTGGATTGATATCCGGTCTTCGATTTGGTTCCACTGGTCCACCTGTCTGTTCTTATGCCAATACCAGGCTGTTTTCAGTACTGTAGCTCTGTAGTAGAGTTTGAAGTCAGGGATTGTGATGCCTCCAGAAGTTCCTTTATTGTACAGGCTGGTTTTGACTATCCTGGGCTTTTTGCTTTTCTATGTGAAGTTGAGTATTGTTCTTTCGAGGTCTGAGAAGAGTTTTGCTGGAATTTTGATGGGCATTGCATTGAATCTGTAGATTGCTTTTGGTAAGATTGCCATTGCCTTGTTAATTCTATGTACCCAAGATCATGGGAGATCTTTCCATTTTCTGGTATTTTTTTTCAATTTCTTTCTTCAAAGTTATTTTGTTAGAGTTACTCAGCGATATTTTATGCTATTTGTGGCTATTGTGAAAGTGACGTTTCTCTGATTTCTTTCTTTCTCGGCCCATTTATCATCTGTATAAAGGAGGGCTACTGGTTTGTTTTTTTTTTTCGAGTTAATCTTGTATCTTGCTACATTACTGAAAGTGTTTGTGAGTTGTAGAAGTTCTTTGGTAGAATTTTTGGGGCCACTTCTGTAAACTATCACATCATCAGCAAACAGTGAGAGTCTGACTTCTTTTCCAATTTGTGTCCCCTTGATCTCCTTTGCTGTCTTACTGCTCTGGCTAGGACCTCAAGAACAATATTGAATAGATATGGAGAGAGGGGACAACCTTGTCTTGCTCCTCATTTCAGTGGGATTTGCTTTGAGTTTCTCTCCATTTAGTATGATGGCTTGCTGGATATTGGCTGTTGGCTTGTTGTATATTGCCTTTATTATGTTTAGGTATGTTCCTTGTATCCCTGCTCTCTACAAGACCTTTATCATGAAGGGATGTTGTATTTTGTCAAAGGCTTTTTCAGCATCTAATGAGATGATCATGCGTTTTTGTTCTTGCTTTTTTTTCCAGTTTGTTTATATGGTGTATTACATTGGCAGATTTTCATATGTTGAACCATCAAGTCGGATGAAGCTGACTTGATCATGGCGGATGATTTTTCTGATGTGTTCTTGGATTTGGTTTGTCAGTGTTTTATTGAGTTTGTTGTTATTGTTGTTGTTGGGTTTTTTTGGTTTTGTTTTGTTTTTTTTTTTAAACTTTATTTAACTTTATTTCATGTGCATTGGTATAATGATGTCAGATTCTCTTGAACTGGAGCTACAGACAGTTGTGAGCTGCCATGTGGGTGCTGGGAATTGAACCCAGGTCCTCTGGAGGAGCAGTCAGTGCTCTTAACCACTGAGCCATCTCACCAGCCCCTTTGTTTTGTTTTTGAGACAGGGTTTCTCTGTAGCTTTGGAACCTGTCCTGGAACTAGCTCTTGTAGCCCAGGCTGACCTCAAATTTACAGAGATCTGCCTGCCTCTGCCTCCCGAGTGGCTGGGATTAAGTGTGAGCCACCGCCTGGTTTATTGAGTATTTTTGCATCAATGTTCATGAGTGAGATTGGTCTGTAATTCTCTTTCTTAGTAATGTCTTTGTGTGGTTTGGGTATCAGGGTAATTGTAGCCTCATAAAAAGAGTTTGGCAATGTTCCTTCTGTTTCTATGATATGGAACAATTTGAGGAGTATCGGTATTAATTCTTTTTTGAAAATATTGTAGAATTCTGTGCTGAAACCATCTGGTCCTGGACCTTTTTTGGTTGGGAGACTTTTGATGACTGCTTCTATTTCTTTAGCAGTTATAGATCTATTTAATTTGCTTACCTAGTCTCGATTTAATTTCAGTAAGTGATAGTTTTCCAGAAAATTGTCCATTTTCTTTCAGTTTTCCAATTTTGTGGAGTACAGGTTTTCAAAATTTGACCTAATGATTCTCTGGATTTCCTCCATGTCTGTCCTTATGTCCCCTTTTCTTTTCTTATTTTGTTAGTTTGGATATTTTCTCTCTCTCTCTCTCTCTCTCTCTCTCTCTCTCTCTCTCTCTCTCTCACTGTCTCTCTGCCTTTTGGTTAGTTTGAATAAATCCTTGTCTACTTTGTTGATTTTCTCAAAGAACCAACTCTTTGTCTCATTGATTCTTTGTATTGTTTTCTTTGTTTCTATTTTGGTGATTTCAGCTCTCAATTTGATTGTTTCCCTCCTGTCGAGTCCTCCCAGGTGAGTTTTCTTCTTTTTGTTCTAGAGTTTTCAAATGTTCTGATAACTCACTAGTGTGGGATTTTTTTTCAGCTTCTTTATGTAGGTATTTAGTACTATGAACTTTCCTCTTAACACTGATTTCACTGTGTCCCATAAAGTTGGGTATGTTATGTGGTCATTTTCATTGAATTTTTTAGGAAGTCTTTAATTTTTTTCTTGACCTATTGATGATTCAGGTGAGCATTGTTGAATTTCCATGTGTTTATGGGCTTTCCCGAATCACTGTTGCTAATTTTAAGCCATGGTGATCCGATAAGGTACATGAGTTAGTCCAATTTTTTGTATCTGTTGAGGTTTGCTTTGTTACCTAGTATGTGGTCAGTTTTTGAGAAGGTCCCATGAGGTGCTGAGAAGAAGGTATATTCTTTTCTGTTCGGATGGAATATTCCATAGATGTCTGAAGTCACAGAAGTCCATTTGAGTCATAACATCTGTTAGTTCCCTTATTTCTCCATTTATTTTCTGTCTGACAGACCTGTCCAGTGGTGAGAGTGGAGTGCTGAAGTCTCCCACTATTAGTGTGTGGGGTTTAATGTGGGATTTAAGCTCTAGAAGTGTTTCTTTTACATATGAGGGTGCCTTTGTATTTGGGGCACAGATGTTCAGTATTGAGATTTCCTCTTGATGGATTTTTCCTGTGACTAATACGAAATGTCCTTGTCTCTTTTGATTGATTTATTTTGAAGTCTATTTTGTTAGATATTAGGATAGCTTCACCAACTTGTTTCATTGGTCCATTTGATTGGAAAAAATTTTCCCAACCCTTACTCTGAGGCAATGTCTGTCTTTGAGGTTGAGGTGTGTTTCTTGTATGCAGCAGAAGGATGGATCCTGCTTTCGTATCCAAACTGCTAGCCTATGTCTTTTTGTAGGTGAGTTGAGTCCATTTATATTAAGGAATATTAAGGACCAGTGACTGTTAGCTCCTGTTATTTTAGTTTTCGTTGTTGGTGATGTTATTTTGTGTGTTTTTACCTTCTTTAGGATTCGTTGCTGTGGGATCATCTATTGTCTGTGTTTTTGTGGATGTAGCCAGCTTCCTTGGGTTGGAGTTTTCCTTCCAGTACTTTGTGTAGGGCTGGGTTTGTGGCTAGGTATTGGTGAAGTCTGGTTCTGCCATGAAATTCTTGTTTTGTCTGTCTATAGTGATTGAAAGTTTTACTGGGTATAGTAGTCTGGCCTGGCACCCGTGGTCTCTTAATGTCTGCATAATGCTTGACCATGACCTTCTGGCTTTGTTTCCAATGAGAAGTCAAGTGTACTTCTGATAGGTCTACCTTTATATGTTACTTGGTCTTTTTCCTTTGCAGCTCTTAATATTCTTTCTTTATTCTGTATGTTTAGTGTTTTGATTATTATGTGGTGAGGGGACTTTTCTTTGTTCTTTCTTTTTTCTTTTCTTTCTTTCTTTTTTTAATCCAGTCTACTTGGTGTTCTGTAAGCTTCTTGTATCTTCATATGCATATCTTTCTTTAGATTGGGGAAGTTTTCGTTTATGATTTTGTTGAATATATTTTCTGTGCTTTTGAGTTGAACTTATTCGTCTATCCCTGTTATTCTTAGGTTTGGTCTCTTAATGGTGTCCCATATTTCCTAGATATTTTGTGTTAACATTTTGTTAGATTTAATGTCTTCTTTGACAGATAAATCTATTTCCTCTATTGTATCTTCAGCGCTTGAGATTCTCTCTTCCACCTCGTGTATTCTGCTGTCTATGCTTGCATTTGTGATTCCTGATCATTTTCCATAATTTCATAATTCCCTCATTTTGTGTTTCTTTATTGTCTTTATTGCAGTTTTCACATCTTGAGTAGGTTCTTTCATCTATTTGAGTGTTTTTTTTCTCTAGGTTTTCTTTAAGGGATTTGTTGATTTCTTCCAATTTTTTGTTTGTCTTTTGTTCCATTTCTTTGAGGGAATTTTCATTCCCTTAAAGGGCCTCAAACATTCCCCTAAAGCTATTTTTTAGGTCATTTTCTTCTGCTTCATCTGTATTTGGTTGTTCAAGTCTTGCTGTTGTAGGGTCACTAGTTTTTATTGGTGTTGTATTTCTCTTTGTGGTGTTGAGTGTGTTCTTACCTTGTCTATCCATCTTTTCCTCTGATTGGTGTAGTTCGGACTCTGTCTCTGGTGATCAATCTTCCAGGTGCCAGCGAATCCAAGGCTCAGACAGCTGCTCCTCGTGGTGCACTCAGGGCCAAGGTTCCAGTCACCTTGGAGGTCACTCAGCACTCCCGGAGGTCGCTCCTCTCCGCAATACCCCGGGGAGTCCATCAGGTCTGCTCCCAAGGAGGTGGCTTGTTTGGGACTGCTCCCACTGAGGTCGCTGCCTTGAGCCTGCTCCGTCAGCGGTAGCTCCCCTATACCTATCTGCTCCTGTGGAGGTCACTGCCTCGGGCCTGCTCCGGCTGAGGGCAGAGGTGGCTGACTCAGGCCTGCTCCTACAGACGTCCCTGGCTCGGGCCTGCTCCCTCAGCAGTTGCTCCCTTGGACCTGCTTCTGTGGAGGTCGCTGCCTCATGAACTTATTGAATACTATGGAGGCCGGAAAGATGTCTCAACAGCTAAAAGCTGTTGTTGATCTTGCAGAGTACCCAGGTTTGGAAGCCAGCATCCACGTCAGCTGGCTCACAAACCTCTTCCGGCGGCTTCCCTCTTCGGCCTCTGAAGGTGCCTGAAGTTCGGTCCTGGAACTCAGACTCACTGGCACCTGGGAGAAGTCGCTACCTGGATTTCATGACTGAGTATGACGGAGCGCCTACCCCACTTAACATTTTTAAATTTTTATGTGTATTCACGTGTGCCATACCTTACCTATGTACAACGGAACCGTGAATATCAGAAGAGGATATTGGATCGGATGGAGCTGTGAGCTGTGGATTTCGGATCGGAGATTCTGTGAGCTACCAGGTGAGCGCTGGGCACGGAACCCCGGTCCTCTGCAAGAGCAACCAGCGCTCTAAGCTGCCGAGTCATTTCTCCTGCCCACTGCTCCACTTTCGGGCCTTCTATGTCTGGTTTACGGGCTTGTGTCTTCGTTTGTTTCGGGTCTGTTGGCTTTGAGACAAGATGTCACTGGGTAACCCTGGCTGGCTTGTAAGTAGAGACGGTAGACCATCGGTAGCTAGCTCTGAACTCACAGCGATCCGGAACCGTCAGAGTGTTAGGATCGATTAAAGGGGCCGTGCCGGCTAGTAGCAGGTCAGCTTCACCCGAGTTAGTGCCATGTGAGTGGAGCCTTGAAGCTCGGTTGAGAAAGGATCGGGCTGAAGGCTGGAAGCCCGAATGGGGGAAGGCCCAACCAACGACGAGAAAGCCCGGCACGAGCAACTCCCCGAGTGTAGTGGACGACGGCCCACAGCCAGGATCCTAAATTTAGGGTCATCCTAGGCTACAAAGCGCGGTCGGAGAGACCCTGTCATCTTCGCGATCGCCTGGTGCGGAGGTAAAAGGTTTAAAAAAAAAACAAAAAACAAAAACAAAGCCGGGAGAGGCGTGGCGTATGCAGATGGTCTGTCGCGCAGTGGCTGCCGGTCTGGTGGTATCGGCGGCGCGTCCCGCGCGGTGACCGTTTCGCGTGGGGCGGATGGGATGCCCATGAGGAGCTCGGAGAGCGGCATGAGAGGACGGCGCGGCGGCGTCGCGAGGGCGGTGACCGTTGTTTATAAGTGCGTGTGTGGTGAGGAAGAGCACGGTCGGGGGGCGCGCAACTCATACTTACCTGGCAGGGGAGATACCATGATCACGAAGGTGGTTTTCCCAGGGCGAGGCTTATCCATTGCACTCCGGATGTGCTGACCCCTGCGATTTCCCCAAATGCGGGAAACTCGACTGCATAATTTGTGGTAGTGGGGGACTGCGTTCGCGCTCTCCCCTGGCTTATTCTCGTTATAAAGAAAGAGCTTTTTCTACATTGTACTGTGTGTAACTAGTTTTTTTGCTGTCCCTCGGGAATGTGTTTCGCCTTTATTTTTGCCTTCTAGCCTTAAACTTTTCAAGCAGGTTTTTTGTTCCTCTGCTGTGTGCTTTACAGCCCAACTTTGTGGCTCTTTACAGTATTGTTTGCCGACCGTCGGCGTTCACATTGGCCAATCATCCCCCCCCTGAGTTTAAAGGTATTTAGACTGAAGAAATCATAGTTTAAAGCCGTAATGGGTAAAGTGGTGGTGATTGTACAAATCCTGACACCTGGGTAGGCAAGGCAGGACTGTTTCACAGAGAAGACCCTGTCTTGAGAAACAATAAAATAATAACGATAATTATAATATTTTTAGAATAAATATGTTCGGGGTTCAGTCCGTCGAGATTCGTCCTCCCTGCTGTCTCAGACCCCGATTACATCCTGGAGTGGCCCTCTTCTTTTGATCTTCCCGAGTAACTCAAACCGCCAGCACCCGCCAGCACTCGCCAGCACGTTTCATGCTCAGGGCTGTAATTCTAGGGTGCGTTTGGCCAAGATCTTTCTAATAATACAGTTAAAATTCAGCACTTTCTAATAAAAGTTAAAACCATGCTGAGGTTCTCAGGTCCTTCATCCTTCAAGTCGGATGACTTCCACTCAGCCTTGCAGTTCCTGCACCGGAGGACCTCTCTTCTGGCTGGACTCTGTATGCTCGTGACAAACACAAAGCTATCTAAACCAGGGTAAAACATGCGTCAAATGCATGCCCCTTAATCTCATACTGCTGCGTAGGGCTTTAAAACTTCTCAGCCAGCTGTGGTTGCCATGCGTTAGTGTAGTTCTAGGCCACCTGAGTGACAGGGACAAGACACAAGAAGGGAAATCAGACACACACACACACACACACACACACACACTATTATATATATATTATATTTATATATATAAATTTATTTGATCTCTCACGTAAGATGTGGCACAAGCTTCAAGGAAGTGTGCCCGCTGAGGTGTGTGTGTGCTGTAATTCTCGCATGGTGCTTAGTAAATAAAGAACAAAAGGCAAACTTAATTAAGCAATTAAGACAGATTCAGCAAAGATGGGATAAGAAGAGATAACTGCCTGTAACGTCTTGAGATTGGTTTTGGGGAAGGTTTGAAAAGGAGTTAGAAACATGGAGGAGAAGGAAAGAAGTTCTGCATAGATGGTAAAAATATAAAAAGGCGGTAGACTGTGTGACTGTTTACCACAATCGCTTACCCTTAGCTCAAAATGCCATGAACTCATAGCCTAGATAAAGATTTATATCGAAACTAATGCCCAGCCATGTGTAGCATGACCAACCGCAGACTCACACTGGAGACATCTGTCTGATGAAACTCTCTTCTCATGTATCTGATAGAATGATTCTAAGAATAATCTGTATTACATGAAAAAACAATACATATGCTGTTAAGCAATCTTTTCTGTATAAGGGATGAGCCTCATGCCTAGTAAAGACGCATTCAAATGCAATTTGAGTCTTGGGTCTGTTTGTCATTTGCCGACTCCCTACCCACCTATTCCCGAGACCCTGTCCCGTCGGTCCCAGTGCTCCGGCTGAGCTGGTCCTTCGCAAACAATTCTCCCTAAGAATTACATTTATAATGTCCAGTCTCTCTGTATTTGGAAATTTCAGAGAAAATATTCCATTATCTATCCTATCTTGGTGAGTCAAAAGTTTTGTACCTAATTTACTTCCTATCATAACTACAGAGCGAGAACCAGGACAGGCTCCAAAACTACAGAGAAACCCTGTCTCAAAAAAACCATAAAAAAGAAGAAACCTATGTACAGCATGTTTTTTTTAAATTTATTTACTTATTATATATACAGTGTTCTGTCCGTGTGTATGTCTGCAGACCAGAAGAGGGCGCCAGATCTCATTACAGATGGTTGTGAGCTACCATGTGGTTGCCGGGAATTGAACTCAGGACCTTTGGAAGGGCAGGCAATGCTCTTAACCGCTGAGCCATCTCTCCAGCCCTGTACAGCATGTTTTAACAACAACAAAAACCCTTAATTTTGTAACAATGTACAAAAATATCTTATGCAAGAGTAGACACATATATCCAGTATAAAAAATAATCTTAATTTTTGTATCAGTATAAAAAACTCCATATCAGTGTAGAATATTGAAGACTAGTAGTTGTTCTTTTAGCTCAAAAGTAGACTCAATGATCTACCCTTTTATCCTATCATTTCTTCTTCTTTTGTTTTTGCTTTGTTTTGTTTGTTTGTTTTCAAGACAAAGTTTCTCAATAGCTATGGAGCCAGTTCTAGTTACCTGATGAAATCATGAACAGGAAACTACATAAACTCCATTTCTAGAATTAGTTAGTACTCTATATGATCATTAATATGACAGAAATTATGCATGTATAAACATATAATAGTCACATACTCACACATATGTATGTGTATATATATGTATGAGTGTGTGTATATACTATAAATTTTGAGATAATATTTATACCTTAACCCCTTATCCTCTGAGCATTTTTTTTTCCAGTCTCAAAAGCTGACTTCAGCACTAATGTCAACTCTTCCAGGATGTTGAAGTTTCAAGTCTTTTGTGAAAAACCACAGTCCAGTTCTGACCTGCTGGCTTCAAGTTTGAAACATAGGTCCATCCAATGCTTTTGTTTTTCACTTTGGTAGCAATTAACTCCAGTGACCGATCCAAGGTAGGGGTCACTCTACAAGTGTGGCGACCCGTGACCCCAGGGGTAAAGAGGCACTACCAGGGCCAGAGCCCCCAGGGCTGGGGGAATTAGGCTACACGTCAAAAGCCTAATCTCGGGTTTTTTGATTTAGCCTTTTTATTTTTTTTTTAATCCATTGGTGCCGAGCATTGATCTCACACGCTGGGCATGCCCTCTCTCACCTAGCTATGTGTAAATTCCTGCCCAAGTTCCAGTTTTGTTGTTTTGAGACAGGGTCTCACTGTAGCTTTGGCTGGCCTAGACCTCACAGAGCTCACCACACACCCGGCCCTCGAGTCCTAGTGTGTCATTTCTGTTTTCTATTGTTTGAGGCAGGATCTCACTGTGTAGCCTGGCTGTCCCAGAACTCATTCTGTAGACCAGCCGGTCTCCAACTCACAGAGATCCTCCTGCCTCTGCCTCTCGACCGTGGAATTGAAGGCGTGAGCCACATTTGGCACGAGTATTAGTTTTTTAATTAAAATTCCGAGAGCATTTTACCTTCCGCGCGGGGGGGTGGGGTGGTGGAGAGTACGGAGGGGGATCAAAAAGTGTCGTGAGCATGATTTTGTCGTTGTGACAAAAATTGAACATGGGTCAAGTCCCCAAGTGAAGGAAGCGACCAGAGTTTCCTTTGCCTTTTTGTTGCTGGGTTCCGTTTGTTGGTCCGTTGCTGACGTTTCTGATTTTTCAAGACAGGGTTTCTCTGTGTAACACCCTGGCCGTCTTGGAACTCGCTCTGTAGACCAGGTCGGCCTCGAACTCACAGAGATTCGCCTGCTTCTGCTTCCTGAGTGTTGGGGTTATCCTTTGCCTATTTGCAATCGTCCGCATACGACAGCTACGTCGATTCATTAACGACGTTTCCATACGTGCACAATGTATCTCAACCGTGTTGTTCACGACGTGTTGTTCACTCTCTTGTCCCCCTCACAGTCCCGCAGATACCCTTCATCTTCCCAGCCAATCTCCTCCATTTAACGTTTTTTAAATTCTTTTTATGTGTATTCACGTGTGCACGGATTCGTGCATGTCCGAAAATGATGTCGGATCGGGTGAAGCTGGAGTTGCAGATGTTGTGAGCTGCCAGGTGAGCACTGGGCACGGAAACCCGGTCCTCTGCAAGAGCAGCCAGCGCTCTAAGCTGCCGAGTCATTTCTCCTGCTCACTGCTCCACTTTCGTGCCTTCTATGTCTGGTTTATGGGTTTGTGTTTTCACTTGCCGGTCTGTTGGCTTTGAGACAAGATCTCACTGGGTAGCCCTGGCTGGCCTGTAACTAGAGATGGTAGACCATCGATAGCTAGCCCTAAACTCACAGCGATCCGGAACCGTCAAAGTGCTGGGATCGACTAAAGGGGCCGTGCCGGCTAGTAGCAGGTCAGCTTCACCCGAGTTAGTGCCATGTGAGAGGAGCCTTGAAGCTCGGTTGAGAAAGGATCGGGCTGAAGGCTGGAAGCCCGAATAGGGGAAGGCCCAACCAACTACGAGAAAGCCCGGCACGAGCAACTCCCCGAGTGTAGAGGACGACGGCCCACAGCCAGGATCCTAAGTTTAGGGTCATCCTAGGCTACAAAACGAGGTCGGGGAGACCCTGTCGTCCTCGCGGTCGCCCGAGGGGGAGGTAAGGGAATGTTAAAAAAAAAA